>NC_091990.1:139661621-140307847 GCF_044704955.1 Pristiophorus japonicus
CGCATCACCCCGGATGCCAGACCAGTACACCACAAAGCCAGAGCTGTGCCGTATGTGATGCGTGAGAAAATTGAGAGTGAGTTGGACAGGCTGCTAAGAGAGGGCATTATATCTCCTGTTGAATTCAGTGACTGGGCAAGCCCCATCGTACCTGTCCTTAAAGCGGATGGCTCGGTCAGGATTTGTGGCGACTACAAGGCCACCATCAACCGAGTGTCACTACAGGACCAATTCCCGCTGTTCACCAAGTTGAACCTCACTTCAGCCTACATGACCCAGGAACTGGCCGAAGAATCTAAGCTACTAACCACCATCACCACGCACAAATGGCTACTTGTTTACAACAGGTGTCCGTTTGGCATTCGTTCAGCGGCCGCTATCTTCCAGAGGAACATGGAAAGCTTGCTTAAATCCATTCCTGGCACAATCATATTCCAAGATGACATCCTAATCACGGGTCGAGACACCGAGGAACACCTCCACAACCTGGAGGAGGTGCTACGCCGACTGGACCGAGTAGGCTTGCGACTAAAGAAGCCAAAGTGTGTGTTTTTAGCCCCAGAGGTCGAGTTTCTGGGCAGGAGGGTTGCCGCAGATGGGATACGGCCTACCGAATCCAAAACGGAGGCGATCCGTCGTGTGCCCTGGCCCTGCAACACATTGGAGTTGCGGTCATTCCTGGGACTCTTAAACTACGTCGGAAACTTTCTGCCGAACTTAAGTGCATTGTTGGAGCCACTACACGTGCTCTTGCGTAAGGGTTGCGAATGATTTTGGAGGGACTATCAAGAATGGGCTTTCAATCGGGCGCGGAACCTGCTTTGTTCTAATAAGCTGTTGACCTTGTACAACCCCTGTAAGAAACTGGTTTTAACGTCATCCTTTGGGGTTTGGTGTGTGTTGCAGCAGAATAAAGATGAGGGCCAACTTCTACCTGTGGCCTATGCCTCCAGGTTGCTCTCCCAGGCAGAATGGGGATGTGGTATGGTTGAAAAGGAAGCACTCGTATGTGTCTATGGGGTTAAAAAAGATGCACCAGTACCTTTTGGCAGAAGGTTTGTGTTAGAAACGGACCACAAGCCGTTAACATCCCTGTTGTACGACAGCAAAGCTGTCAATGCCAATGCGTCAGCTCGCATACAGCAATGGGCTCTCATGCTGGCTGCGTATGATTACACCATACAGCACCGGCCAGGCACCGAAAATTGCACTGATGCACTCAGAAGGCTCCCACTGGCGACCACTGAGGGGGCGTCGGAGCAAAGTACGGAGATGGTCATGGCCTTTGAGGCTTTCGACACCGCAGGCTCCCCCATCACAGCCCGCCAGATCAAAATCTGGACCAACAGAGATCCCCTCCTGTCACTGATAAAGAAATGTATCCTAACTGGGGATTGAGCGCCCGCACACGGAGCGTGCCCCGAGGAGGTCAAACCATTTCACAGACGGATGGACGAGCTCTCCATTGAAGCCGACTGCCCGAGAAAGGAAGGGAAGCTTTCACCAGGGAACTCCACAGCGAGCACCCAGGCATCGTGCTAATGAAGGCCATTGCCCAGTCACATGAATGGTGGCCGGGAATTGACTCAGACCTGGAACACTGTGTTCGCAGGTGCACGACATGTGCTCAGCTGGGAAATATCCCTAGGGTGGCCCCCCTCAGCCCGTGGCCCTGGCCCATCAAGCCATGGTCACGATTCATGTAGACTACGTGGGCCCGTTTATGGGAAAAATGTTCCTGATTGATGTCGATGCATACTCGAATTGGATCGAGTGCACCATATTGAATTCATGCACGACATCCACCACTGTGGAGAGTCTGTGCATGGTATTTGCGACGCACGGCTTGCCAGACAACCTAGTTAGTGACAATGGCCCATGTTTTACTAGCTATGAATTCAAGGAGTTTATGTTGGGTAATAGTATCAAACAAGTCAGGACAGCGCTGTTCAAGCCGGCTTCCAATGGCCAGGCAGAGCGTGCGGTTCAAATCATAAAACAGGGCATGCTCCGGATTCAAGGACCCTCTCTTCAGTACCGCCTATCGCGCCTCCTGCTGGCCTATCGGTCCCGGCCGCATTCGCTCACGGGAGTCCCATCCGCGGAACTACTCATGAAATGCATGCTTAAAACACGGCTGTCCTTCATTCATGCTGCTCTGTCGGACATTGTTGAGGGCAAGCGCCAGTCCCAAATCGAGTACCATGATCGCAACTCAGTGGGGAGATGCATAGAAATCAATGACCCTGTATTCGTTCTCAATCACGCATTGGGACCCAAGTGGCTTGAGGGCACTGTAATAGGCAAAAAGGGGAATAGGGTCATAGTGGTCAGACTAAACAATGGGCAGATATGCCGCAACCATCTGGACCAGGTAAAGAAAAGGTTCAGCATGGACACTGAGGAACCTGAAATAGACCATGGGATGTCAACCACTGCCAGTGAACGAGCAACAAGGACAGTTAACAGCATGCACAGTCCCTGCGGCCAGCCCGGACAGGCCGGAACCAACTCAGGCGACAGAGACACAGGCCACGGCTCAACCACCAGAGCCACAACTGCGGCGCTCCACGAGAGAGTGTCGACCTCCTGAAAGACTCAATCTTTGACCAAAAGACATGAGGGGGGAGGTAATGTCATGTTTGTAACCTTCACATAACTGTAACCAATATGTAACAACACTGTACAGTGTATACAACTGTGAAATACACACCTTGACCACAGTGGGTGAACTTGTGGGAGACACTCCTTACCTGGTCAGCCAGGTACTTAAAGGGAGGTTCCATGCAGGCTCATCACTCCTTAGTCCTGGGCAATAAAGGTGCAGGTCATGAGTGACCTTGTCTGCAGTATATGTCTCGTGTGACTTTATAATACAGTGCAGAGACACTACAGTTTCCATGTCTGCCTCTGCCTCCCTGGGGAAGTTGTATTGTTTCTGTGGTCGTGTCATGGGGTCCCCATCTAGACTAACCTCGACCCCGTTTATTCTCCCACAGTCGTGTTTGTGAGTGGCAAAAGCTGCAAGGTTTTTCCTCACATACTCTTGATATTCTCCAGGGGTGTTACTGACCAGTGATTCAAGGTCGTGACCCTCCTTTGGTTTCATGGTGCAAACCGTTCCTTTTCCCTGTTTTCCTGGGATAACCATCACCTCACACTCCTGTCCCTACAGACTGACCCCCAAAGACAGTGATTTCTTAAATCCACTAGGATCCCATGGCCGAGGATGAAGTCAGCCCCCAGGATCCCTCTCCCTTCCTGCTCCCACTTCATCAGGACACAAGTGCACTTAGTGTGGAGTGCACCTAAATCAATGGAGAGCGGAACGGAGAATGAGCCAGTCTGTTCAGTGTCTGTGAAACCCACCAAGCTGTAGGGGACCCCGTTAGACAGAGGTGAGATGGTGGGGTTAGCTGCATAGACAAGGGTGCTTGAGGCACCGGTGTCCAGCAGGCAAGTCCCTTTCACCTTTTCCACTTCCATCTGTACAGTCGGTCTCCCCCACGCATCATACTCGAGGGCACACAGGTGGACAGCCTGCGCCTGTCCTATTCATGGTTTTGGTTGGGAGGGGGCAGATGGGATCTCGGTACTGGTGGCGGTGGCTACCTTCCCAGGGCCATCTAACATGGCTCGAAGCACAGTTAAAAAGGTCTCAAATGAGTGGGGAGGGACTGGTTTATCTGTCTCAGTCTTTTGGGCAGTGGCGGCTGGAGAATTCTTTCCTGCGCTGTTTGTCATGTATTCAACCAGCATTGTAACCCATGTATAAACTGACCTAAGTTGTACACCGTGAGAACACTAACCACTAGGTGGGAGACACTCCTAACCTGGACCTTCAGGTATAAAAGGGGAAGCTCCACCCACCTTCATCACTTGAGTGCTAAGAAATAAAGGACAGGTCACAGACTGACCTTCTCTCAAGCATGGGCCTCTTGTGCATTTATACTGTGTAATAAGGACGTATCAATGGCGACAAGAAACTGGGATTTAAACCACGCGAGCATGGCCACGAGCAGAACAGACGAGAGGTACTGTGTTAAGGAATGGTTGGGACAGAGATTCAACATTGTTAAAGCAGCACACAGTTCTCCAGGCAGACAAGGGCAGTCAGGCATGCCCCAACATGTAGTCGAACCCAGAGGGGGAGTTCGACAGAGACAATGGCAAGCTGAACAGCGATTCACGCCATGGCAAGGGACAATGCGGCCAGTAATGGGGCCATCAACACCTGTTAATGGTGCACTCAAGGACAATAACTGGGGCAACAGGGACGATCGACTGGCAAGGGACCTTTTGTTTCAAACTGCAACTCATGCTGGAGACGTGGAGGCATACATTCAGCCGGAGTTTGCAGAGATGAGCAAAATACCTACAGAAATTGCAGAAATGGACAGTGGGGGAAATCGCTGGAAGCTGAAGTTCAGCGAGTTCATGTGGAGCACGTATACAGTTCATACACCAGGACGCCACCGATAATGATGAAAGTGCTCCTCAATGGCATCCCAGTATCAATGGAGTTAGACACGGGTGCCAGCCAGTCCCTGATGGGTATCAAACAGTTCAAAAAGTTGTGGGCATCCAAGGCCAGGAGGCCAAAATTATCGCCGATTGACGCACAGCTACGGACTTACGCAAAGCAGATCATTCCGGTGCTTGGCAGCGCCACGGTAGTCGTGGCCCACAAAGATTCGGAGAACAGACTGCCACTCTGGATTGTCTCAGGGGACGGTCCCGCACTACTGGGGAGGAGTTGGCTTGCTGTCATGAACTGGAAATGGGGCGATGTCAATGCAATTTCCTCTGTGGAGCGAGTATCATGCTCACAGGTCCTGGACAAATTTGACTCATTATTTCAACCCGGCATTGGCACTTTCATGGGGGCCAAGGTAATGATTCACATAAACCCGGACGCCAGACCAGTACACCACAAGGCCAGAGCGGTGCCATACGTGATGCGGGAAAAGATAAAAGGCGAATTGGACCGCCTGTTGAGAGAAGGCATCATCTCGCCAGTCGAATTCGGTGACTGGGCAAGCCCGATTGTGCCGGTGCTCAAGGCGGATGGGTCGGTCAGGATATGTGGCGATTACAAGGCCACCATCAATCGGGTGTCACTCCAAGACCAGTACCCGCTACCAAGAGCGGAGGACCTCTTTGCGACGCTATCCGGTGGCAAACTTTTTTCAAAATTGGACCTGACCTCAGCTTACATGACCCAGGAGCTGGCGAGTGAGTCGAAGAAGCTGACCACCATCACAACACACAAGGCGTTGTTTGAGTACAACAGATGTACGTTCGGGATTCGTTCGGTCGCCGCGATCTTCCAACGAAATATGGAAAGCCTCCTCAAGTCGATTCCAGGGACGGTGGTTTTTCAGGACGACATCCTCATTACGGGTTACGATACTGAAGAACACCTGCACAACCTGGAGGAGGTGCTACGCAGACTGGACTGGGTAGGTCTGCGACTGAAAAAGGCGAAGTGCGTCTTCCTAGCTCCAGAGGTAGAATTCCTGGGCATGAGGGTAGCAGCAGATGGGATCAGCCCTACTGCATCCAAGACGGAAGCGATCCAGAGAGCACCCAGACCCCGTAACACGACGGAGCTGCGTTCGTTCCTGGGGCTCCTAAACTATTTTGGTAACTTCCTTCCCAAATTGAGCACGCTGCTAGAGCCGCTACACGTGCTCCTACGCAAAGGTCGGGAATGGGTCTGGGGGGACAGCCAGGAAAGGGCTTTTAATAGAGCATGCAATTTGTTATATTCCAACAATCTGTTAATGCTATATGACCCATGTAAGAAGCTTGTGTTAACGTGCGATGCGTCATCCTATGGGGTCGGGTGTGTGTTGCAGCATGTCAATGCCAAGGGTCAGTTACAGCCGGTAGCTTATGCCTCCAGGAGTCTGTCCCAGGCAGAAAGGGGCTACGGGATGGTAGAAAAGCAGGCGGTCACATGTGTATATGCGGTAAAGAAAATGCACCAGTACCTGTTTGGCAGGAAATTTGAGCTGGAGACAGATCACAAACCCCTAACGTCCCTTTTGACTGACAACAAGGCCATAAATGCAAACGCATCGGCCCGCATACAGAGGTGGGCACTCACATTAGCTGCCTATGACTACACAATTCGGCACAGACCGGGCACCGAAAACTGCGCCGATGCACTCAGCAGGCTCCCACTAGCCACCACTGAGGGGGCTACCGAGCATGGTGCTGAGATGGTCATGGCTGTTGAAGCTTTCGGAAGCGAAGGCATACCCGTGACAGCCCGTCAGATTAAAGTCTGGACAAATAGAGACCCGCTATTGTCTCTAGTCAAGAAATGTGTCCTGAATGGGGACTGGGCAGGCACGTACAGGGCATGCCCTGAGAAATTTAAACCATTTCACAGGCGCAAGGATGAACTCTCGATTCAGGCCGATTGCCTACTGTGGGGAAACCGCGTAGTCATGCCCCAGATGGGCAGAGAGGTGTTCATCAGAGAACTCCACAATGGGCACCCGGGCATTGTCACGATGAAGGCAATTGCCAGGTCACACATTTGGTGGTCAGGGATAGACGCAGATCTGGAACTTTGTGTTCGCAGGTGCAACACATGTGCCCAGCTGGGCCATGCACCCAGGGAAGCCCCCCTTAGCCCCTGGCCATGGCCCACCAAGCCTTGATCACGCATCCATGTGACTACGCAGGTCCTTTCATGGGGAAAATGTTTTTGGTTGTAGTAGACACCTACTCCAAATGGATCGAGTGTGACATTTTAAATTCAAGCACATCCTCTGCCACGGTCGAAAGTCTATGGCAATGTTCGCCGCCCACGGTCTACCGGACATCTTGGTCAGCGACAATGGCCCGTGCTTCACAAGCACTGAATTCCAGGACTTCATGGCAGGCAATGGAATTAACCATGTTAGAACGGCACCGTTCAAGCCGGCCTCAAGTGGCCAGGCAGAACGAGCAGTGCAGTTAATCAAACAGGGGATGCTCAGAATCCAAGGGGGTTCCCTACAAACCCGCTTATCACGCCTCCTGTTGGCCTATAGATCCCGACCACACTCACTCACAGGGGTTCCACCCGCAGAGCTACTAATGAAAAGGATGCTCAAAACCCGATTATCCCTTATACACCCCACCATGAAAAAAATTGTTGAGCGCAGGCGCCAGTCACAATATCACTACCATGACAGGAATACGAGGGCGCGATGTATTGATGTAAATGATCCTGTTTTTGTCCTCAACTACGCTGCAGGGCCCAAATGGCTCGCAGGCACTGTGGTTGCCAAAGAGGGAAATAGGATTCTGGTAGTTAAACTTACCAATGGACAAATCTACCGCAAACATGTGGATCAAACAAAAAGGAGGTTCAGCAACCCCATAGAAGAAGCAGAGGAAGAACACGATATCGAGTTGACTCCACCACAGGTGACCGAACACCGGAACCAAAGGGAGGAGAGCCCAGTCACTGTGGGCAGTCCGGACAGGCCTGAGGCTCTGCAAACAGCAGACACTCAGGCCAGCGCCCAAGAACCGGAGCCCCAACTCAGGCGCTCTACAAGAGAGCGTAAACCACCAGAGAGACTCAACCTGTGATCCCAATAAGACTTTGGCGGGGATAGGTGATGTCATGTATTCAACCAGCATTGTAACCCATGTATAAACTGACCTAAGTTGTACACTGTGAGAACACTGACCACTAGGTGGGAGACACTCCTAACCTGGACCTTCAGGTATAAAAGGGGAAGCTCCAGCCACCTTCATCACTTGAGTGCTCAGAAATAAAGGACAGGTCACAGACTGGCCTTCTCTCAAGCATGAGCCTCTTGTGCATTTATACTGTGTAGTAAGGACGCATCACTTTTCTTCCAAGGATTTTTACAATCCTTTCTCCAGTGCCCACTCTTTCCGCACCTGAAGCAGATACGTTTTGTATCGGAGAGGTTGCCTCCTCGTGGCACCATTCCCTCTTGTCTTGGTTTGGTCGGATTTCGTGAACCCTTTCCTTTTGTGGATGCTCTTCTGTCCCTCTGTCGTTTCTGTAAGCTAGAGTCAGCTGCCTAAGCACTCCCTGTTCTGTGGCTTGGTGATCTCTGGGGTCGAACCAGGCCTCAGCCTTCGTTCTTATTCTGGGTAAACTGTTAGTTACTAGGCTTCGGAGCCAGTGTGCTAATTCGTCTGGGTTTAAGTGATCTCTGTCTATGCCCTCACTACAGGCGCTTTTGTACACAGGCCACAGTCAGTCTGCAAAAGCCTGTGGGGTTTCTCCTGTGAGCTGCCCCATTTTCTCTACTCTAGAGAAGGGACTCCCGTTATTGCAGCCCATAGCTTCTAAAATGTCCTTTTGGACGGCAGCAAGTGTTTTCTGTCCTCTTTTGCTCTCAGTAGAGAGGGACTGGTACAGCTTGCTGTCTAGAGATAGGAGAAGCATCTTTGCCATTTCTGCATCATTGCACCCATTAATATCCTCTGCCTGTTCCACTTCCACAAAGTGAACCGAGGGATCTTCCTTTGGAGTTAGCTTTCCCAGGTGGTTTATCATAGTCCTAAGCTGGTGGGGAGTGTGGGGGACTACAAACTGACTTTCCAGGGGCCCTGGACCGCCGTTAAGGGTGGGCGGGCCAAACATCTGTTGCCGGACCGGGTACATTGGCCCTGGTTCTGGCTCTCCCTGTTCTGGCTCGCCTCCCTCTCCTTCCTGTGGCCAAGCTGAGCTAAAACTCGGTGCTACATGTGGTGGTGGTTCACTATCCCTGTCCGCCCCGCAACTGATTTGCCCCTCCTGCTGCTGCACCGGTGTAGTCACCGGTGCCACAGGTAGTGGCCAGGTAGTTTCTTCCTTCTCTTCCAGGTTTACCTGGGGCGTACCCGGGCTTATTAGGCAAACCATGCCTTTTGCCTTGGACAGAGCAAGGTTTGAACTTTTAATTTGTTGCTGGCAGGGACCGTGGTCTCCCGATTCAAACCCATTAGTGCTAGCTACTTTATACGCTGCTTGCATATCTTTTAATCTTTCCTGGAGCTCTTTTACTTTAGGGTGAGGCGAGTGCTTTCCGCCCTCAGTAACTTTTCATTACTTTTGACCTCGGTAACCTGACATTGAAAATAGTCCTGACTGTTTTTAACCTTTCCATTATTTGGGTCCTTTCCTGTCTTAGCTTACGGAGTTCTCCTGATAATCTTTCTTCTGACATAACCCTTTCCTGATAGTTCTCTGCGCATTCCCATTGTTCTGCCTGTAATGTTTCATTCATTCTGTCTAGCAGTTGAAAGTTGGACCTGTTGCTGTAGATAGACCAACCACATTGCTTTCTCTACTGCTTCTTTGTGACCTTTACTTGCTGTCCACTGGGCTGCAGCGTCAGCCAGACGCTCAGCGCGCAATAGATTAAGCACCATTTCCTTAGTTACATTCACTTTCTTATACACATAGGAGGAAATCCTCTCTTCCATTTTGGTTCTTTGTCCCAAACCAGCACTCTCTACATCACACCCCGTGTACCAGAGTCCTGCTGCAGTTGCCATTTTGTAAGGGGGTGTTTGTGTGTGGTCTCTATGAGGGGGTCAGGTTCCCTTCTGACCAACTTGAGCAGTTTCGAATCGCTCCCCCTCCCTTGGGTTCTGTACTGTGGATTTATTTGGGGTGGGGGGTGACAAAAGTGCAGAGGACACTGGTTTGATGCAAATAACTTTGTTTTTATTACAGTCAGGGCAATACAGGCTTATTACTCTAGTAAGAAAATACATGGCCAAACTTACAATCACTTTAACAAAGAACAATACAAGGAAAGGTACAAGGTCAAACTTAAAATCACTCTAATAAGGAGCAATACAAGGAAAGGTACAAGGTCAAACTTATAATCACTCTAATAAAGAACAGTACAAGGAAAGGTACAAGGTCAAATTTATAATCACTCTAATAAAGTACCATACACTACACATTCAAAGGGGGTTGCAGCAAAATTATGCCTCCCACCTCCACGGCAGGCAGGGACTTATGCTTACTGTAAGGGGGAGATGGGAAGGCTTTCCCTCCCACGAGCGGGCCCACTGATATAGAGGGTTGACGCTCGCCCCAGCCCACATAGCAATTCTCGAAGTTAGCAGACAGAGACGGATGGCAAAGTGTAACGATCTTTATTACAAACGTCCGGGAAAACCTCTTATCACAGTCGCCTGTGAGTGGAGATGCTCTCCGAACAGCACAATCATACAACTTTTATATATTTCAAAACCCCTCTGTTCCCGGACAAAACCTCCCTAAATTTCTAATTGAACTACCTTATCAGTGCTACTTCCCTAATTGGACTACCTTATTAGTGCTACTTTGGATTGACAGGCCAAGACCCTCGTGACCGCTTTAGGCCGTGACCAGAATGACTTCATTAGGTTGGAATTTGTTATACATTTCCTTGGTGCCTGTGAGTCGCCTCGAGCCTCTTCGCAAGGTCTTATCAATGTCTGTTTAGGTTCTCACATCGTATCCTGTCGGAATATTATTGAATTGATTACTTCTGGAGCCTTGGTACAAGGCCGAAGAGAGGCCTTTTACCTCCTTATGGGCCATTGCAGGAATCAGCACTTTAACCCTTGTCCCACTGGTACCCCTAATGCCAAATTTCTCTTACAATTCCCCCCTTTTGGCCCTTGGCTATACGCCAAGCTGGCCACATTTCCCGATAACTATCTCCCTGTAGGCGAGTTCCAGATAGGTTCGTTTACATGGGTGGCCATCTCCCAAGCTTCGGGACCTCCTGAAACCTTCCCACAGAGTTATATAAGGTAAGTCCTTCCCGTAGGACTGCTTAAATTTTCATCCCTTATTGCCTTAATCATAGTGCGTGCCCTGACGTATCGTTTGACCTGTTTAATTTGTGCACATGTTAATCCCATCATGACCATCAGAACCAGGCCCTGTATTACTATAAGTACATGTGATATTATTTTTATCCATGGGTGAATTCGATTATCAAGTCCAATGTCCCACAGCTTTGAGTACCAGGGCTGATCAGCCAGCATTGCGTTAGTGTAAGTTGTCTATTTCTTCCATCAGCCGGATATACTGTCATCTTTGATTCTGTATTCCTTGCTCCAGACGTAATTGTTCCTCATTTAATTCCGGTATTGTTCCGTGGATGATTTCCGTTGTCTCGGGATGTATATGGTTAAGTTGGCTGCCCCCGTGCTCACACACCACTTTCCATTCCCTTGCGGGGCAGCGATGGTCTCCAGATCGTGTTCAAGAGGAGTAATACTCAGCATACATCCGTTTATCTGGTGGAATCCGCAATCATCATTCGTCATTCGTGGCGTACCTCGACATAAAACCACTTGGTTATTTTTATAACAGTCGGTTATGGCAATGCCTCTGGTACTATTGTTAACTTTAATCACCCGTCTGGCAGGCTGATGGTAACGCAACCGAGTTTGGTTTCTTACTTCACCGATATTATCGATCTGGTATAAGGGGTCTCCCTTTGTTACATCATATGGGCCACCTGTAACAGTTCCCCTTCCACGCCATCTCCCCACCACGCTTGTAGCGCTTGGTTATCCAAGTCCCTCCCCAGTAAACCACTCAAGACTACGCCATTAAATTGTTAGCCTGATCAGATATTGCATACAGGTTTATGGAATTCATCGTCATAACCCCTGCCGCATCTCAGGGTAGTGGATTCTGGGCCTTCGAGGATCCGTTGTGCCAGGTCCTGGTATAGACTTTATAGTTTCATTCCCACAGAAGCTAGGAAGAATGATATCCATCAGATTTAGGTTAAGTAGTCGCTGATGCATCCTAATTATATCCTTTCTTTAGATTCTTTTATTACTAGCCCCCCTTTGGCTTCAGTCTTTATGGACGGGCTTATGGGGGGACTTGCGTGGTTGTGCTGGGAAGATTTGTTGTCCCCAGGGTGGTTGTTGGGGCAGTGGTAGGGCTTCATACTCCATCCGCCCCCCCTTTTTGTTCCGTCCTGTTCCCACCCTGCTGTTTCTCGCGGGGTGGATTTGGCTGCTTGTTTTGCAGCTTCGTCCGCCCAGGCATGGGCTTCGAGAACTGAAATTCCATCCAGTTGGATTTCTGCGCCCTTCCCCATACTGGCGCCCATAGCATCAGCAGCCTGCTGCATTACAACCTTACTTAATACACTATACATAGCCATGCATTAAAATAAGTTCTGTCCTTGCTCCAGTCCTTGGCTGCTGGGATGCATATTTCGGCAGTTAAATTAAACAAAGCTAGTTCATGTAGTTGTGTCTTTCCTGCGTGTGCTATATCTCTCGTAGTCCATCTGTATTATCCAGTGCTTGCGTGGGCCTCAAGGTTCCCAGTATCCTGAGTTTCCAGAGTCGAAGTAGCCGCTGCGGTCCCATCTCGGTGAGTGTTTTATCTGCAAATTTTAAACAGAACCTGGTCGTCACCAGGTGTTAGGTTCTGGTCTACTCATCTTTTTATCCATGCATGTTGAGGTCACTCTGTGAAATCGGAGGTAAGGGTTAGGTTGGGTTTGTGGACTACACTTATCCACCGTGGGCTCTATTGCCATAGGTGATGGTGCTATGGCTGCGCACTGCACTATCTGTCTGGTCCCGTTTTTTGAAAAAAATCTCTTCCAGCTTATTTATCTTAGCCTTTAACTCTTGCATTTGTTTTGTTTGAGTATCTTTCTTTTATTTGTATCAGGCGAATATTATTACATAGGCTAGTTCTGTTTTTATTTTTATTCTGACTATCCTACCATTTCCTCTATCTGTCAGGTGAGTCTTTTTTATTCTATTTAGAAATCCAAATTAATAATGTCCAGTATAAAACAGCTGTCAATGGAAAGGGTTAACTCCTTTACAGGTTTATAAGAAAGCCTGATGTCATTATGTGACTTCACGTAATTATCCGAAAAATTCTTTAGTACGTTACGTCTTTTTTTTTTCAGATCGCCTTTCTTCAAATTAGGTTTTGTATTTTACACGGAGGGCTGCTTTTCGTTATCTCAAATTCCAGTTTCAAGGTTGTTACAATGTCTCTTCTAAACTGCTAAAGCTTGCTGTTTTCTGCTCAACAAACCTATCCTTTGTGCATTTCCCAGCTCCATAACTTACCGAATAAATCCACACCTGCGTTTCTAACTTAAAATGTCTTAAAACTTCCCACATATAGGACAACACTACAAAGGGTTAAAAAACTTTCACTCTGTTTGGAAAACATGAAAAGTTCATTCCGCAGTCAAAAATTCACACAGGGACTCTCACTCAATGATAGACATTCACAAAAGTCTCTCTTCATTCAACAAAGCTTATTAATTGGTTGGCCGGTTCTATTTTTGGATCCATATGTCACTTAAGATAGTCATTATCAGCTTTTTTATGGCCTTACGTAATTACGCAAGTTACAATTAATGATTGGTTTTATTCGCCTTTTTATTAGCCGTGTTACCCATCTTCTTCGGGCTATGAGGGTCTTGGGTACTCCCTTAAATTCGTGGCAGGTATACGGGACGCTATTTATATGTCTTCCCTTGGTGCCGTGCACTCGTACCACTGCACGCTTTGGGTCAATATATCTCGTCACTGCTCAGGGACGTTGTCTCTATTCCCTCTCTCTCTCGTCCCAGCACCGTGCGCTCGTACCGCTTCGGGTCAATAGACCTCCCTCTCCTCTATATCTTCCCTTGCGTCGTACCCTGATCGCACTGCCGTTCTCTCGTCCCTGCACCGTGCGCTCGTACCGCTTCGGGTCAATAGACCTCCCTCTCCTCTATATCTTCCCTTGCGTCGTACCCTGATCGCACTGCCGTTCTCTCGTCCCTGCACCGTGCGCTCGTACCGCTTCGGGTCAATAGACCTCTCTCTATATCTTCCCTTGTGTCGTACCCTGATCGCACTGCCGTGCTACCTCCACGCGCGCATTTTAGGATGCACCTTTTGACCCCCTTTTACCCCTAGATCGTCCCTGTCCTCCATCTCCATCCCTCCGGGACTCACTACAGATGGTTCTTTTGTACGGATGTCCTTCCCTTGCGGTTTACAATGCCACAGCTCTAACTTGAAGGTGGTAAATTAAAACATACTCACCCCAACAGCTGGGTCATTGTTCCGTTCGGGAAGTCCGTACCCTGCTCGCAGCGCCAAATGTAAGGGGGAGATGGGAAGGCTTCCCCTCCCACGAGTGGGCCCACTGATATAGTGGGTCGACGCTCGCCCCAGCCCACGTAGCAATTCTCGAAGTTAGCAGACAGAGACGGATGGCAAAGTATAACGATCTTTATTACGAACGTCCGGGAACACCTCTTATCACAGTCGCCTGTGAGTGGAGATGCTCCCCGAACAGCACAATCATACAACTTTTATACATTTCAAAACCCCTCTGTTCCCGGAAAAAAACTCCCTAGATTTCTAATTGAACTACCTTATCAGTGCTACTTCCCTAATTGGACTACCTTATTAGTGCTACTTTGGATTGACAGGCCTAGACCCTCGTGACCGCTTTAGGCCGTGACCAGAATTACTTCATTAGGTCGGAATTTGTTATACATTTCCTTGGTGGCTGTGAGTCACCTCGAGCCTCTTCACAAGGTCTTATCAATGTCTGTTTAGGTTCTCACATCGTATCCTGTTGGAATATTATTGAATTGATAACTTCTGGAGCCTTGGTACAAGGCCGAAGAGAGGCCTTTTACCTCCTTATGGGCCATTGCAGGAACCAGCACTTTAACCCTTGTCCCGCTGGTACCCCTAATGCCAAATTTCTCTTACACTTACCAATCCTTTTAATAGTTAATAGTAGATGGTGATGTTCTTCCTTCCTTCAGGACTTCAAGACTTCGAGGCTGCAGAAGTTCGTTTTACAACTGTCATGTTGGTTTCTCTCCTTGTCTTGATGAGATAGCAGCGACCACCTCTCTCCCCCACCAACCTCTGTTGAAAACAGGGGCAGTTATACAATTTCAGTGTTCTAATCTTGCCGCCCAATCTGTTCACAATCCTTTGTATAATGTTGGCGGGCTTGGTTCTTCTTTGTAATATTTTGTCAGGCTCGTTAAAGTTGATATGTCTTGAGTAGGTTGATGTTCGAAAATCTGTTTCCTGATGGAAATATTAGTTTGGTAATTGCAATGCCCTTTTGTGCTTAGTCTTTCGCATACAGGCTGGATTGGGCCTCTTTGTGATGTATATGCTGAAATGGTTTGTCCAGACCCATGTTGATGGGGAGCTATCTCTGGGTGATACTGTGATGGTAATGTCTCTTATGGAGGAAGATTTCCAAATACTCATTCTTCCAGACAGGTTAACTCAGTCCTCAACCCAGACAGCTCCAATAATCAAGTGAGTATCTTTTGTTCCCTTGGTCCACCCACAGGCTTGAATTTGTTTTGTAAAAGTTCATAATTCTATTAAAGTTCGAAGTTTCTTCCATAGGCACTTTAGAGTTCCAAACTTTTCGGTAGATAGTCCCAAATTAAATTTCCTTCCGAATGAGCCCAAACACAATGGGGGGTTCTGGTGAATTTTGCTCTCTGCAACATCAATAAAAAAAATGAAGGTTGAGATGGGAATAGGGCCATTAAGGGATAGACAGAATAATTCCACAGGTAACAATAGAGAAATGGCAAAAATATTAAATAATTATTTTGCTACAGTATTGACCAGGGAGATAGAACAGGTGGACATGACATTGGATGATGAGATTAGAAATAAGTGCATTTAAAATAAAAAGAGAAGATATATTAAATAAATTAATCAAACACAAAGAGGATAAAACCCCTGGTCCGTATGGATTGCATCCATGCATTTTAAAAGAATCTAGGGAAGAGATAGCAGAGGCATAACTACACATATTTAATAATTCAATAGAAAAAGGTGTAGTGCCAGAGGACTGGCGGATAGCCAATGTTATACCTATATTTAAGAAGGGGGATAGAACATGTCCAGGGAATTATAGACCAGTCAGCTTAACATCGGTAGTAGGAAAAATAATGGAATCCCTACTAAAGAAGAAAATAGAAGAACATTGAGAAACCAAAAATATAATAATGAATAGTCAGCCTGGATTTCAAAAGGGAGTGTCTTGTTTGACCAACCTCATTGAATGTTTTGAAGAGGTAACAGAGAGAGTAGACAATGTTACTGCAGTAGATGTAATTTATCTAGATTTTCAGAAGGCCTTCAATAAGGTACCCCGTAATAGACTGATGAACAAGGCGAGAGAATGTGGAGTCAGGGGCCAAGTAGCAGAATGGATAGCTAACTGGCTTCAAGACAGAAAGCAGAGGGTAGGGGGAAAAAGTAACTATTCACAGTGGCAGAAGGTGAGTAATGGTGTTCCACAAGGATTAGTGCTGGGATCACTGTTGTTCACAATTTATATTAACGATTTAGATTTTGAAACCAAAAACACAATTTTTAAATTTGCGGATGACGCCAACTTGGAGGGGATACTCAATACTGAGGAGGACTGCAACAAATTACAGGCGAACATTAATAAACTTGCAGAATGGGCGTATAATTGGCAAATGAATTCAACACAGATAAATGTGAGGTATTACATTTTAGTAGGAAGAGTAAAGAGGTCATATTACTTGAGGTTAAGAGTCTAGATGAGGTGCGAAACACTACTGTACACCTCCCTCCAGTCCGAGAAACAGCCATTCACCACAACTCTCTGATTTCTACCCTTTAGTCAATTTTGTATCATTGCTGCTATCACCCCCTTTATTCCATGAGCTTCAATTTTCTGAATGAGCCTATTGTGTGCCTTTAAGAGATCACATAGCGCTTCGGCATTTTCCGCAAACTGTGGGATAAACAATCTTTGGTCGCCGACAAGCTCCACAAGGGATCTCAAAGCAGTGTGTGCTGTTGGCAGACGAAGCCTCTGGATGGTGTCCACTTCATGCTAATCAAGGCTCTGGTCATGCCAAGTAAAGAAATGCTGGGCTGTAGGAGCTATGTTTTTATTCGGATAAACTACCAGCCCTGCTTTGTTGCAACATGTGCAGTAACAGTGTCTTGTGCTCATTGGCCATTCTGTGGCTAACAATAATTAGAGAAGTTTTTCATCACCTGCGCCATTCACTTATGGACTACAGTGGCCCCCTTACCTGTGAGAGAACAGCTCCGCAGGTCGGCAAGTATAAGAGCTGGAACGATGTACCACTTCAACCTCCAGCGCGATATGCTCCAAGTGTGTGATGATTTTGAGATGGGTGGCTGGATGACGTCATCAAAACCCTGGTTACTGATTTGGAGCGTGGGCAGGAACATCGGCAGGACCCAGGTACAGAGGTGTGAGAAGGTCAGGGCGGATGAATGGCGAGTGTTTGTGGCGAGATGCGGTGAATGTTTATGGCGGAGGAGCGGCAAGTGTTTGTGGCAGAGGTGCGACAGATGAGGGTACAGGGCCCAGAAGAGCTGAGGGCCCAGGGGCAGCACAGGCCAGCGCACACTGCGATATGTGTGCGCGCTAGGTCCATGCAGCAGAGCAGTTCTCCAGGCGTCTTGGTTAATCCTTGCCACTGGACCAAGACCTAATTCTGTCAAGCCCGTGTGGTGGCTGGTGTGCAACGGTCACCACACATTAAAAAAATTCACGCACACGCATCTTTCACCTCCTCAGTTGGAGTTCAGGACTGGAACATCATGTCCTTCATCGAAACACCTGTGAACTCGTGGAAGCAAGTCATCCTCGTTCGGGGGACTGTCTATGATGATGATAGTGGATGAGTTGGGGTATCCTTGGGGTAGGCATGTCCACATATGCTGTTGATCATTGAACATGAAAGCTAGTCCTCCCAGGCCACTGGGATACTCCAATACCCATTTGACATGTCCAGGATTGAGATCCACTTAGCGTGTGGTGGAATTTGGGACAACAGGGTTGGTAAAATACGTAAGCACATTGGAATTTCCGAATGCAGCTTCCGATAGTCCATGGTTAGACGCCACAATTCGTCTGGTCTGAATACAGGTCAAATTTGTAAATTTGTGGTAACTGTTCCTTTCCAGATCATTTCTTGTTGTAGCAATGCTTTAATAGTGGCATGGACTTTTGGTCTTCTTTCTTTTAGGATGGGCTAACTTTTGTGTGGTGAGAGATGCTGTGGCCCATTAATCTACTTCACACGAGCTAACCACCTACAATCGTGTTTGTGCATCGCAAACACCCTTTGTTCCTGGCAAATGATATCTTGTATATCCCTGTCTTCATGGACAGGAGGCCCCTAAGCCTCAGGCTGTTTAATAGCACATAATGTATGCGCATCAGACACTTCCACACATTGCCACTGTCCTTACACCTGACTGTATCATTCCATTTGTATGATCCACGCATGTTCCCATATAACCCAGCACATCCAATCCCAATAATCTCTGTTAGCCTGACATATCCATTGACTGGATCTGTGATGGCCTGAGACACTTTCTGACATCTCAGAGACATTGTAATGTGTCTTACCATTTCCCGCCACAGGTGGCACCCTTTCGGATTCAGGAGAGAGTGAAGAGAAGCATGGAGACAGTCAGACATTTTGCTGTTGAACGTTAACTTATTTTTAGTTAGGAATTAGACCTCTGTTAATGTGACCCCCCAGAACCACAATTAAGTAAGTAATTTCTCTTTATTGCTGCTTTATCAGATTGTTCTCAGATGATTGTATCGTTCCCTTTGATATACTGCAAGAAATCTAGAGTGTGTTCTGTGTTTCTATTTCCACATATAATAAAGGATTCGGATTCTGAAGACTGATCATTGGCCATATTTCTTGGTGTTGAGGTTGACGCTAGCCGGCGAAATTGGAGTTATCGCTTGCCTCAGACTACATTCTTACAGCAGCCAGTAAAGGATCCTTAACTCAAATATTGATATCTTCACTACCTCTTTGGGGAGGTCACGCACCCCTAGGCTGAACCAGGTGATGTTGATCATCCAAACGTTCGACTGGCTGTCTGGTCGAGAAAAGGGCAAATCTTCCTGAGTTACGGCCACAACCACACCCATTCCTCTTTGCACATTTAGCTGCACCCCCAATCATTCATTTTGCTGTCATAGCCGCTACTTTTTCGTTAAGCTTCTGCCCCAGAGAGCTTGTCCAGAAAGTGGACCCGCTGGCCTACCTTTCCAGCATTCACGTGCCATGTGGCCTGGTTTCCAACAATTGTTGCAATTCCTTGATCTTTGCTCAGCTGAACCTCTCTTCCTTCTATCCTGATCCTGATTCGGCCATGGTCCTTTTACTGCTGCTACACCTCTTCCCTTTTCCTGTGCTAGTGCTCTTTCCAGAGTGGTCATTTCCCATGTGCGTACGACTGTCTCGATAACCGTCTGCCACGGTTTACCTTTGTGGATTGAAACTCCACGTCATCTGTAGAGGCGCACTTAACTGACTCAAAAACATGGCTTGAAAGGGTACATCATTCGTGTTGGGTTACACCACCTGGGGTGCAGGATCCCTTCCTCCTACTACCAGTGCTCCAGCCGTCTGGTTTACCATGTTATTTGGTTCCATTGCCAACTTGTACATGTTAAACAGTCGGGTTACAAATGCCTGTGGGTGTTCTCATAAGCCCTGTTGCATTTTGCCTGTATATACTAGGAGTCTGTGGTGATCCATTCCTAGCACTGTCAGTACGGCACATTGTCAGGCTTGACTTGTAGTGGGTGGTCTGGCTCCATGCAAGTTGACCAGTATGGCATATTTCACAGTGGCGAACAGGCGGCCAACAACACCTGACCCTGGTCTTGAACATCTAATTCCCGATTCTGAGCCATAAAATTTAACATCCTCTGCATAGCGTCCTTGGGTTCAGAAGCCATTTCAATGGCTCCCATTTTGGCTGCAAGTAACTGGGCCCCATTGCCATTGTGGAGCCTGGTTTGTTCTGAATAGCTTGCTCTAACCGGTGGAACTACGTATTTATAATCATCTGTGCCGGTTACTACTGGCACTGGTTGGCCATTCTCCATCAGGGGTGATGATGGATTGACAGAGTAGGGCCTGCCTGATGCTTGGTATGGGGGTGACTCATCATCACCATGATAATGAACCGCCTCATACTGCAGTAAGTCCCAATCTACAGCATTACTATCATTCCCGAGCTTGTCATCAACATTTCTACTTCCTGTCGTGTGTAGTTAGTCCACAATTTTTCCTTATCTATTTTTTTTTTACACACTTTATGACTTTCTATATTTGAGGGCAGATTCTGTAGAGTGACTCTCGATATGGCGCACGTATCTTTCAAACTATGCTGTTTACTGGCGGTTCTTCTCCCAGTTCTTACTTTGTTGTACAGTGACCATGGATCAAATGCACTGAGTGGCAGTCATTCCCAGCTAGCACTGCAACTCTTACTTTAGCTTGAAACATATCACATCTGATTTCTCACTCTTTGGTTTCTCCTCTAGCCTGGCACAACTGTTATTCCTTTTCTGTCAGTTCTCTTACCTGTTTCTCTATCTTTCAGCATGGAAATGTAAGACATACATCAGCAATCACCTCCCTGGTTTAACTTTTAATTTTCCATCTGCTACTTCTTTATCTGCATGTTTTCTTGCCATCCTATACAGTTGGACTCCCTCTGTCATTATGGAAACGACACCCTCTTTCCCTGATAACCCTGATAGCTTTTCCTCAAAGGCTGTATTAACCTTTATGGTCACTTTAATCTATTGCTTACGTCCTCTCTCCTGTATTTCTTTAATTTAGTTCTCCCACCCCAGATGGTTGAATTGATCAGTCCGATTTTCCTGAGCCCTGAACTTTACATATACTGCTTTTATTGGGGCAGAATTTACAGTCGATACGACAACGTACCCTCAGATTACGTCGTCATACCACCTTTGAAATGGACAGCAGGTTGGGGTTTACACATGCGCTAAATCTCGAACTTGCGATCTGTGAATTCCGACTTGACAGATCATCCACTCTGACACTGAAATCCTCATTGCCGGTGCAGAGTTGGGCTAATTGCCCTTTAACTGCCCAGCAATTACATCTGAAAATTTCACAGCTGGTGCAAACAGGCACATGGCCTTTATAGGATTTAAGTAGTTTCGAAGTACTGAAGTTTAAGTGCAGAATATCCCTACAATCTCTAATAGTATTAATGAGAGAACTTCTGTTTGCTGATTGGAGCACCAGCCCCACATGATCCCAGGAACGCTTCTCTGTACGCTGTGTCCCTAGGATCTGTGGGACATTACGCTGCCCTCTACTCTGCAGCATCTGACAACAACTTCTCGGAGGAGGGTCCCATCAGCTAAGTGCACATTCGATTCAGATGCCGGCTGTGTAATCCTTAGTTACGTCACTGACCGCAAAATCAGAGCCAGTATCTCTAAACTAGCACACAGTCTCCTGCAGGCTGGCTCAACAGTTTGTAAGATATTCAGAAGGAGACTATACCAAAATGCTTGCGGTAATTTATATAGTACAAGACAAAGCACAGTGAACAAGTCAGCTTGCTAACAATCCCAACCAGCTAAGGCAATTGATAAAATAGAAGCGATATTACTTTTTCCTATTGGGATCAGTGTTAACCTCTTGTTGTTCCTTGACTGCATTAAGCTCATATCTTTGAAGATGTTTGAGATTTTGCGTGTTGTACCTTTTATAGTTTTCGTAACGTGATGATATCAAGCAAACATATTCTGATTATTTTTAATTAATATGTAACATGTTAACCGGTTAAATTATCTGGTAAATTATAACATTCTCTTCAGTGAGTCTGCATAATGTTATCTAGTCTTTGTCCATTGTTACTTTTACAGTTTGTACCTTGCTATCTCATTTTTCTGATACGTTGACTGTAATTTTCTTGTATTTTCTTGTGGTATATATCAACGATTTAGATTTGAATATAGGGAGTATGATTAAGAAGTTTGCAGACGACACTAAATTTGATAATTGTGTGGTTGATAATGAAGAGGAAAGTCATGGGCTGCAGAAGGATATCAATCTACTGGTCAGGTGGGCAGAGCAGTGGCAAATGGAATTTAATTCAGGGAAGTGTGAGGTGATGCACTTTGGGAGGGCGAATAAGGAAAGGGTATACACATTAAGTGGTAGGCCACTTAATAGTGTAGATGAACAAAGGGACTTTGGAGTGCTTGTCCACAGATCCCTGAAAGTAGCAGGCCAGGTAGATAAGGTGGTTAAGAAAGCATACGGAATGCTTGCCTTTATTGCCCGAGGCATAGAATATAAGAGCAGGGAGGTTATGCTTAAATTGTATAATACTTTGCTTAGGTCACAGCTGGAGTACTGTGAGCAGTTCTGGTCGCCGTATTATAGGAAGGACGTGATTTCACTAGAGAGGGTGCAGAGGGGATTTAATTGGACGCTGCCTGAAATGGAGAATCTTAGTTACGAGGACAGATTGGATAGGCTGGGTTTTTCTCATTGGAACAGAGGAGGTTGAGAGGAGACCTCATCGAGGTGTACAAAATATTGAGGGGCCTAGACATAGTGGATAGTAAGGGTCTATTTTCATTGGTGGAGGGGTCTCTTACGAGGGGGCATAGTTTTAACGTGGTTGGTGGAAGGTTTAGAGGGGATTTGAGGGGGGGGCTTCATTATGCAGAGGGTAGTGGGGATCTGGAAGAGTGGTAGATGCAGAAACTCTCACCACTTTTAAGGGATGGTTGGATGGGCACTTAAAATGCAGTAACCTGCAGGGTTACAGACCTGAAGCTGGTAATTGAGATTAGACTGGATGACTTTTTGTTGGACGGTGCAGATATAATCGTAAGTACTGCAGGGAATAGAATACAGCCAGTGTGATCTCCTGGACTAGTTTCGATCACCTGGATGGGTCGGAGAGAAATTTTCCCAGATTTTTTTCTCCCTAAATTGGCCTGGGTTTTTAATCTGGTTTTTGCCTCTCCCAGGAGATCACATGACTCTGTAGGGGGTGGAGTGTAAAATGTTTCAGTATAAGGGGTGTCGCAGTTGTGTGAGGCGGACTGGTTGGACTGGGTGCTCTTTGCCTTTCCATCATTGTTCATAGATTTATATGTAATCTTTAGGGCTGCTGATCAAGGGCCGTGCGGCTCTTTGTCGGCCGGTGCGGACTCGATGGGCCAAAATGGCCTCCTTCTGCGCTATAAATTTCTATGTTTCTTGATGTGTTCATAATAAAGGATGAAACTGAGTACTGTGTACAATGAGCAAGTGTGACCTTAGCTCCTTTAATCAGACTCCAAAGTGCAGGTACCTCGTGGGTGGCCTGCTTATATACCGTGCTCCCAAGGGATGCTGGGATCCCTTGGGACTCCAACAGGTAGGCCCTCTGGTGGAAGTATAATACAGGTTGCATGGGGTTAGATACATAACATTTCTGTGTTTCTATTTAGTCAGTCTTCTGATTATCTGACTTGGTGCTTCAAAAATACTGTCCTTGCAGGCTATTAGTATGGATTGTTCACAGGCTCTAATCTAAAGAGCAAAACTAGAGGCCATCAATATAAGATAGTCACCAAAGAAATCAAAGAGGGAATTTAGAAGAAACGTTCTTACCCAGAGAGTGGTGAGAATGTGGAACTTGCTACCACAGGAGTAGTTGAGGTTATTAATATAGATGCAATTAAGAGGAAGTTGGATAAGCATATGAGAGAGATGGAAATAGAGGGTAATGCCTATAGACTTAGATGAGGAATGATGGGAGGAAGCACAAGTGGAGCATAAATACCAGCATAGACTGGTTTGACCAAATAGCCTGATTCTGTGCTGTATAGTCTATGTAATTCTCCTGAACATGACCTGCTACCTGCTTATATTGCAGATACTTAGTTTTAATATGTACACGTGTCTTTAGTATTGGAAAATGTATGATGAAGTTATTAGAATTACTAGGGTCTTTCTCATCTGGCCTACCTCTGTGTACTTTGCTTTACTCTCTATTAATTCATGATATATCTGAACTGGGAGTGTTTGAAGGGATACTTTGAGTGGGAGGGTTGTGGGCTGCTTTGTCACATAATTCCTGGCTGCTGTATGATTGGCTCCTGGCTCCTTTGTAATGTCACCTGGAGACAGGTTTACGCTCCTGGTTACACAAAATCAATAGGAGTTACTGTGGGAGGAGCTGGGGTAACAGCTAGCAGAGCGTGAGAGTTTAGTTTCTCAAAATAGGAGAAAGGAATGAAAAGAATAGTAAAGTAAATAATTCAACCAAATGTCATTAATTGCGAATTTACTCAAATACAATATAATCAGAGTCACAAAAATAGTTCCATTGTTTTCTCGTTACAGATTCTAGACTGATTGTTAATAATCTTATGAAATGTTTCTTGGAATGAACAGTATCTCAGGAAGGTGGAGAGAGAGAAGTCAAATCATCACCACACTAACTGGGTTTGGAGAAATGTTACTGGGTTCACAAGGCAGATCTGCTGTGACCAAATCCCCCAGTGTTAGAGACAGGATGAAATGGGAAGATTGAACGATGATAGGAAAGGTGAGGAACTCTAGTGAGAATCTCTTAAGTCGAGGATTTTGCCACAGTGAGAGTTGAACCAGCTACTGGAAGCTGCTGATAGCTGCCATAGGCTCAGCTTTTGAAGGGTTAGGTTGACTGGAGCTTAACTCATATCTAGACTTCGCCAAGACCTCACCTGGGAACACTTGACACTTACATGTAGAGGGATTTATATTCTGTATTCATCCCCTGCTGCACCTGAGCTGGTGTGCTTCATTGGAAAGTGTCAAGGCAGCTGTATGCTACATTGAACACATTCTGCATCTGAGTTGGCTGTGCTTCGTCATCCAATTTAAAGAGAGCTATACACGGTGCTGTACCTAACCTGGGAGAGTTTGATGGGACAATGTAGAGAAAGCTTTACTGTGTATTCAACCTGTGCTATTTCTGACCTGGGTATATTTGATGGAACAATATAGAGGTAGCTTTCCCATTATTGCTCCTGTTGTCATCTCCAATTATTGCTCCAATGGTCCCACCATTTGTCAACCCTGATGATCACTCTACTTTTTGGCTTTGACGCCCCATCCTGCTACAGGAAATTGATCAGTTTCAGAATGCAGAGGATGTTGTATTACCCATGTCTCATCGCAACTTCATTCATTCAAACAGCCTCTCAGTGCCCAAAAAGGAAGGAGACACATTGCCTGATATAAAGAGAAGGAGACTTTGGAGTATACAAAGCAAAAGGTGAACATGGGGGCCATTGAATAGTGGGACCTCATTTTTGAAGAATGGAAGGGAGAATTCGTAAGGGGTCATTTTGTGACTCTGTGCTCCTGTCTGGAGTCGGAAAAAGAAACAGAGTGATTATTTGCACTAGTTTTTTGAGCGTCCTTCTGCTGCTGCATGCTCTAGACTCCGCCCGTGACACCTACGTATGCACACCACCGCCCATCTGGATTCCGTTCCTGTCCTCCCGCGTATGAGCGGAGTCCTCAAACCCGTTGGGCATGTATCGTGCTTTTGTCAGCTGCACCACCGCCACCGTTCCGACCCTCACTGCCGCCCCAACCCAACCTGACCTGCGCTGCTGGCCCACCAACCCGACCCGACCCACGTGCTGCACTGACCCCCCCCCCCCCCGCCGAGCCGATCAGTGCCGCCACCATCCCGACCCTCACTGCCGCCCCAACCCAACCTGACCTGCGCCGCTGACCCACCAACCCGACCCGACCCATGCGCTGCCCTGACCCCCCCCGAGCCGATCAGTGCTGCCACCATCCCGACCCTCACTGCCGCCCCAACTCAACCTGACCTGCGCCGCTGACCCACCAACCCGACCCGACCCATGCGCTGCCCTGACTCCCCTGATGCCACCGTCCTGACCCGATCCATGTCGCCTGCTTGACGCCCCCGAACCGCGCTGCCGCCCCACCGCCGTTCTGAGCTATGCCGATGCTGGGAGTTCATGAAATTGGACTGGTGGGGGGAGACTCATGAAGTTGGGGGAGAGGATTCACAAGCTGGGGGGGGGAGGCACGCGGGGGAATCATAAACTTGGGTTGCGGGGGGTGGGGGGTGGGCAGAGACTCAGGTACATGGGCCGCGGGTGTCTGGAACTTGGGCTCGGATGGGGCAGAAACTTGGGCTGTGGGTGTCTGGCACTTGGGCCGGGATGGAGGAGCTCTATCTTGTCTGGGGTTCAAAGTCAGAATGGCTTGATTTACACTTTGCAAAGTCACTCAGAACTTGGGCTGGGCGGTTCTATTTACACATTCCAGAGAAACTTCTGGGTGTGCCTTATCCTCCAAGGGGACCAATCAGCAATCAGGTCCTGTGATTATGGAGAGCCTATCAGAGACAATCAGAGCCTTATGCTGGTGCAAATAACTATGTGCAAAAAGAAAGGGGGCGAAATTGGCCTCCTTTGCACCTTCCGTTAGTGCCTCCAGGGAGCAATAACAGGGTGCTACCAGCTTACTGACCGGGCACACCAAAAGTACCGACTAATTTCCCTGGCGGTAACCCTTACTGCTCAATCTGCTGCACCACGGAAATCACGACGTCATCCGCTGCACAGTAACGGTTATCATTTTGGATCTTAAATTCACTTCTGCCCCCTACAGCATCGCCAGGCATCAACAACAATAGCTGCAGGAGACATTGCGAGCTCGATTGACTGCCTGGAGAGTGGCAATTAAAGGCAATGGTGGTCAGGCAGGCCAACATTTTATTTTCACCCCACTGTGCTGCTTTTTGAATTTTCCCAAGCCGTGATTGATCAGCCCTGCACTCTGTTAGAGTGCTTGAGGCTGATCTTTGCAGATCACAGGTGCCATCGCCAACCAGTTGAAGCCTTACATTCAAACAACGTCAGCACTGGCCCTTCCCTTTGAGGGAAGGAAGAAGCCTGTGGATCCGGCAGCGCTGCACGGGACATTGTGCAACGCTCTGCCGCTACCGCCCCTTTTGCTCTGTTTAGCACTCCAAGAGAAGTGGTAGTGCTTGATTTTGCACTCAACTTTCCTCCTGAGGCGCTGAATCTGAAGTTTGCATCGGATTCACTTGCGCAGCGCCCAGCGATACCTTTGCGCTCCCGCCAAAGTTATCGCCCCAAACGGAGCACTACGAAATTTCTAGTCCATTATCTTGATTTTATATAGCGCCTTTCATGACCTCAGGATGAACTGAAGCACTTTACAACCAATTAAGTACCTTTGAAGTGTCATCATCATCATCATAGGCAGTCCCTCGGAATCGAGGGAGACTTGCTTCCACTCTTAAAATGATTTTTTAGGTGGCTGAACAGTCCAATAAGAGAGCCACAGACTCTGTCATAGGTGGGACAGATAGTTGTTGAGGGAAGGGATGGGTGGGACTGGTTTGCCGCATGCTCTTTCCGCTGCCTGCGCTTGTCTTCTGCATGCACTTGGCGATGAGACTCGAGGTGCTCAGCGCCCTACTGGATGCACTTCCTCCACTTAGGGCGGTCTTTGGCCAGGGACTCCTAGGTGTTGGTGGGGATGTTGCACTTTATCAGGGAAGCTTTGAGGGTGTCCTTGTAACGTTTCCTCTGCCCACCTTTGGCTTGTTTGCCGTGAAGGAGTTCCAAGTAGTTTCGTCCTTTAAGGGGCACAACGGACATGATTTTTGCAGCGCAACAGCTGCAGGAAAAATGCAGGGAACAGTGTCAGTCATTATACATGGCCTTCTTCGACCTTACAAAGGCCTTTGACACTGTCAATCGCGAGGGTCTATGGAGCGTCCTCCTCCGCTTTGGATTCCCCCAAAAGTTCATCACCACCCTCCTCCTGCTCCACGACGACATGCAGGCCGTGATCCTTACTAACGGGTCCATGACAGAACTAATTCACGTCCAGACCGGGGTCAAACAGGGCTGCGTCATCGCCCCAACCCTCTTCTCAATCTTCCTCGCTGCCATGCTCCACCTCACAGTCAACAAGCTCCCCGCTGGAGTGGAACTAAACTACAGAACCAGTGGGAAGCTGTTCAACCTTCGCCGTCTCCAGGCCAGGTCCAAGACCACCTTAACCTCTGTCGTCGAGCTACAGTACGTATTTACTTTGCAGTGTAGTAATGTAGGAAAAGCAGCAGCCAATTTGCTCTCACAAATAGTAATGTAATAATAACTAGATAATCTGTTTTTAGTGATGTTGATTGAGGGTCAAGTATTGGCCAAGGCACCGGAGTAATTCTCCTGCTCTTCTTTCAAATAGTGCCATGGGATGGTTTACATCCATCTGAGCAAACAGACAATGCCTCAGTTTAAAATCTCTTCCGAAAGACGACATCTCCGACAGTGCAGCACTCCCTCAGTTCTGCACTGGAGTGGCAGCCTAAATTTTTATGCTCAACTCTCTGGAATGGGAATTGAGCCCACAACATAGAAACATAGAAACATAGAATAAAGATGCAGTATAGGCCATTCGGCCCTTCGAGCCTACACCACTATTCAATATGATCATAGCTGATCATGCAACTTCAGTACCCCATTCCTGCTTTCTCTCCATACCCCTTGATCCCTTTAGCTGTAACTCCCTTTTGAATATATCTAATGAACCGGCCTCAAAAACTTTCTGTGGTAGAGAATTCCACAGGTTCACAATTCTTTGAGTGAAGAAGTTTCTCTTCATCTCGGTCCTAAATGGCTTACCCCTTATCCTTAGACTGTGACCCCTGGTTCTGGACTTCCCAATATCAGGAACATTCTTCCTTCATCTAACCTGTCCAATGCGTCAGAATTTTATATGTTTCTATGAGATCCCCTCTCATTCTTCTAAATTCCAGTGAATATAAGTCGAGTCGATCCAGTCTTTCTTCATATGTCAGTCCTGCCATCCCGGGAATCAGTCTGGTGAATCTTTGCTGCATTCCCTCAACCTTCTGACTCAGGCAAGAGTCCTATCAACTATGTCACAGTTGACACAGGACTGATTGTAAAACCTGCATTCATACCCAGTGAGACTGCACATCAAGACCAGAGCCTGGCTATGTGACCCTGTAATACCTCGAGTGGGAGGGTCGTGGGCTGCTTTGTCACATAATTCCTGGCTGCTGTGTGATTGGCTCCTGGCTCCTTTGTGATGTCATCTGGAGACAGGTTTATGCCCCTGGTTACACAAACTCAATGGGAGTTACTGTGGGAGGTGCTGGGGTGGCAGCTAATAGAGTGAGTGAGTTTATTTCCTATAAATATTAGAAAGAAAAGAACGTTTGAATAGCAAAGTAAGTAATTCAAACAAATGTCATCAATTGCAAAAATATTCCAGTGAAATATAATCATAGTCACAAAAATAGTCCCATTGTTTTCCCATTACAGACTCCAGAATGATTATTAATAATCTTATTATAATATTTTTTTGTTCTGAACAGTATCTCAGGAAGGTGAAGAGAGGGAAGTTGAATCATCATCGTACTAAATAGGATTGGAGAAATATTACTCGGTTCACAGAGCAGATTTGCTGTGACCAAAACCCCAGTGTTACAGACAGGATAAAACGGGAAGATTCAACAATGATTGGAAAGGTGAGAAACTCTATTGAGAATCTCTTAAGTCAAGGATTTTGCCACAGTGAGAGTCTACACTAACTCGCTACTGGGAGCTGCTGACAGCTGCGAAAAGGCTCGGCTTTTGAAGGGTGAGGTTGACCGGAGCTTAACTCATATCTAGACTTTGCCAATACCTCACCTGGGAGTGTTTGAAACTTACATGTACAGGGACTTTTATTCTGCATTGATCCCATGCTGTTGCTGAGCTGGTGTGCTTCATTGGATAGTGTCAAGACAGCTGTATGCTGCATTGAACACATTCTGCATCTGAGTTGGCTGTGCTTAGTCATCCAATTTAGAGAGAGCTATACACTGCTGTACCTAACCTGGGAGAGTTTGGTGGGACAGTGTAGAGGGAGCTATACTGTGTATTTTACCAGTGAGATTACTGAACAGGGAGTATTTAATGGGACAGTGTAGAGAGAGCTGTCCCAATATTGACCCTGATGTCTACTCCAATTATTGCCCTGATGCTCCCACCACTTATTAACTTTGAAGCCCCTTCCTGTTACAGGAAATTGCCTAGTTTCAGAACACAGAGGATGTTGTAATATCCCTGTCTCATTCCAACTTCATTCATTCAAGCTGTCTCTGCTGCCAAAAAGGAGGAGTCACACTGCCTGATATAGAGGGAGACATTGGGGTGTATAAAGTAAGAGGTGAAAATGGGGGCCATTGAATAGTGGGACCTCATATTTGTAGAATGGGAGGGAGAGGTCCAAAGGAGTAATTTGGGGAGGCTGTGCTCCCTGCCAGGAGTCTCAGTATGTGTGAATGGGGTCAGAGGCAGAACTGATTGTACAACCTGCATTCATGCCCAGTGAGACTGCACGTCAAGACCAGAGCCTGGCTATGTGACCCCGTAATATCTCGAGTGGGAGGAGCTTAGGCTGCTTTGTGACCCAATTCCTGGCTGCTGTGTGATTGGCTCCTGGCTCCTTTATGATGTCACCTGGTTTATGCCCCTGGTTACACAAAATCAATGGGAGTTACTGTGGGAGGAGTTGGGGTGGCAGCGAACACTGAGTTAGTGAGTTTATTTCCTATAAACAGGAGAAAGAAAAAAACAATTGTATAGCAACGTAAGTAATTCAAACAAATGTCATCAACTGCAAAAATATTCCAGTGAAATATAATAGTCACAAAAATAGTCTCATTGTTTTCCCAATACAGACTTTAGAATGATTATTAATAATCTTATTAAAAATTTCTTGTTATGAACAGTATCTCAGGAAGGTGAAGAGAGGGAAGTCGATTCATCATCGCACTAACTAGGATTGGAGAAATATTATTGGGTTCACAGAGCAGATTTGTTTGACCAAATCCCTCAGTATTAGAGACAGGATAAAATGGAAAAATTCAACAATGATTGGAAAGGTGAAGAACTCTATTGAGAATCTCTTAAGTCAAGGATTTTGCCACAGTGAGAGTCTAACCAGCTACTGGGAGCTGCTGATAGCTGCCATAGGCTCAACTTTTGAAGGGTTAGGTTGACTGGAGCTTAACTCATGTCTAGACTTTGCCAAGACCTCACCTGGGAGCACTTGACACTTGCATGTAGAGGGATTTTTATTCTGTATTGATCAACATTCTGCATCTGAGTTGGCTGTGCTTAGACATCCAATTTAGAGAGAGCTACACACTGCTGTACCTGACCTGGGAGAGTTTGGTGGGACAGTGTAGAAGGAGCTTACTGTGTATTTTACCAGTGAGATTACTGAATAGGGAGTATTTGATGGGACAGTGTAGAGAGAGCTGTCCCATTATTTCCTCTGATATCTATTCCAATTATTGCCCTGACGCTCCCACCACTTATTAACTTTGAAGCTCCTTCCTGTTACAGGAAATTGCCTAGTTTCAGAACACAGAGGACGTTGTAATATCCCTGTCTCATCCTAACTTCATTTGTTCAAACTGTCTCTGCTGCCAAAAAGGAGGAGGCACACTGCTTGATATATATGAGGGAGACTTTGGGGTGTATAACGTAAGAGGTGAAAATGGGGGCCATTGAATAGTGGGACCTCATATTTGTAGAATAGGAGGGAGAGGTCCAAAGGAATAATTTGGGGAGGCTGTGCTCCCTGCTAGGAGTCTCAGTATGTGTGAATGGGGTCGGAGGCAGAACTGATTGTACAACCTGCATTCATGCCCAGTGAGACTGCACGTCAAGACCAAAGCCTGGCTATGTGACCCCGTAATACCGCGAGTGGGAGGAGCTTAGGCTGCTTTGCCACCTCATACCTGGCTGCTGTGTGATTGGCTCCTGGCTCCTTTGTGGATTCACCTGCAGACAGGCTTGCACCCCGAGTTAAACAAAATCAGTGGAAGTTACTGTGGGAGGAGTTGGGTTGACAGCTAACACTGAGTGAGTTTAGCCCCCATAAATAGGAGAAAGATAAAAATAATTTAATAGTAAAGTAAATAATTCAACAAAATGTTATTAATTGCAAATATATTCAAGTGAAATATATTCATAGTCACAAAAATAATCCCATTGTTTCCCCATTACAAATTCTAGAATGATTATTAGTAATCTTATTATAAAAGTTTCTTGGAATAAACAGTATCAAAGGAAGGGAGAGAGAGAGATATTGAATCATCACCACACTAACGGGGATTGGAGAAATGTTACTGGGTTCAAGAGCAGATTTGCTGGGACCAAAACCCCCAATGTTGAGGAAAGGATAAATCAGAAAGATTCAACATGGTTGGAAAGGTGAGGAACTCTACTGAGAATCTCTTAAGTCAAGGATTTTGCCAGTTAGAGTCTAACTAGCTACTTGGAGCTGCTGATAGATACCACAAGACTCAGCTTTTGAAGGGTTAAGTTGACCGGAGCTTATCTCATATCTAGACTTCGCCAAAACCTCACCTGGGAGCACTTACATAGAAACATAGAAACATAGAAAATAGGTGCAGGAGTAGGCCATTCGGCCCTTCTAGCCTGCACCGCCATTCAATGAGTTCATGGCTGAACATGCAACTTCAGTACCCCATTCCTGCTTTCTCACCATACCCCTTGATTCCCCTAGTAGTAAGGACTTCATCTAACTCCTTTTTGAATATATTTAGTGAATTGGCCTCAACAACTTTCTGTGGTAGAGAATTCCACAGGTTCACCACTCTCTGGGTGAAGAAATTCCTCCTCATCTCGGTCCTAAATGGCTTCCCCCTTATCCTTAGACTGTGTCCCCTGGTTCTGGACTTCCCCAACATTGGGAACATTCTTCCTGCATCTAACCTGTCTAACCCCGTCAGAATTTTAAACGTTTCTATGAGGTCCCCTCTCATTCTTCTGAACTCCAGTGAATACAAGCCCAGTTGATCCAGTCTTTCTTGATAGGTCAGTCCCGCCATCCCGGGAATCAGTCTGGTGAACCTTCGCTGCACTCCCTCAATAGCAAGAATGTCCTTCCTCAGGTTAGGAGACCAAAACTGTACACAATACTCCAGGTGTGGCCTCACCAAGGCCCTCTACAATTGTAGCAACACCTCCCTGCCCTTGTACTCAAATCCCCTCGCTATGAAGGCCAACATGCCATTTGCTTTCTTAACCGCCTGCTGTACCTGCATGCCAACCTTCAATGACTGATGTACCATGACACCCAGGTCTCCTTGCACCTGCCCCCCTCCTAATCTGTCACCACTCAGATAATAGTCTGTCTCTCTGTTTTTACCACCAAAGTGGATAACCTCACATTTATCCACATTATACTTCATCTGCCATGCATTTGCCCACTCACCCAACCTATCCAAGTCGCTCTGCAGCCTCATAGAATCCTCCTTGCAGCTCACACTGCCACCCAACTTAGTGTCATCCGCAAATTTGGAGATACCACATTTAATCCCCTCGTCTAAATCATTAATGTACAGTGTAAACAGCTGGGGCCCCAGCAGAGAACCCTGCGGCACCCACCAGTCACTGCCTGCCACTCTGAAAAGTCCCCATTTACTCCTACTCTTTGCTTCCTGTCTGACAACCAGTTCTCAATCCATGTCAGCACACTACCCCCAATCCCCTGTGCTTTAACTTTGCACATTAATCTCTTGTGTGGGACCTTGTCGAAAGCCTTCTGAAAGTCCAAATATACCACATCAACTGGTTCTCCCTTGTCCACTCTACTGGAAACATCCTCAAAAAATTCCAGAAGATTTGTCAAGCATGATTTCCCCCTCAAAAATCCATGCTGACCTGGACCTATCATATTACCTCTTTCCAAATGCACTGCTGTGACATCCTTAATAATTGATTCCATCATTTTACCCACTACCGATGTCAGGCTGACCGGTCTGTAATTCCCTGTTTTCTCTCTCACTCCTTTTTTAAAAAGTGGGGTTACATTGGCTACCCTCCACTCGATAGGAACTGATCCAGAGTCAATGGAATGTTGGAAAATGACTGTCAATGCATCCACTATTTCCAAGGCCACCTCCTTAAGTACTCTGGGATGCAGTCCATCAGGCCCTGGGGATTTATCGGCCTTCAATCCCATCAATTTCCCCAACACAATTTCCCGACTAATAAGGATTTCCCTCAGTTCCTCCTCCTTACTAGACCCTCCGACCCCTTTTATATCCGGAAGGTTGTTTGTGTCCTCCTCAGTGAATACCGAACCAAAGTACTTGTTCAATTGGTCCGCCATTTCTTTGTTCCCCGTTATGACTTCCCCTGATTCTGACTGCAGGGGACCTACGTTTGTCTTTACTAACCTTTTTCTCTTTACATATCTATAGAAACTTTTGCAATCCGTCTTAATGTTCCCTGCAAGCTTCTTCTCGTACTCCATTTTCCCTGCCCTAATCAAACCCTTTGTCCTCCTCTGCTGAATTCTAAATTTCTCCCAGTCCCCGGGTTCTCTGCTATTTCTGGCCAATTTGTATGCCACTTCCTTGGCTTTAATGCTATCCCTGATTTCCCTTGATAGCCACGGTTGAGCCACCTTCCCTTTTTTATTTTTACGACAGACAGGAATGTACAATTGTTGTAGTTCATCCATGCGGTCTCTAAATGTCTGCCATTGCCCATCCACAGTCAACCCCTTCAGTATCATTCGCCAATCTATCCTAGCCAATTCACGCCTCATACCTTCAAAGTTACCCTTCTTTAAGTTCTGGACCATGGTCTCTGAATTAACTGTTTCATTCTCCATCCTAATGCAGAATTCCACCATATTATGGTCACTCTTCCCCAAGGGGCCTCGCACAACGAGATTGCTAATTAATCCTCTCTCATTACACAACACCCAGTCTAAGATGGCCTCCCCCCTAGTTGGTTCCTCGACATATTGGTCTAAAAAACCATCCCTTATGCACTCCAGGAAATCCTCCTCTACCGTATTGCTTCCAGTTTGGTTAACCCAATCTATGTGCATATTAAAGTCACCCATTATAACTGCTGCACCTTTATTGCACGCACCCCTAATTTCATGTTTGATGCCCTCCCCAACATCACTACTACTGTTTGGAGGTCTGTACACAACTCCCACTAACGTTTTTTGTCCTTTGGTATTCTGCAGCTCTACCCATATAGATTCCACATCATCCAAGCTAATGTCCTTCCGAACTATTGCCTTAATTTGCTCCTTAACCAGCAATGCTACCCCACCTCCTTTTCCTTTTATTCTATCTTTCCTGAATGTTGAATACCCCTGGATGTTGAGTTCCCAGCCCTGATCATCCTGGAGCCACGTCTCCGTAATCCCAATCACATCATATTTGTTAACATCTATTTGCACAGTTAATTCATCCACTTTATTGCAGATACTCCTTGCATTAAGACACAAAGCCTTCAGGCTTGTTCTTTTAACACCCTTTGTCCTTTTAGAATTTTGCTGTACAGTGGCCCTTTTTGTTCTTTGCCTTGGGTTTCTCTGCCCTCCACTTTTCCTCATCTCCTTTCTGTCTTTTGCTTTTGCCTCCTTTTTGACATTTACATCTGGAGGGATTTTTATTCTGTATTCATCCCATGCTGTACCTGAGCTGATGTGCTTCATTGGATTGTGTCAAAGCAACTGTATGCTGTATTGAACACATTCTGCATCTGAATTGGCTGTGCTTAGTCATCCAATTTAGAGAGAGCTATACACAGTGCTGTACCTGACCTTGGAGAGTTTGATGGGACAGTGTAGAGGAAGCTTTTCTGTGTATTTTACCCGTGCTATTCCTAACTTGAGAGTATTTGATGGGATAGTGTAGAGGGGGCTATTCCATTATTGCCCATGACGTCCCCTCAAATAATTGTTCTGATGATCCCTCCACTTATTGGGGATGAAATTCGATTGATAACACATGTTGATAACGCTGGTGTTAGATCTTAACTTGGAGTTAGGTGTCTGGGAGTGGTACTCGGTGCTGTTCATGCCTAACACGAAATTCGCGTGAAATTTTTTAGGGGCCTAAACACTTAACATGCTGGGTAACACCATGGAAATCATGATGTTAGTACGTGTGCAACGCCTCCTTGGCGCCTCTCTCGCCACATTCACTTTTGCCGCCTTATGTAACAGCTGGCGTCCATGACGCCTGAAAAAGTTGGACTGCACAAGGCGGTGAAAAAATCGGCTGCGTTACTTAAACAGAGTTGTAGCCGGAGCTCAGAGGTCTCAGTCAGTGCTGCATTTGATGCTCGCACAGACAGGTGTTGGCCTCGCACTGCTCTGGACTCATCAGATTGATTACTCGTATCTGGGACACATTGGCTGTCATCTTGGAAAACTTTGAAATCTCTATCTCGCTGTGACCTGTGCCAAGTGATGGGGGCAGTGATCACAAACCACATCGTCCTGCGGCACCGATTTGAAAGGCGGCGGCTGCAGAGACAGCTTAGGGCAAATGTGGATCCTCCGCAGAGGAGCATCCTCAGACGGCTGAGGTTCCGCAGGGAGGTGGTCACGGAGCTTTGCCACATTCTGTGGACAAACCTGACAGCTGACATTGGCACCAGGACCTCACTGTCAGTGGCAGCAAAAGTGACAGTAGCACTGAACTTCTAGGCTATCGGCTCCTTCCCGTCTCCTATAAGTGATATATGCAACATTTCTCAGTTTACATTGCTGCATTCACCAGGTGACCGATGCTCTCTACTGCAAATGATTCGACTACATCAAGTTCAGCATGTCAAGGCAAGACCAGGATGAGCCCTTGCCAGGCTAGCGGGCTTTTCCAGGGTTCAAAGAGCCATTGATTGGCATCAAGGGCCCCGCCCCACAATGGAGAGATATTTCAGAATTGCAAGGAATTCCAGTCCCTCAACGTACAACTGGTCTGTGATCACAGGCAGATGATCCTCGCTGTCAATGCTGTTATCCCGGCAGCTGCCACGATGTCTTCATCCTGCGGGAAACCGCTGTGCCACGACTCCTCAAGCCACTGCATGAAGGCCGTGGCTGGCTCCAAGGCGACAAAGGATATAGTGTGGCCCCCTGTCTGATGATACCCCTCCGCAATCCCAGCATCCCTGCCGAGCAGCGCTATAACACCAGCCATACCACAACCCGGGCCATTATCAAGCAAACTATCGGGGTTCTGAAGCAGCATTTCCGCTGCCTTTATCGCCTGATAGAATGTCCATCTTCACCCTTGTGTGCTGCATACTGCACAACCCGGGCCATTATGAGGGCTCGGCCATTACCACCAGGGATGGATGACCCATCTCAAGAGGAGGATGATGATGACGAGGAAGATGAGGATCTTCACTGAAGGAGGAGGCAGCCTGACACTGCTACAGCTGGAAGGGCTGCTCATCAGAGACTCATCACTCATCAATTCCAATGAATGAGTCTTGACGTGCCCAATGGCCAGCCTATACACCTGGGCATCAAATCAACACATCGCTACATACCCTGCAGCCCTCCGTCTTAAATAATCAGTGCCTCATCATTTGAACAATCCAAACTTGCTTTATTACAAACATAAATCATGTGTGGTGAAAACATCCACAAGACAACAACTTCATCCCCAACACATCAACATACTCACAAAACCACTTCAAACATTCTCATAGACATCCAAATGGACCGATTGACATCAATTCATTTTGTAACAAGGTAACCACCTCTGGCGAGAACCAAATAATTATTGGATCGTTCATTGAAGTGCAACAATTTACATGAGCTCACATTGCAACAACCCAGCCACCTCAGTTGACAATGAACTTGGTGCATCATACTAGCGCAACTAATGTTAAAAGCTCATGGGCTAGTCTTTCCACTTTGCTGTCTATCGCCCAAAAAATGTCTCAGCCTTACTGATCGCTGGGACATAGCCCAATTTTTGGATATTGATTTTCCACTCAGCGATAGGCCAACGATGTGAAATGGGCAATGCGAAAGGTTGGTGATGTGACGTTCACCCATCGAACGGCCAGCGATGTGGAAGGCCAAAGTTTCCCTATCAACGGCCTACTGCACATGTGATTTTATTTTTAACAATTGTTGTGCATTCTTTTATAGTTAAGTAAAGCATTTTTAAAATTAAACATTTTAACAATTCTTCTGCATTTTTCTCTTATACTAACATAAGTTTATTTAAGTGAAGCATTAATGCAAATGTTGTACAACAAAGGCCAGGCCAGTGCAGGCAAGGCAAAAACATAACTCAACGCAAATGCAACTTTTGTTTAACCGTAACTGTAAATGTAAATGTGACTACCCCCAATGTAAGTTCATGCAAAGCATTCATAAATGAGCTGCTGACGCAACAGCTTAGCAGCCGCGTAATACCCACAGAGTACTGGTCTTCTGCGGGGTGGGGGGGGAGACCATGGCTAGATCGCCAAGCTGACTGTCCTCCCCAAGATCCTCAACAGCCTCTTCTTCTACCTCCTCCTCCTCCTCTTGTTCCTCGCCGGCTGACTCTTCCATCTCCCCTGCTTCTGGAGGTGGACCTGCAGCCCCATCTAGTATTAGTTGTCCCCTCCTTATAGCTAGGTTATACAGCATGCAACACACCACAATAAACTCAGCGACTTGGTCAGGGTGTACTATAGGCTGCCACCAGAGTGGTCCAGGCATCTGAAGCACTGCTTTAGGACTACAATTGTCTTTTCGACGATGTTGTTTGTCGCTATGTGGCTTTTGTTGTAACGTTTCTCTGCTTCCGTGACGTGATTATGCAGTGGAGTTATCAGCCAGCTGGCAAGGCCATATCCTTTATCCCCCAGCATCTAACCGTGACCTTCTGGTTGATTGACAAACAGGTCAGGGAAAGCACTCTCATGTAGGATGTATGCATCATGGATGCTGCCAGGAAATGTAGTATTAACTGTCATGATTATTTGGTTGTGGTCGACAACAAGCTGCACATTCAGGGAGTGGAATCCCTTTCTGTTATGAAACACCTCCGCGTTCTGTAAAGGGGCTTTGAGGGCAATGTGCATGCAGTCTATTGCTCCCTACATCTTGGGGAAGTTTGCTATTCTCGAGAAACGCAAAGCCCTCCCGGTCTGTGCCTCCCTGGTCTCTTATAAAGCCCACCATGCGAGTGTGAAGAGCTTCAGTCACCTGCCGAATGGCGCAGTGTGTGGCGTACTGAGAGATATGGCAGATGTCGCCAGCTGAAGCCTGAAAGGATCCCGACGCATAGAAGGATAGTGCCACAGTGACCTTCACCTCAATGGGCAGTGTGGTGATGGTGCTGGAAGGCTGCAGATCTCCCTTGATGAGATGGCAAATCTCATCGATGACCTCCTTCCGGAAGTGCAGCCTCCTAAGACATGCATTTTCAGACAAGTTGAGGTAAGATTGCGTTTCTTTGTACATTCGTCGGCTGTACGCTTGCCTCCTCTGTCTCTGTCTATGCATTACTCTGCCACCTCTTCGATTGATCCTTTCAGACACCAGCATGTGAACAGTTACGAGTAATGGCGCAGAAAGTATAGGCCCCATCACTATCAATAATTATTTTCACTTGCTATAAATGCACTTTTCAGTAAAAAATGCCAAATCTACTAAGCTACCATTAGTACAATTACAAATAAGTAGAAATCTGAGTGGCTCTATCGATAAAAGAGCCTTAATAGCTCACAAATATCATAGCTCGAGTTTTTTAGCTGCCTCCTTCCTTCCTCCGAAATGGCGTCCGTAGTGCCCAGTTCAGTCAGGAAAGCCCAAAAAAAGCAACTATTATCCAGTGATCAGCCTGATGATGTTAAGACGATGTGCCGGAAATTCAAATCGGCGATGTGCGGGCGATCAGCTCAGCGATCAGCTCGGTGAAGTGAGCCAAAACTTGGGGGCTTAATTTTCCGGCGATGTTTCCATTTTTTGCTCAAAATGGGCGATGTGAGGTGGAAAGTCGAGCCCCATATCTTCATAAGTTCAGCATCTGTGGCCACCTTCACAAAGGTATTTAACTCGTCTCAGAGAGGGCATTGGAACCGGTTCTGGGGGAGGTGGGACCAGTACAAACCGGACGGTCTGCACCTGCACAGGATCGGAACCAATGTCCTAGGGGGAGTGTTTGCTAGTGCTGATGGGGAGGAGTTAAACTAATATGGCAGGGGGATGGGAACCTATGCAGGGAGACAGAGGGAAATAGAAGGGGGGCAGAAGCAAAAGAGAGAAAGGAGAATAGTAAAAGTGGAGGGCAGAGAAACCCATGGCAAAAAGCAAAAAGGGCCACATTACAGCAAGAATCAGAAGGGGCAAAGTGTGTTAAAAAGACAAGCCTGAAGGCTCTGTGCCTCAATGCGACGAGTATTCGGAATAAGGTGGATGAATTAACTGCGCAGATAGCAGTTAACGGATACGATGTGATTGGCATCATGGAGACATGGCTCCAGGGTGACCAAGGCTGGGAACTCAATATCCAAGGTTATTCAGCATTTAGGAAGGATAGACAGAAAGGAAAAGGAGGCGGGGTGGCGTTGCTGGTTAAAGAGGAAATCAATGCAATTGTAAGGAAGGACATTAGCCTGGATGATGTGGAATCAGTATGGGTGGAGCTGCAGAATTCCAAAGGGCAGAAAACGCTAGTGGGAGTTATGTATAGACCACCAAATAGTAGTAGTGAGGTTGGGGACAGCATCAAAGAAGAAATAAGGGATGTGTGCAATAAAGGTACAGCAGTAATCATGGGCGACTTTAATCTACATATAGATTGGGCTAACCTAACTGGTAGCAATGCGGCAGAGGAGGATTTCCTGGAGTGTATTAGGGATGGTTTTCTCGACCAATATGTCGAGGAACCAACTAGGGAGCTGGCCATCCTAGACTGGGTGATGTTCAATGAGAAGGGACGAATTAGCAATCTTGTTGTGCGAGGCCCTTTGGGGAAAAGTGACCATAATATGGTAGAATTCCTTATTAAAATGGAGAGTGACAAAGTTAATTCGGAAACTAGGGTCCTGAACTTAAGGAAAGGTAACTTCGACGGTATGAGGCGTGAATTGGCTAGAATAGACTGGTAGAGGTTACTTAAAGGGTTGACGGTGGATAAGCAATGGCAAACATTTAAAGATCACATGGATGAACTTCAGCAATTGTACATCCCTGTCTGGAGTAAAAATAAAACAGGGAAGGTAGCTCAACTATGGCTAACAAGGGAAATTAAGGATAGTGTTAAAACCAAGGAAGAGGCATATAAATTGGCTAGAAAAAGCAACAGAGGACTGGGAGAAATTTAGAATTCAACAGAGGAGGACTAAGGGTTTAATTAAGAAAGGGAAACTAGAGTATGAGAGGAAGCTTGCAGGGAAAATAAAACTGACTGCAAAAGCTTCTATAAATATGTGAAGAGAAAAAGATTAGTAAAGACAAACGTAGGTCCCTTGCAGTCGGATTCAGGTGAATTCATAATGGGTAAAAAAGAAATGGCAGACCAATTGAACCAATACTTCGGTTCTGTCTTCACAAAGGAAGATACAAATAACCTTCTGAATATACAAGGGGACAGTGGGTCTAATGAGAATGAGGAACTGAAAGATATCCTTATTAGGCAGGAAATTGTGTTAGGGAAATTGATGGGATTAAAGGCCAATAAATCCCCGGGTCCTGATAGTCTGCATCCCAGAGTACTTAAGGAAGTGGCCCTAGAAATAGTGGATGCATTGGTGATCATTTTCCAACTATCTTTCGACTCTGGATCAGTTCCTATGGACTAGAGGGTAGCTAATGTCACGCCACTTTTTAAAAAAGGAGGGAGAGAGAAAGCGGGTAATTATAGATCGGTTAGCCTGACATCAGTAGTGGGGAAAATGTTGGAATCAATCATTAAGGATGAAATAGCAGCCCACTTGGAAAGCAGTGAGAGGATCGGACCGAGTCAGCATGGATTTATGAAAGGGAAATCATGCTTGACGAATCTTCTGGAATTTTTTGAGGATGTAACTAGTAGTGTGGACAAGGGAAAACCAGTGGATGTGGTGTATTTGGACTTTCAAAAGGCTTTTGACAAGGTCCCGCACAAGAGATTGGTGTACAAAATCAAAGTGCATGGTATTGGGGGTAATGTACTGACGTGGATAGAGAGCTGGTTGGCAGACAGGAAGTAGAGAGTCGGGAAAAACGGGTCCGTTTCAGAATGGCAGGCAGTTACTAGTGGAGTGTCGCAGGGCTCAGTGCTAGGACCCCAGCTCTTTACAATATATATTAACGATTTGGATGAAGGAAGAGAGTGTAATGTCTCCAAGTTTGCGGATGACACTAAGCTGGGTGGCGGTGTGAGCTGTGAGGAGGATGCTAAGAAGCTGCAGGGTGACTTGGACATATTAGATGAGTGGGCAAATACATGGCAGATGCAGTATAATGTGGATAAATGTGAGGTTATTCATTTTGGGGGCAAAAACACGAAGGCAGAATATTATCTGAATGGTGGCAGACTAGAAAAAGGGGAAGTGCAACGAGACCTGGGTGTCATGGTTCATCAGTCACTGAAAGTGGGCACGCAGGTACAGCAGACGTTAAAGAAGGCAAATGGTATGTTGGCCTTCATAGCTAGGGGATTTGAATATGGAGCAGGGAGGTCTTACTGCAGTTGTACAGGGCCTTAGTGAGACCTCACCTGGAATAGTGTGTTCAGTTTTGGTCTCCTAATCTGAGGAAGGACGCTCTTGCTATTGAGGGAGTGCAGCAAAGGTTCACCAGACTGATTTCAGGGCTGGTTGGGGCTGTCATATGAGGAGAGACTGGATCAACTGGGCCTTTATTCACTGGAGTTTAGAAGGATGAGAGGGGATCTCATAGAAACATATAAGATTCTGACGGGACTGGACAGGTTAGATGCGGGAAGAATGTTTTCGATGTTGGGAAGTCCAGAACCAGGGGACATAGTCTTAGGATAAGGGGTAGACCATTTCGGACTGAGATGCGGAGAAACTTCTTCACTCAGATAGTTGTTGACGTGTGGAATTCCCTACCGCAGAGAGTTGTTGATGCCAGTTCACTGGATATATTCAAGACGGAGTTAGATATGGCCCTTACGGTTAAGGGGATCAAATTTATGGAGAGAAAGCAGGAAATGGGTACTGAAGGAATGATCAGCCATGATCTTATTGAATGGCGGTGCAGGCTAGAAGAGCTGAATGGCCTACTCCTGTACCTATTTTCTATGTTTCTATGTTTACAATCCCTTCCCTTCTACCCCTCCCACGCCTACTGCTCCTTCAGCAAGGCTGGTAGCCAGTTTCTTACTTCGATCCTTAACCACACATGATGACCTAACAGGACGTCAATGACCAGCTCGGGCCCTGGAAGACCCGTCTGTGGAATGCGTTGGCTCAGCAAGGCTGGATGCACTCTGTTGTGGATGGGGTGTGGAGAGTGGCAGTTGCGAAGGCGGAATGATGTCATCATGGGAAAGGACACCACGGCCCAATTGGCCCAACAGGCTGACACACCCCTGGGGCAGAGCATGATCCTGAGCAGAAATCTGGGTGAGGCGAGAATCCTGTGGTAGGTCAGCAAGGTTCGGTCCCCGTCCAACTGATGGGGCCCCAGACTAAATGGCAGCTGTCAGTGCATCCATTGAATCTACTTTCCTCTGCATCAAGAGTGACTGCAACTGCAGTACACCAGAAGGCTGACTCAGGACACCACTCACTGATGACATTTGCATATGGAGGCCTACAATAGCGTCGGCCTGGTGCTCAATGGGCACTGCAATGTCAGCCATAGCCCGTGCCACCATGGTCACTGATTGCATCCAGCATCTGTTGGTATCTACCAAGGATGGGCTCGATGGGCTGCTGAGAGGTATGAGCAACAGTTGAGGCAGATTCCTCCATCCTCACAGCTAGTGCATCCAGACTCTGTGGAACCTTTGCTAGTGCACCCAGCAGATTGCTGTGCAACTGCAGGGATTGTCTTTCGACAATCTGTAGGTCGGGCTCATCATCAGAGTGCTGCTGAGCATCACTCAGGCGCTCACTGACGCTCCAGGGAGCTGGCCCCCGGGCATCCCCTTCCCCGTGGCATTGCTAGAGGTCATTGGGTCCCAGAGCATCATCCACCGCTGCCTCCCCCATCACCCCTTGGTCAGCAGCGCTGCTGGCCCCATTCTCCAAAGGTGCAGCTTCCTGCATGAGGTCGAAGGAGGTGTTGTTCTCCTGCTGCTCCTCGTCCTCTGGGTCATCGCCACCATCTGCACCGGTGGAAGGTGTCTGAGAAGGACCCGGTGGATCTGGCTGGTCATTTGAAAGCACAAACACAGAACAGCGGTTACCTGCAGGGGATGGGGTCAGGAGCGGGAAAGGCATTCGTGAATGCCAGTCTCATGGGAATAGATGCACGTTGGTGTTGTCAGGGCCAAGTGCCCTGCAGATCAGCCGACCTGCAAGGAAATCAACGTACCATCACTGGCCTGAGGGGTTCGGCCACGCACACCACCAGCATATCAACTTGCACAAGCATTTGGGAAGCTATCCATTCCTCCAATGGACTGAGCACTTGGAGGTCTGGCTCCCCTCCACCAGTTCACATTTGCTCCCGTTGGTTGTGTGCGAGCTTCGCCTGTAACATTAAACAGAAAGTCGGAGTTAGAGGCCTTCTATCAGTGTGTCCCAAACACCTGAACACATACTTCAGTACCAGTTATTCTAAGATGGTCTTCACAGCTCGCTGTAACCATCTTTTGGGGCGTCGGCTTGCTGTGGCAATGCTTGAATTGAGGTGACAGGACCTCGCAGTAACAGGGAGCCTACCGTCGTGGACACACATATGAAGACTGAGGAGTAAAAACATCATCGCAGGCGGTCCCTCGAACGAGGATGACTTGCTCCCACATGAGTTCACAGATGTTTCAATGAAGGACCCTATGTTCCAGCCCTGAACTCCAATTGAAGGGGTGGAAGATAGAATTTTTTAACGTGTGGTGACCGTTGCACATCAACCACCACACGGGCTTGACAGAGCTAGGTCTTTATCCAGTGGCAAGGGTTAACCAGGACGACTGGAGACCAGCTCTGCTGCACGGACCTAGTGCGCACACATATCACAGTGTGGGCAGGCCCGTGCTGCCCCTGGACCCTCGACTCTTCTGGGCTCCGTACCCTAATTCGCCGCACCTCTGCCATGATTTCTTGCTGAAACTCGGCCACAAACATTCACCGCACCTCCGCCACAATCCCTCACCGCTCCTCCATAGCAAATACACTCACGGCACCTCCGTCATGATCTCCCACCGCACCTCCGCACCAAACATTCACAGAACCTCCGTCACGATCACCCACCAAATCTCGGCCACGATCCCTCATCACTCCTCCGCCCTGATCACTCGTCGCAGGTCCGCCACGACCTTCCCGCTCCTCTGCTGTACCAGGGCCCACGCTCCAAACAGCAACCTGGGTCCTGATGATGTCACTCAGTCGCCCACCTCGAAGCCATCACACATTTGTGTCAGCTCGCGCTGGAATCTGCAGTGGCATGTTCCAGCTCTTTCTGAAGCCCCAACCTGCGGAGAAGTCCTCATACGGGGTGGTCCACGGTGTTCTAGGGCCTGGGTTAACCAGGATGACTGGGGACCTGCTCTGCTGCCACAGGTCGGGGTGGCCCACGATGAGGAGTGTATCTGCAGAGCCGAGTAGCAAGGTTAACAGCGCATGTAGGCCCTTGCTATGAGTGAGGCTGCAAATGGGAACCTTGACTGCGACCTCACCGACTTTGAGCATGGATTTCCAAACATTACATTGAGCAGAGAGTGCACATTGAGGTCAGAGCTTAGCATGTTGAAGTTTGAAATTAAAGATACTCACCCTCGCTATCCGTGTCAGGTCATTCAACTTTTTGCCTCATTGCATCAAGGTCAGTGGCACCGTGTCACTCGCAGACACTTGCTCCGGTATCTTCCTCTATAGTCTTCAGTATATTTGAGGTTGGGGTCTCCTCCCAGCCTCTGTCGTCAGCACCTGCCGACTTCTCTCCATTGTATGAAGGAGTGCATCAACTGCGGCATCAGTGAACCGGTGGGTAGGCTGACGAGCTGTCGCTGCAAGGTCTGCTATCCACATGCTCTGAGTGAGTGCGTAGGAAGTGAATATACACAGGAGGCATTGAGCCGGACAATCAATGTTTCAATTCAATCCAGGTGGTGCCACTATGTCTGTGGCACAGCTCCAAATGATACCCAAGTCCCGGATGTTGCGCCCACGCCCAACGGCCCACTCAGCGTAGCGAAACACATCCAGGTATGTGTGCAACACCATGATTTAACACTCCTATCAATTCTTTAGGCATCCACACTGAATTTCGTGTTTGTGGAGTGCGCCTCAAGCGATGCGTTAAAAAGTTCTCTCATGCAGTGACACCGCATCAAAAATGGCGGTACCAAATTTCGACCCCATTGACTTTCATGCCCCTTCCTGCTGCAGAAAATTGACTAGTTTCCGAACACAGAGGATAAAGTAATATCCCTGACTCGTCCCAACTTCATTCGTTCAAACTGCCTCTCACTGCCAAAAAGGAGAGAGATGAGGAGAAACTTCTTCACTCAGATAGTTGTTAACCTATGGAATTCCCTACCGCAGAGAGTTGTTGTTGCCAGTTCATTGGATAAATTCAAGTGGGAGTTAGATATGGCCCTTACGGCTCAAGGGATCAAGAGGTATGGAGAGAAAGCAGGAAAGGGGTACTGAGGGAATGATCAGCCATGATCTTATTGAATGGTGGTACAGGCTCGAGGGGCTGAATGGCCTGCTCCTGCACCTATTTTCTATGTTTCTATGTTTCAACACTGTCTGCTATAGAGGGAGATTTTGGGATGTATAAAACAAGAGGTGGACACGGGGGCCATTGATTAGTGGGAGTGCATATTTGGAGACTGGGAGAGAGAATTCGTAAGGGGTAATTTTGGAGTCGCAGTTCATAGGAGTGGGGTTAGAGGCAGGATTGATTGTACAACGTGCATTCATGTCCAGCGAGACTGCAGACCAAGAGGAGAGCTGGCTAGGTAACCCTGTAATACCTTGACTGACAGGAGTTAAATGGGGAGGAGTTAAACTAATATGGCAGGGGGATGGGAACCAATACAGGGAGACAGAGGGAAACAAAAAGGAGACAAAAACAAAAGACAGAAAAGAGATGAGTAAAAGTGGAGGGCAGAGAAACCAAAGGCAAGAAACAAAAAGGGCAACTGAATATAAAAGGGCTACAGGAGGGGTAAAAACTAAAAATCATGGTTTAAAAACTAGGATGAAAACACTCTACCTAAATGCACGCAGCATTAGAAATAAAGTAAATGAGTTGACGGCACAAATTATTACAAATGGGTATGATTTGGTGGCCATTACAGAGACATGGCTGCAAGGTGGCCAGGACTGGGAATTAAACGTACAGGGGTATCTGACAATTCGGAAAGATAGACAGGAAGGGAAGGGAGGTGGGGTAGCTCTGTTAATAAGGGATGATATCAGGACAGCTGTGAGGGATGATATTGGCTCCAATGAACAAAATGTTGAATCATTGTGGGTGGAGATTAGAGATAGTAAGGGGAAAAAGTCACTGGCCGGCGTAGTTTATAGGCCCCCAAATAATAACTTCATGGTGGGGTGGGCAATAATCAAGGGAATAATGGAGACATGTGAAAAAGGAACGGCAGTAGTTATGGGGGATTTTAACCTACATATCGATTGGTCAAATCAAATCGCAGGGGGTAGCCTGGAGGAGGAATTCATAGAATGCATATGGGATTGTTTCTTAGAACAGTATGTAACAGAGCCTACAAGGGAGCAAGCCATTTTGGATCTGGTCCTGTGTAACGAGACAGGAAAAATAAACGATCTCCTCGTAAAAGATTATCTCGGAATGAGTGATCACAATATGGTTGAATTTGTAATACAGATTGAGGATGAGGAAGTTGTGTCAGAAACGAGCGTACTATGCTTAAACAAAGGGGACTACAGTGGGATGAGGGCAGAATTGGCTAAAGTAGACTGGAAACAAGGACTAAACGGTGGCACAATTTAGGAACAGTGGAGGACTTTTAAGGAGCTCTTTCATAATGCGCAACAAAAATATATTCCAGTGAAAAAGAAGGGCGGCAAGAGAAGAGATAACCAGCCGTGGATAACCAAGGAAATAAAGGAAAGTATCAAATCAAAGACCAATGCGTATAAGATGGCCAAGGTTAGTGGGAAACGAGAGGATTGGGAAGATTTTAAGCAACAGCAGAGAATGACTAAAAAAGCAATGAAGAAAGGGAAGATAGATTACGAAGGTAAACTTGGGCAAAACATAAAAACAGATCGTAAAAGCTTTTACAGATATATAAAACGGAAAAGAGTGACTAAAGTAAATGTTGGTTCCTTAGAAGATGAAAAGGGGGATTTAATAATGGGAAATGTGGAAATGGCTGAGACCTTAAACAATTATTTTGCTTCCGTCTTCACAGTGGAAGACACAAAAACCATGCCAAAAATTGCTGGTCATAGGAATGTGGGAAGGGAGGACCTTGAGATGATCACTATCACTAGGGAGGTAGTGCTGGACAGACTAATGGGACTGAAGGTAGACAAGTCCCCTGGTCCTGATGAAATGCATCCCAGGGTATTAAAAGAGATGGCGGAAGTTATACCAGATGCATTTGTTATAATCTACCAAAATTCTCTGGACTCTGGGGAGGTACCAGCGGATTGGAGAGCAGCTAATGTAATGCCTCTGTTTAAAAAGGGGGCAGGCAAAAGGCAGGTAACTATAGGCCGGTTAGTTTAACATCTGTAGTGGGGAAAATGCTTGAAACTATCATTAAGGAAGAAATAGCGGGACATCTGGATAGGAATAGTGCAATCAAGCAGACGCAGCATGGATTCATGAAAGGGAAATGATGTTTAACTAACTTACTGGAATTCTTTGAGGATATAACGAGCATGATGGATAGAGGTGTACCGATGGATGTGGTGTATTTAGATTTCCAAAAGGCATTCGATAAGGTGCCACACAAAAGGTTACTGCAGAAGATAAAGGTACGCAGAGTCAGAGGAAATGTATTAGCATGGATCGAGAATTGGCTGGCGAACAGAAAGCAGAGAGTCGGGATAAATGGGTCCTTTTCGGGATGGAAATCAGTGGTTAGTGGTGTGCCACAGGGATCAGTGCTGGGACCACAACTGTTTACAATATGCATAGATGACCGAGAGGAGGGGACAGAGTGTAGTGCAACAAAATTTGCATATGACACTAAGATTAGTAGGAAAGCGGGTTGTGTAGCGGACTCAGAGAGGCTGCAAGGAGATTTGGATAGGTTAAGCGAATGGGCGAAGGTTTGGCAGATGGAATACAATGTCGCAAAGTGTGAGGTCATCCACCTTGGGAAAAAAACAGTAAAAGGGAATATTATTTGAATGGGGAGAAATTACAACACGCTGTGGTGCAGAGGGACCTGGGGGTCCTTGTGCATGAAACTCTTTTGGAGTTTACCTGAAAAACATAAAACATTAATCCGTGCCCCCCGACCTGGATGACACACCAGACATTTACAAGGCCGATTTTTTCCTTTTTTGAGGCTTTTCTTTTGTGAAAAAAAAATCATTTTTTTTTTTCCAGTGCCCCCTATAAAAGGGGAGGGGGACACTAAAAGCACTGGCAATTAAAACAAATTAAACTTTAAAACGTAAAATCAAATTAAAATTTGGTTGCCGGGCGTGATGATGCACTCCAGTCCCTCTGGTGCCCACCTCTCGCGGAAGGCCGCGAGCGTACCGGTGGACACCGTGTGCTCCATCTCCAAGGACACCCTGGACCGGATGTAAGAGCGGAAGAGAGGCAGGCAGTCAGGTTGAACGACCCCCTCGACCGCCTGCTGCCTGGACCGGCTGATGGCACCCTTGGCCGTGCCCAGGAGCAGCCCTACGAGGAGGCCCTCGAACCTACCCGCTCCCCTCCGCTCAGGGTGCCCAAAGATCAGGAGAGTGGGACTGAAGTGCAGCCAGAATTTCAGGAGCAGCTCCTTTAAATAGTAAAACAGGGGCTGCAACCTCGTGCACTCAATAAAAACATGGAACACGGACTCCTCCAGACCGCAGAAATTGCAGGCGGCCTGGGAGTCCGTGAACCGGCTCAAAAATTTGTTGCACGGCACTGCTCCGTGCGCCACTCTCCAGGCTAAGTCCCCGATGAATAGTGGGAGGACTCCCGCGTAGAGTGCCCTCCATCAGGGACCCCCGCCTCCTCTGGACGGCAAGATGGTACGCCATGGCGTGTCCGGACGGCCGGCGAGGATGGCAAAGTTGAGAGTGTGCAGGAGCAGCCCGTACAGGAAACCCCTCCGCACGGAACTGAAAGGCACGGAGGGGATTTCCCCGAGGCGGCTCAAGTTGTGAGGCGTCGGCCCCCGAGGGAGGTTCCGGGGTTTGGCGCCGATGAGGAATTCCGTCCGGACGGGGGTCAGTTCGGACGGGATCTCCCCACATGCTTAAGCCTCCTCGATGCACCAAACAGAGTCAGGGCCCAAAGCTGTTTTTAGCGACTCGATGGCTTCGGCCGCGCGGCGGACGTTGGCTGAATTTAGGCGCCGCGCCAGCGTGTCTGGCGCCATCCAGCCCGCTCCTCCGCCATCGAGCAGGTCCCTGACCCTGGTCACCTCACCAGCCACAGCCCTCTCTTCCGACCGCCACATAAAACCTCGGTCGTGGAGGTACGGATTCCCGAGCAGCGGCTCCTGCAGGACAGCCGCCACTCCAGCCGGCGGAGAGCTGCGCTTGGTGGAGACTTTGTTCCAGACCCTGATGACTTCCTTGTAAAAGACAGGCAGCTCCTGGAGGGCGGTCCTGACACCCCCCAAGTTCACAAACAGGAGCTGCGTGTCGTAATTGAGGTCGCGCTGCTGGCGGAAGAAATATGTCGCCAGAGCACACCACCTAGGAGGGGGCTCGACGTAAAGGTATCTTTGCAGGGTCTGAAGACGGAAAGTCGCGAGCTGGGTGCTGACGCACACCAACGACTGACGCCTTCCTCAAGCGGGAGAGTCAAGACCGCGGCAGAGACCCAGTGCTTCATGTTGTTCCAGAAGAAGTCCACCAGCTTTTTCTGTATCTTGGCGACAAACGCAGGGGGAGGGGTCAAAGTGACCAGCCAGTACCACAACATGGCGGCCACCAGCTGGTTTATGACTAGCGCTCGACCCCTGTAGGACAGCACTCGGAGCAGTCCTGTCCAGCGCCCTAGGCGAGCGGCGACCTTGGCCTCCAGCTCCTGCCAGTTCGCCGGCCAGGCTCCCTCGTCGGGGTTAAGGTAGACTCCCAGATAGAGGAGATGGATCGTGCTCCAGGCAAAAGGCCTGAGCTCCTCTGGCAGGGAGTCCACCCGCCACTGACCCACCAGGAGTCCGGAACATTTCTCCCAGTTGATTCTGGCGGAGGATGCGGCCGAGTAAATCTCCTGGCACTCACGCATCCTCCGCAGGTCAGCGGGATCCTCTACCACGAGGAGCACGTCATCGGCGTAAGCCGAGAGGACGACCTCCACGCCCGGCCCTTGCAGAGCCAGTCCCGTCAACCTCGTCCGCAAGAGGCGCAGGAAAGGCTCCACGCAAACGGCGTATAACTGGCCGGACATGGGGCATACCTGGCGCACCCCTCTCCCAAAGCGAAGGGGCGCCGTCAAGGACCCGTTAACCTTAATCAGACACTCCGCGGCAGTGTACAAAAGTCGGATCCGGGCGACGAAATGCGTCCCGAACCCGAAAGCGCGCAGAGTTCCGAGCAGATAGTCGTGATCCACCCTGTCGAATGCCTTCTCTTGGTCGAGGGATAGGAAGGCGACCGACAGACCAGCCTCCTGGCAGTAATGGATGAGGTCCCGGACCAGATGGATGTTATCGTGGATTGTCCGGCCCGGGACCGTGTAGGACTGGTCGGGGTGGATCATGTGGTCCAGCACGGCGCCAAGGCGAGCAGACATCGCCCTGGCGAAGATTTTGTAGTCCGTGCTGAGGAGGGAGACCGGGCGCCAGTTCTTAAGGAGGCGGAGATCGCCCTTCTTAGGCAGCAGGACGATGACTGCCCTGCGCCAAGAGAGGGGCATCTCCCCGGTCGCCAGACTTTCCCCCAGGACCCGCGCATAGTCGCCCCCCAGGACGTCCCAGAACGCCCTGTGGAACTCCACGGTCAGCCCGTCCAGCCCCGGGGATTTTCCCCTCGAGAGCCGGGCGAGGGCACCGGTCAGCTCCGCCAGGCTTAGCGGAGCTTCCAGATTTTCGGCGCCCTCCGGGCTGACCTTCGGCAGGTCCTCCCACAAAACTCTACGCGCTTCCTCGCTGGACGGCTCCGGAGAGAACAGGGCCCCATAATATTCACGGGCCCTGTTGTTGACGCCCTCCGGATCCGAGACGAGAGAGCCGTCGTCGGCCAGCAGCGTCAAGAGCTGCTTACGGACACCCTGTCTTTTTTCCAGCGAGTAGAAGAAGAGGGAGCCGCGGTCCAGATCCCGCAGGAACCGGATCCGCGACCTCACGAACGCGCCTCGGAACCCGACGAGCTGCAGGTCCTTCAGCGCGGCCTTCTTCGCTTCGTACACTGTCCGCAGGGCCGGGTCCTGGACGACTTGACCGAGACGGGACTCCAGGTCGAGCACCTCTTTTTCTAGGCGCCCGACCCTGGCCGCCCGCCTCTTGGTCGACCCCCTCGCGTACTCTTGACAGAAGACGCGGACGTGAGCCTTGCCCACGTCCCACCATAGCCTCAAGGAGGGGAAGCCCCCCTGCTTCCTTCTCCAGTCAGCCCAGAAACGACGGAACGAGTCCTGGAACCGCACGTCCTCCAGCAGCCGGTTGTTAAAATGCCAGTACGCGGACCCCGTCCTCGCGCGGAACGAAGCGAGCTCCGCCCACACCAGGTGGTGGTCTGAACACGGCACCGGCCGCATGGAAGCCGCCGGGACGCAGGAAACGTACGCCCGAGACACGTAAAGGCGGTCGACTCTGGACTATCCTACTCCAGGCCTCACCCAAGTAAAGGCGCTGGAGTCGGGATGGAGATTTCGCCAGACGTCCACCAAGTCGAAGGACCCGACCAGGTCCCTCAACTTCTCCATCGCCGTCATGCACTGCGGGGCACCGGAGCGGTCCCTCGCCTCGAGGGTGCAGTTAAAATCCCCCCCGAGGACAATGCAGTCGCCGACGTCGCCGGAGCCAAGAAGAGCGGACATCTCTTCGAAGAAGCGCGTTTGCTGCGGGCCGGGCTGAGGGGCGTACACGTTCACGAGATGGAGCGGCACATCCCCCAGGCGAACCGTTACATGCAGCAAGCGGCCTAGCACGAGCTCCTCGACCCCCAAGATCTCCGGCTGAAAAAGCGGGGCCAGCAAGATGGCCACCCCACTAGAAGTGGCGGTGAGGTGGCTCATGCGGACCTCTCCTTGCCATTCCAGGAGCCACGTGGCTTCGTCTCCCGGAACGGTGTGGGTTTCTTGCAGGAAGCACACCGCATATTTCCCCTCCCGCAGGAGCGAAAAATTGTTAAATCTACGGTGTGCCCCTCTGCTGCCGTTGATGTTGAGGCTGGCTGTGGTTATCTTCATGACAAAAGCATAGTGCAACCTCTACCTAACCTATTGTGGCGGGGGGGAGTGGAGTCGTTTGTTGAACTCCACTCCCTCCGCAGCCCAGCGAGAAACTTTTTGAGCCGGCGCAGCTCAAGGCCCTGTGCCCTTGATAAGGGCCCGCCCGCGGCCATGGTTTTAGCGGCGGCGCGGACGGAAGCGACGACAACACCGGCTCAGACCATCTTTCCAGGGCCAGACGGGCTTGGTCGCAGCGACCCCGGCACTGGACCAAAAAGTCCCGGAGTTCCTTTGCAGGAATGAGGAGGGTCTCAGCGGTGGACGCGAGCAGATCCACCGCCTCACTGGCGATGGACTCGAGATCTTCACCCGCGTCCCCCACCGAGTCCCCGTCCCCCTCCGGGAGGTCGCCGCCAGCAGCCGGCCCATCGACCGCACGAGGTACGGCAAATGGTCCGGCTGCTCCATCCGGCCCTGGCTCTGCCCCGATCCCACCCCCAGGATCGTCGGCAGAGGAGTCCCCACTGGGCTCTTTTAAAAGTGGTGCTGGGTCGGGAAGCGACAGCGGAAGGGGTTCCTCCTCCGCCCCAGGAGCCGGGGAACATGGAGAGACCTGGTTTAGGAAATTCTCCAGGTCCACCAAGTCCCTCAGCTCCAAAGTAGGGGGCGAGCGTTGTTGTTCTTCCCCCTCCCCGCCGCCAACCCCCGGCCCAGCGTGTGGATGTTCTGTGGAATTAATCATATTTTCAGTTTCTGCCGAGTCGAGCAAATCCCGGGGGAAGTTGGGTATTGGCTGGGCGGGCTCAGGTTCAGCCTTTTCGGCCCCACCCGCCTCAGTCCCCGGGACGCTTGACCCGGCGGCTACGCATTCTTCCGCTGGCCCCACGCCCCCCACGACAGGCAGATCTTTCACGCCATCCCCGGGAGGCAGCGGCTGGCCAGCCTCGACTGCCTCACCCTCCCCGGGGACAGATTCCTCGTGCCTACGGCGCAGTTTGGGGGCGCCGGTGGGGGACGCGGGACACGTGGCGGGCACCAACTCCTCCGCGGAGGGAAGTTGTTCCCCCTCCGCCTCATTGGAGCGGCGCCTCCTTTTGTTCCTCGGGGTGCGCGGAGGCAGGGAGACCCCCATGTCTGCCGAGGCCTCCCGCTCAACTCCCCCCTTTTTCTTGTCTTGCCCACGCCCGAGCCCCTCTGCGGTGTTGTTCAAGGGCTCGGGCACGGGCTCTGGGAACCCCGCGCTCGCCGATGACTGGGTTGGGCCTAGTGCGGTGATCGGGTTGTCTGGCGCACCGAGGGGGCCCGCCTTGAGTTGTTTCGCTTTTCCCCGCGCCTTCTTTCTGGTCGGACGCTCTCCCTACCCCCGCCGGAAGCCGTGAATTCAAAGGCCTCCGACGATGCCCGCGCACCTACGGCTTCCAGTACGCGGTCGCGACTAGGGAGAGGGGTGGCGGCGGCGCCAGCCTTGGCCGCCTTCGGTGGTTTGGCGGCCTTGGAGGCGGGGCAGTTCTTGCGGATGTGCCCCGCCTCCCTACACGCATGGCACCGCACGCCGTCCGACGTCCAAAAGACGCGGTAGGCAGTCCCCTCATGCGCCACATCAAAGTGGCCCTCTGTCGTCTCCTCCCGCACCAGCTGGACAAAAAACTGCCGGCGGAATGAGAACACGTGGCGCAGGCGGCTCTCCCTAAGGCCGAGCGGTATGGGGTTGATCCCCGACCTTACCTCCCCCAGTTGTTGTATGTGAGGGAGGAGGAGCTCAGCGGGAACAAAGGGCGGGACGTTCGACAGAACGACCCTCTGCGCGGTGGCCTCGAGAGGGTCAACCGGCAGGAACACTCCGCTCACCGTGAGCCCCTTCTCGATGGCCAGGGACACCGCCCGCTCCGACCCCAGGAAGAACACCGCCTTCCCAGACATCTTGGAGGCCGCGACAATGGCCGAGGGGCCGACTACCCCAGCCATCGCCCGCACACACCCCTCGATGCTCATTGTGGGGTGAGTGTAGCTCTTGACCCCGTGCTTTTTCGTTATTAATCTGAAAGGTGGCAGGGCAGCAGGAGGCAGAGGAGGCACCATGGTCACGGATGCCGCCTGCGCATACGTCCTTGCCGGCCCTGCCACCGACGTGGATGGGGTCGCCATCGCGGGGTCCCTTTAAGAACTACACCCACCCCAAAGTCACAGGCCTTACTGGTCTTTAATGGCCTCGTTCAAAAGACTGAGCAGAGGAGCTCTTAACGAGGCACACCTCTCCCCTAGTTGACAATTGGGGAGGTGCCTTGCTCCCTCTGCTCAGTTGTCTTAATTGTTTTTGTAATTTAAGAAAAAAGGGGCTCTCAGAGAGAGAGGGGAGAAACAGAGAGTAACAGAGAAAGAGAGAGGGGGGGTGGGAAGGGGAGAAACTGCGAGGGCAGGTATCCCCTCGCAGCTGTGGGTGGGTGCAATCCCCAGATGGCAAACAAAATAGTCTTTGGGGTGGTCTTCGGGTGAGGGGAGAAGATGTCTTCACCTGGTGCAGCTGGAGCCACACAGGTACACACTCCCAACGATGTTAATTAGGGTGGATTAATTGTTTCTTCAGCCTGGTAGCTCCACCTATCCCAGGCTAGGCAATGGGGGAGAGGTGTTTCAGTGATGTGTGGGGCCCAGCTGTAAGCAAGACCCCCACACACACTTCCACACACACACACCCCCCGCGATGTTCCGGCCCCCGACTGGTCTTCTTTCCTCCCCCCACCGATACAACAAAGTCTTTTAGGGACTGCACCAATACACCCACCTGTAGAATGGTAGAGCCTCCCTCCTTCCACACTGGATGTTGTTGTTGGTCTTTCCCCCTCTCTCTAGCTCTTTGTAGAAATGGTAAAGTTGTTAAAGTTTTCTGCTTTTCTCCTCTCCCCCTGGATGAATGTTGGTGGTGAAGCCCCTTCCTTCCTTCTCTTCCTGGGCTGATTCACAGGCCCAGCCAGGCGCTACAACAGGAGCTGCTCTACTCACTGCTCACTCAGCCAACTGAGCAGGACACGCCTCCAAAGCTCCATGATTGGTCCTTGTGCATGAAACTCTTTTAGGAGTCAACAAAAAACATTAAACCGTGCCCCCCGATCTGGGGGAAACACCAACATTTACAAGGCCCTTTTTTTATTTTTTGGGGGTTTTTTTTTGGGCACAGAATCAAATGTTTTCCAAGTGCCCCCTATAAAAGGGGAGGGGGACACCGGCAATTAAAACAAATTAACTTAAAAACATAAAATCAAATTAAAATTTGGTTGCCGGGCGTGATGATGCACTCCAGTCCCTCCGGTGCCCACCTCTCGCGGAAGGCCGCGAGCGTACCGGTGGACACCGCGTGCTCCATCTCCAAGGACACCCTGGCGCGGATGTACACGCGGAAGAGAGGCAGGCAGTCAGGTTGAATGACCCCCTCGACCGCCCGCTGCCTGGACCGGCTGATGGCACCCTTGGCCATGCCCAGGAGCAGTCCTACGAGGAGGCCCTCGGACCTACCCGCTCCCCTCCGCACAGGGTGCCCAAAGATCAAGAGTGTGGGACTGAAGTGCAGCCAGAATTTCAGGAGCAGCCCCTTTAAATAATAAAACAGGGGCTGCAACCTTGTGCATTCCATAAAAACATGGAACACGGACTCTTCCAGACCGCAGAAATTGCAGGCGGCCTGGGAGCCCGTGAACCAGCTTAAAAATTTATTGCACGGCATTGCTCTGTGCACCACCCTCCAGGCCAAGTCCCCGATAAATACTGGGAGGACTCCAGCGTAGAATGCCCTCCATCGGGGACCCCCGCCTCCTCCGGACGGCAAGATGGTACGCCATGGCGTGTCCGGACGGCAGGTGAGGATGGCAAAGTTGAGAGTGTGCAGGAGCAGCCCGTACAGGAAACCCCTCCACGCGGAACTGAAAGGCACGGAGGGGATTAACCCGAGGCGGCTCAAGTTGTGAGGCGCCGGCCCCCGAGGGAGGTTCCGGGGTTTGGCGCCGATGAGGAATTCCATCCGGACGGGGGTCAGTTCGGACGGGATCTCCCCACGTGCTTGAGCCTCCTCGATGCACCTAACAGAGTCGGGGCCCAGAGTTCTTTTTAGCGACTCGATGGCATCGGCCGCGTGGCGGACGTTGGCAGAATTTAGGCGCCGCGCCAGCGTGTCTGGCGCCATCCAGCCCGCTCCTCCGCCATCGAGCAGGTCCCTGACCCTGGTCACCTCACCAGCCACAGCCCTGTCGTCCGACCGCCACCTAAAACCTTGGTCGTGGAGGTACGGATTCCCGAGCAGCGGCTCCTGCAGGACGGCCACCACTCCAGCCGGTGGAGAGCTGCGCTTGGTGGAGACTTTGTTCCAGACCCTGATGAGTTCCTTGTAAAAGACAGGCAGCTCCCGGAGGGCGGTCCTGACGCCCCCCCACACTCACAAACAGGAGCAGCGTGTCGTAATTGAGGCCATGCCGCTGGCGGAAGAAATACGTCGCCAGAGCACGCCACCTAGGAGTGGGCTCGACGTAAAGGTATCTCTGCAGTGTCTGAAGATGGAAAGCCGCGAGCTGGGTGCTGATGCACACCAACGACTGACCGCCCTCCCCAAGCGGGAGTCTCAAGACCGCCGCAGAGACCCAGTGCTTCCTGTTGTTCCAGAAGAAGTCCACCAGCTTCTTCTGTATCTTGGCGACAAACGCAGGGGGAGGGGTCAAAGTGACCAGCCGGTACCACAACATTGCGGCCACCAGCTGGTTTATGACTAGCGCTCGACCCCTGTAGGACAGCACTCGGAGTAGTTCTGTCCAGCGCCCTAGGCGAGCGGCGACCTTGGCCTCCAGCTCCTACCAGTTCGCCGTCCAGGCTTCCTCGTCGGGGCTAAGGTAGACTCCCAGATCGAGGAGATGGGTCGTGCTCCAGGCAAAAGGTCTGAGCTCCTCCGGCAGGGAGTCCACCCGCCACTGACCCACCAGGAGTCCGGAACATTTTTCCCAGTTGATTCTGGCGGAGGATGCGGCCGAGTAAATCTCCTGGCACTCACGCATCCTCCGCAGGTCAGCGGGATCCTCTACCGCGAGGAACACGTCATCGGCGTAAGCAGAGAGGACGGCCTCCACGCCCGGCCCTTGCAGAGCCAGTCCCGTCAACCTCAACCGCAGGAGGCGCAGGAAAGGCTCCACGCAGATGGCGTATAACTGGCCGCACATGGGGCATCCCTGGCGCACCCCTCTCCCAAAGCGAAGGGGCGCCGTCAAGGACCTGTTAACCTTAATCAGACACTCCGCGGCGGCGTACAAAAGTCGGATCCGGGCGACGAAATGCGTCCCGAGCCCGAAAGCGCGCAGAGTTCCGAGCAGATAGTCGTGATCCACCCTGTCGAACGCCTTCTCTTGGTCGAGGGATAGGAAGGCGACCGACAGACCAGCCTCCTGGGAATAATGGATGAGGTTCCGGACCAGATGGATGTTATCGTGGATTGTCCGGCCCGGGACCGTGTAGGATTGATCGGGGTGGATCATGTGGTCCAGCACTTTGCCAAGGCGAGCAGACATCGCCCTGGTGAAGATCTTGTAGTCCGTGTTGAGGAGGGAGACCGGGCGCCAGTTCTTAAGGAGGGGGAGATCACCCTTCTTAGGCAGCAGGACGATGACTGCCCTGCACCAAGAGAGGGGCATCTACCCGGTCGCCAGACTTTCCCCCAGGACCCGCGCGTGGTCACCCCCCAGGACGTCCCAGAATGCCCTGTGGAACTCCAGTCAGCCCGTCCAGCCCCGGGGATTTTCCCCTCGAGAGCCGGTCGAGAGCACCGGTCAGCTCCGCCAGGCTTAGCAGAGCTTCCAGATTTTCGCCGCCGTCCGGGCTGACCTTCGGCAGGTCCTCCCACAAAACTCGACGGACTTCCTCGCTGGACGGCTCCGGAGAGAACAGGGCCCCGTAATATTCACGGGCCCTGTTGTTGACGCCCTCCGGATCCGAGACGAGAGAGCCGTCGTCGGCCAGCAGCGTCAAGAGCTGCTTACGGACACTCTGTCTTTTTTCCAGCGAGTAGAAGAAGGGGGAGCCGCGGTCCAGATTCCGCAGGAACCGGATCCGCGACCTCACGAACGCGCCTCGGGACCTGACGAGCTGCAGGTCCTTCAGCGCGGCCTTCTTCGCTTCGTACACCGTCCGCAGGGCCGGGTCCCCAACGACTTGACCGAGACGGGCTTCCAGGTCGAGCACCTCTTTTTCTAGGCGCCCAACCCTGGCCGCCCGCCTCTTGGTCGACCCCCTCGCGTACTCTTGACAGAAGACGCGGACGTGAGCCTTTCCCACGTCCCACCATAGCCTCAAGGAGGGGAAGCCCCCCTGCTTCCTTCTCCAGTCGGCCCAGAAACGACGGAACGAGTCCTGGAAGGGCACGTCCTCCAGCAGCTGGTTGTTAAAATGCCAGTATGCGGACCCCGTCCTCGCGCGGAACGAAGCGAGCTCCGCCCACACCAGGTGGTCGTCCGAACACGGCACCGGCCGCATGGAGGCCGCCAGGACGCAGGAAACGTACGCCCGAGACACGTAAAGGCGGTCGACTCTGGACCATCCTACTCCAGGCCTCACCCAAGTAAAGGCGCTGGAGTCGGGATGGAGATTTCGCCAGACGTCCACCAAGTCGAAGGACCCGACCAGGTCCCTCAACTTCTCCATCGCCGTCATGCACTGCGGGGCACCGGAGCGGTCCCTCGCCTCGAGGGTGCAGTTAAAATCTCCCGAGGGAAATGCAGTCGCCGACGTCGACGGAGCCAAGAAGAGCGGACACTTCTTCGAAGAAGCGCGTTTGCTGCGGGCCGGGCTGAGGGGCGTACACGTTCACGAGATGGAGCGGCACGTCCCCCAGGCGAGCCGTTACGTGCAGCAAGCGGCCTAGCACGGGCTCCTCGACCCCCAAGATCTCCGGCTGAAAATGCGGGGCCATCAAGATGGCCACCCCACTAGAAGTGGCGGTGAGGTGGCTCATGCGGACCTCTCCTTGCCATTCCAGGAGCCACATGGCTTCGTCTCCCGGAACGGTGTGGTTTTCTTGCAGGAAGCACGCCATATATTTCCCCTCCCGCAGGAGCGAAAATTTGTTAAATCTACGGTGTGCCCCTCTGCCGCCGTTGATGTTGAGGCTGGCTATGGTTATCTTCATGGCAAAAGCATAGTGCAACCTCTACCTTAACCTATTGTGGGGGAGGGAGCGGAGTCTTTTGTTGACCTCCACTCCTTCAGCAGCCCAGCGAGGAACTTTTTGAGCCGGCGCAGCTCAAGGCCCTGTGCCCTCGATAAGGGCCTGCCCGCGGCCATGGTTTTAGAGGCGGCGCGGACGGAAGCGACAAGCAACACCGGCTCAGACCATCTTTCCAGGGCCAGACGGGCTTGGTCGCGGCGACCCCGGCACTGGACCAAAAAGTCCCGGAGTTCCTTTGCAGGAATGAGGAGGGTCTCAGCGGCGGGCACGAGGAGATCCACCGCCTCACTGGCGATGGACTCGAGATCTTCACCCGCGTCCTCCACCGAGTCCCCGTCCCCCTCCGGGAGGTCGCCGCTAGCAGCCGGCCCGTCGACCGCACGAGGTACGGCAAACGGCCCGGCCGCTCCATCTGGCCCTGGCTCTGCCCCGATCCCACCCCCAGGATCGTCGGCAGAGGAGTCCCCACTGGGCTCTTTTAAAATTGGTGCTGGGTCGGGAAGCGACAGCGGAAGGGGTTCCTCCTCCGCCCCAGGAACCGGGGAACACGGAGAGACCTGGTCAAAATAATGTTCCAGGTCCACCAAGCACCCCAGTTCCAAAGTAGGGGGCGAGGGTTGGTGTTCTTCCCCCTCCCCGCCGCCACCCCCCGGCCCAGCGTGTACAGAATCATTAAAATTCAAAATTTCCGTTTCTGCCGAGTCGAGCAAGTCCCGGGGGAGGTCGGTTATTGGCTGGGCGGGCTCAGGTGCGGCCTTTTCGGCCCCGCCCGCCTCAGTCCTCGGACGCTTGACCCGGCGGCTACGCATTCCTCCGCTGGCCCCACGCCCCCCACGACAGGCAGATCTTTTACGCCATCCCCGGGAGGCAGAGGCTGGGCAGCCTCGACTGCCTCACCCTCCCCGGGACAGATTCCTCGCGCTTACAGCGCAATTTGGGGGCGCTGGTGGGGGACGCGGGACACGCGGCGGGCACCGACTCCTCCGCGGAGGGATGTTGTTCCCACTCCGCCTTATTGGAGCGGCGCCTCCTTTTGTTCCTGGTGGTGCACGGAGGCAGGGAGACCTCCATGTCTGCCGAGGCCTCCCGCTCCACCCCCCCCCTTTTTCTTGTCTTGCCCGCGCCCGAGCCCCTATGTGACACTGGTCAAGGGCTCGGGCACGGGCTCAGGGCACCCCGCGCTCGCCGGTGACTGGGTTGGGCCGAGCGCGGTAAACAGATTACCTGGCGCACCGAGGGGACCCGCCTCTAGATGCTTCGTCTTCTTCCGCGCCTTCTTTCCGGTCGGACGCTCTCCCTCCCCCCCGCCGGAAGCCGTGAATTCAAAGGCCTCCGACGATGCCCGCGCACCTACGGCTTCCGGTACGCAGTCGCGACTAGGGAGAGGGGTGGCGGCGGCGCCAGCCTTGGCCGCCTTCGGTGGTTTGGCGGCCTTGGAGGCGAGACAGTTCTTGCGGACGTGCCCCACCTCCCTACACGCATGGCACCGCACGCCGTCCGACGTCCAAAAGACGCGGTAGGCAGTCCCCTCGTGCGCCACATCAAAGTGGCCCTCTGTCGTCTCCTCCCGCACCAGCCGGACAAAAAACTGCCGGCGGAATGAGAACACGTGGCGCAGGCGGCTCTCCCTAAGGCCGAGCGGTATGGGGTTGATCCCCGACCTTACCTCCCCCAGTTGTTGTATGTGAGGGAGGAGGAGCTCAGCGGGAACAAAGGGCGGGGCGTTCGACAGAACGACCCTCTGCGCGGTGGCCTCGAGAGGGTCGACCGGCAGGAACGCTCCGCTCACCGTGAGCCCCTTCTCGATGGCCAGGGACACCGCCCGTTCCGACCCCAGGAAGAACACCGCCTTCCCAGACATCTTGGAGGCCGCGACAATGGCCGAGGGGCCGACTACCCCAGCCATCGCCCGCACGCACTCCTCGATGCTCATTGTGGGGTGAGTGTAGCTCTTGACCCCGTGCTTTTTCGTTATTAATCTGAAAGGTGGCAGGGCAGCAGGAGGCACAGGAGGCACCGTAGTTGCAGATGCTGCCTGCGCATACGTCCTTGCCGGCCCTGCCACTGACGTGGATGGGGTCGCCATCGCGGGGTCCCTTTAAGAACTACACCCACCCCAAAGTCACAGGCCTTACTGGTCTTTAATGGCCTCGTTCAAAAGACTGAGCAGAGGAGCTCTTAACGAGGCACACCTCTCCCCTAGTTGACAATTGGGGAGGTGCCTTGCTCCCTCTGCTCAGTTGTCTTAATTGTTTTTGTAAGTTAAGAAAAAAGGGGCTCTCAGAGAGAGAGGGGAGAAACAGAGAGTAACAGAGAAAGAGAGAGGGGGGTGGGAAGGGGGGAAACTGCGAGGGCAGGTATCCCCTCGCAGCTGTGGGTGGGTGCAATCCCCAGATGGCAAACAAAATAGTCTTTGGGGTGGTCTTCGGGTGAGGGGAGAAGATGTCTTCACCTGGTGCAGCTGGAGCCACACAGGTACACACTTCCAACGATGTTAATTAGGGTGGATTAATTGTTTCTTCAGCCTGGTAGCTCCACCTATCCCAGGCTAGGCAATGGGGGAGAGGTGTTTCAGTGATGTGTGGGGCCCAGCTGTAAGCAAGACCCCCACACACACTTCCACACACACACACCCCCCGCGATGTTCCGGCCCCCGACTGGTCTTCTTTCCTCCCCCCACCGATACAACAAAGTCTTTTAGGGACTGCACCAATACACCCACCTGTAGAATGGTAGAGTCTCCCTCCTTCCACACTGGATGTTGTTGTTGGTCTTTCCCCCTCTCTCCAACTCTTTGTAGAAATGGTAAAGTTGTTAAAGTTTTCTGCTTTTCTCCTCTCCCCCTGGATGAATGTTGGTGGTGAAGCCCCTTCCTTCCTTCTCTTCCTGGGCTGATTCACAGGCCCAGCCAGGCGCTACAACAGGAGCTGCTCTCCTCACTGCTCACTCAGCCAACTGAGCAGGACACGCCTCCAAAGCTCCACGATTGGTCCTTGTGCATGAAACTCTTTTAGGAGTCAACAAAAAACATTAAACCTTGCCCCCCGATCTGGGGGAAACACCAACATTTACAAGGCCCTTTTTTTATTTTTTTGGGGGGTTTTTTGGGGCACAGAATCAAATATTTTCCAAGTGCCCCCTATAAAAGGGGAGGGGGACACTAAAAGCACCGGCAATTAAAACAAATTAACTTAAAAACATAAAATCAAATTAAAATTTGGTTGCCGGGCGTGATGATGCACTCCAGTCCCTCCGGTGCCCACCTCTCGCGGAAGGCCGCGAGCGTACCGGTGGACACCGCGTGCTCTATCTTCAAGGACACCCTGGACCGGATGTATGCGCGGAAGAGAGGCAGGCAGTCTGGCTGAACGACCCCCTCGACCGCCCGCTGCCTGGACCGGCTGATGGCACCCTTGGCCGTGCCCAGGCGCCGTCCTATGAGGAGGCCTTCGGACCTACCCGCTCCCCTCCGCACAGGGTGCCCGAAGATCAGGAGTGTGGGACTGAAGTGCAGCCAGAATTTCAGGAGCAGCCCCTTCAAATAATGGAACAGGGGCTGCAACCTCGTGCACTCAATAAAAACATGGAACACGGACTCTTCCAGACCGCAGAAATTGCAGGCGACCTGGGAGCCCGTGAACCGGCTTAAAAATTTATTGCATGGCACTGCTCCGTGCACCACCCTCCAGGCCAAGTCCCCGACAAATAGTGGGAGGACCCCTGCGTAGAGTGCCCTCCATCGGGGACCCCCGCCTCCTCCGGACGGCAAGATGGTACGCCATGGCGTGTCCGGACGGCAGGCGAGGATGGCGAAGTTGAGAGTGTGCAGGAGCAGCCCGTACAGGAAACCCCTCCGCACGGTCAGGAAGGCGAATGGAATGTTGGCCTTCATTGCGAAAGGGATGGAGTACAAAAGCAGGGAGGTGTTGCTGCAACTGTATAAGGTATTGGTAAGGCCGCACCTGGAGTACTGCGTGCAGTTTTGGTCACCTTCCTTAAGGAAGGATATACTAGCTTTGGAAGGGGTACAGAGACGATTCACTAGGCTGATTCGAGAAATGAGGGGGTTAACTTATGATGATAGATTGAGTAGACTGGGTCTTTACTCCTTTGGAGTTCAGAAGGATGAGGGGTGATCTTATAGAAACATTTAAAATTATGAAAGGGATAGACAAGATAGAGGCAGAGAGGTTGTTTCCATTGGTGGGGGAGATTAGAACGAGGGGGCACAGCCTCAAAATACGGAGGAGCCAATTTAAAACCGAGTTGAGAAAGAATTTCTTCTCCCAGAGGGTTGTGAATCTGTGGAATTCTCTGCCCAAGGAAGCAATTGAGGCTAGCTCATTGAATGTTTTCAAGTCAAAGATAGATAGATTTTTAAGCAAAAAGGGAATTAAGGGTTACGGGGAGAGGGCGGGTAAGTGGAGCTGAGTCCACGACCAGATCAGCCATGATCTTATTGAATGGCGGAGCAGGCTCGAGGGGCTAGATGGCCTACTCCTGTTCCTAATTCTTATGTTCTTATGTTCTTATGACAGGGGCTTGAGCAGCTTGTGATATAATTCCTGATTGCTGTTTCATTGGCTCCTGACTCCTTTGTGATGTCACCTGGATACAGGTATAAGCCCCTGATTGCATACCATCAATGGGAGGTACTGTGGGAGGAGGTTGAGTAACAGTTGATGCTGTAAGTGTGTTTGGTCTCTATAAATAGGGGAAAGGAAAGAAAAGAACAATTTACTGTAAAGTAAGTAATTCAATTACATGTCATTAATTGCAAATATATATAAATCAAAGATAAGGCCAGAACTTGCTGGTATGGTAGCAAAATAACAGATTTTAGAATTAATATTATTAATCTCAGTAAAAGTTTCTTGGAGTGAATAGTATCTCAGGAAGGTGGAGAGAGAGAAGTCAAATCATCACCACACTAACTGGGTTCACAGAACAGATTCTCTGTGACCAAATCCCCCAGTGTTGAAGACAGGATAAAATGAGAAGCTTCAACAATGATTTGAAAGGTGAGTAACTCTATAGAGAATCGCTTAAATCGAGGATTTTGCCACAGCACGAGTTTAACCAGCTACTGGGAGCTGTTCGACAGCTGCCATAAGGCTCGGCTTTTGAAGTGGTAAGTTGACTGGAGCTTAACTCATATGTAGACCTCGCAAATACCTCACCTGGGAGTGCTTGACACTTACATGTAGAGGGATGTTTATTCTGTATTCATCCCATGCTTTACCTGAACTGGTGTACTTCATTGGATAGTTTCAAGGCAGCTGTATGCTGCATTGAACATATTCTGCATCTGAATTGGCTGTGTTTAGTGAACAAATTTAGAGAGAGCTTTACACTGTTCTGTATCTAACCTGGGAGTGTTTGATTAGACAGTGTAGAGGGAACTTTGCTGCATATTTTACCTGTGCGATTCCTAATCTGTGAGTGTTTGTTGGGATAGTGTAGAGGGAGCTAACCATTTATTGCCCCTGATGTCCCCTCCAATTATTGCTCTGAATTCTTAACACTTTTCTCTGGTATGTTGGAGGGTTGCAACGACATAGAGTAAAATGTGTTGGGAACGCTGAAGATTCAGTCAAGAGTCCCGGGGGGGAAATAGCCTAGTGCCCTGTTTGGGGCGATAACTTTTGTGGTTGCGCAAAAATATCGCTGGGCGCTACGTGAGGGACTCCGACACGAACTGCTAGTTTAGCACTCCAGGAAGGAAGTGGAGCGTTAAATCAAGCACTACCACTTTCCTTGGAACGCTAAAGCCAGCAAGAGGGGCAGTAATGGTGCAACACTGCCCAATGTCCAGGGCGGCACTGCCAGGAATGGAGGCTCCTTCCCTCTCTTAAAGGGAAGGACCATCGCTGCATGGCAACAAGGTCCCTCGTCATCGTAAAATGTTGAAAAATTGAAGTAAGGGATGCGGAAACATTTTTCATTGATGCAACCATCATCACCTTTAAATACCGCTCCCCAAGCAGTCGGCCTCCCTAGCTATGCCTCCTGCAGCTGTCGGTGTTGTCGCCTGATGATGCTGCAGCGGGCAGAACCAAAGTTCAAGTCCAGGGTGCTACCGGAGCGATGCGCACCAGGATGACATCTCCAATCACCACCGCAAACCTCGACAGGAATTTTGCGGGTGTCGGTATGGTCACCACACACGGTCACAAAGCTGGTAGCGCTCTGTTATCACTCCCTCCGGAGCCGCCAACGGGAGGTACCTAGGAAGCGAATTTTTAGGACCCAGTCTTTTCCTCCGTTCATGCTTTGGCACTGCTGTAACTGCCTCTCTCAACATTTTCAACATTCCAACTCCCATTGCTTTTCACTGATCAACTCATCAGTTCTGAGACAGCACATTCCTACAAAGAATTATTGGGCCGAAAATTGCGGTCTTGGCGGGAGCGTACAGTATGCGTATGCAACCATGCGAGACCTCATAAAGCCGATTCTCAGTGCGCAATGTGCGTGCACCGAGAACCAGCTTTTCTGATCAGCGAAAATATCTTTTAACAGCCCTACGCATCCCCGCAGGAAGGATATCGTGGGTTGAGATGTGATATTTGCCCAACACATTTTCCAGCGAATGTCTTTCAAACTCTTACGCCTGGTAAAAGCAGGTGTATAGCTTACTTTTACCAGCATAAGAGCTTTAAAACGTAGAAAAATTAAATTTAATCATTCATTTTTATATTAAAAACCCTGTCCATTAAGGTAAGTTTATTTTTAACCTATTAAACACGATGGCCCTGAAATTCCATTTTGGCCTTCCCGCGGGCATTTTAGAGAAAAAATACGCACCTGCTGCCCACACTCGACTTTCCGATGCTGAGGCCTGAGCTGACTGCCCGTCGCAGTGCATGAATGTCGGGACGTGCGCAGGCCTGGAGCTGGAGTCACATGGCTCTGGGCAGCCAACCAGGTAAAGTATCATAGTAATAGGAGTTCCGAAAAGTCCTAAACTCCTATTACATTGATTGAGAAACAGCCCCAGAGACCCAAAACACTAATAAAAAATAGAAAATATACACTACATTCATTTAAATCAAAATTATTAATGTCTTAAAAATATATCTAGTTTCCCGATTTTTAAAAAAGTTTTTTTAAATAAACTTACCGTTGTGGGGAGGGTTTTTTAATAAAATATGTTTTCCTAACTTTATTTTTATATGCTTTGGTGTTTTTTAAACACTTGCGCCTGTAAAAGTAGGCTGTGCACCTGCTTTTTCAAGGGCAAGATTTTTGAGGACATTTGTATGCGTAAATATCGGAAATTTGCACTTACAAATATCCTCGCTCCCGATCTGCGGAGGATCTGTCAAGTCAGAAACTTGACAGATCGGTAAAGCCGGTTTTCAGCCAAACTTTGTACGGACCCGGGGAGGCTGGAATTTCAGGGCCATTAAAAACAATTTCCCAAAATATATTTTTTTCTAAAACATTTAATTACATTCAATTTCAATTAGTTTTAAATATGTGAGGTGTTTTTTAAATTTGTGTTGTGTTAAATAAAAGTAATTACAAAGGTATAAAGGTAGAGTTGGTTAAAGTGAACTGGAAAAATATATAGAAAAGCAATGACAGACATTTAAGGAGATATTTCAGAACTCTCAGCAAAGAGAAGAAAAGGGGCCCGAATATGGTCAAAGCCAAGGCATCTCCAAGTGCTGCCCAAAGGACGGTTGAGGGCTGCCAAGAGACCGGGTGGTACTTTGCCAGGAAGATTCCTCTAAAAGAGATGGCAGTACCGCCCGGCGGCAAAATAACAACATGCCATCAATCTGGATGGCAGTGGGCAGGAGCTCTCAATCTCGGCAGCAATTTCGATTCTCGCCAAATTGCCGCGGAGGATTGAGTGAGGCCCATGGAGGCGGGGGGCGGCGGGGGGGGGGGGGGGCGGGGTGGGGGAAGACCTAAAAATAAAAATCTTCACAAAAAAATAATCACTGGAACAATTTCAGGGTAGCCCATACAGATAAATCGCTGGAAAAAAAAATTAAAAGTTCACTGACCTTTTTTTGCAGGTCTTCTTACTTACTGTTGGGATTAGGCCTGCATCCATGCAACGGTCCTTCCCCCTGCTGCCACCGACTCCTGCCCAGAGGAATCTGCCAGCTCGGCGGGCGGGCGGCCACTTACGCAACTCGCAAGCCAGCGGCCATCAGCGAATGGTTCCCAGTGGTACTCCCCTCCCGCCGATAGCAGACCTAGAGGAATCTGTCACCGAGGGGAGAGCAGCGAAAAAACTCAGCGGCAGCCAGTAGCAGTGGGTGGTAAGGTCACCAATTTCAACCCCAAAGACTCTAAGAGATGGATGAAACATCCCTGGCTAACCAAAGAAGTAAAGGATGGTATCAAATTGAAAACAAAGGCATAGAATGTTGCGAAGAATAGTGGAAGCCAGAGGATTGGGAAATTTTTAGAAACCACCAAAGGATGACTATAAAAATAAGACAGAGAAGATAGCAAATGAGAGTAAACTAGCAAGAAATATAAAAACAAACAATAAGACCTTCTACACGTATATAAAAAGAAAGTGAGTAGCTAAAGTAAATGTTGGTCCCTTAGAGGTAATCAGGAAGGCGAATGGAATGTTGGCCTTCATTACGAGAGGGATGGAGTACAAAAGCAGGGAGGTCCTTCTGCAACTGTACAGGGTATTGGTGAGGCCACACCTGGAGTACTGTGTGCAGTTTTGGTCACCTTACTTAAGGAAGGATATACTAGCTTTGGAGGGGGTACAGAGACGATTCACTAGGCTGATTCCGGAGATGAGGGGGTTACCTTATGATGATAGATTGAGTAGACTGGGTCTTTACTCCTTGGAGTTCAGAAGGATGAGGGGTGATCTTATAGAAACATTTAAAATAATGAAAGGGATAGACAAGATAGAGGCAGAGAGGTTGTTTCCACTGGTCGGGGAGGCTAGAACTAGGGGGCACAGACTCAAAATACGGGGGAGCCAATTTAAAACCGAGTTGAGAAGGAATTTCTTCTCCCAGAGGGTTGTGAATCTGTGGAATTCTCTGCCCAAGGAAGCAGTTGAGGCTAGCTCATTGAACGTATTCAAGTCACAGATAAATAGATTTTTAACCAATAAGGGAATTAAGGGTTATGGGGAGCGGGCGGGTAAGTGGAGCTGAGTCCACGACCAGATCAGCCATGATCTTGTTGAATGGCGGAGCAGGCTCGAGGGGCTAGATGGCCTACTCCTGTTCCTAATTCTTATGTTCTTATGTTCTTATGTTAGAGGATGAGACTGGGGAATTAATAATGGGAAACAGGGAAATGACGGAGACTTTGAACAAATATTTTGATTCAGTCTTCATGGTAGTGGACACTAAAAAATCCCAATAATTGATAATCAAGGAGCTATTGGGGGAGGGGAGGCACTTAAAACAATCACTATCACTGGAGATAAAGTACGAGGCAAACTAATGGGACTAACGGTGGGCAAGTCCCCTGGACCTGATGGCCTGCATCCTTTGGACTTAAACAACATGGCTCCAGAGATACTGGATGCATTGGTTGTAATCTACCAAAGTTCCCTGGATTCTGGAGAGGTCCCAGCAGACTGGAAAACTGCAAATGTGACACCCCTATTTAAGAAATGAGGGAGACAGAAAACAGGAAACTATAGACCAGCTAGCCTAACATCTGTCATTGGGAAAATGCTGGAGTCCATCATTAAGGAAGTAGTAGCAGGGGACATTTAGAAAATCATAATGCAGTCAAGCAGAGTCAGTGTGGTTTTATGAAAGGGCAATCATGTTTGACAAATTTGCTGGAGTTCTTTGAGGATGTAATGAGCAGTGTGGATAAAGGGGAACCAGTAGATGTCGTGTATTTGGATTTCCAGAAAGCATTCGATAAGGTGTCACATAAAAGGTTACTGCACAAGAGTTCATGGGGTTGGGGGTAATATATTAGCATGGATATCGGATTGGTTAACTAACAGAAAACAGAGAGTCGAGATAAATAGATAATTTTCAGGTTGGCAAATGGTAACTAGTGGGGTGCCACAGGGATCGGTGCTGGGGCCTCAACTATTTGCAGTCTATATTAATGACTTGGATAAAGGGACCGAGTATACGATAGTGAAGTTTGTTGATGAAACAAAGGTGGGTGGGAAAGCAAGTTGTGAGGAGGACACAAAGAATCTACAAAGGGATATAGACAGGCTAAATGAGTGGGAAAACATTTGGCAGGTGGAGTATAATGTGGGAAAGTGTGAAGTTATCAATTTTGGCAGGAAAAATAAAAAAGCTAATTATTATTTAAATGGACTAGAAACTACAAAATGCTGCAGTACAGAGGGACCTGGGGAACCTTGTGCATGAAACACAAAACGTTAGTATCTAGATACAGCAAATAATCAGGAAGGCAAATGGAATGTTGGCTTTTATTGCAAGGGGGATAGAGTATAAAAGCAGAGAAGTCCTGCTACAACTGTACAGGATATTTGTGAGGCTATACCTAGAGTACTGAGTACACCTTGGTCTCCTTATTTAAGGAAGGATGTATTTGCATTGGAGGCAGTTCAGAGAAGGTTCACTAGGTTGATTCTGAAGATGAAACGGTTGACATGAAAAAAAGATGAGCAGGTTGGTCCTATACTCATTGGGCTAGAGTTTCATCTCCAATCGCCCATTTACCGTGCAGAAATACAAGTTTCGTCGAAAAAAGCACATTTACCACCCAGATACTGCCCGGCGGTAAATTCTACAGTCATTACTGCCAGGCAGTATTTGATACTGTCTGCCCATATGTTACCGCCCAAATATCGCCCTAAATGGAAGTTTCATCATTAAGATCTGTTTACCACCTGACCTTAATACCGTCTTGAAAAAGCAGGTCTTACTCGATCTTAAGTGGATCTTAAGTGGGCGGTATGGACACAGATCTGACAGGTTTGTTTGATATTACACAGATCTTTATAGTTCTCCACAGCTTGATGTATTTTTAAATGGATTGTAGTATTTTCTAGTGTTATGCTAATAAATGGTCTAATAAAGCCTTATTTGCTCCTTTAGTCTCTCTCACTCACTAGTCTCTCACCCCTCCCAGTCTCTCTCCCCCCCACCCCGTCTCTCCCTCCCCCCAGTCTCTCCTCCCCCCACAGTCTCTCTCCCCCCACAGTCTCTCTCCCCCCACAGTCTCTCTCTCCCCGCCCCCAGTCTAACTCACCTCCCAGTCTGGCTCACCCCCTACAGTGATTTCAAACCCCCCACAAATCTTTCTCCCCCTCTCCCCACAGCAGTCTCACTGTCTCCTCCCCTGCTACCCCCCCCCCACAGCAATCTCACTCTCTCTTCCCCCCCACAACAATCTCTCTTCCCCCCCCCCCACCCCACAGCGATCTCAGCCTCTCCCCGCCCCCTCCCCCATAGCGATCTCACTCTTTCCCTCCCCCCCACCCCCCCGACTCCCGCCACAACGATCTCAGGCCGGCAGTCTCTGGCCTCTCGTCGGTGCCTCTCGGGTGGGGGGGGGGGCGGAGCTTGACAGCTGCGCACGCATGTGCACAAATTGGGAGCTGAAGATTCCCGAGTCGATCGGCCTCCTCTGCTGCACACCGCCCGTTGCACTTCGCTCCCGCACCGCTTCGCCGCCACCGACATGGAGCACCCGAAAACCGCGGGAGTGAGCACCAGTGGCATTCCGGCGGTTGAAAAAGATGCAAGCGCCGGAACACCGGTAAGGATCGGGCGGGGGCCATTTAAAAGGAAAATCCAGCCCATTGGAGTTTGGAAGAATGAGAGCTGATGTTATTGAAACATATAAGATACTGAGGGGACTCGACGAGATAGAGGCAAAGAGCATGTTTCCACTCGTGGAGGAATCCAGAATTAGGGGACATAGTTTAAGAATAAGGGATCGCTCATTTAGGACTCAGGTGAGGAAGAATTTCTTCTCTGAGAGTCGTAAATCTGTGGAATTCTACGCCCCAGAGAGCTGTGGACATATTTAAAGTGGAGATAGACAGATTTTTGAGCGATATGGGAGTGAAGAGTTATGGGGAGCGGGCCAGGAAGTGGAGCTGAGCCGAAGATCAGATCAACCATGATCTTATTAAATGGTGGACCAGGCTTGAAGGGCCAAATGGCCTAATCCTGCTCCAAATTCTGATGTTTGTAGTGGAGTATACGGAACGGACTTTATTGATAAATAGTAAAAAGGTTATCGGCCTTTAACTGTATACAGAGTGGCTTTTCAGTTACAAGTTCTATCTTTCGAGTCCTCTGAGATAATGTTAAAAACTGTGATCCTTTGTACACTGTATTTTGACTGCATCAAAAGGAAAATATCATAGATAAGACTGTATGATGTATCTTTTCCTCAAATCTTTTGAAAACAGATTGGCAATTGTTTACCCGAGAACTACTTGCCTACACACAACTTCCTGGGAGAAAGATTTGGGAGGTTAGCACCTCCCATTAGCACTTGCAGAGGCCGGTAACGGGGCGCTGATGCAATAGTGATGGGGCAAGGTGAATCCAGCAGGACACTGAAAATCTGCCCCCCTCCCCCATTTGCAATGCCAGTACAAGGTACCACTGGGCACTTCAATGCCAGGCAGATCGTGCCATCAGTGAGAGTGCAATGCTCACTAGGCCCCCGAGCTGAGTTCATACTGGCCACTTAGCTTTGCAGCTCGACAGCAGCTGCACAACTCCATGAAGTTGGCTCCAATTACACTATTTAAAGGCATCCGCCTTTGAGCTTCTGCCTTTTAATTTGGACCCCAACTCCTCAAACTCTTTCAGCAGAACCTCATTCCTAGTTCTGCCTATGTCTTTGAGTCCTACATGGACCACGCCAACTGGATCCTCCCCTTCCCACTCTAAGTTCTTCGCCAACCACGAGGAAATGTCTTTAACCCTGGCACTGGGCAGGCAACACAACCTTCAAAACTCCTGGTCATGGCTGCAGAGAACAGTATCTGACCCTCTGACTATACTGTCTCTGACCACAAATACATTCCCTTTCACTCCCCCCACTTGAATGGCCTCCTGCACCATGGTTAATGTTGTGTATCTGTAAAGCATGCACTCTCATGTTCCGCCACCAGGGAGCGCATCCCCTGAAGTCCCAATGGATCCCAGCATCCCTTGGGAGCACTGTATATAAGCCGGCCCCTAAGGCCAGTTCCTCACTCTGGAGTATCTTAATAAAGTCTGAGGTCACTGTTACTTTAACCTCCCTGTGTGCAGGCTCATCTGTGTTAGGAACACAATAACTGGCGATGCGTATACGAATCCAATGCAAAGATGCAGCAAACTGTGGGCATCCTGGAGAAGTTCTCAGAGGGTGAGGACTGGGAAGCCTATGTCGAATGGCTAGCCAGTACTTTGTAGCCAACAAACTGGACGGAGAAGGAAGCACTGCAAAAAGGAGAGCGGTCCTCCTCACGGTCTGCAGGGCACCGACCTACAGCCTCATGAAGAATCTTCTGGCTCCGGTGAAATCCACAGATAAGTCGTATGAGGAACTGCGTACACTGGTTCGGGAGCATCTTAACCCGAGGGAGAGCGTGCGGATTGTGAGGTATCGGTTCTACACGTGCTAGCGATGTGAAGGTCAGGAAGTGGCGAGCTATGTTGCCGAGCTTAGACGACTTGCAGGACAATGTGAGTTTGATGGCTACCTGGAGCAGATGCTCAGAGACTTTTTTGTACTGGGCATTGGCCACGAGACCATCCTAGGAAAACTGTTGACTGTAGAGACACCGACCCTTAGTAAGGCCATTGCGATAGCACAGGTGTTGATGTCCACCAGTGATAACACCAAACAACTCTCTCAGCACACAAGTGCAAGCAATGTTCATAAATTAACTGGAACTGTGTTTGCAAGCAGAAATGTACAGGGCAGAAACCACGAGTCTGCAACTGCCAGCAGGCCTCAGGTGATCCAGATGACTCAGAGTCCGCAACAAAGGATGAATGCAAGGCAATTCACACCTTGTTGGCATTGTGGAGGCTTCCATTCAGCCCATTCATGCCACTTCAAAGGATATGTTTGCAAGAGCTGTGGAACAATGGGGCACCTCCAAACGAGCTTGCAGACTGCAAGCTCTCCAAAACCTGCTAACCACCACGTGGCAGAGGAAGATCGGTCCATAGTAGATCAAAGCAATTTTGAGGCTCAGAGAGAGGAGGCAGATGCTGAAGTACACGGTGTGCACACATTTTCGCCGAAATGTCCACCTAAATGTAAAATTGAATGGCTTAGCCATAGCCATGGAACTGGACACTGGCGCTAGCCAATCCATCATGAGTAAAAAGATGTTTCAGAGACTGTGGTGCAACAAGGCATTCAGACCAGCCCTGAGCCCCATCCACACAAAACTGAGAACGTACACCAAAGAGCTCATCACTGTTCTGGGCAGCGCCATGGTCAAGGTCACCTACGAGGGCATGGTGCACGAACTGCCACTCTGAATTATCCTGGGCAATGGCCCCACACTGCTTGGAAGGAGCTCGCAGGGTAAAATCCGCTGGAACTGGGATGACATCCGAGCACTATCACATGTCGATGAGGCCTCATGTATCCAGGTTCTTAACAAATTTCCTTCCCTTTTTGAGCCAGGCATTGGAAACTTTTCCGGGGCGAAGGTGGGGATCCACGTGGTCCCAGAAGAATGACCCATTCTCCACAAGGCGTGAGCGGTACCTCACATGATGAGAGAGAGAGTGGCAATCGAGCTGGACAGACTGCAACGCGAGGGCATCATCTCCCCATTGGAATTCAGCGAGTGGGCCAACCCGATTGTTCCAGTACTCAAAAGTGATGGCACGGTCAGGATTTGCAGCGATTATAAAGTAACTATTGATCATTTCTCGCTACAGGACCAATACCCACTACCTAAAGCAGACGACCTATTTGCGACACTGGCAGAAGGCAAGACATTCACCAAGCTCGACCTGACTTCGGCCTACATGACGCAGGAGCTGGAGTCGTCTTCGAAGGGCTTCACTGCATCAACACGCACAAGGGTCTGATCATCTATAACAGATGTCTGTTTGGAATTCGGTCGGCTGCAACGATCTTCCAGAGAAACATGGAGAGCCTACTCAAGTCGGTACCACATTTGGTGGTGTTTCAGGACGACATATTGGTCACGGGCGGGACACCGTCGAGCACCTACAAAACCTGGAGGAGGTCCTCCAGCGACTGGATTGCGTAGAGCTGCGGCTGAAGAGGTCGAAATGTGTCTTCATGGCAACAGAAGTGTAGTTTTTGGGGAGAAAGATCGCAGCGGACGGCATTCGGCACACAGATGCCAAGACAGAAGCTATCAGGAATGCGCCCAGCCCACAGAATGACACAGAGCTGCGGTCGTTCCTGGGACTCCTCAACTATTTTGGTAACTTCCTACCGGGGTTAAGCACCCTCTTAGAGCCACTATATGTGTTATTGCGTAAAGGTGAGAACCGGGTATGAGGAAAAAAAACAAGTAATTGCTTTTGAGAAAGCCAGAAACATTTTATGCTCCAACAAGCTGCTTGTATTGTATAACCCATGTAAAAGACTTGTGCAAGCATGTGATGTGTCGTCGTACGGAGTCGGGTGTGTATTACAACAAGCTAATGTTGTGGGGAAGTTGCAACCTGTCGCCTATGCCTCCAGGAGCTTGTCTAAGGACGAGAGGGCCTACAGCATGATTGAGAAAGCAGCATTTGCATGTGTGTTCGTGGTTAAGAAAATGCATCAGTACCTATTTGGCCTCAAATTTGAGCTGGAAACCGATCACAAGCCCCTCATATCCCTGTTCGCTGAAAACAAGGGGATAAATACTAACGCCTCAGCCCGCATACAAAGGTGGGCACTCGCACTATCAGCATATAACTATACCATCCGCCACAGGCCAGGCACCGAGAACTCTCAGTCGGCTACCATTGCCCACCACGGGGGTGGAAATGGCGCAGCCTGCAAACTTGTTGATGGTGGTGCAGCTCGCAGACTTGTTGATGGCCAAGATCCTCTGTGTTCCCTAGTAAAAAACTGTGTACTGCATGGGAGCTGGGCCAGCATCCCCATTGAAATGCAAGAGCTAATCAAGCTGTTCCAGCAGCGAAAGGACGAGCTGTCCATTCAGGCAGACTGCCTATTGTGGGGTAACTGCATCGTGCTACCCAAAAAGGGCAGGGAGCCGTTCATCTCGGATCTCCACAGCACACATCCGGGTATAGTAATGATGAAAGCGATAGCCAGATCCCACGTGTGGTGGCCCGGTATCGATTCTGACTTAGAGTCCTGTGTACGGCAATGCAGCGTGTGTGCTCAGTTGAGCAACGTGCCCAGAGAGGCACCACTAAGTTTGTAGTCTTGGCCCTTCAGACTGTTGTGTATGCATGCCTGTTTACTGTGTGATGTCGATAACACTGTCTGCAACATTGAATGTACACTTGTACTGTACACACCATACCAGTATACTGTTGCTGTTGCTGGAGACCCAAGGGTTGCCTGCACACGTCAAAAAACCCAGTCTAAAAGGGAATTCACAGCTTGTTGTTCACACTCAGGAGCTGGAATAGAAGACTGCAGGTCTGCAGAGTTTAAGCACCATACCCTGCCTCGTGGAGTCATTACTAAAGGTGCCTACATATACGACAACTGGCGAAGGGAATACGAGATCATGAACTACACGCTCAACATGTCTAACCTCAGCAACTTTCAGCAATTTACAGAGGGGGAATATTGGGATGCTTTTGTGGAAAGATTGGAACACTTCTTTATAGCCAACGACCTGGATGGGGACACACCGGCTACTCTACCGAACAAACGCGGGGCCATCCTGCTTAGCAGTTGTGGGCCCACCATCTACGGTCTCGTCAGGGACTTACTAGCTCTGGAGAATACAACCGCCAAGATCTATGAGGAACTTGTAACAATCATACAGGAACAACTAAAACCGAAAGAAAGCATTCTCACAGCCCGGCACCAGTTTTACACTTACCGGCGATCTGAGGGCCAAGAAATTGCCAAGTATGCTGCACACTTAAGAAGACTAGCTGCACCTTGTGAGTTTGGCGACCACCTTAATGAAGCACTAAGGGACATATTTGTCATCGGAATCGGCCACGAAGGCCTCCTACACAAATTGCTCTCGGCTGACATCACGGTCACTCTGCAGAAAGCAATTCAAGTGAGCCAGGCCTACATGGTTTCGGCCAGCGACTCCAGGCAAATACTGACCCAGGACTCTAAACCGGTGAGTGCAGTGCACCGCATGGACACTTCTAAAGGCAGAAATGCTGCCCCGAGTCCAGCAACCCTGAGTCCGCTACATGGGGCAAACCGGATGGCCCCGTGCTGGCGCTGTGGAGGAAACCACAGGGCCCACCAGTGCCGCTACAAAAACTATGCATGCAAAGGCTGCAAAGAAAAAGGGCACCTTCAGAGAATGTGCAGAAAAGGCTGTACTCACTGTGTCTCTGATGAGTTGGCTGATCACTGGGGCTCCGACACTGATGAAGATGTAGCTGCTCTAACCCTGGGAGAGGAGTATGGAATCTTTACCTGCTCCACTGGAAGTTCTCCGTGGATGATGGAAGTGGACATCGACAGTGTCCCAGTCTCCATGGAGATCGACACAGGCGCGAGCCAGTCTGTGATGAGCCAAAAGACATTTCAAAAAATTTGGAGGAATCCTGCCACTCGACCAATACTGTCTCCTGTCCAGGCAAAGCTGCTCACCTACACCAAAGGTAAAATCCAAATCGTTGGCAGTGTAGACGTCCAGGTCTCCCGGGGCAGCGTGTTGCACAAACTCCTCCTGTGGATTGTAGCCGGCAACAGTCCCACGCTGCTGGGCAGGAATTGGATGAACCGGGTCCGCATCAGGCGAAGTGGTGCCGTGAAAGAAAAGACCAGCAGAGCCTGACTGCAGCAAGACCACAGAATGACTGCAGCACCATCAGCATGTGGAAGAAAAGACCACCACATCCTGCCTGCAACAAGACCACAAAATGGCTGCCGCACCACAAGAACATGGAAGAAAGGAGCACCACAAAATGGCTGCTGCTTGCTAAGCAGCAGACCTGCATTCAAAATGCGAATCAACATGGAGGAGCATCATGTGACATCGAGCGGCCAATCGGATTTGAAAACTCCCTTAAAGGAGACTGGTAAAAAAAAAAAAATTAAAGGGGAAGTTCCAACTATTTGAGTACATGGACTTTAAAGCTAAAGATGCAATTAAAGGGTGCAAGTATGAAAATGTATGCAATGTAACCATGAATTGTGATGCTGGTTTAACTAATGTGATTAATGAGATGAATGCAGGTGTCAGTAAGGTTAAGAACAAGTTTATTATGCTTAACAATAATGATAGAGATTGTAAAATGCCTAATGTAACCATGTCTGTTGAAACTAGGACACCCAAAAGGGATGCAAGTGCAAGAATATATAATGCAGGCTCGACTATGTGTGATCAGAGCCATGGTGTCATGTATACCGGTAGGACACTGCCAAAGGACAATGGGTCCTACAGGGACCATGCTAATGCCAATGGAATCCCCCTGTGGGAGACCCCCAGGCCCAGCAGGCTACCTGACCATGTAGCCTGGACCTTTGGAACAAATGTGATGCCCCTTGCAGGACACACACACAGGCAGTGGGAGCAGACCCACTACAGGGACAGTGGTCAATGGGCAGCCCAGCCACCACCAATGGCAACTTGCACCAGACCAGCCCTACAGCCCCTGGCCACCAGGGCCAACACCAGAAGCATGAGGCCAATACCCTCAGCTTCCCTGGCAAACCCTGGGATGACCTGGGATGCGGATTGGAAAGCAGATAATGTAACGCCTCTGTTTAAAAAAGGGGGCAGACAAAAGGCAGGTAACTATAGGCCGGTTAGTTTAACATCTGTAGTGGGGAAAATGCTTGAAACTATCATTAAGGAAGAAATAGCGGGACATCGAGATAGGAATAGTGCAATCAGGCAGACGCACCATGGATTCATGAAGGGGAAATCATGTTTAACTAATTTACTATAATTCTTTGAGGATATAACGAGCATGGTGGATACAGGTGTATTGATGGATGTGGTGTATTTAGATTTCCAAAAGGCATTCGATAAGGTGCCACACAAAAGGTTACTGCAGAAGATAGAGGTACGCGGAGTCAGAGGAAATGTATTAGCATGGATAGAGAATTGGCTGGCGAACAGAAAGCAGAGAGTCAGGATAAATGGGTCCTTTTTGGGTTGGAAATCGGTGGTTAGTGGTGTGCCACAGGGATCAGTGCTGGGACCACAACTGTTTACAATATACATAGATGACCTGGGAGAGGGGACTGAGTGTAGTGTAACAAAATTTGCAGATGACACTAAGATTAGTGGGAAAGCAGGTTGTGTAGAGGACACAGAGAGGCTGCAAAGAGACTTGGATAGGTTAAGCGAATGGGCTAAGGTTTGGCAGATGGAATACAATGTCGGAAAGTGTGAGGTCATCCACCTTGGGAAAAAAAACAGTAAAAGGGAATATTATTTGAATGGGGAGAAATTACAACATGCTGTGGTGCAGAGGGACCTGGGGGTCCTTGTGCATGAATCCCAAAAAGTTAGTTTGCAGGTGCAGCAGGTAATCAGGAAGGTGAATGGAATGTTGGCCTTCATTGCGAGAGGGATGGAGTACAAAAGCAGGGAGGTCCTGCTGCAACTGTATAGGGTATTGGAAAGGCCGCATCTGGAGTACTGCGTGCAGTTTTGGTCACCTTACTTAAGGAAGGATATACTGGCTTTGGAGGGGGTACAGAGACGATTCATTAGGCTGATTCCGGAGATGAGGGGGTTACCTTATGATGATAGATTGAGTAGACTGGGTCTTTACTCATTGGAATTCAGAAGGATGAAGGGTGATCTTGTAGAAACATTTAAAATAATGAAAGGGATAGACAAGATAGAGGCAGAGAGGTTGTTTCCACTGGTAGGGGAGACTAGAACTAGGGGGCACAGCCTCAAAATACGGGGGAGCCAATTTAAAACCGAGTTGAGAAGGAATTTCTTCTCCCAGAGGGTTGTGAATCTGTGGAATTCTCTGCCCAAGGAAGCAGTTGAGGCTAGCTCATTGAATGTATTCAAGTCACAGATAGATAGATTTTTAACCAATAAGGGTTACGGGGAGAGGGCGGGTAAGTGGAGCTGAGTCCACGGCCAGATCAGCCATGATCTTATTGAATGGCGGAGCAGGCTCGAGGGGCTAATTCTGTTCCTAATTCTTATGTTCTTATGACTCTCATCCCCATTGGTGGACAAGGAGCCCATCCAGTCTTGTGGCCCTGCCCACCACCCCACAACTACCCACATCACAGTGTATACACACCACCCACTGCTGCCGTGTCTACCTCCCAGAGGGATCCCACAACAGTGACACCCACTTGGTACGTATGTGAGGGAGGGGAAACGTACAAGGCCTCAAGCACAGGGGTTACACCTGGCAACCACACAGCCCTCACCACAACCTCCCATAGCCCACCACTGACCACCTCCCCTGGTCATGACAACTAGGGCATGAAAAATGCTCATGGGGGAGTATTGTTGTGTATGCATGCCTGTTTACTGTGTGATATCTGTAACACTGTATGCAACATTGAATGTACCATTGTACTGTACACACATTACCAGTACACTAGAGGGTGCTGTTTTCTGGAGACCCAGGGGTTGCCTGCACACGCAGGAAACCCAGTATAAAAGAGAGCTCGCAGCTTGTTGTCAGCACTCAGGAGCTGGAATAAAAGACTGCAGGTCTTCAGAGTTTAAGCACCATACCCTGCCTGGAGGAGTCATTACTAAAAGGTGCCTACATATACGGCACAGACCATGGTCGAGGATCCATGTCGACTATGCGGGCCCGTTTCTCGGTAAAATGTTCCTGGTGGTGATGGATGCTTTTTCAAAATGGATTGAATGTGAAATAATGTCGGGAAGCACCGCCACCGCCACCATTGAAAGCCTGAGGGCCATATTTGCCACCCACGGCCTGCCTGACATACTGGTCTGTGCCAGTGGGCCATGATTCACCAGTGCCGAATTTAAAGAATTCATGACCCGCAATGGGATCAAACGTGTCACCTCGGCCCGTTTAAACCAGCCTCTAATGGGCAGGCAGAGCGGGCAGTACAAAAAATCAAACAGAGCCTTAAACGAGTCACAGAAGGCTCACTCCAAGCCCGCCTGTCCCGAGTACTGCTCAGCTACTACACGAGACCCCACTCGCTCACAGGGGTGCCCCCGGCTGAGCTGCTCATGAAAAGGACACTTAAAACCAGACTCTCGCTGGTTCACCCCAACCTGCATAATCAGGTAGAGAGCAGGCGGCAGCAACAAAATGTAAATGATGGTTGTGCCACTGTGTCACAGGAAATTGATCTGAATGACCATATGTATGTGCTAAACTATGGACATGGTACCAAGTGAATCACGAGCACGGTGAAAGCTAAAGAAGGGAATAGGGTGTTTGTAGTCAAACTAGACAATGGACAAATTTGCAGAAAGCACCTGGACCAAACAAGGCTGCGGTTCACAGACTGCCCTGAACAACCCACAGCAGACACCACCTTTTTCGAGCCCACAATACACACCCAAAGGATCAACGACACCAAGCCTGACCAGGAAATTGAACCCATAACGCCCAACAGCCCAGCAAGGCCAGGCTCACCCAGCAGCCCTGCAGGCCCAACAACACGCCAGCCCAGCGAGGGCATAGCCAACACACCAGAACAGACATGTGTACCGAGGCGGTCCACCAGGGAAAGAAAGGCTCCCGACCGCCTCACCTTGTAAATAGTTTTCACTTTGACTTTGGGGGGGGGAGTGATGTTGTGTATCTGCAAAACATGCACTCCCATGTTCTGCCACCAGGGGGCGCATCCCCTGAAGTCCCAAGGGATCCCAGCATCTTTTGGGAGCACTGTATATAAGCTGGCCCCCTAAGGCATTTTCCTCACTCTGGAGTTACTTAATAAAGACTGAGGTCACTGTTACTTTAACCTCCCTGTGTGCAGGCTCATGTGTTAGGAACACAATAGTTAGCCTGCTCATCCATCCTACTGTCTTCTCCATCATCCACATAAGCAGCAAAAACCTCATACCTGTTGGATAAGGGCAAAGGTTGCGGTTCCTCCAGCACTGCATCTTGGGTCCCCTAACCTGCATGAGTTGCAGTCACACCTTCCTGTTCCTGACCACTAACCAGACCTGTACTACTCCCTAATATAAGAGGTGTGACTGCCGCTTGGATTAAAGTCTCCTCCTCCCCGATGCCCTACAATTTCTGCACCTCAGACTCCAGCTCAACAACTTTTGAGCTGAAGTTCCTCAAGAAGTAGGCACTTACCGCAAACATGGTTGTCCAGGATCACACATGCTGCAGTTGCGGCACACCACGTGCACTGCCTAATCAAAAGATTGTCTGGAGATCTTTGCTGATCTCCTGCATGGTCCCGATGCCTTGCCAGACTATCAAATTCAGGTTTCTTAAAAAGTTCATTATCGGCAAGGACACAAACCTCTCCAAACGAAAGCTTTCAATTTCCTATTCTTAACAATACTTTCCTGACTTTCACTAGACTCTTAGGAAAATTGTCATTTGATAGTGTAATTTTCTATCTCATTCAGGAGCCCTGGAGCAACTTTACTATCTAATACAATATTAAAAAACATAGAAAACATAGATAAAATGTTCCCACTTGGTCCAAGGTAGTGTCACATATTTTTATTTTTTATAACCTGCTATATTGTGCCCGAGTCCATTTTATCATTTCAAACTTATCTAAATCCAAACAGCAGCATTGTTGGACTGACAGGTTTTGTCAATGTTCAATTTTATTTCCACACCGACTTTTTCTCTTGAAACACAGCAATTGACAGGATCACCTAGTATGTTCTTAACCAGTTTCTTTTAATGAAAATTTATTGATCTCTTTAAACCACAGGTCAATTTTCCCTTCACGTGCTTGAAACAGCAACTCATATCAATTTAACTCTTTTATCAATTTATCTTATTAATTCCAATTTCAGAAACAGGATTGATGATTTTACATGGTTTTTACATGACATTCCGTATCTCCCCTCCTCGAACATTCTGTCTCTCATCAGGGAAGACAGCATTTTAGATTAAATGCCAATTGTTTCTAAACTTCTTAGGTTTTTTTTAAAAAAGAGACACTACACTGAAAGCAGAAAAGGGACAGAATCTTTTCCTTTCTCCTTTCTTTATTTTATCGTGGCCTAATTTATGATTTTTCTCTTTCAACCACATTTATAATTACTGATTACTTCTTACTTGTCAAAACTTGGAGTGGGGGCATCTCGGATGTGCAGTAACCAAATTAAGAACATGGAGCTTTGTAAGCGTTCAAATTGATTTAAAATTGGACCATGTATTTTTAACCTAATAACGGTCTCATTTTTTGTTTGACAGCATGGCAACTGTGACTACAAGGTTGAAGATTATCTTTTGTAAAACAAACTTCCTCTGATTTACAGTTTTCTGTACAAGCCGTCCCAGTCAAAATATACTCACAGCAGTGTTTTTAAACTTAAAATGTGAATCACGAAGTGTCTCTCATTTCAAGGTGCACAATCTTAAATTGAAATGAACATACCCAAAATATTCACACTTTCTTAAAACTTCCAACATCCAAGAAAGATTACAAAGGGTTAAACAGCTTTTCGCTCTGTGCACAGAAAACTGGGTGGACCTAAAATAAACATGACAGAAACTGGAGTGAAAATTCAATGCCGCCCGCATTGAGGCGGTGACACCGCCTGGCCGCTAACTTTAGCGCCGGGCAGCGTCTTCCGACTCAAAGTACAAAATTCGGCTGTTTTCCCCAAAGAGGACAGTGCAGCTTTAAGAGAAGCAATCCACACTCCTCCTTGGGTGCCAACAGAGCAGTAGCACAGGAGGCCTGCTCAATGTTTTGCTGCTAGGATACCAGCACCCTGGTGCCTGAAGATGAGAAAAAATTGTCAGTGAAAATTTCAATGACCTACACCCACACATTCCCACTGCTGCCATAAGTAAATGTTAAATAAATTCAATTTCACAATTTACCTTGCTCTCCGGACGATACCGTCCTGGGAGCACCGGTGTACTGAATGCTTTCCTTGTCGGGAACAGCCTCTGCTGGTAAAGCAGGCAATCCAATTCAATTTTGCCGCCGCAGTGCGAAGGGGTCGTTGCACGTGGGTGGCGGTAGAGTGTGCAGTGCTACCTCTTAGCACCGCCCTCATCGCTCCTTTGCAGTTTTGGGGAGGTGGGAATAGCGCGCCACTGCATCGGTATGTGCTTAGCAGCCCATTAGCCTTTTAAAGACAAGGGGATGGATTTTTGGTTCTACTCATTTCAGGGGTGGTAATGGCGGCGGGGTGGTAAATTTGGCGTCTAGGAACAGTTTGCACCTCAGTCAGCTGAGCCCCGAGTGTGGGGCAGAGCATTAAGGGAGGCATTACACACCTTTCTTAGGGTGCTAGGCCAGGTGAGCAACTGAAAATCCTGAGCTAAGCAGCCGGCCTCGGAGCGCTGTAAGTGAGGCAGGGGGGAAAAAAAACTTGAAAAAAACATCAAAAATGTTCCCTATAAATAACATACGCCACCACAACATAAATCGTAAAAAAAATTAAACAAAAAAGAATCTGAGGTCGACATTACTTACCTCACAGCAGCTGCTACAACTCGGAGTGCCAGTTTTTACAGGGGGTCCCAGCAGGGTGCTCTGAGGAGTGCTACAGATCGGGCGGCAGCCAAAAATCAAGCCGGTGTCACAACCAGGGGCGTTGTACACTGGCTTGCCTCTTCCGGGCAGTAATGCTCCGTGCGCCGTCGAAACCGGCACTGAAAGTCCCGGCGAGGCGATGGAAGCTGGCCACCCACAGGGAAATTTCATTGCCAACCCGATAGGGTGCTGACAGGGGCCGCAGAAGACAGAAGATCTAGCCAAGAGGGGGCAAAATTCGGGTACCTAATGGGGCGCAAATGAGTTTTCACCTGGCCGCGGCAAGATTAGCATCACCGTCTAAATTGGGTGGGGGCTTTGCGGCGGCGCTAACAGGTAGCGCCCACTCAACTGCGCTCAGTGATGATGACACAGTGTCCCATTACTGCCCCAGAAGCTAAGTTCGGTCGCGCCCCTTGTGTTTCCACCTCACATTGAGAATGACAGTTTCAGCTGTTGAATTTCAGTCAGAAGTCGGCTGGAGGAGCGCTATTTAAAGGTATCAAAGATCTTTGGGAAAACTTTTAGTTAGCCATTTCTGTTTGCAGCTTACTTCCACATAGGCAGACAGGTTTTTTTGACAGATTTCAGCGATTTTCATTGAGGGCAGATTTGAAAGTACAACATTTATATTGTTTCATGGGGGCTGTGTTGGCACTCGACCTCCTGCTCCAACGTCACTGTTGGAGGCAATTTAGGCAACGAGAAAGACAGCAAAATGTGGCCAATCGGAGAAGGCCCAACACAGCTGTCAACAGGAGACCTTACCCTTCCAGGATATTCTGGCAGCAGTTCTATATCAATTTCACTGAGGAACAGTGAGTGTGCGCTTCAACAAGGATGTGGTCACAGAGCTCTGCCATCTCCTGCAACCAGACTTCAAGCCACAGACCAGGGTAAGGAACAGCTCTCTCAGTGGCAGTCAAGAGCACCATCGCACTCAATTTCTATGCCAACGGATCCTTCCAGTGTGCAACAGGGGACATCTCCAATATCTCCAGAGTTGCCATACATCGCAGCATCCTCGAGGTCACAGATGCCCTGTACAGAAGGAGAAGAGATTACATCACCTTTCCCATGAGCAGAGAGAAGCAGTTGGAGCGTGCATGTGGTTTTGCCAGGATAGCGGGCTTCCCCATGGTTCAGGCGCCATTGAATGCACCCATGCCGCTATGTGGGCACCAGATCATAATCCCAGGGCATTCCGTAACCGTAAAGGCTGCCACCCAATGAATGTGGAGTTGGTGTGCGACCACACATGCCGAATTCTCACCATCAATGGCCACTATACTGGCAGCAGCCACAATTCATTCATCCTGCACCAGACTGGTGTGCCAGCTCTCTTCCAGTCATCACAGCATGTACGTGGCTGGCTGCTCGGAGGCAAGGGCTATCCACTCTCCACCTGACTCAGGACTCCCCTCCGCAACCCTAACACCCTGCCCAGCACTCATATAATGAGAGCCATTCCGCCACCAGGAACATCATTGAGCAGACTGTCCATCTGCTCAAGTAACAGTTCCACTGCCATGACCGCTCAGGAGGAGTCCCCCAGTACTCGGCTGAGCAGGTATCCCTTTTCATCATCTTCTGCTGCATCCTGCACAACTTGGCCCTCATGAAGGTGCAGTCATTGCCACCAAGATGAGGATGAGGAGGAGGAGCAAGGGGAGGATGAGGAGAACAAGGAGAAGGACAAGGAGGAGGATGAGGTGGAGCAGGAGCAGCAACACCAGCGAAAGAGGAGGCAGCCACTCAATCGCGATTCTGCAAGGGCAGCCCGCTACCGTCTCATCAGACTTTGGTTTCAGTGAATTCCATCCCACTTCCCGGTTGTTCTGCATGTCCCCATCAGCACATCATTTTCCCCTTCCATACCACAGCCCCAAAACTGTTATGAAAGACACCACCAAAAATGCAACATTCCGATTAAAATTCATCTCATAACATTTAAGAATGTTCGAAACATCAATTATATTTAAGAATCACCCTTATGCAATTCCTTATATCCCCTCTTAACACTCGGTTTACCTAGTCCAGAGCTCCTCTGCAGTGTCTTCCCTGTGGCTGTAGCAGGCCTGGTGGACAGCTGCTGAGTGTCAGGTTCAGAGACTACAGATAGCCTTGCAGGACGTCCTTGACCAGCTTTAGGCCTGGAAGGCACGGCTGTGGACTGTTATGTCTTCAGATGCTCTAATAATGACTCCACGAGACAATGTGTTGTGCTTGAACTGTAGTGACCTTCGTCCATTTAATTTAACTCCAGAATAAGTATCACACATGGTGGCCTGCCTTTTATACTAGGCTGGCACACTTGTACAGGTAACCTACAAGTCTCCCACTGCAGTGCCCTCTGGTGGCACACCTTGTAATAGTACAAACAGTAACCATGTAGGATACATGACATGGACTGCATTAACTCAGGCTGGGCGGGGGCAGTCTGACTGGCTGGGTGACAGGCAGCGACAAGTGCAATGGCAGAGTGGCACTGGTGGGATCAGGAATGCTGTCATCCTGAGAGAGGACAGCAGGTTCCTGCTCCACTGACCCACTGCCATTCCCCCGGGGCAGCACCTCAGCATCCCCGCCAATCTGCTGGAGCAGTGATTAGTGGTCTTCTGTGAAACTGTGAGATCCCTGGTAGACTGTGGTGGAACCAGCGATGATGTTAGCAGTCAAAGCATGTGTGGTATCCAGCTGAGACTGTATGAGAGCAGTCTGAGATTCGATGCCACCAACCATTGACCAAAAGACAACATTAAGACATTGCATGGCATTCAGCTGAGACTGCATAAGTGCAGTCTAAGTTTCCATGGTACCAACCATTGTCTACATTACAGCACTAAGACGCTGCGTTGCTTCTGCCTGTGCTGCAATGAAAGCTGCCACATCGCCCATGACACGCGTCATGAGATCTGGTTCCACACGGTCTCTCTAGGAGTCTTCAGACTGGCAATGATGGGCTCCATGGATTGCACAAAGCTCTGTGCAATGTTGGAGGCGGACTCCTCCATGCTCCTTACCATTGCGGAGAGGTTCTGGGACACCCTTGCCATTGCACCTATCAAGTTGGAGTGCATGGCATCACCCTTCTTGTGAACACCTCCCCATCGAGGTTCTCATCTGAGTCCTGTGCAGCAGAACACGTGAGCAAACTCCCCCTCAGGAAAGCTGCCTCCTGAGCTATCCTCTCCCCTTGACCTTGCTGCAGCCCGTTAGGCCCCGCTGCATCACCCAGTGCAGACCCCCCTGCTAAGCTAACCTCTAAGGACCACGTAGTGCCAGTCTCTGAGCTGGTGGCTGCGGATGAGAGATGCAATGACGCGTTGCTTGGGTCCTCCTCCTTCTCCTCATCCTCTTCTCCCTCCTCGGTGAGATGGGTGGGGGGGGGGGTGGGGGGAAGCTCAGATACAGGCTATACATCTGCTCGCTGATTATCTGAAAGCATAAATGGCACAAGACACACGTTAAGGTGAGGGCAGGGGTGCAGGAATGGGGCAAGGAAGGCAGACAGTATCAAAAGGGAGTTAGATGAAGTCCGTACTACTCGGGGGATCAAGGGGTATGGCGTGAAAGCAGGAAGGGGGTACTGAAGTTTCATGTTCAGCCATGAACTCATTGAATGGCTGTGCAGGCTAGAAGGGCTGAATGGCCTGCTCCTGCACCTATTTTCTATGTTTCTATGTTTCTATGTAAAAGCTGGAAACTGATAAAGCCTTGTGGTGTGAGGGGGAAGTGGAATGGGAAAAGGAGATGAGAGAAAGATCATGTTGTTGCCTCCAGTGGGGTCGATGTCTTTGACGGCCATGACGTTCACCAACTGCTGCCCAATTGGTCGCAGCACTCACTCCTCCAGGTCGGACAGCTCCTGCAGCTGAGGTTCACCCCTGCCAGTTCTCTGTTGCTCCCTCCAATTATGTGCCATCTTGACCTGCAAAATAAAGGAATTGTGTGAGTAAGAGTCCAGCTATGTATGTGGGAGATATGCCTGCCATCGTTGAATAGCTGTGAATGTAGGCAAGGCGTGAGATGAGAAGATGTGAGTTTGAACAGCTACCCATGTTTGGTGGGGGTAGTGGTGGTTTGCACAAACAAAGGTTCAGAGGCTGGTATGTATATTCAACCTCTGCCGCCTGCAGGCCAGATCCAAGGTCATCCCATCCTCCATCATCGAATTACATTACGCAGATGACGCCTGTGTCTGTGCATACTCGGAGGCTGAACTCTAAGCCATCATCAACACCTTCACCGAGGTATATGAGAGCATGGGCCTTACACTAAACATCCGTCAGACAAAATTCCTCTACCAACCTTTCCCCCCAGACAGCACTGCCCTCTAGATATCAAAATCCACGACGAGGCCTTGGACAATGTGAACCATTTTCCATACCTCGAGACCCTACTGTCAACAAGGGCAGACATCGATGACGAGGTCCAACAGCACTTTTAGTCTGCCAGTGCAGCGTTCAGTCATCTGAGGAAGAGAGTGTTTGAAGACCAGGACCTCAAACCCGGCACCAAGCTCATGGTCTATAGAGCAGTGGTGATACCCGCCCTCTAATATGGCTCAGAAACATGGACTATGTACAGAAGGCACCGCAAAACACTGGAGAAGTACCACCAACGTTGCGTCCGCAAGATCTTGCAAATCCATTGGCAGGATAGATGCACCAACGTCAATGTCCTCGCTCAGGCCAATATCCTCAGCATCGAAGCACTAACCACGCTCGATCAGCTCTGCTGGACAGCCACATCGCCCACATGCCTGACATGAGACTCCCAAAACAAGCGCTCTACTCAAAGCTCCGACACGGCAAGCAAGCCCCAGGTGGGGAGAGGAATTGTTTCAAGGACACCCTCAAAGCCTCCTTGAAAAAATTTTGCATCCACACCGACACCTGGGAATCCCTGGCCCAAGACCACACAAAGTGGAGGAAAAGTGGGGAAAGGCGCTGAACACTTCAAGTCTCTACGCCGAGAGCAAGCTGAAGCCAAGTATCAACAGCGGAAGGAGCACGCGGCAACCCAGGCACCCCACCCACCTGTTCCTTCAGCCACCGCTTGCCCTACCTGTGACAGAGACTGTAGATCCCGCATTGGACTCTCCAGTCACCTGAGAACTCATTTCTAGTGCGGAAGCAAGTCATCCTCGACTCCGAGGGGCTGCCTATGATGATGATGATGATTATGTAGGATGTGTGGAAGCATCTACTCACCTTGACCACCCGACTGAGGTCGTTGAATTTCTTCCGGCACTGTGTGAGGGTTCGATCGACTTCAATGCTGGCAGACACCTCCTCGGCCCCTTCTCTCCACATGACCCTGAAGATCTATGGCAATTGCTTCCTTCCAGATGCAGGGAACAGCGCATCCTTCCTTCTCTCAACTGCCTCCACAAATGCCTCCAATGCCACGTCTTTAAACCGTGTTGCCCTCTCCCTTCCAGCTGAATTTGCAGCAGACATCCCAGAAACTTGTTGCACTTGCTCACAGTTCTCTCTCAAATGCAGCACTGGTGAAAATGAGCAGGTGCAGCTTGATATAACCTCCCCTTTAAGAGCTGGAATGAGCCAGTGTCAAGGATTGAAGGATGATTGCAGAATACAAGTCACCTGAAATTGGGTAGCGCTCTGCTATTAGTACTCCTGCAGCACCACACTGAGGTCATTAGCACCTCATTTACCACCCTCTTCCTTCCTGGGGTGCTAAAGCCCAATTTAGAAGAAGTTTGCAATCGTTTGGTAACACGAGAATGTTAACCAAAGTCAGCATCAATTCCATCTTTTGGAGTCCTTACTTCCCGGTTCTTTAGGTCTTTCTTTTATTCACTTTTTAGGGGTGGGCTTGGGATAGAATATGGATAAGACCATTTAACCCTTTAGAGATTCCCCTTAAAACAAGGTGACCACTGGTATGTCAAGTTCTTTGTTCAACCAATGGAAAAAGGCCAATCCTCCTGTTATCTTCTACTGGTCAAGGGTCTTCTCATAATCATTACACATGGGTTCTGTACTTGACCAATCATGGTCTTCCAGCATGTTGAGGACTGGCCTCTGCTTAAAACATCTAGCCCTGTCCTCCCAAAGCAAAAGTCTCTTATCTCACACTAATTTTCCTGGAAAACTAAACTTGAACAGTCCCGGTAAAATATGACTTATACATTAACCCCTTACTTGTCTGAGCAAAAACATATAAGAATTTAAACATAGTATTATTTGCATTACAGTTTCATTCACATGTGCCAAGTTTAGTGGGCAGTTAATGTGCAAATGCAGCATCTACATGAAAATAAAGGGGAGGTTAGGGGCGAGATGCTGTTTTCACAAAGCTAACGACAGATCGGTACAACTCGTCCAGCAACTTGTGGCGCTTCACTATTCACGGGGTATCTCGTCCTCACCTCATGTTGCTGGCTGGTTTGCACATTAATAACGATGTGCTTCATTAATTTTTCAGCAAATTCCGGTCCAATATTTTTCCCACCAAAGATATCGTTAACGAACCTATGATTCCTTGGATCATGATTCTGCTCTTTTGAAATCACATTAACCACCAGATAAATGTTCTGGTACTAGCCTTATATCCAATGATCAATGATCACAGGTTTATCAATTCTATTGACAATTTATAATGCTGCCATGGAGTTTGAATGACTTGACTGTATATAATGGAGATTGCATACAAAGAATTTTGGATGTGGTTGTAAATTTTTGTTTTTAAAAGTGACATACCAATTATACAGTGCCTGTGATGTATTGTTGTCACCTACATCTTGTTTCGATGTTACTGCCATCAGCAGTTTTGTTTCAATGCTTCAGGAGGCAGAAGGTTCCCCAAATCACTTCACAGTGATATCTGTGTTATGCCACTGTGATGGACAAGACTTCCTTTGTTTGCTTTTAGCTTACAACATGTATCAAAATCTTACAGCCACAACTTTTATTTTAAGTCTCTCCAAATCTGCTGGCTATAAATATCTGCTTTTGTGGCATCATAATTCTAACAGTAAGTACAGTACTTTTAAAAGATTTATCTTTTCTGTGGCAGCCTGTTTTTCTTCTGCTATAAACTGAAGTTAGATTGTGGCATGACATTAATACAGATTGCATCAACTATATTAAATGTTAAGGGAGGAAACATGGGATTTGGATCAGATTGACCGAACCTTGCTTCGTCATCCCAACCAATTTACGCACATTGATGATCTACATTGGGAAACGCACAGGTGCGCATTTGACCCCAGAAAGCAATGTGAATAAAGCCTAATAGGAAAATATTTCTATATTTCAAACTTTTAAAAATGGGACCGGTTAGTATTTTTTCATGAATATGCTTATTTTAGTCTTTGGCTACTAACTCTTTTTGTTCCAGGTGAATACCAGTAATCACTATTGCTCTTAACCATGTGGTACTACCAAAACTAATGCCATTATGCTCCTTGGTGCGTAAGCGATTCCCAACCTCTGGTGTCACAACAGAGCAAGTGAATCTACTTTGTAAAGTTGGTACATTGAACTACATGAATCAGGCGACAAAAAAAAACTTCAAATCTAAAATAAAAACATAAAATGCAGGAAACACTCAGCAGATCAGGCAGCATTTGTGGAGAGAGAAACAGAGTTAACATTTCAGGTCAATGATGATTTCATCAGAATTAGAAAATGTTAGAGGTGTAACAGGTTTTAAGCAAGTGCAGAGGCAGGGGAAGGGGGGGAAGGAGGAAACAACAAAAGGGAAGGTCTGTGATAGGGTGGAAGGTAGAAGAGATTAAATGACAAAAGGGATGATGGTGCAAGATGAAAGGAGATATTAATGGGACAAGTAAAGAAACAAAAGAGTGGTCTGGAGGAGGTATGAATGGGAGTAGTAGAATCATCAGCAACAGCTGCAATCTGAGAAAATGGGGGCTGAGGTTATGGTCTGAAATTATTGAACTCATGTTGAGTCTGTAAGGCTGTAAAGTGCCGAATAGAAAGATGAGTTGTTGTTCCTCGAGCTTCCGTTGAACTTCATTGGAACAGTGTAGGAGGCTGAGGACAGAGAAGTTAGAGTGGAAGTAGTCTGGAGACCTTCCGCAGGCTGGGGCTATAAAGAGAGCTAGAGCGCCGAGCCCCAGGACATCATGGGCCACCCCGAACTGCGAAAGAACATCTCTGCAGGCTGGGGCTATAAAGAGAGCTGGAGCATGCCACTGCAGCTTCCAGCGCGAGCTGACACAAATGTGCGATGGCTTCGAGGTGGGCGGCTGGCTGATGTCATCAGAGCCCAGGTCGCCATTTGGAGTGTGGGCAGGAAAATCGGCGGGGCCCGTGTACAGCGGAGGAGCGGGAAGGTCATGGCAGAGGTACGGCAAATGATCAGTGTGGAGGAGCAATGAGGGATCGTAGCTGAGATTTGATGGGTAATCGTGACGGAGTTTCTGCAAATGTTTGGTGCGGGAGATCGTGGCGGAGGTGCGGCGAGTGTTTTGTGGCAGAGGAGCAGTGAGGGATTGTGGCGGAAGTGCAGCGAATGTTTGTGGCGGAGGAGCGGCGATTGAGAGTACAGGGCCCAGAAGAGCCGAGGGGCCAGGGGCAGCACGGGCCAGCCCACACTGTGATATGTGTGCACACTAGGTCCGTGCAACAGAGCAGGTCTCCAGTCATCCTGGTTAACTTTTGCCACTGGATAAAGGCCAAGCTCTGTCAAGGTCATGTGGTGGCTCATGTGCAACGGTCACCACACGTTAAAAAAATCCACACACAGGCATCATCCACCCTCTCAATTACAGTTCAGGACTGGAACATCGGGTCCTTCATTGAACTCATGTAGAAGCAAGTCATCCTCGTTCGAGGGACCGCCTATGAGTCTGGAGAATTAAAATGACAGGCAACCAGAAGCTCAGGGTCATGCTTACAGACTGAATGGAGGTGTTCCGCAAAGTGATCACCCAATCTATGCTTGGTCTCTCCAATGTAGAGGAGACCGCATTGTGAGCAGGAAATACAGTATACTAAATTGAAAAATATAGATTGAGCGTCCGAAATTCGGAAACCTCAGGACCAACGCCGTCCCGGATTCTGGGTATTTCCCGATTTTGGAATGTTTTCGACTGGGCCAAGGTAGGTGGGGTCGGGCAGCCAAGGTAAGGGGGTGAGGTCGGCCCGCTGAGGTAAGGAGGAGAGGGGAGAGAACAGGGGGAGCCGAGGCCAGGGCAAGGTCGGGCCGCCGATGGCCGGGGCGAAGTTGCGGCGAAGTTGGGGTGGATGGAGTCACAGTGAAGTCAGGCTGGAGGTCGGGCCGCCGAGGGCTGGAGCGAGGTAGGGCGGGGGCGGGGTCGGGCCGCCGAGGGATGGAGCGAGGTAGGGCGAGGGCGGGGTCGGGCTGCCGAGGGCCGGAGCGAGGTAGGGCGGGGGCGAGGTTGGACTACTGAGGGCCAGGGCAAGGTCGGGCCGGAGTGAGGTCAGGCTACCGAGGGACGGAGCGAGGTAGGGCGGGGGCGAGGTCGGGACGCCGAGGGCTGGGGTGAAGTCGGGCCAGAGTGAGGTCGGGCCGCCGAGGGCTGGAGCGAGGTAGGGCGGGAACGGGGTCGGGCCGCCGAGGGATGGAGCGAGGTAGGGCGAGGGCGGGGTCGGACTGCCGAGGGCCGGAGCGAGGTAGGGCCGGAGTTAGGTCAGGCCACTGAAGGCCGGGGCGAGGTCAGGCCACCGAGGGCCGGGGCGAGGTAGGGTCGGAGTTAGGTCGGGCCACTGAAGGCTGGGGTGAAGTTGGGTCGCCGAGGCGGGGGGAGTCCGGATTTTGGAACATTTTCAGGTTTCCGGACAACCCCGCCACCAATCAGCCCGGTGTCCGGATTCTGGAACATTCCGAATTTTGGAACTCCAGATTTTGGACGCTCAAGTAAATCGTTGTTTCACCTGGAAGGAGTGCTTGGGGCCCTCGACAGTGGGAAGGGAGGAGGTTAAAGGGCAGGTGTTGCATCTCCTGCGCTTGCACGGGAAGGTGTCGTGGGAAGGGAAGTGGGTGTTGGGCGTGATAGAGGAGTGGACCAGTGTGTCATGGCGGTAACGGTCCCGTCGGAATGCTGAAAGAGGAGGGGAGGGGAAGATGTGTTTGGTGGTGGGATCACGCTGGAGGCGGCAAAAATGGCGCCTCCAGCGTGATCCCACCACCAAACACATTTCAGCATTCCAACGGGATCGTTACCTCCATGACACCTTGGTCCACTCCTGTATCACCCCAGCCGCGGTAAGACGTTGCGGCCCGATCTCCTGCACTCGGAGATCTTGACGTCATTGCTATGCGCAGCGCCGCGGATGCTAAATTCCCTCTTCCCCTCTGCTTGTGCGCCTGCCATTGACAACGACAGGTAGAGGAGGCCGCTTTCAGTTGGATGTCGGCTAGAGGAGCGCTATTTAAAGGCGTTAAAATCCGGTTTTGTTTTAGTTGGCCAACAATGTCGCCTTTTTACTTTCACATAAGCAAACAGACCTTTTGACCTATTTGAGCGTTTTGGAGTTTAATGAGTGTTCTGGCTCATAAAGATTCCTGAGTTTCATTGAGGGAAGATATAAAAGTGCAATATTATGATCCTTTCATGGGGGCTGTATTGGCACTGGACCTCGCCATCCAGTGTCAACATCAGAGACAAATGAGGCACAGAGAAAGAGTGCAAAATGTGGCCAGAGGTTGGAGCCCCAACAGGGCTCTCAACAGGAAGTTTTACCCACCCAGCGTATTCCGGCAGCAATTCTCCTACATGAATTTCACTGAGGAACAGTGTGTTCGAAGGCTGTGCTTCAGCAAGGACATGGTCACAGAGCTCTGCCATCTCCTGCAGCCAAACCTTGAGTGTCAGACCAGTGTGAGGACGGCTCTCTCAGTGGCAGTCAAGGCGACCATCACGCTCAATTTCTATGCCAATGGATTATTCCAGTCTGCAACAGGTGACATCTCCAACATCTCCCAATTTGCCGTTCAATGCTCCATCTATCATATCACAGATGCTCTGTTCAGAAGGGGAAGGGACTACATTTCCTTCCCCATGACCAGAGATAAGCAGCAGGAGCATACACATGGCTTTGCCAGGATAGCGGGCTTCCCGATGGTGCAGGGCGCCATTGACTACACCCATGTCACCGCATAACAATCCTGAGGTATTCCATAACCGCAAAGGCTACCACTCACTTAATATGCAGTTGGTGTGTGACTACACATAAGAACATAAGAAATAGGAGCAGGAGTAGGCCATACGGCCCCTCGAGCCTGCTCCGCCATTTAATACGATCATGGCTGATCCGATCATGGAATCAGGCCCACTTCCCTGCCCGCTCTCCATAACCCCTTATTATCTTACCGTTTAAGAAACTGTCTATTTCTGTCTTAAATTTATTCAATGGCCCAGCTTCCACAGCTCTCCGAGGCAGCGAATTCCACAGATCCACAACCCTCTGAGAGAAGAAATTTCTCCTCATCTCAGTTTTAAATGGGTGGCTTCTTATTCTAAGATTATGCCCCCTAGTTCTAGTCTCCCCTATCAGTGTAAACATCCTTTCTGCATCCACCTTGTCAAGTCCCCTCATAATCTTATATGTTTCGATAAGATCACCTCTCATTCTTCTGAATTCCAATGAGTAGAGGCCCAAACTACTCAACCTTTCCTCATAAGTCAACCCCCTCATCCCCGGAATTAATCGTGTGAATCTTTTCTGAGCTGCCTCATAAATATGGAAACCAAAACTGCACGCAATATTCCAGGTGTGGCCTCACCAATACCCTGTACAACTGTAGCAAGACTTCCCTGCCTTTATACTCCATCCCCTTTGCAATAAAGGCCAAGATTCCAATGGCCTTCCTGATCAATTGCTGTACCTGCATACTAAATTTTTGTGTTTCATGCACAAGTACCCCCAGGTCCAGCTGTACTGCAGCACTTTGCAATCTTTCTCCATTTAAATAATAACTTGCTCTTTGATTTTTTTCTGCCAAAGTGTATGACCTCATACTTTCCAACATTATACTCCATCTGTCAAATTTTTGCCTGTCTATGTCCTTTTGCAGATTTTTTGTGTCCTCCTCACACATGGCTTTTCCTCCCATTTTTGTATCGTCAGCAAACTTGGCTTCGTTACACTCGGTCCCTTCTTCCAAGTCGTTAATATAGATTGTAAACAGTTGGGGTCCCAGCACTGATCCCTGCGGCACACCACTGGTTACTGATTGCCAACCCGAGAATGAACCTTTTCTCCCAACTATCTTTTTCTGTTCGTTAGCCAATCCTCGATCCATACTAATATATTACCCCAATCTCTTGAACTTTTATCTTGTGCAGTAATCTTTTATGTGGCACCTTGTCAAATGCCTTCTGGAAGTCCAAATACACCACATCCACTGGTTCCCCTTTATCTACCCTGTTTGCTACATCCTCAAAAAATGCTAGCAAATTTGTCAAACATGACTTCCTCCTCATAAATCCATGCTGACTCTGTCTGACCGAATTTTGCTTTTTCAAATGTCCTGCTACTGCTTCTTTAATAATGGACTCCAACATCTTCACAACCACAGATGTTAGGCTAACTGGTCTATAGTTCCTGCTTTTTGTCTACCTCCTTTTTTAAATAGGGGTGTTCCAATCTGGAACCTCCCCAGAATCCAGGGATTTTGGTAAATTACAACCAATGCATCCACAATCCCTGCTGCTACTTCTCTTAAGATTCTAGGATGCAAGCCATCAGATCCAGGGGATCTTTCTGCCTTTAATCCCATTACCTTACTGAGTACCACCTCCTTAGTGATTGCGATTGTGTTAAGTTCACCCCCTCCCCCCCCCCGATAGCCCCTTGACTATCCACTGTTGGAATATTGTTCGTGTCCTCTACCGTAAAGATTGATACAAAATATTTGTTCAGAGATTCTGCCATCTCCATGTTCCCCATTACTAATTCCCTGGTCTCGTCCTCTAAGGAACCAACATTTACTCTAGCCACTCTTTTCCTTTTTATATACCTATAAAAATTCTTGATATCTGTTTTTATATTTCGTACTAGTTTACTTTCATAGTCTATCTTCCCTTTCTTAATCAATTTTTTAGTCATTCTTTGTTGGCTTTTAAACGCTTCCCAATCTTCTGTCCTCCCACTAGTTTTGGCCACATTGTATGCCTTTGTTTTTAATTGGATACAGTCCTTTATTTCTTTAGTTAGCCACGGTTGGCTATCTTTTCTTTTATGCCCTTTCCTCCACACTGGAATATATCACATGGCGGATCCCCAACCTGAATACCCGCTATCCCGTGAGTAGCCACAATGCCTTCATCCTGCCAGTTCTCTTAAGCCATCACATGAAACTTGCAGCTTGCTGCTGGGAGACAAGGGCTATCCGCTCTCCACCTGGCTCATGACTCCCTTCCACAGCCCCAATACTCCTGCCCAGCACTCATATAATGAGAGCCATGCTACCACCAGGAACATCATTGAGCAGACCATCGGAGTGCGCAAGCAGCAGTTCCGTTGCCTTGACCGTTTGGGAGGAGTGCTGCAGTACTCAGCTGAGCGGGTTTCCCTTTCCGTCATTGCCTGCTGCATACTGCACAACTTGGCCACCTGGCATAGCTGCACCACCTCAGGAGAAGGAGAAGGAAGAGGAGCAGGCGGAGGAGGACAAGGAGGAGCACGAGGAGGAACATAAGCAGGTACAGCAGCGATGGAGGATGCAGCCATTCAATTGGCCTTGTGGAAGGGCGGTCCGTGACTGCCTCATCAGACTTCGGTTCCAATGAACTCCAGGCCACTTCCCGATTTCTCAGCACGTCCCCATCAGTCCCCAAAATTGAAATGAGAGACACCACCAAATATGCAACATTTCACGAATAAATTTATCCAAAAACATTAACCATATATATACACAAGAACAATATTGACGAATCATTCTTGTGCAAACCCTTACCTCCCCTCTTTACAGTGCCTTTTCCTACTTTACTGCTCCTATGTAATGTCTCCCCATTGACTGCAGCAGGGCTGCTGGAAGGCTGCTGAGTGTCGGTGTAGACTGCACCATAGAAACATAGAAACATAGAAAATAGGTGCAGGAGTAGGCCATTCGGCCCTTCTAGCCTGTACCGCCATTCAATGAGTTCATGGCTGAACATGCAACTTCAGTACCCCATTCCTGCTTTCTCGCCATACCCCTTGATTCCTCTAGTAGTAAGGACTTCATCTAACTCCTTTTTGAATATATTTAGTGAATTGGCCTCAACAACTTTCTGTGGTAGAGAATTCCACAGGTTCACCACTCTCTGGGTGAAGAAGTTTCTCCTCACCTTGGTCCTAAATGGCTTACCCCTTATCCTTAGACTGTGACCCCTGGTTCTGGACTTCCCCAACATTGGGAACATTCTTCCTGCATCTAACCTGCCTAAACCCATCAGAATTTTAAAAGTTTCTATGAGATCCCCTCTCATTCTTCTGAACTCCAGTGAATACAAGCCCAGTTGATCCAGTCTTTCTTGATAGGTCAGTCCCGCCATCCCGGGAATCAGTCTGGTGAACCTTCGCTGCACTCCCTCAATAGCAAGAATGTCCTTCCTCAGGTTAGGAGACCAAAACTGTATACAATACTCCAGGTGTGGCCTCACCAAGGCCCTGTACAACTGTAGCATCTCAGATTGGGCAGCAGCAGTCTGGGCTGGCTGGATGACAGGCAGCGACAAGTGCAATGGCGGAATAACTATGGTGGAATCAGGAATGCTGTCATTCTGAGAGAGGATAGCAAGTTCCTGTTCTACTGACCCACTGCCAATCCCCCGGGGGAACATTTCAGCATCCCTAACCGTCTGCTGGAGCACAGATTGGTGGGCTGCTGTGACACCGTTAGATCCCCGGTGGATTGTGGTGGAGCCAGCGATGATGGCAGCAGTCAGAGCTTGCATGGCTTCCAGTTGAGACTGCATAAGGGCAGTCTGAGCTGCGATGCCAGCAACTATTGTCTGCATTACAGTACTAAGACATTGCATTGCTTCTGCCTGTGCTGCAATGGAAGCTGCCATATCGCCCATGACACGCATGAGGACTGGATCCACATGGTCTCTGGGAGTCTACATTCGTCTACAGACTGGCAATGATGGACTCCATGGTTTGCGCAGAGCTATGTGCAATGTTGGAGGTGGACTTGTCCATTCTCCTTACCATTGCCACGAGGCTCCAGGGCATTCTTGCCATTGCACATATTATCTCGGAGTGCATGGCCATGTGTACACCTCCCCATTGAGGTCCTCATTTGAGTCCTGTGCAGCAGAACTCACGTGTGAAGCTGCCCTCTGGGGCGCTGGCTCCTGAGCTACCCTTTTCCCTTGGCCTTGTTGCCTCTCAGTGGGAGGCTCAGGGACAAACTGCTCATCTGGTTGCTGAATATCTAAAAGCATAAAAGCACAAGACTCAGGTGAGGGCAGGGGGCAGGAATGGAAGTGATAAAGTCTTGTGGTATGATGGGGAAGTGGGTTGAGAAAGGGAGCTGGATGAGGATAAAGTTGTTGCCCCAATATGGTCACCGACGGCCAAGGCGTCCACCACTTGCTGTCCAATGAGTCGCAGAACTTGCTCCTCAAGGTCTGAGAGCTGGAGACGTGCATCACCCTGCCTGTTCTCTGCTGTTCCTTCCTATTATGGGCCATCTTGACCTGCAAAAGAAACATATGTGTATGAGTCAGAGTCCAGCTATGTGTTTGGTAGATATGCCTACCATTGTTGAATAGCTGAGATTGTTGGCAAGGTGAGTGATATGGATGTTAGTTTGAGTAGGTGCAGATGTTTGGTGGGTGAGTGGTGCTTTGCACAGTGTGTACAGACTGAGGTACACACGCTGGTATGTAGGACCATTTGCAGCATGTACTCACCTTGACCACTCGAGTGAGGTCATTGAATTTCTTCCGGCACTGTGTCAGGCTGTGTTGCACCACACTACTGGGCCACTTTGCTACACGTTGCCCTGAAGACCTGAGGCTACGGCTTGCTTCCAGTAGCTGGGAACAGCATTGCCCTCCTCCGCCCTGCTTCATCCACCGATGCCTCTAATGCTATATCTCTGAAATGATGCACTCTCTCGCTGGAATTGGGATCAGCCATTGCTATCAGGTGATTCAGTTGTTCACAGGTTGCTTTCAGAGCCAGCAATGCTGAAAATGAGGATCTGCACAATGATATAACCTTTCCTTTAAATGCTGGATTGAGCCAGTGTGAAGGATGGAAGGAGCATTGCTGAATGCATTGCACCTGAAATTCATTATCGCTCTGCTGGTAGCGCCCCTGATACACCCTGCTGAGGTCATTAGTGCTTGATTTAGCACTTCCCTTCCTTCCTGGGACGTCAACACGCAATTTAGTAGGAGTGCAGAATCATTGGCCCAGAAATCCCGGCCGGCTGCTTCCCGCGAGTGATCGGGTAAAAAACGTTTTAAAATGCACACTTACCTGAACCTGCTGCACCCACGCAACTTCCCGGTCCTGAGGCCTCCATTGACTGCATGTCGCAGCGCGTGCACATTAAGATGTGCGCAGGGCTGAAGCTGCAGTCACATGGCTCTGGGCAGCCAATCAAGTAAAGTATGTTCTCATTCATAACAATGGGAACCCCGTAAGTTGGAGTTCTCATTATTATGAATGAGAAACAGCCCGCAAAACACACAAAACCAATAATAAAAAATAGAAAAAATACACCACATATTTGTATTAATTTAAATTAAAGTTATTTATTTATTATAAAAACTATATATTTTTCCGATTTTTAAAAAAGTTTTTTTAAATTTTGGTTTAAAATAAACTTACTGTAGGGGGGAAGGTTTTTAACAATAAAATGTGCTTTTATAATTTTATTTTAAAATGTTTTTGTGTATTTTAAAACTCTTATGCCTGTAAAAGTAGGCTATATGCCTGCTTTTATCAGGCTCAAGAGTTTTGAGGACATTTACTGGGCAAGATGTGGATAAATACTGCAACCTTGCCCTTGCAACTGTCCTCGCTCCCGAGATACAGAAGATCTGTCAAACTCCAGCTTGACAGATCGGAAAAGCTGGTTTTCAGCGCATGCGCATTGTGCACTAAAGAACGGCTTTTGCGATGCCTGCCCGGGTCCGTACACACTCTGTGCGGACCTGGGAGGCTGAAATTTCTGTCCCATTAGCTCATGGCGCTAAAATTTCAACATTTCAAAAGTTAGCACTCCAAACGGATACTATTGAATTTCACCCCAAAGTTTGGATTCACTTTTTCCCATCCAAGTGAATCCAACAACTTTTGCCTGCATCCCATTAGCTTCTGTCTTTTTTTCTTCTAATGATGAAACAATGGGAATTCACAGAAGTCTGCTTCTCAACATAGCATAATAAAATTTGGAGTTGGAAAGTCAGTCTATTATTTATGAACTCGTTTCTGCTATCTCATGTATTATGATTGCTATTAGTCAAGTCTTCCCCTAACTTTAGCCTCAGATAGTGGAACAGTTAAAGGTACTGGAACACTTGCACCCCAATGATCATAACATCTAATATAACAACAGAAGAGCAAGAGATGATCAAGTGTATTAGATTTCAGGAATACTAATGTTAAAGCTGTAGAAGCCCAAAGTGGAGAAGTTAGAGTGTGAAAGAAAAATTAGAGATGAAAGTGTTGGCCATAAATGGAATAGTTTGAAGAATCTTTCAGGGAAAGAGTGCAGTAATACTGCAGACCAGAAGTTGCTATAATGCTTCCAGCCAGACAGTATCTCAGTTGCAGCTTTTCTTCAGAGGAGATAGGTCTATACATGTATGTTTGCAGGCATGCACAGTGCTCCTGTCCTGCCATGAAATGCTTCGAGAGCATTTAATATCTCAATCAACTCCATCTAAGCTTGAAAAGTGTTCAAGCAGTCTAACAGATTTGCTTTAGGGTTATATTCCATACAGTGTAGGTTTCACATCGCAAGGCCCCAGCTTCAGATCCCTTACATTCAACTGCACTAAGGACAAATAATTTCACCTGGATGTGATGAGTTTACTGATGCCATGTGTAAGGTACCTCATCCCACTTTAGAAGATCTCTACTTCACACTAGAAAACTGCATCAAACATTGATTGGTTGCCCACATAAAAAGAGCAGAGCTCCAGGGGCTGGAACCTCCGATTTTTTTGCCTGCTTAACGCCCACTTAACGCCGATTTTACCGCTGAAATGATGTATAACAGCCAGATATTGCCCAATTTGGCACAACATGGAAACTGACAGGCTTTTTTAGGAGACTTATCGCCGAGCGTTATTTTCCCAGTGGGGTTAATGCCAAGAAAAAAATATCAGCACCCGCCTACTTTTTTGAGCGGAATCAGCAGATTGGGCAAATTCAACATTCATAATATTGCCCAGCGTTACTTTCCGAATGGAATTAACGCCAAGATTCAATATTAACACCCGGCGACTGTTTTTTGTTGCTAAGAGCATATTTACCTAAACTAGCGGCCATGGTGATCGCCCATCTTCAATTTCACCACCTTGCACACATATCTCCCACAATATCGCTCGCTCAAAAAAACGCCCACAAAGACTGGAACTAACTGGAATGAACGCCAGAGGTGTGGCGGGCATTTGTTAAATACCACTCTTATGTGAAGAGCTGATATTGGAAAGATTTGACTGAAAGAGCACTGATGTGAGTAACAACGCTGACACACTGCTGTGTGTGTGCAGCTCAGACATCAATGGTGCCCATAAGCTTGGTGCCAGTTAATTTACATTGATTGATGTTAAGTTGTATTTAACCCTTTCATGGTATGGAATCACCAGTGTGTAACGGTCCAGCTATCTGAGACAATGCGCAACAAGGTTATGTTCAATAACAAAAGTTTAATACCAACATAAGTCTGAAATCATAAGTATCACAGCCAATAACACCCAACCCCCACCCACACCCCGCTTTTTCCACCAGTGACATCAATCAAATGTTCAACATGTCGAGCAACACAGAATACAAATGCAAAGCAGGAGCGTGGTCCCCAGCCCCCAGACATTGCAATAAATTGCATACACCCAGATGGAGATATAACACAGCCATCACCTGCGCACATGCACCTCACTTTCCTTCCCCCCTCTCCTTCTTCTCCCCACCTCTATCTCTTCCCCTCCTCGCTCCATGGTGCCTAGCCGAGGAACTACTCAGGCAGTGCCTCATTGGGGGGATGAAGGCAGATGTGGTCATTGCAAGGGTACGGGAGCGGGGGGGGGTGCGCCGAGGGGGCAACATTCTCTGATACAGAAGCAGGACCTTGGTCCTTGTTCTCATCTGTCATTCGCAATGGTGGTGCAGAACCTAGGGGTTGAGTGCCATGCTCTGGGACCACTGGGAGGGCTGTGGCAGCAGTGTTCCTGGCTATCGCATCCAGGGACTCCGCCATGCGTGGAATGTACTTGGTCATGGTGGCCAGGCGTCGGGATATGCCCCCCAAAGCTTCGATGAGCTGGTCACCATTGTCTACAGTCCTCCTGGACAAATGTACCATCTCTCCGCTGTCATGTCGCGCTCATGGAACAGACTTGCCACATCCATAAGACCTCCACGGGGTCGGCACCATCCTGGGGACAAATGTGGTGCCCTGTGGAGAGGTGCTTGGGGCCGGCACCTCCAGAGTGGAGGCGAGAATGACCGGAGGACCAATCAATGACCTTGGGGTGGAATGGGTTCTGGAGTGAGATGATGCAGAGCTTCTTCGAAGTCCATGCTCTCACCTGTCGAGAACAGACCCAGCAGATTGACAGGCGACAATCGGAGCTCCTCAGCACCAGATGTAGTAGGATCATCCGCCGACTCCTGCCCCGTGCCCCCACCTTCTGGCCTCTGTGGCCTTTCCTGGGGCAGCACTGTTGGCTGAGCAGAAAGACACAAATGAGGTTGTTAGAGGAGAAAGGGGTGCTAGGGTTACAAGGTGAGTCCAGAGCTACGCACAGCATATGCACGACAAAAGCACCACCGCTCACAAAATCATCGCAGGCATCATATTTCATGACCATCAACACATTGTGCATTGCAATGATTTTCATTAGGCCAGCATTATTTCTATGACAACTTTAGAAATCATCCATCATATATGATTGGTCGGATATGAGTTGGTGTGGCATCTATTGACTTTACATCATGAAATGGTGTAAGCTTCACACATGCAGCATCATTTCAGGTTCTGCAGATTCGTCCGTGGCTGTCCAGGGGTGCTTCCCCACGAGTGCGAGCACTCGCTCCTCCATCTCTGTGATGTCGCTGGGGATTAGTGGCCCCCCACCCGTTTGTCTCTGCATGGACCTCATCGTCGATAGCTACTTCTGCAAAAGGTGACAATACGACATGACATGAGATAATTGCGTGATGTCATTGCTAGGTACTGTCACAGAGACTGATACAATACATAACCGACAGATGTAATCATGATTATTATGATTATTATCATTTTTTACCTAAAAACGTACACCGTGACCATAGGCTTTGAGTAAAACATTCCCGGTAAAAGTGAAAGACCTCACATCTGCTGATAGTCACTCATGACTGTTACAAATCAAATTATATAAATACATAAGTACATGTAAATCAATGTAATACTTACTCTTGCGGATCCCACCAAGTCGTTCCATCGTTTGCAGCATGGTTGCCCCCACGCACCTCGTTGGTCGCCGATGAGATCACCTCTGCCATCTCGGTCTATATCCTGTGGTAGGCCTTTGGGGTGGGCTTCCCACACCCTCCCTGTGTCAAATCACCCCAGCGTAACTCGACTTCCTTCAGGAGGGAGGCTTTTGCTTCGTCCGAGAACCTCCTGGCACTTTTGCGGCCTCCAATGTGCTCCTCTCCCACATCACTGCTCGCTCCAACGTCATTCTCCACAGCCTGCTGTGATGCCTCCTCCTCTCCCTCCATTATAGGGAAAATTCGGTCAAATATGTGGCTATTAACAGCTACTTTTTGTTTGCCTACTTGTTGTGAAGCTCTAAAGTCTCCCTCCTTCCTCCCAAAGCAGCCACACCACACCCAGCCACGCCTTCAGTCCCTCTGCGCTCCCTCTCTCTCTGTCTCCTCTTCTGCGCATGTCATGGTGAACCCTTGACCTCCAGAATCGCAGGAATCGAGCATTGCCATGCCATTGCTAAGAACGACCACACTTTACGGCAGAAGGTCAAAAAAAAAATAACGCTACCGCCCATTTGATATCGCTCACGGTAACGCCCATTTTCAAAAATGTAAACTAGGTGTTTAGATAGTGGGCAAGAAGCCGGCAATCTGAAAACCCTTTTTTACTGCCCACGCCGGAAATAACGCCCATTTTTGGGTGATAAGCTCAAAAGTGGAGGTTCTGGCCTCAGGACTTAGTCATCCGAAAGACAAGGGGGCCGAAATTGCTCCTTTCCTTAAGCCCTGTTATCACCAGAAATCGGCAGCCACGCTGCGGAGTGCAATGGCTACCGACTATTTGTGTAATGGCCAGCATTATCAAAATTCCGCTCCTGTGGTATCCTGGCGGTGACCCGCCCTCCCACCCCCCTTCCTGGCTCCGCTGCTGCTGATCTGCCCTAAGGACGTCATCAAAGTGCACATCGCCGATGTTCCCCCCCCCCCCCACCCCGACGGCAAAATTCTGCCGAGAAAATCTTCAGTGAGGCAGTGGCCTTCTGAAATGGATGTGCGGTTTCCATTAAAGGGGAAGACGAAATGTCGCTGACATGTTTTTTTTTGTCGGCCAACCGTCATGTCAGGCCAACAATTATGCCCCCTGGGTTCGGCTGGGCCGCCAACGGGCAGCCTGGAAACCCTCTTGTGTACCAGGCCGCTGGCCTGGCCGAAACCCTACCTGGTGGCCCAGTGGACTGAATGTTAAAAATCGCGCAGGCTCTCCCTTCAAGTGAAGGGGTGAATTGTGCTAACACGGTGCCGTGATGATGTCATTAGCGCTATGCCAATGACTGACAGCGGCGGACATTACACCCCCCCGCTCCCCAACTTCTGCCCCTCTAGTGTGCTTACTGCCGCATATCCACTCCCATTATGAGTTACTACTGGTCCGCCGGAAAAAAAAGCCAAAAAGCGGAATTTCGCTCAAGAGGCCACCTCATTCACCGTGGCAGTGAAAACACTAGAAATGTGGTGCATGCACGCCGTTTCCAGCAGGCCCCGGGCCTTTTAGAGCTTGTTCTCAACCCGATGTAGTCATATTTGTTTTAACATGCCCCCCTCCAATATATAAGAGGTTAATGCTAATACCTAAACTTAAATACTAAAGTAGGGAAATTAAATACAAGGGATATTCAAGAGTATAAACAGAAAACAAGAGATTTTCAGGGTATATTCTTTAGAGGCAAGGGTCCAAAATTGTCCCTTTTTATAGCCCCGTTAATGCCTCGGGAGGAGCTAATGGGGCACAATAGCGTTTTCATCCAAGCGGAGGGGTCTGGGAAAATTGCCCCGGAGGTTTTGCGGGGGAGCGCTGTCCCAGCAGTGCCGCGCCCCTCGATTAGCGCCCTGGGCTGGTGAGCAACCAGCGATGATGTTATTGTCGTGCGCGCAGACCCTTTTGCGAAGCTGGAAGCCATCCGCCACTGGAGCACCCCTTAAAGAGGAGGCCTTTAGCGCCTGGGGCCGCCATTTTAATTTGTCGGCCGACATTTGCATCGGCCTGACAATGGAGGCCCTCGCATCAACCAGGCCACCATCATGCAGCCCGGCACTTCATTTTGGGTGCCGGGCTGCTGGCCCGGTCGATCGTGTCTCTGGTGGCTCAGTGGCGGCCACCAAAGGGCCTGCAGAGTGTGCAGCGGCCTTCCCCTTTAATTGAAGGGGAGGGACATTGTAGCACATTAGCGCGAAGCAAATGTTCTGCGTAGTGCTGGCCTCAGCGCCACCACGCTGGTTTCAACACCACACTGGTGACCCAGAAGCACCCCTCCAAGGAATTGGAGCGCCGGAGACAGCGCTCCGCTTCCTTGGAGGGGCGCATGGCCCCATTTCATGGGGGCAGGACTTCCAGGCTGGATGCAGGAATTCCCAGCTCCAGAAGGTTACCATCCCCGATCGGCGCATGGGGCAATTTCGGCCCCAAGGTATCAAGGAACATCACTTTTTTTTCACGGTTGACAGTAGTGGTATGCCATTTCCAATAATTATAGGTTATGGAGAGGAAGCTGAATTCTTGAAGAAAATAGAGATTAGTAGCTACATGGTCATTAAACAAATCAGAGCTTTTGAATATTCATAAGGCAACAGCAGAAAATGGAATGGATCCAAGAATTACTGAATGAAATGAGGTGGAAACAGGTAGAGCTTGGCTGAAATTTCTCTCAGCCCATTAAATACAGAAGTAGTACCAAAAGATCAGAAAACAGCTTGTGCTGTTTCAATTTTCAAAAGAATAGTGAGAAGCATCCTCTCAGGAATAATGGGCCTGTTAGCTTGACAGGCCCGACTGGGAGAATAGTGAAAACTATTATAAAGGAAGGAATTGAAGTCCATATAGAAAGAATAACAGTTGTCCAAGTCAACGGTTGTAAGACAGGTAGGTTTTATTTAACAAATTTATTAGAAATCATTTGAAGAAGTAACAATTGTAGAATGTTTATAATGTAGTATTCAAAGGTAGTAGTGCCAATCGGAAGGCTTTAAGCAGCAGCATATCTCACGGATACACCACATACTAATTATATTGATAAAGATACTGAAAGTATAATTCATAAAGGATAAGTGTGTGGACAAGCAGGTCATTCAGAAGATAGAAATTAATCTCAACAAATCTGCATATGACTGACAAATGATAATTAATATTAACCACAATCAGGCATTACTTATTGCTACAAAAAGGATTGAGTATGATTAAAAAATTTAAGGGTATATTATTAAATAACGATCAGTCAAGAAAAAGATCAGAAAGCAAATATTGCTCATTGGGCAGAAGTCAGACGAAGCAGATCTGAAGTGCCCTCCACCTGCCTTGACCTGTACCTACCTGTATTTCCAGGTTCAGGTCACTTTAAGAGCCCCAGTGTACTCCTAAGCTAAGCTGATCTCTGAGCAGGTTCCTGGGTCCAGAAGCAAAGATAGAAATTTAACTGCTGCTGTAATTCTGAGAGATCTGCTGCTACTGCAATAGCTGCCAACTTTGGGGTCTCCAACCTCAGTACTGGTCCTGCTGCAACTGAAAACGAAGCGACTTATCTTCTGGCTGTTTCCGAAGGATTTCACCCAAGTCCTCTGATGTGAGCAGGCTGGGAGCCAGTAAGTCCAAACAAACTTCAACATTTAATGTGTGTATTTTTTGAAGCTATAAATGTTGGGATGGAAATGAACCAGTTCCATTTAGTGATGTTGCTATGTTACCAAGGACTGTGACCACATTAGCAGATGCTAACTTAATCCAGATATAGATTCTGTCAAGTTAAATTCTAATCCTGTTTGTTCCAGGAGGGGATGAATTTGCAACAAATAACCAATTAAAGGTACACTGTCATGCAGTCTATTGCCACATCATGTTGGTGCACCTATGAACTGTAGGAAATCATAAGATGTAGGTTTGTAGCCAAGATTCTGCACATGATCAGTTACTGATAAAAGACACTTAGGACTGGATTTTACCAACCTCGGTGGGTCAGTTGCGGGCAACGTTGGCGGCGGATCCCGGACTCGCTGCTGGCGCCAGCCTGCTGTGTAGAATGATTTTCTCCTGATGGGCTTATTAAGCCCGCCCAGCAGGTTTGCCGGCCAATTGAAGGGTCTGATGATGTCATGTGCAAATTCATTTTGACAGTTTTGCTGCTCTCAGTGTTCTGCAGCATTGAGGTTCAGCAAACACTGAGCAGCACTGCACAAACGTTCATGGCAGCACTCACGCTCTCCCATGACTCCCTCCATATGCTTAGGACAGGATATGCATTGCACAGGAGGACACAAGCAAGGATGTCATCAGGAGGACCAGGCTGCAGTGGCACAATGATCTCAGTAGATCATGAGACGTTACTGCAAAGCCACACTCAACCTCATCCTGCTGTGCCACTCATCACATCCCCATCACTCTGCTTTCCCTAAGCTACTCCTGCACATAGTTACTCACAACAACTTACCTTGCTCCTCCACCCATCCCTCTCTATCTACTATATCACTTCCCTGTCTCACTAGCTACCCCTCACACTCACCTTCATCCTAGTCCAATCATATTAACTTAACAACTCACAACGGTGGACACTTGGGTCTTTTATGCAATGTTCATATAAAGTTTCTGTTAATGTGCTGTCAAATATTGAAACCTTTATTTTCAAAACATTGGGGCCGAAATTGTCCCTCACCCCAATTGAAGTCAGCAACCTTCCGAGGCCAGGACTTTTATCGCCCAGCCTGGAAGTCCCGACCCCAATGTGGAATTGCGCACGTGTGCCCCTCAAAGGAAGCGGAGTGCTGTCTTAGACACTCTGATTCCTTGAAATGGAGCTCCCGTGGAGGTAGCCCAGCACTACGTGGCGCATTCGCGTAGCGCTGACGCGCTGCAACACCCATCCCCTTCAATTATGGGGAGAGCTGCTGCGCAGTCTGCAGGCCCTTTGGTGGCCACAACTGGGCCACCAGGGAGATGATCAACGGGGCCAGCAATCCACCGCCCATAACAGAGTGCCGGGCTGCATGATGGCGGCCTGGTCGCCGCGAGGGCCGCCATTGTTGGGCCGACGCAAGAGCCGGCCGACAAATTAAAATGGTGGCCCATGGCGCTAAAGGCCTCCCCTGGCGCCCTGGCGGAGGAGGACCCCTCGAAGCTAGCACTGACACCCGCTCGCACAAGCCTCGTGGCCCGCGGGGCAATTTTCCCCGTAGGGCGCAAAGGGGTCGACGTGCACGGTGGTGACGTCATTGCGGGCGTGTGCTGGTCCGGGATGCAGTGCTACCAGGACAACGCCCCCCCAAACCTCTGGGGCAATTTCCTGGGAGGCACTAGCACTCCCCTCGCCCGGGCAAGAATGCCATTGCGCCACGTTTGCACCCCCTGGAGGTGTTAATGGGGCAATTAAAGAGGGCATTTTCGGTTCCTTAGTGTTCTTGGACAGATTTGTATGCACCTTTGGAAGTGGCTTAGTGAGTTGCTGACAATGGTGAGATATAACTGGACACTCTGCAATGGTGATGAGTGTGAAAAGAATGGCTTGGGCATTGCAGGGATGATTTATAGTGTTGGTATGGGATGGTGCCAACCTGGCGCATCATGAAGCAACCAGTGTGTACAATGTCAAGTGAAGTAAATCTGGGCATGATGAGGCCTTCCCTGGCATCCCAGGTAGCAATGTGTTTGGGTGCTGATGCCCTGTGTCCTGTGCAGCATCAGTTGATTGCGGAGAAGGTTGGTGTTGTTACTGGTGCTGCTGATGTGGCTGATTGTGGTGGGATTCTGAGGACCAAGGTGAGAGAGTATAACGGGCGCCGATGCTGATGGAATAGATGGCACTGAAGTAGAGATGACAGAAGCAATCTGTCAATGATTGGAGAGTTAATGAAGTCAGACAGGATGGAGACTTATGTAAAGACTTGCAGCATTCTGAATCTGTAGTGGAAATGCAGTTTAGAGAAGTTAGTGGCGAAGAGAAGATATCTGAATCAGCTGAGAGCTTTTACTTGACATTTGAAGCTGTCAACTCATCAGTTAAAACAATGGCAAATTACCTCCTGCCTCAGTTTCACTGACACTGTTTAGGCACAGCGGGTAACCGGTGGGCGACCTGTCAAATTCAAAAAGCTGGGGAAAAAATATTGTTAAGTGGCAGTAAACAAGCCACTATTGATTTCAATTAACTCCCCCACTGCTGCATGTCAGGTCTGCTAAGCGCTGGCAGACCCGACATTTGATAAAGGTGCGTGGCGGCAGGTTGACAGCGAGGTCTTGACCCACTGTCAAAACAAAGCACGTTCCCAATCGACCCACCACCAATCACGCCCGCAGACCCGCCAAAAAATCCCCCCCTTTATTTGTGAAGGGAAAGTAAGGTGATGGACTTCCAAAAAACAAGGAAAATCAAATGGAAAGTCAACCAGAAACCTATCTTGACACCTACTAGCTGTAGATTTCAGAATGACATTGAGAGTCCTGGGCACAAATCATCTGTTGGTCAGTTGATCAGAAATGAGAGACAAATCCATTTTAAAATTGGAAAGAGATTTCAGTGTCACTGAGAAGAAGCATAATGATATTCATAACTGTTGGACATACTATTGTATAATATTCATGGTGTCCTTTCACTGGATAAATTTTGCTGGAATAGTGAGCCCATCATAAATTTTACAAATCATTTTTTGATTATTTCACAAAGACTGCCTTCATAAAAATACCCACCATCCTAAATATTTCAAGATGATTTTTTATCAAACAGAACTTCCTTGCAAGCAGTAGTCCATAAAATCTTTCGTCAAGATGACAGAAAAACAGTTTTCAACAAAGCTTGCTAGTCCATGTGGTGATCTATGACTGAGGTCAGCTTGAGGTCAGGCTGAGCTGGATCAAACTCCCTGTAATAATCAATAAGTTTAGATGTCATATAGTAAGGATATTTAACTATAATTTATATGTTTTTTTTTAATTTTCTATATTAAGTATGCGATAAGTGAGGTGCAATAACATTTTGGAATTTCAAACTACTTTTTTCCCTCAAAAAGAAATCCTGTACATTGATTGTCTGGTAATTCTTTCCATGTCATACTACTTTGGAAGAGTATTTTCTAATGTTAGTTTATATTTACTGTGATAATTATTTGGAAACTATTACTTGAATATAACAGAGGGTGAACTGTTCTAATGAAGCCTGTACACCCCAAATCTCAGGGTACATTCATCAAACCCGCATTGCCCATGGGAATCAGCACGACAGAGTTATAAGCCCTGTCTCCAACATACGGGTTGAATTTCCGCAGAGGTTCTCCTGCTCATTCGCCATTCACGTTGTTTTACTGTGGCTCTTCCAGCAAAGTTAAGGTGGATGACTGGGACCTCCCTTGCTGAAATTCTTCTTTTGTGCAGCTCCCCACTGGGGAGCCAACCATGGTGGGTCAGGGACGACCAGTGTCGGTGATGGGTTGCGAACCTACTCCTGGCTCCAGCCTGCACTGTGAAAAGAATCTCCCTGAGATTGGGCTTGTTAAGCCTGCCTTGCAAGGTTCTCTGCCAATTAAAAGTAAGTGGATCTGATGACATAATTTGTTGATGCGTCATCAGCCGGTTTCCTTAAAGGGACCATGGCCACATTGATTTTAACAGTTGTGCTGTCAGTGTTCTAAAGCATTGAGGTGCTCCAAACACTGCTAAGCACTGCACAAAGGTTCACGGCTGCACCCAGACTCTCCCAGCACTGCCTCCAGAGTCACAGCACATGGAAACATAGAAAATAGGTGCAGGAGTAGGCCATTCTGCCCTTCTAGCCTGCACCGCCATTCAATGAGTTCATGGCTGAACATGCAACTTCAGTACTCCCTTCCTGCTTTCTCGCCATACCCCTTGATCCCCCTAGTAGTAAGGACTTCATCTAACTCCCTTTTGAATATATTTAGTGAATTGGCCTCAACAACTTTCTGTGGTAGAGAATTCCACAGGTTCACCACTCTCTGGGTGAAGAAGTTTCTCCTCATCTCGGTCCTAAATGGCTTACCCCTTATCCTTAGACTGTGACCCCTGGTTCTGGACTTCCCCAACATTGGGAACATTCTTCCTGCATCGAACCTGTCTAAACCCGTCAGAATTTTAAACGTTTCTATGAGGTCCCCTCTCATTCTTCTGAACTCCAGTGAATACAGGCCCAGTTGATCCCATCTTTCTTGATAGGTCAGTCCCACCATCCCGGGAATCAGTCTGGTGAACCTTCCCTGTACTCCCTCAATAGCAAGAATGTCCTTCCTCAAGTTAGGAGACCAAAACTGTACACAATACTCCAGGTGTGGCCTCACCAAGGCCCTGTACAACTGTAGCAACACCTCCCTGCCCCTGTACTCAAATCCCCTCGCTATGAAGGCCAACATGCCATTTGCTTTCTTAACCGCCTGCTGTACCTGCATGCCAACCTTCAATGACTGATGTACCATGACATCCAGGTCTCGTTGCACCTCCCCTTTTCCTAATCTGTCACCATTCAGATAATAGTCTGTCTCTCTGTTTTTACCACCAAAGTGGATAACCTCACATTTATCCACATTATACTTCATCTGCCATGCATTTGCCCACTCACCTAACCTATCCAAGTCACTCTGCAGCCTCATCGCATCTTCCTCGCAGCTCACACTGCCACCCAACTTAGTGTCATCCGCAAATTTGGAGATACTACATTTAATCCCCTCGTCTAAATCATTAATGTACAGTGTAAACAGCTGGGGCCCCAGCACAGAACCTTGCAGTACCCCACTAGTCACTACCTGCCATTCTGAAAAGTCCCCCTTTACTCCTACTCTTTGCTTCCTGTCTGACAACCAGTTCTCAATCCATGTCAGCACACTACCCCCAATCCCATGTGCTTTAACTTTGCACATTAATCTCTTGTGTGGGACCTTGTTGAAAGCCTTCTGAAAGTCCAAATATACCACATCAACTGGTTCTCCCTTGTCCACTCTACTGGAAACATCCTCAAAAAATTCCAGAAGATTTGTCAAGCATGATTTCCCTTTCACAAATCCATGCTGACTTGGACCTATCATGTCACCTCTTTCCAAATGCGCTGCTATGACATCCTTAATAATTGATTCCATCATTTTACCCACTACTGAGGTCAAGCTGACCGGTCTATAATTCCCGGTTTTCTCTCTCCCTCCTTTTTTAAAAAGTGGGGTTACATTGGCTACCCTCCACTCGATAGGAACTGATCCAGAGTCAATGGAATGTTGGAAAATGACTGTCAATGCATCCGCTATTTCCAAGGCCACCTCCTTAAGTACTCTGGGATGCAGTCCATCAGGCCCTGGGGATTTATCGGCCTTCAATCCCGTCAATTTCCCTAACACAATTTCCCGACTAATAAGGATTTCCCTCAGTTCCTCCTCCTTACTAGACCCTCTGACCCCTTTTATATCCGGAAGGTTGTTTGTGTCCTCCTTAGTGAATACCGAACCAAAGTACTTGTTCAATTGGTCTGCCATTTCTTGCCAATAGGTAGAAGAAACTGCCCTTGCACTGCCAATGGGCAGAAGAAACCTCCACAACCTCCACAGAACACCAACATAGCCTGGTTGCACAGTGCACAGGAGGGCACAAGCAGGGATGTCGTCAGGAGGAGCTGACTGCAGTGGCACAAACCTTTCAATGATCTCAGTTGATCAAGAAAAGTTACTGCAAAGCCACACTCAACCTCATCCTGCTGTGCCATGCATCACATCCCCATCACTCTGCCTTCCCTACTCTACCCCTGCACATCCTTACTCACACCAACTTACTTTGCACCTCAACCCATCCCTCTTTCACTCTATCTACATTATCATATCCCCATCTCACTAGCCAACCCTCATAGTCACCCTCATTCTTGTCCAATCATACCAATTAACAACAAACAAGGGTAGGCACTTGGGTCTTTTAGCTAATGCTCATGTAAAGTTTCTGCTAATGTGTTGTCAAACATTGAAATCGTTATTTTGAACACTTTGCGTTCTTGGACAGATTTGTGTGCACCTTTGGCAGTGGCTTAGGCTGTTGTAGTGAATGGTCAGACATAAGGGTACCCTGCAAAATGGTGATGAGTGGGAAAGGAATGGGTTGGGCATTGTCAGGATGCTTTATGGTACTGGTGTGGGGTGGTGTCAACCTGGCGCATCATGTGGCAGCCAGGGTGTACAGTGTCAAGTGAAGTTAATGTGGCCATGGTGACGTTGTCCCGGGCCTCTTGGGCAGCAATGTGGTTGGGTGCTGATGCCCTGTGTCCTGTGCAGCATCAGGTAATTGCAGAGAAGGTTGGTGGTGGTGTTGGTAATGTTGGTGTGTTTAGTGATGCTGGTGTTGAGGCTGATCATGGTGGAATTCTGAGGACCAAGGTGAGATTTTTTTCAATGGTCCTATGCTGATGGAATAGATGGCAACTGAAATTGAGATAATGGAAGCGATCTGTCAATGGTGAGAGAGTTGTTCCAAGGAGGTGACAGTGGATAGAGCGTGCACTGCAAACACCTCCAACCTTCCAAGTACTGAAGGCTTCAGCTGCTGAGATTGGAAAGTGAACAGCTGTAAAATGGTAGCTTTTCTACCACCTCTACAGCTGTCAACTAGTTAAAGCAATGGAGAGTCACTGAGAACCCGGCACACTTATCTACGTGTGCCACGAGGGATGTGAACCTCGTAAAATACTTGGAAAAATGGTAAGTATCTCGTAATAGCTTTTTAAATATCTCTTAAGTATGTTAATTGGCTGGCCCGCTGCTTGGTGTCAGGTATGTGAACCGCAGCCAGACCTAGCACTTTGGAAACTTATAAGAAGGCGGGTTCAGAGCATGATCCCACTACGTTGTCATTCACGGCCATTTTGACAGAGGGCCCGCCTCCAAACCGGCACTCGCAGGGCTGGTAAAATTCTGGCCAGAGTGTGAGATCAGTGATATACAGGTTACCCATTTTTCTATTATGGATGCTGATGGATCTGTTGTGTTTTTCACATATTCTGTTACAATTTCAGATTCCAGCAGATTTTTTCTTTTGATCTATTACTACATTAAAAAACTCCTTTTACTGCTTAAAATAAAAGTTCAAATAAGAACATAGTAAAAATTCAAGGACACAAAAAGGCTATACAATCCATCAAAGCTTGTTTCTCTAGTATCAGCCACACCTCGCCTAAATACCCCTGTAATCTTTGACTAGTCTAGTAGAATATGACTGCTCTGCCTCTGTAACTTTGCCAGAAACCACACAGACACAGTTACTGTCACTACTGGACTACACCAAGGATCCATCCTTGGACCCCATCTGTTCCTTATTCATAGATTATCCCTTGGTCATATCATGCACAGGTACAGAGACAGCCTTCACATGGATGGAAAGGACATATAGTTTTACCTCTCTATCACTTCTCTCAACTCAACTACTATTAGTGTTTGTGCAGCATCCAATCATGGAGCAGTTGCAATTCCTCCAGCTCAATCCTTTGTCTTTGGCCCCATTACAAACCATACGTCTTTACTGCTAGCTCCATCCGCTTCTCTGGTCACTTGCTCAGACTGTTTTCAACTTTTGCTGTCCACTTCGTCAATGAACTAAGCTTTAAATCCCACATCCTACTACCATGAAGACTACTTATTTCCACCTCTGCCTTTGCCCCCACCTCAGCCTCTCCACTGCTGAAATCTTTGCACCTGCACACTTGACCAATTTAATGCTTTCCTGATGGCCTCTTATCATCCACTCGCCATCAACTACTTCTATCTTAGACACTGTTGCCAAAATCCTGCCTGCATTAACTATCATTTACCCATCATCCTTGTCTTTCATGATCTACATTGCCTCTGTGCCTTCCAATGCATTACATTTTCAATTATCATTCTCCCTTCATGACCTCTGAAATCTCCTCAGCTCTATATTTCACCTCAAGCATTTTGTTCCTTGTGTCATGTACCCTACATGGCTACTGTTGGTACTATCACAAGGTGTGCCACCAGAGGGCACAGCAGTGGGAGACTTGTAGGTTATCTGTACAGGTGTGCCTGGCCTAGTATAAAAGGCAGGCCACCAGGTGTGATCCTCACTCTGGAGTTAACTAATAAAGGGCTAAGGTCACTACAGTTCAAGTACAACACATTGCCACATGGAGTCATTACTAGAGCATCTGAGGACACAACATCTTGTACTTCAGCCTTCTGTGAATTTCTTCCCCCAACCATTGATCAGCCATCTTGGCCTTACATCCTCTGTAAATCTCTCTGCTTCTCTGCCTCTCTCCTTTCTATTAAAAACCTTCTCAAACATTTTTCAATCAAACCCCAAGATGAAACAGTGCTCCATGCACAAGTAAAAAACATGCAGGGAGTATATTTAAATTATTGCAATAATTTTCAGAATGTACTGGAGCTGGGCTGCCATATAAAAATCAATCAGGTCTCCAATCAGCGTATCAGAACAGATTGTTTCAAGAGTCCGATGAATGGAAATTGTCTGACGATGCCTTAAACTGGCAACAATGACTCGATAAAATTTTATACTAATATTACTGAAAAAATAGAGCAAATTTACAGTCTCTCTTGATAAACAGAGCTTTTCTAAGAGATGTTTATGTTGAAATTGCACAAAGCAATGTTCGTAACAAATGTGATAACACATTTGTATGAAATTCCTTTGTTGTTCAAATGAAAGTGATTACCCATATGTTTTAGACACACATGGAAATTAGCAGGTAGAGTAAAAAGAAAGAACTGGCATTTATACAGCATTTTTACATTATCGTGATGTCCCAAAAAGCTTCACAACCAACAAATGACTTTTGAAGTTTAGTCACTGTTGTTATGTAAGCACGTACCAGTCAACTTACACACTCCATCAACCCATTGGATTAGTCTGATTAAACTGTCACCATAACTCACCTTCTGATCCAACCAATGGAATGATAATAACCCTCCACAGTAATTTTATTTAGGCACTATTTGGTTTGGATTTCAGGATTCAGGTCCAGTAGCTCAAAACTGGGCATCCAGGAGGCTCTGTGGGCCATCAGCTGCAGCAGAATTTTATTAATCTCATGCCAGGTATTCTTCACTCTACCATTACCACACAGGACTAAAAGCATGCTAAACAGCTGAAGCAAAGCAGCATGCTATCGACAGAGCTAAGCGGTCCCACAACCAATGGATCAGATCAAAACTTTGCAGTTCTGTCACATTCAGTCTGGATGAGTGCAGCTCCAACAACACTCAAGAAGCTAGACACCATCCAGGACAAAGCAGCCCGCTTGATTGGCACCCCATCCACAACCTTCAACATTCACTCCCTCCATCACCGGCGCACTGTATATGCAGTGTGTACACTCGACAAGATGCTCTGGAGCAACTCACCAAGACTTCTTTGACAGCACCTCATAAATCCACGACCTCTACCAACTTGAAAGAAAAAAAGGCAGCTGGTGTGTGGGTACACCTTTACCTCCAGTACCCCTCCAAGTCACATTCTGACTTGGAAATGTATTGCCATTCCTTCATTGTCACTGGGTCAAAATCCTGGAATTCCCTCCCTAACAGCAGTGTGAGAGTCCCTTCACCACATGGACTGCAACGGTTCAAGAATGCGGCTCACCACCACCTTCTCAAGGGCAATTAGGGATGGGCAAAAATGCTGGCCTTACACAGTACCCACATCCTATGAATAAATAAATAAAATCTCTGAGCTGGGTTACAATGCTTACACCAGTAAATCCAGTTCCTTTTTCCCAGCGGCAGATTCACAGAAGCATTAAAAATTGGTCAGTGAGTTTGGCGCCAGGATAAAGGAGCTGGATTTAGCACTGCACAGTGGCTCATAGATGCTGCTGTCCCTGAATCTGAACTAAAATGGTTCCAATATGACAGCAGCTTCAGACTGAAATTATCATCACATTTACATCGGATTTATATCATGTGTGTCTGTTACTGACTCTGAATCCTGTCAAATTACCTTTGCAACTTTCAACTGACTGTTTCCCACCAAATAATGGGCATGATGTTATAGGTTTTTGTTACTGCCACTAAACCGTTGTTGCAGCACGAACACCATATTATGATGGCACAATGAATGTTCAAGTTTCTTAATGTGCTGGCAGGCACTTTGGAAGAGTGAGTAAATTAGAATGAGGGACCAATCAATCGTCATCATCATAGGCGGTCCCTCGAAACGAGGATGACTTGTTTCCATGCCAAAAAAGGATGAGTTCACAGGGGTTCCAATGAAGGACCTAAAATTCCAGGTCATGAACTACATCCTGAAGGGTGGACGATGCCCGTGTGTTGATTTTTTTAACGTGTGTTGGCCGTTACACACCAGCCACCACACAGGCTTGACAGAGCTAGGTCTTGGTCCAGTGGCAAGGATTACCCAAGACGACTGGAGACCTGATTAGCACAATCAATGCTTCTACTGCAACACCTGTGTCACCTCCACCCCTGCCCCCCACCGCCTCCCGCCCGCCCCCCCCCCGCTCCCCTCAGCAATACAAATCAAGCCATGATTTTGTTGGGTATTCACATTACTATGCTACTAACTTGGTTTCAAAGTAAAGTGCCCTTGAGTAAAACAATCAAATAATGAAACTTGTTTTTTTCAAAAGATAATTTACAAATGATAACACAGTGCAATGGTCCTTTAACATTTTGACATCTAAGAGCATCTGTAACTGCATTCAAATGAGCTCCTCTGTGCTGTACCTGAAATGTGAAGTAAAAGACAACTGCTGCTATTATATTCTTAGCACATATAATTCATAATATTGGGGGTTAATTTGGTGTTGGGCAGCCGTGCAAAACAGGCAATAGTGAATCAGCAGCACTTCATACATGACCACCCAATGTTGCTGGGGGTGTAAAAAGACCTATCGCCCATTTAACACTTCTTCTAAACACCAATTTCACCCCATTTCAGTAACTCTATGGGCCCGAACTTGGTCAAAGCTAAGGCCCGCCCAAGTGCTGCCCAAAGGACCACCAAGACCTGGCTGTACTTTGCCAGTAAAATTCCTCTAAAAGATATGCCAGTATCACCCGGCGGCACCATAATGACTTACGTTGTCAATCTGGGCGGCAGCAGGCGGGAGCTCCCAATCTCGGCAGCAAATGCGATCCGCGCCAAAGTGCCGCTGAGGATTGAGTCGGGCCCAGGGAGGGGGGAACACATAAAAATAAAAATTTTCACAAAGAAAATCCCACTGGAAGACCTTCAGGGGACCCCATACGTAAATCGTGTTAACTAACCTTTTGTTGCAGGTCTTCTTACTTATCGTTCGGGTTAGACTTGCCTTCACGCAGCGGTTCTTCCCCCTACCGCCGACTCCCGCCCGCACCAAACTGGCAGCTCGGCGAGCAGGAGGTCACTTAAGTGCCTTGTACAGCAGCGGGTGGTTCCCAGTGGTCCTCCCCTCCCGCCAGAGGGAGGCCTCCATGAAAATGGCACCGAGGGGAGACCGGCCAAAAAACTCGCTGGCAGCCGGTGGCAGTGGGCGGTAAGGCCACGAAGTTCAGGCCCTATATAACTAAGACCAATATTTGCAACCAAAGAAAGGTTCCTCTCAGTGGTGTTTATTCAGGTTCATAAGACAGGATTTGAGAATCACAAATACAAAATCACAGGATACTGAGGAGTAGAAATTGGCATATGTTGCGCCTGTTTTTTAAGCATACCAATTTAGCAGTGGGACACCCTGTGCGTTGATTCGGGCACGTGCCTGAAAACAGGTGCAGACTAATTTCTACCCCTTTCTATCCGTTGTGGTGTATGAATAAACAGAATTAATAAAACAAAAATTTATACTCTAATTATATCAGTAATCTGGTGTGAAATGGATACCATAGCTTAGTGGGTTAAAAGACTATCAAATCTGCATCTGTAGAACTTGGCACTCCTGCCAAGTAGCAGATTACTGGCACGTAAAGCAAGGGCAGATGGCTGTGCTCGACTATCTGCATCATGGTGTGCTACAGAAGTGACAATTTAAAATACGTTGAAAATAAATTGAGATCCTTTAACCTCTTAAATGCAGGCATCCCATGGGTTTTCTGAAATGCATAATGAATGGAGTTCAAAGATTTTTTCCACATGAGAGAAATTTGCATGGCTGAGGAATAATGTTAATAAATTGCATTGATTCAGAAGCATACAGTAAGGCTGGGTCGAAATTAAAAATGTTGAATTAAACGCTTTACTGATCTGCTTCAAAGTGACATAGATCAAAGTTTACGTGAAGTCTGCCGAACATATTCTCATTAACAGCCATTACTATGTTAATACTTGTTGGGAAATATTGTCGAAGGAATGCCTCCCACTGTTTTTATATATTGGCCCAGAAATTGCGGCCTCCTGGGAAGGCATTGGAAAAGCCGATTTTCGGCGCGCAATGCGGTTGCGCTGAAAACCGACTTTTCCGATCTGTCAAGTTTCTGGCTCAACAGATCTCACACATATCGGGAGCGAGGACATTCCCACGGCAGAGATTGGGCTATTTGCCCATCTCTGGCCCTGCGAATGTCCTTAGAACTCTTGCGCCTGGTGAAAGCAGACACAGAGCCTACTTTTACGAGCATAAGAGTTTAAAAACATATCAAAACGTATTAAAATAAAATTTAAAAATATATATTTATGTTAAAAACCCTGCCCACTCAGGTAATTTTATTTTAAACCATAACTTAAACTTTTTTTTAAATCGGCAAATATTTTTTTTTTTAAACATTTCTATCAACTTTAATTTCTATAGTGTATTTATGTGAGGTGTTTTTTTTAATGTTTTATGTAGTGTTTGGATGTTTGGGGGTGTTTCTCATTCATAGTAATAGGAGTTTAGGACTTAAGATACCCCTATTACTATGAATGAGAATATACTAGACCTGATTGGCTGCCCAGAGCCATGTGACTCCAGCTCCAGGCCTGCGCACATCCTGACGTGCATGCGCTGCGACATGCAGTCAGGAGAGACCTCCAGACCGGGATCTCACATGGCCGCAGCAGCTTCAGATAGGTGCGCATCTTTTTTCTATAATCCATTCGAACGCCTGCTGGAAGGAAAAACCGAGATTTCTGGGCCATTATATTTGTTCCAGCTATAAACTGTTTGATACACAACTGCTCCATCTTACAAATTCCATCTTGTAGCCAGACTGACTTGAGATTGGATTTAACTGGTTGCTTAATTGAAACATTGATACAGCACTTCCTAGTGTTAGGCATGACTATTCTTTCAAAGAGCCAGCACAGGCACGACGTGTCGAATGGTCTCCTTCTGTCCTTTTCATACTCAAATATATATCATTACAGCATCTTTCAAGACACATGAGTATTTACGTTTATGTATAACTAAATTACTCCTTCTTTCTAAATACTAAATACTTTTTATTGACCTAAATTATTAATTCTCCTGTAATATAATATATCTAAGGCCTAATGCAACATCTCATTACTTCTTAAAAGTTATAATAATCTGTATATGATTATATTGACACATTTTAACCTCTTTACATGTCTCTGTAAGTCTTTCTAAGCAATTAACACAAGTCTAGAACTTCCTACTCCAAGAATGTTACTTTGTGATGGACAGTGGTACTAAATTTTCTCCTCTCTAGACCCCTGATAAATGAAAAGATAAAGGTCCGGATAAAGGTACTCACCATTGTTATGGAGTAAATCGGACAGCAGCTTTTGGAGTACCCACAGCGTAGTTAAATGTGGAATTCTGGAAGTTGCTGTCCGAGATACTCTCTACAGGCTGCACTTTAACAGTCTCTCACTGATAGACTCGGCATTGAAATCCAAGTAAGGTTGTGAAGTTTCTGTACTTATCCATTAGTTATCCACTAAACGTGCCAATGAATGTTAGGCCTGATGCATTCAGGTGTAAGTGAATTTTTAGCGGCGTAATAAGTCAGAATTATTGTCAAATAACCTCTCTGGCCTTGAAAATTTAATTTTACAAGTGTGGAGTCTCATTCCTTCAGAATTTAATTAGTGTCAGAGATTTAACAAAAATAAAATTGTACTTTTTCTGTCTGTCTTTTTTCTCTCTTAATCCCATCTTTCTTTCACTCTCTTTATTTCATTTTCTGTACATGTTTAAAATCTAATTTATATTTCCTGATTTATACTTCCTAGTTTAGACTCTCTATGTCTCAGTGAAGATTATTCAATCTGATTGGTTGAAAAGCCTCGCTGTTGCTTTCACTACTCACACACACCGCAGATCCCCTGTAGCCAGCACTGCGCTGGATCAGATGTTCGATGACACAAGTCGCCACTCAAAAGCCCGCGAAAACTCTGTGAGCAGCTGGCAGCATAGTAAACGGTGAGCGCTGTTCCTTTGTTACTGACCGCAAAATCTGAGCCAAAGTATTCCAGCTGGGTCAGACATGGTTACATGGCATTACTTGGGTTATATGGCACAGAAACAGGCCATTGGGCCCAACCAATCCATGCCGGCTTTTATTCTCTACTCAAACCTCCTCCCATCTTTCCACAGCTAAATCTGTCAGCATAATCCTCTATTCCCTTCTTCCTCATATGCTTGTGCAGCCTTCCCTTAAATGCATCTATACTATTCGCTTCAGCCACTCCCTGTGGTAGCAAGTTTCACATCTCACCACTCTTTGGTAAAGAAGTTTCCTCTGAATTTCCTATTGGATTTCTTGGTGACTACATTCTCCGTGGGCTGCTTCATGGGATGCAGCTCCTTGTTTGCTTTTATGATCTTCTGTTTGTATATGTCTAAGTAATGCACCTTATTCTGTTTGTACAATTATGATATTTCATTCATTTGTTCCTTGATGATACTCTTTTATCTGCATATATTTGTGGTGTAACTTTTAACGTGAAATTTATTAACAAAAACTATCACTGAAATGATTTATTCCCACATTAAAATAAATATTTTTCTTGAACTTCTGTTGCTCTTTTCTCTACTTCACCATTTCTATATTAACAGTGTTCAGAAATTCTTTATAGGTAGATTGGCATTTATTCTCCCTCTCGTTGTAAGTTGTACTCTCTCATTGTGGACTATGGTAAACCAGCAGTTTACAATTTCCATTGACCCATTACTTCCTAAGTCTCAGCACTGACTTCTCCATAAGTACATTCAACTGAATAATTTAGTTTTGTGAAGTATGTACCATTCTTTAGCAACCAGTCCAAACCCAACACTTACAAATTGTGGCATATTGTCACTTATGACTTCATTAGTTATTCCATATCTGGAAAAAATAGCTTTCATGCAATTTATCGTCATTTTGCTGGAGGTATTGTATATTGTGCAGACTTCTTGGTGAGGTGAGTAGTAATCAATAACTGTCTAGTCCTTCCCCGATACATGAGCAACTTTCTGCTATAATCAACATGGTACTGAGTGGTTATTATCTGCCCAACATTGCCCAAGCCTTTTTTTCGGCGTACTACCTGAAGTGCACCGACTTTGCGCGCTGGAAAGGGCGCCAGAAAAAAGGGGCCCCATCCTGGCCGCTCTTCGGAATCCCCGGAGTCGTGGCATGGTGTGGGGACTGAAGGGGGGGGCGCGGAGCAACAGACCAGCGCAGAAAGCACTGCCGGCACTTGCGCACATGCTCCTGCCCACCCAGTGTGTCTTGTGGGCTGTGAGCAGGACCCGATGCTTGCAGCCCCTATCCCAGGCCGAAGGGGCACCTAATCTCGCCTCACCCTATCCCCAGCTGAGTGGACTCCCGCACCACGCCGGCCAGTCTGCTGAGTTCCTGGGCAGGTAGAACTTTGCTTTTATTTTTTATTTAGTGGCTGTGCTTGTGTGGTTGTGCTTGAGACTTTTGATTGTGGGGGGGAGGAGGAGAGTTTTGGGGCGGGGGGGAGGAGGAGAGTTTTGCAGGGGGAGAGAAAGAGTGTATGGGGGGGAAGAGAATGAGTGTATTGGGGGGGAGGAGAGTTTTGCGGGGGGAGAGAGTGTATGGGGTGGGGGAGAGAATGAGTGTATTGGAGGGGAGGAGGAGAGTTTTGGTGGGGGGGGAGAAAGAGTGTTTGGGGGCGGGGAGAAAGAGTGTCTCTCTGGCTACCCCCCCGCCCCCAGTAACATTGCGGCCAGCAGCTCGCATTTCTCCGGTAGGATTTACTTCATTTTTATTAATATTTTAATTGTTTAAGCTTTTCCTTGCAATGTTTGGTGCTTGGTTGTTGAGGTCTCTCCAGTTCCCTTCCCTCCCCTATCCCTGCCCTAATGTCTGCCGAATTTGAACTGCTTTTTCTTCACTGCAGGCAAAGTTTTTCAGAGCTGGCCACATACGCTGACCTAAGTGGATTTGGAGTAAGTTTTTGCTGGCCAAAGTGACATAAATGGCCAAAACTGGCATAAGTGTCTGGGAACGCCCACTTTTGAAAAAAAAACTCACCTGAAAAAAATCGTACCTAACTGAATTACTCTAGAGAAAATTTTGGGGGGAAAATGGCAATTTTTAACTTACGCCAGAAAAAACAACTTACTCCAAAAAAATTGATGCAAGTCATGGCCAGGATTGGGCCCAATATTTGGTTTGGTTCATGTTTTAAGAAGGGTGAGTAATTTGTTACCAGATGTCCAAGTCCTGATTTATTCTGTGACCAATACCTTTAAATTCGTCACCATTTAGCGCCAAATTTTTGGAGTTATCAGTGTTTACAGAGCTAACTTAATTTAACAAGTTTTGCCAAGGTTAACGGCTGATTTTGTTAAGTACCGTTTTTATGACGTCACCCGGGGTCAAACCCCACCTGTCGCGCCATTTTTGCCTGTTTTTGCGAGTTTCGCTTCTCAGGATTTTTTCAAAAATGATGCTGGGGACCACTCGGGACCGCCTTGAAAAACCTTACCTTACCAACTCGGAACCATCAAAATCGGCGTTACTGACGCCACCTTTCTAAATAGAGCTGACTTATACCTTTTGGAGGGAAGGAACAATAGATACTGTATATAAAATACTTAAAATGTGCAGAGGGAAAAGACAAAATTTATTCCAGTTGAAAAGTGAACTTGCGAGAAGGGTGCTTACGTTCCACCACCACTACCACCCAACTTTTGACGTGTCATCTTCTCCGCTGCTTGGAGCGGGCTCAAGGCACACAGGGTCGGCGCGCCGGCTGGCAGGATCGCTCCCTCAACCGGACACCGGAGCTTGACACTCGACTTCCAAAGAAGGCCAGAGCGGGGGAGGTGGAAGCCGAGCGCCGAGCTATGGTGTCCGGTCGAGGGAGTGATCCTGCCGGCTGGCCGGCGTGCTGACCCTGTGTGCCTCGAGCCCGCCCGAAGCAGCGGAGGAGCTGGGATGTCAACAGTTCTTTGCAAAATTGTACATTTTCAGCCCCCCAGCATTGATTCTCTATGTTGTATTTCTGCAGAAATCTCTGCCGACTCACAATTGTGCATCCCGTCACCCTGGAAACCAAGCTTCGAGTTGAGTGTTGCGCATGCGCAGAGCGGGTTCGATCGATTAGGGCATCAACCTTTTGGAGGGAAGGCTGTGTGTGCTTGTTTTTTGTGAAAACTAAATTCGTTGTGAAGCAAATTTAAGCAATGGGGAAATTCTAACCGTGCCAAATCTGCTGCATGCATATTGTATGCTTGCTTTTCGAATTAGGCAGAATTATCTGAGGCATCTGAGAGCTCGCAGAGTGATGGGGAGGAAGCCTTATCCAGATTGTGTGTACAGAGAGAGGCGCTCATATCTGCACCTAAGTGAGGCAGAGTGTATCAGAAGGCTGCACTTTTGAAAAGAGGTGGTCACAGAGATATGCCAGCTTATAAAGGCGGACAAACAGCCCAGAAATGGGAGGAGGACTGCACTGCTAGTAAAGGTGAAGATGACTGCAGCACTTGCCTTCTATGCCTCCGGCTCATTTCAGGCATTAACTGGGGATGTATGTTGCATCTCGCAGCATGCTACACATAGCTGCATTCCCCAGGTGACTACAGCACTGTATGCACGGAGAGACAACTTCACCAAGTTCCCGATGAACAGGGAGGCACAGCGTGAAAGGGCTATAAGGCTTCTCAAGAATTGCTGGCTTCCCCAAGGTACAGGCTGCCATTGACTGTACGCATATTGCCCTGCGAGCACCTTTAGATGATTCGGAGGTTTACCGGAACCGAAAAGGATTCAACTCCCAAAACGTGCAAATTGTGTGCGACCATATGCAGTGTATTATGGCAGTGGATGCCAAATATCCTATATCTTTTATGTTTCAGCAGCAGCCAGAAGGGTATAACTGGATGCTGGGGGACAAAGTTTACAGGCTCGCCACCTGGCTCATGAACCCCCTCTGAAAAACATGGGCAGAAGCCAAGCATCGGTACAATATCTGCCACATAGCGACACGCAACATTATCTAGAAGATAATTGGAGTGCTAAAGCAGCATTTCCGATGCCTGGACCACTCTGGAGGCTACCTGCAATATTACCCTGACCAGGTCGGTCGCTTCACTGTTGTATGCTACATGTTGCACAACTTAGCCGTTATGAGGGAACAGGCACTGGACATTGAAGAGTCACCTCAGGCGACAGGGGGCGAGGAGGTGAAGGCTAAAGAGAAGGAGGAGGAGGAGGAAGACGAGGAGGATGAGGAGGAGGAGCAGCAGCAGCAGGAGGAGGAGGATGGGGAACCCATGCCAGCACTTCAACTCGCAGGACAACGACGACGGCGGAGGAGGAGGCCTCGTGGACCTTACACCATCGCAAGAGAGTTGCGTCAGCAGCTCATCCTTGAACTCTTTGCAGCATGAAGGCCGAATGGCACATTTGATCATTGTGTCCCACCATGTTGACTATTTGTGTGGTGTATGTAGCACTCAAATCACTGACTCCACACGGTCTGGTGTTGTAGTAACTGCTGTGACCTTAGTCCTTTATTGTGTAACTCCAGAGTACCTCTCAGGTGTGGTGGGCAGCTTTTATACTCTGTCTTGCAGGTACTTTCAGGTCTCCCACCACAGCGCTCTCTGTGGCGCACCATTGTACTTATACATTTAATGTACCTGGACAATACATAACATCTCACTCCCCGCCAGTTCCAAAAGCCATTGCCGGTAACCTCAGCCTTGTTCGTCCTGGTTGATTTGTGAGTGTGAGTCCATGACCATCCACTTCCCTCTTCCCCCCCCCATGCAGAGATTATGCTTGTGATCCGGTGCAAGCATATGGCATTAGCAATCCTTAAATGGGTGATAAAGTCACGAGTATAACCTCCAACAGAAAGCAGGTATACATAGACAGTACATTTGTATAGTACATATATTGTATGATACAGATGTTAGGTCAAAAGGCTGCAGGTACACTGAACAGTTATTTAATCCCAGCTCACTGGGTGAGGTACGGTGGCGGTATGCTGCCCCTTTTTGCCCGAGGTACTGGGCTGTGCTGAGACAGGGTATCGCAACTAGTGTGTTGCCTCTGTTCTCGGTAGTTGTCTTAGCAGCTCATCTGCAGCCGCTGAACCATTGCATGAATCACGTAGAATCGAAAATCGTCTTGGTCCATTAGGCATGTTAGTCATGGACCCCTTAACCCTTTTACTTGTACCTCATGGTATTAACTTTTTTCGTAAATCATTCATATCCATCATTTTAAACACAGTACCCTTATAGCATCAAAATATTAGCTCTTATCCTAAATCACGTCATCCTACAAATCACATTACTCAATTAAACTCGCTCTTGCCTTACAAAAGTCACTTGTGGGGACCGCCAATGGTGTAAGGCCCTTTTAAGGCTCCCGGGTGCATTTCCTTTTTGAGACACCATCTTGTGGTTCACACGAGGCTTCCACTGGGCGCTGCCATTTTAGTTGCTCTGCTTGCCTTGGTTCTGCTGAACTCTGCTGCTCTTGAGCTCGCTGGCCTGGCGTTTTAGGAAGAACTAGAAGGGGTAAATAGGAAGAAAGAAGAAAAATGGTCAAGAATGATTGAATCTTGAATCGTGGCAGAAATGGTTCTGTGGATTCGATCAGTCATAGTCCCTGTGGCCTCCGTAACTGCCGCCTAATCCGCCGCTCTGGCTTTTGTGCCCACCCGAGTAGTTGTCGCGCTCTCCCGGGTCATACCTGCTGCCGCTGTAGCCTCCTCTCTTGCCGTGCCGGCCGCCGCTGTAGCTACCACCGCCGCTGTAGCCTCCTCTCCTGCCGTTCCGGCCGCCGCCGTCTCGGCCTCCACCGTAGCCACGATGGCCGCCCGACTTTCTCTCCGCGTGGGCACCCCCGATTTGTCGCCCGTCGATGGATTTCCCGATCAACGCCTGCTCTTCCAGGGTCTGCTCATCTGTGGAGGCTGAGGCTGCAGGATTGCTTGAGGTCAGAAGTTCTCGGCTGCTGTCGTCTGTGTGGGGATTTAGACTGCTGATGAATGGCTTCTTTCTCCTCCAGCTCAGTCGGCGCTGCTCTTTGGGAGCCCGGGGAACAGCAGTCTGTGGAGGAATGAAGTCTTTCCAGCTCCCACGGACCTTCCCCATCCACCTCCTGCCGAGAAGCGTCGGCCCATCACCTGCAATGACCCACAAAGGTAAACCGTGCGTCTCGCCCCCGTGAGATACCTGCACATGCACTCTGCCAAGAACAGGTATCAGTTCCCTGGTGTAGGTGCGCAGTTTCACCGTGATTGGGACCAGCTTGGGTCGTGCAGCTGGGTTGACCCACAGTTTCTCAAAAGTTCTCTGACTCATCAATGACGGACCCGATCCAGTGTCCACTTCCAAACTCACTGGGACTCCGTTGTTCTTGACTTCCATAATCACTGGGGCCCAATCGTTGGTACACGTATACAGTCCAAACAACGCCTCATTTTCTTCTGCCTGCTCCTCGCTGGATGGTGGATCTTCTACCATCTCCTCAGCCAGACAGTGAGTCAGGTTTCTTTTGCACATACGCTGAAGGTGGCCTTTCGTGTGGCAGGTATTGCACATATACTCCGCAAACCTGCACCAGTGAGTCCCACGGCTTCCTCCGCAGCGCCAGCATGGTGCTACTCGATTAGCCCCCCTATCCTGTGGACAGCGCCTGCCGGGTTCGAGACTGTGTGGATCATCTGCTTGGTGCTGCACGTCGAGGTCATAAATGCCCTGCTGATGGTGATGGCTTGCTTCAGGGTGACTGTGGGCTCAGTGGATAGCAGCTTGTGAAGGAGACCCTGATGGCCAATCCCCATAACAAAGATGTCTCGCAACGCGTCGTCAAGGTGTGTGCCAAAATCACACGGCGCCGCGAGTCTCCTGAGATCCGCAACATATTTGGTGACATCCTGGCCCTCAGGTCTGCAGTGGTGGTAGAATTTGTGCCGGGCCGTGAGGATGCTCTCCTTCGGTTTCAGTTGGTCACGAATGAGTGCGATCAGCTCCTCATATGACTTATCCCTGGCGCTCGCGGGTGCCAGAAAATCCCTGACGAGACAGTAAACCTCATCACCACAACTGGAAAGCAATATCGCCTTACGCTTCTCTCTCAGTGCGTCCGTGATCCCCGTCAGGTCATTTGCTGTGAAGTAGTACTCGAGCCTTTCCGTAAAGGCCTCCCAATTATTGCCCACCATAAAATCCTTTAGCGAGCCCAGAGTAGCCATGGTTGCATGAAGTTCGACCGTGTCCTTGTCGCCAATGTGGTGTATGTAGCACTCAAATCACTGACTCCACACAGTCTGGTGTTGTATTAACTGCTGTGACCTTAGTCCTTTATTGTGTAACTCCAGAGTGCCCCTCAGGTGTGGTGGGCAGCCTTTTATACTCTGTCTTGCAGGTACTTTCAGGTCTCCCACCACAGCACCCTCTGTGGTGCACCATTGTACTTATACATTTAATGTACCTGGACAATACATAACAATTTGCACCTGTTATTCTTAAAAAATTATGCACATAATGTTGTGTTGGTTTACGTGAAGAAATAATGTACATGATTTCAGTTTACTTGAAGTAATAATATACATAATGTTGGTTTACTGGAAAAAATACTGTTTGTTGGTTTACTTGAAAAAATAATGTACATGATTCTGGTTTACTTGAAAAAAGAATTACCTTTATTAAACATTTGTACATTTGTACTGCACTTTAATAAAAAAAATTATATCAAACTTTAAACTTTTCAATTAAAATCACTTAAATAACAATAAAAGAAGAAAAGAACAGCAAAACAACAACAACAACAGCAGCAAACAGACTTGAGCTGCAGCCATCTCTCCTCCCCCTTATTCAAACACCGCCACGCTGCCCGCCCTTATTGCTCTCGCCCCTCTTGCACTTGCCACTACCTTTGGCCATTGGCGCAGCGTTAGCCCTATTGCTGGTGACCCCAAGATATTTGTTACTGTCTCGGGTACAGTGCTGCACTTCTTGGTTAACAGGCACAGGAGACGGCAATCTGTAAAGCCCGGCTTGGGCCTCTTCGGCCTCTTCAGGCTGTGGATCAACTAAGGTTGGTCTAGGGATTGGAGTGGGAGTGGCATCAATTGATGCCGTCAATTGCTGCTGGGCAATGACAGCCTGGGTGTGTTCCCGTATTGTACCAGTTATCTCGGATATTCCCTCCCTTATCTCTCCCGACAGTGTTGCAATTCCTGCCGACAGTTTTGCTTCCATTCCTCGTGGCTGTCCTGCTACTTCTGCCGACAGTTCCACTATTTCTCCCCTCATCCCACCCATGGTGTCAATGAGCGATCTGGTTCGCTCAGTGCTCTCCCCACTCATTCCCATGAGCTCTGCCACCTCTGGTGTATCATGCATTTCAGGAGAGCAGTGTTGAGCTCTCCTTCCCCTCGTCACCCGCACCCTCGGTGTGGTGTGCTGGAACCCACTGGGACCCGCCGCAACATCAGAGCCTGGACAACCGCGAAATGTTGCTTCCATCGTAGTGTCCTCGAAAGGGCTTGGTACATGCCTGTCAGGCACCACCTCCTCCAAATTCAGTGTCACTGTCTCAGTTATACCGGGGACTTCCTGCTCCCCCTGATTCGCCTCCTACTCATCCGCGTCCGCGTCTGCGTCCTCATCGTGCTGTGGAAGATCTTGTTCATCATCCACTGGTTCTGGTGCCACAGCGGGGGGTTGTCTTTCATTAATGGTTGTGTGTGCAACATCTGAAAAATATAACAGAACAGATGAATGGTTAGCAGCAGGAGAGGGGGCAGAGTGACATGAGTAGGCTCACATAGCGCAGGCTCATTTGAAGGATCACAATGAATGATAGCACATTCGTAGCCGGCGGAGGGTACATCCCATTTAAACTGAAGCGCAGCCGACAGAGAGTACATCCCATTTAAACTGAAGCGTAGCCCACACAGTACTTAAAATTTAGCCAACCCGGACTGTGGAATTTGCAGGACTTACCCTTTCTCGGGAAGCTGGGCCCAGCTTGTGCAAGGGTGGTCGATCTACTGGAGCCAGCACGAATCATACCATTGACCCTCATTTCTAATGGTGTAATTGGTTGCACAATTTTTGTGTGACAACTTCTTCTGCAAAATTGAAAAAAACATTTTTTAAGAGAGGGGCCTTCTGCTGTCGTGGTACACACAGATAGTCACATTTACAATTCTAGTAATTGCAGTGCATACATTTATTCATTGCTGAGGACTTCAGCTTGTCGGCACCTTGTTGCCAATCTGCTGCCATGTCCTTTCAATGGCATCTACCAGGGCCTCACTGTTGTCCTCAGTAAATTTCTTGGCCCTTTTCCTTTCAGATTCAGTCTCCATTGATAGGATATATATGATGAGTTCTCTGGATCTCCTTTTTAGTTTTGCAGTTCCTTGAATTTACAGGTACTCACAGATCTGCTGGCTCTTTAAAAATGGCAGACTTGTCACGTGGGGGGTGGAAAACGGGAGTTTTATTTCCTGCATGCGCAGAGAACGGGCCTCCATTTTTCAGCGCTATCAATTAGCTCCACTCACAGAAGTTAAGGTCTTTCTACGCGCCGCCAAATTCAAACAGAAAACTGGCAAAACTTCGGATTTTTTTTTTTGGCACTAACTTGGCTTAAAAAAATCGGCCTGTAATCTTAAATAACGCCAAAAAAGTCCATGTGGAATTTTGGGCCCATGGTCTCTTTACTTCTTCTGTGGTTATTGATTGCCACAGATCCCTGCATTTAGCTCTTTGTCCCTGCTGGCTTCAGATTGACTGTGGTCATCATGAAGTACCACCCAAGATACAACTCCAACTTCCTTTTTAAACGAAGGACATTAAAGCTGTATTTCTCCCAACTATATTTAGGAAGTCGGACAGTCACAAGATTCATAGCGGCAGTTACCCATACAAACACAGATGCTAAGCAAACATACTGCTAACAGCCCCACAGATGCTTTTAATTGAATGGAATGGCTTGGCCTATTAATCAGTTCAAAACACTTGAAGGGCTAGAAATGCAGTTGGTTAGCGCCACCTGCGAGTGCCCAGGTGAGGCAGTAATGTGGCACAAATGGGTTATCGCTCGGGAGCAGCAAAGTTAACGCTGCTCGTGAAATTCATTTTCGTTTTAGCGCCGGCGCTAGAAGATAGCGCCTCGCAATGTAGCACCCCTGAGATTGTGACATCAATGATTGTGCCCCGGATGCGACCTTCAGTTGCTTCATCTCACTTACCTGCTTCCACTAAAAATGCCACAGAAAGCAGACGTTCATACCTGTGATTGCTGCTGCCAGGCTCTATTTAAAGGGATAAGCAACCAGGTCACTGAGAGGTCAGAGGGGGTGCTAGCTATTCTGCATGCCCAATTTGTAGCTCTTGCCTTGCTGCGGCTGGTAATTTGTTTCCCTTACTATTTACCTGCCCATTTACACTTTGTCCCTTTGCACATTGATGCGGGGCTGTGCTGGCACTCCACCTTGCCATGCGGCATCATCATCATCATAGGCAGTCCCTCGGAATCAAGGAAGACTTGCTTCCACTCTTAAAATGAGTCCTTAGGTGGCTGAACAATCCAATATGAGAATCACAGTCCCTGTCACAGGTGGGACATGTCATGTATCCTACATGGCTACTATTGGTACTATCACAAAGTGTGCCACCAGAGGGCGCAGCTGTGGGAGACTTGTAGTTTACCTGTACAGGTGTGCCTGGCCTAGTATAAAAGGCAGGCCACCAGGTATGATCCTCACTCTGGAGTTATCAATAAAGGACTAAGGTCACTACAGTTCAAGTAAAACACATTGCCTCGTGGAGTCATTAACAGAGCATCTAAAGACATAACAATTGGCGACGAGATTAGGGACTTACACACGAAAATGGCTACCCTTGGTACGTTGCAGCAGTTCGCCGATGGTAATGATTGGGACGCCTTTGTGGAGCGGCTCAACCATTTCTTCACAGCAAATGACCTGGCAGGAGTCAACCCGGCCACACTGGCTAGCAAATGCAGAGCTATCCTGCTAACCAGTTGTGGGCCCAGGGACTTGCTGGCATCAGCGAAGACAATGACCAAGATGTATGAGGAGCTCGTTAACACTGATCCATGAACAACTCAAGCCCAAGGAGAGCATCCTCACAGCCAGACACCGGTTCTTCACCCACCGACAGCCCGAAGGCCAGGAAATCACGAAATATGCTGCAGACTTCAGGAGGCTGGTGGCACTGTGTGATTACGGCGACCACCTCACCGAAGCGCTGAAGGACATTTTTGTCATTGGAATCGGCCATGAGGGCCTTCTTCATAAGCTACTGTCGGCGGATACCACAGTCACACTGCAGAAGGCCATCTCTGTGAGCCAGGCATTCACGACCTCGACCTGCGGCTCTAGGCAGATGACTCACCCTCAGGACTCAAACTCGGCAAGTACTGCGCACAGAGTGGCGCCTTTTAGAGGCTGGACTGTAGAACGCGAACCTTCTCAGGGAAGAGAGTACAGGCCCCCGAGTCGCTTAACTCAGAGTCTGCCGAGGGGGTCTAATCGAGTAGCTCCATGCTGGTGTTGTGGAGGGTGTCACAGGGCTCACCAGTGCTGTTTTAAAGACTATGTATGCAAAGGCTGCAGCACAAAGGGCCACCTCCAGCAAACGTGTAAGAGAAATATGACTCACTGTGTCGATGAAGAGTCTGCAGATGGCCATGAATGCAGCGCGGATAATGAAACAATAGGCAGAGAGGCAGCTCAGCCCCATGACAAGGTATATAGCATGTTCACCTGCAACACCGAGTGTTCCCTTTGAGGATGGAAGTTGAGATAGATGGCGTTCCAGTCTTCATGGAAGTGGACACTGGGGCGAGCCAGTCAATAATGAATCAAGAAGCCTTTGAGAGGCTATGGGACAATCAAGCTGAACGACCCAAGTTGGTCCTGGTTCAGGCAAAGCTACGCACCGATGAACTTATCCCAGTCATTGGTCGTGCGGATGTTAAGGTACTCCATGATGGTGCGGTGCACAAGTTACTTCTGTGGGTTGTTTCAGGTGATGGACCAACGATACTCGGAAGAAGATGGATGGAGAAGATCCATTGGAAGTGGGAAGACTTCAACCCTCCAGCGATCGACACCCTCTGCGCTCAGAGGCAAAGCAAGCCCTCACCTGAGGTTGGATCTGGCACCAGAGAGCAGACGAGCACAGCACCCGAGGCACAAACCACCCAGCACGACTGCGTGGAGATGATTCAGCTGGGACGACCCGAGCGCACCTTCCAGGTTCCAGTGGCAGGACTCCGGAGGAAGAAAATTGGATCCAGAGGCGACTTCCCAGCTTCGGAGGCAAAGCCAGGGGAGAAGAGGATCACTGCAGTCAACATCGTGGATGGAAAAAAGATGGCGCCCAAACCACGAGGTGAGGTGCTGAAGAAAAAGATGGTGGCAGCCAGACCACAAGGTGCAGCGCTGATGTAGCAACATGTGGCACCAAACGGAGAAGAGGATTGGGGTAAAGAAAGCAAGGCTCTCTTGAAGGAGGCCTGCAACCCACCACACTTAAAGGGACAATGTAATAGCAACTGTGAGTTAAAAATAAAATGTGTAACTGATGATCAGATTTGTGTACAGGCAATAAGCAAGGAAAAGTCACCTGATTGCGATCATCTAAAATGTGTAAGTGATGGTCAGAGCTGTGTACATGCAATAAGCAAGGAAAAGTTGTGCGATTGCGATCATCTAAAATGTGTAATTGATGATCAGAATTGTGCACATGCAACAAGCAAGGAAAAGTCGCGTGATCACGATCGGTGTTACAGGGTGTTCACAGTAAGTAATGAAACATTGTGCGATGTAGGATTTCAACTGCACACTGCCAATGCAGCGGGCAAATACCCATCGGGAGCACACAGGTCCAGCGAGCTACCCAAAGCTGTTGCCTGTGTCTTAGGGACCAGAGTTATGCACCATGGAGTGTGACCACAAGCAGCCAATACACACGAGCTGCAGAGCAAGCGATCTCAAGAGGGCAATGGCACCGGTATCGATACCTTGTCCCTGATCGGCTCCGCTTCTCAGGCACCCAATGACTCCAACCGCCAAAATCCTAAAAGAGCAAGCTGTGCTAAGGCGCAGCGCCCAGACCCCCTCGCGATCAAGGCCATACCCGGGAACGAAGGGCCACCCGCAACAGTCCTCCCAAAGTTGACCGGGACCAGCCAGGATCCCAAACCAAACAACGCCCAGGCTAGCAAGTCAGCACTTCCCTGTGCACTGCTAGACGACAGCTCCTCAGGGAGCAGCAGTGACCCAGAGCCTAAAGAAAGGACAGGAACGTCACAGGCAAGGTGGCTAGGAGCAATGGCAACAGCCCCGAGAGCAGGCAACTTGAGCCAACCGGGTTCCCACTGCCAGCACTGGGCACCGCGCCGCCACCAGACTACCTGGACACATCCAGCAGTTCTGGAACTAGCTTGTCCTTATTCACCGATTCCCAGTATTTATTGATAATGTATCTCACCAGTCTAACGTACCTGCCTCACACCTGAACCACAAATGTAATACAAACTTGTTTTTCTGGACTTGAATGTACATGAATGCAATGATCCTCCGGCATAATCTATATGTGGGGGCGGGGGGGAGAATGGTGTGGTCAGGGACACACACAAACAGCAACCACCAGCACTACTGCCAACGAAACACCAACCACTCACCCAAGATTGAAACGACCTGCCAAGGGTCAACCAGATAGAGCTAAGCCCAGAGCACAGTCAATGTAGTGGCGATTTGCACTAAAGGCTTGGGGGAGAGTGATGTCATGTATCCTACATAGCTACTATTGGTACTAATCACAAGGTGTGTCACCAGAGGGCACAGCAGTGGGAGACTTGTATTTGACCTGTAAAGGCAGGCCATCAAGTAAGTTCCTCACTCTGGAGTTATCAATAAAGGACTAAGGTCACTACGGTTCAAGTGCAACACATTACCTCATGAAGTCATTATCAGAGCATCTAAAGACGTAACAAGACAGATAGTCGTTGAGGGGAAGTGAGGGTGGGACAGATTTGCCGTGTACTCTTTCTGCTGCCTGCGCTTGATTTCTGCATGCTCTCAGTGATGAGACTCAAGGTGCTCAGCGCCCTCCCGGATGCACTTCCTCCACTTAGGGCGGTTTTTGGCCAAGGACTCCCAGGTGTCGGTGAGGAAGTTGCACTTTATCACGGAGGCTTTGAGGGTGTCCTTGAAACATTTCCTCTGCCCACATGGGGCTCACTAGCCGTGTAGGAGTTCCGAGTAGAGCACTTGCTTTGGGAGTCTTGTGTCAGGCATATGAACAATGTGGCCCGCCCAATGGAGCTGGTCGAGTGTGGTCAATGCTTCGATGCTGGGGATGTTGGCCTGATTGAGGACACTAATTGTACTCTATTGCATCTATTTGCATAGTTAATTCATCCACCTTATTACAGATACTCCTTGCATTAAGGCACAAAACCTTCAGGCTTGTTTTTTTAATACTCTTTGTCCTTTTAGAATTATGATATAGTGTAGCCTTTTTTGTTTCTTGCCTTTGTTTACTCGGCCTTCCACTATTGTTTTTTACCTTTCTACCATCTGTTTCTGACTCCATATTACTTCGCCCTGTCTCGCTGCATAGGTTCCCATCCCCCTGCCATATTAGTTAAAACACTCCCGAACTGCATTAGCAAATGTTACCACCAGGACATCAGTTCCAGTGCTGCCCAAGTGTAAACTGTTCCTTTTGTACAGGTCCCACTTCCCCCAGAACTGGTTCCAATGTCCCAGGAATTTGAATCCCTCCCTCTTGCACCAGTGCTCAAGCCATGTATTTATTCTAACTATCCTGTTCCCTCTACTCTGATTAGCATGTGGCACTGGTAGCAATCCAGAGATTACTACCTTTGAGGTCCTACTTTTTAATTTAACTCCTAGCTCCCTAAATTCAGCTTGTAGGACCTCTTCCTGCTTCTTACCTATATCGTTGGTACCTACATGTACCACGACAACTGGCTGTTCACCCTCCCTCTCCAGAATGCCCTGCAGCCGCTCCGAGACATCCTTGACCCTTGCACCAGGGAGGCAACATACCATCCTGGAGTCTCAGTTGCGGCCGCAGAAACTCCTATATATTCCCCTTACAATAGAGTCCCCTATCACTATAGCTCTCCCACTCTTTTTCCCGCCCATCTGTGCAGCAGAGCCACCCATGGTGCCATGAACCTGGCTGCTGGTGCCTTCCCCTGGTAAGTCATCTCCCCCAACAGTATCCAAAATGGTATATCTGTTTTGGAGGGAGATGACCGCAGGGGACTCCTGCACTACCTTCCTACTCTTGCCTTGTCTCTTGGTCAACCATTCACTATTTGTCCTAACCTTTACCTGCGGTGTGACCAACTCACTAACTGTGCTATCCACAACATTCTCAGCATCGAGCATGCTCTAGAGAGAGTCCATCCGCAGCTCCAGTGCCATCATGCGGTCTGTCAGGAACGGCAGCTGGACACACTTCCCGCACACTGGAAGTGTCCTTGATTTACCACATAGCACAGGAGGAGCATGACACAGGTCCGAGCTCTCCTGCCATGACGTAACCCTTAAATTAATTTACTTATGAAAATTTACTTAAACACCAAACAGTTCGCTGCCAATTAAACCAATCTCAAAGTCAGTCTAAAAGAGAGTTAAACTTACCAGTCGAACAGCCAACCACTGACCAGCTTGGCTGTGACGTCACCTCTCGATTTTGCACCCCTCTATCTTTGTCTGCAGCTGGTTGGGCTGGTCTCTGGGCCTCCATCTCCTACTCTCGCACTCCTTATCAGCTGCTCTAGTGTCAGCACTGGTAGGAAAAACAAGACAAAACAGCACCTACCAGCCTCACTTGCCCGAACTCACCCACTTACCAAACTCACGAATGCCACTCTATGCTGCTGCACTCCATGCTCTGCACGAGCTGCCTCTTTTTAAACTGTATCTAGGTCAGATGACTCACTACTGGTCAGTCGTTTACAGAACTGGTTTTAACTAGCTGCGAATTATCTGCTACTGGAGAGTTACCTTGTTTTTCTCTGCCTAACATGGAGAGCCTATTCAAGTCGGTACCACACACGGTGATCTTTCAGGACGACATATTGGTCATGGGTCGGGACACCACCGAGCACCTACAAAACCTGGAGGAGGTCCTCCAGCAACTGGATCGCATAGGGCTGCGGCTGAAGAGTTCGAAATGTGTCTTCATGGCAACAGAAGTGGAGTTTTTGGGGAGAAAGATCGCAACGGACGGCATTCGACCCGCAGACGCCAAGTCAGAGGCTATCAGGAATGCGCCCAGGCCATGGAATGTCACGGAGCTGCGGTCATTCCTGGGACTCCTCATCTATTTTGCTAACTTCCTCCCGTGGTTAAGCACCCTTTTAGAGCCCCTACATGTGTTATTGCGCAAAGGTGAGAACTGGGTATGGGGAAAAAAACAAGTAATTGCTTTTGAGAAAGCCAGAAACATTTTATGCTCCAACAAGCTGCTTGTATTGTATAACCCATGTAAAAGACTTGTGCTAGCATGTGACGCATCGTTGTATGGAGTCGGGTGAGTATTCCAGCTAACGTTGCGGGGAAGTTGCAAGCTGTCGCCTATGTTTCCAGGAGCTTGTCTAAGGCCAAGAGAGCCTACAGCATGATTAAGAAAGAGGCAATAGCGTGTGTGTTTGGGCTAAAGAAAATGCATCAGTACCTGTTTGGCCTCAAATTTAAGCTGGAAACCGATCACAAGCCTCTCACATCCCTGTTCGCTGAAAACAAGGGTATAAATACTAATGCCTCAGCCCGCATACAAAGGTGGGCACTTGCACAATCAGCGTCAGTCAGTCGAGGAGGCGGGAACTCGGAGCAGCGTGAGTCCGGGGTCGGCGAGAGGCCTATAAAGGCCAGCGGGAGTCAGGCAGTTCGAGCAGTCAGTCGAGGAGGCGGGAGCTCGGAGCAGCGCGAGTCCGGGGTCGGTGAGAGGCCTATAAAGGCCAGTGGGAATCAGGCAGTTCGAGAAGTCAGTCAAGGAGGCGGGAGCTTGGAGTAGCGCGAGTCCGGCGTCGGTGAGAGGCCTATAAAGGCCAGCGGGAGTCAGGCAGTTTGAGGAGGCGGGAGCTCGGAGCAGCGCGAGTCCGGGGTCAGCGATAGGTGTGCTTGTGCAGCTACAGGGAGAATGCAAAAAAGAAGTCGAAAGAAACAGAAAGATGACATCACAGCCAAGGGGGTAAGTGATTGGCTGGTGATGGGTGAGTAGTTTTTTTTTCTCTTCTATAACAGTAAGTAAACTTTAGCATTGTTGTTGCTAATTTAAGTGTATCTAAGGGTAAAGTCATGGTAGGAGAGCTCGGTCACGTGTTATGCTTCTCCTGTACCATGTGGGAACTCAGGGACACTTCCGGTGTCCCTGACGACTACGTGTGCGGGAAGTGTATCCGCCTCCAGCTTCTGACAGACCGCGTTGTGGAATTGAAGCTGAGGGTGGATTCACTCTGGAGCATCCATGATGCTGAGAATGATGTGAATAGCACGTTTAGTGAGTTGGTCTTTCCGCAGGTGAAGGGTCCACAGCCAGCTAGGGAATGGAAGACCAGCAAGAAGAGCAGTGCAAGGAAGGTAGTGCAGGGGTCCCCTGGGGTCATCCCCCTGCAAAATAGATACACCGTTTTGAGTACTGTTGAGGGGGATGACTCATCAGGGGAGGGCAGCAGCAGCCAAGTTCATGGCACCGTGGCTGGCTCTGCTGCACAGGAGGGCAGAAAAAAGGGTGGGAGAGCGATAGTGATAGGGGATTCGATTGTAAGGGGAATAGATAGGCGTTTCTGCGGCCGCAACCGAGACTCCAGGATGGTATGTTGTCTCCCTGGTGCAAGGGTCAAGGATGTCTCGGATCGGGTGCAGGACATTCTGAAAAGGGAAGATGAACAGCCAGTCTTCTTGGTGCACATTGGTACCAATGATATAGGTAAAAAATTATGAGGTCCTACAACACGAGTTAAGGAGCTCGGAGCTAAATTAAAACGTAGGACCTCAAAAGTAGTAATCTCAGGATTGCTACCAGTGCCACGTGCTAGTTAGAGTAGGAATCACAGGATAGCTCAGATGAATACGTGGCTTGAGCAGTGGTGCAGCAGGGAGGGATTCAAATTCCTGGGGCATTGGAAACGGTTCTGGGGGAGGTGGGACTGGTACAAACCGGATGGTCTGCACCTAGGCAGGACCGGAACCAAAGTCCGAGGGGGAGTGTTTGCTAGTGCTGTTGGGGAGGAGTTAAGCAAATATGGCAGGGGGATGGGAACCAATGCAGTGAGACAGAGGGAAACAAAAAGGAGACAAAAGCAAAAGACAGAAAGGAGATGAGTAAAAGTGGAGGGCAGAGAAACCCAAGGCAAGAAACAAAAAGGGCCACTGAATATAAAGAGGCTGCAGGAGGGGTCAAAACTAAAAATCATGGTTTAAAAACGAGGATGAAAATACTCTACCAAAATGCACGCAGCATTCGAAATAAAGTAAATGAGTTGACGGCACAAATCATTACAAATGGGTATGATTTGGTGGCCATTACAGAAACATGGCCAAGACTGGGAATTAAACATACAGGGGTATCTGAGGATTCAGAAAGATAGACAAGAAGGGAAAGGAGGTGGGGTAGCTCTGTTAATAAAGAATGATATCAGGGCAGTTGTGAGGGATGATATTGGCTCCAATGAACAAAATGTTGAATCATTGTGGGTGGAGATTAGAGATAGTAAGGGGAAAAAATCACTGGTCGGCGTAGTTTATAGGCTCCCAAATAATAACTTCATGGTGGGGAGGGCAAAAATCAAGGGAATAATGGAGGCATGTGAAAAAGGAACGGCAGTAGTCATGGGGAATTTTAACCTACATATCGATTGGTCAATTCAAATCGCACGGGGTAGCCTGGAGAAGGAATTCATAGAATGCATACGGGATTGTTTCTTAGAACAGTATGTTACAGAACCGACAAGGGAATAAGCTATCTTAGATCTGGTCCTGTGTAATGAGACAGGAATAATAAACAATCTCCTAGTAAAAGATCCTCTCGGAATGAGTGATCACAGTATGGTTGAATTTGTAATACAGATTGAGGGTGAGGAAGTAGTGTCTCAAACGAGCGTATTATGCTTAAACAAAGGGGACTGCAGTGGGATGAGGGCAGAGTTGGCTAAAGTAGACTAGAAACACAGACTAAACAGTGGCACAATTGAGGAACAGTGGAGGACTTTTAAGGAGCTCTTTCATAGTGCTCAACAAAAATATATTCCAGTGAAAAAGAAGGGCGGTAAGAGAAGGAATAACCAGTCGTGGATAACCAAGGAAATAAAGGAGAGTATCAAATTAAAAACCAATGCGTATAAGGTGGCCAAGGTTAGTGGGAAAATAGAAGATTGGGAAAATTTTAAACGACAGCAAAGAATGACTAAGAAAGCGATAAAGAAAGGAAAGATGGATTACGAAAGTAAACTAGCGCAAAACATAAAAACAGATAGTAAAAGCTTTTACCAATATATAAAACGGAAAAGAGTGACTAAAGTAAATGTTGGTCCCTTAGAAGATGAGAAGGGAGATTTAATAATGGGAAATGTGGAAATGGCTGAGACCTTTAACAATTATTTTGCTTCGGTCTTCACAGTGGAAGACACAGAAACCATGCCAGAAATTGCTGGTCACAGGAATGTGGAAAGGGAGGACCTTGAGACAATCACTATCACTAGGGGGGTAGTGCTGGACAGGCTAATGGGACTCAAGGTAGACAAGTCCCCTGGTCCTGATGAAATGCATCCCAGGGTATTAAAAGAGATTGTGGAAGTTATAGCAGATGCATTCGTTATAATCTACCAAAAGTCTCTGGATTCTGGGGAGGTACCAGCGGATTGGAAAGCAGCGAATGTAACGCCTCTGTTTAAAAAAGGGGGCAGACAAAAGGCAGGTAACTATAGGCCGATTAGTTTAACATCTGTAGTGGGGAAAATGCTTGAAACTATCATTAAGGAAGAAATAGTGGGACATCGAGATAGGAATAGAGCAATCAAGCAGACGCAGCATGGATTCATGAAGGGGAAATCATGTTTAACTAATTTACTGGAATTCTTTGAGGATATAACAAGCATGGTGGATAGAGGTGTACCGATTGACGTGGTGTATTTAGATTTTAAAAAGGCATTTGATAAGGTGCCACACAAAAGGTTACTGCTGAAGATAAAGGTATGCAGAGTCAGTGGAAATGTATTAGCATGGAGAGAGAATTGGCTGGCTAACAGAAAGCAGAGAGTCGGGATAAATGGGTCCTTTTTGGGTTGCAAATCGGTGGTTAGTGGTGTGCCACAGGGATCGGTGCTGGGACCATAACTGTTTACAATATACATAGATGACCTGGAAGAGGGGACAGAGTGTAGTGTAACAAAATTTGCATATGACACAAAGATTAGTGGGAAAGCGGGTTGTGTGGAGGACACAGAGAGGCTGCAAAGAGATTGAGATAGGTTAAGCGAATAGGCTGAGGTTTGGCAGATGGAATACAATGTCGGAAAGTGTGAGGTCATCCACCTTGGGAAAAAAAACAGTAAAAGGGAATATTATTTGAATGGGGAGAAATTACAACATGCTGAGGTGCAGAGGGACCTGGGGGTCATTGTGCATGAAACTCTTTTGGAGTTTACCCGAAAAAACATAAACATTAATCCGTGCCACCCGCCCTGGATGACACACCAGACATATACAAGGCCCCCTTTATTTTTCTTTTTTGTGGTTTTTTTTGTGTTTTTCTTTTTTTTTTGGGTCATTGTGCATGAAACTCTTTTGGAGTTTACCTGAAAAAAAAACATCAACATTGAACCGTGCCACCCGCCCTGGATGACACTCCAGACATTTACAAGGCCCTTTTTTTTCTTTTTTGTGTTTTTTTTTTGGGCACTAAAATCAAATTTTTTCCTCCAGTGCCCCCTATAAAAGGGGAGGGGGACACTAAAAGCACCGGCAATTAAAACAAATTAAACTTTAAAACATAAAATCAAATTAAAATTTGGTTGCCGGGCGTGACGATGCACTCCAGTCCCTCTGGTGCCCACCTCTCGCGGAAGGCCGTGAGCGTACGCGTGCTCCATCTCCAAGGACACCCTGGCACGGATGTACGCGCGGAAGAGAGGCAGGCAGTCAGGTTGAACGACCCCCTCGACCGCCCGCTGCCTGGACCGGCTGATGGCACCCTTGGCCGTGCCCAGGAGCAGTCCTACGAGGAGGCCTTCGGACCTACCCGCTCCCCTCCGCACAGGGTGCCCAAAGATCAGGAGAGTGGGACTGAAGTGCAGCCAGAATTTCAGGAGCAGCCCCTTTAAATAATAAAATAGGGGCTGCAACCTCGTGCATTCCATAAAAACATGGAACACGGACTCTTCCAGACCGCAGAAATTGCAGGCGGCCTGGGAGTCCGTGAACTGGCTTAAAAATTTGTTGCACGGCACTGCTCCGTGCACCACCCTCCAGGCCAAGTCCCCGATGAATAATGGGAGGACTCCCGCATAGAGTGCCCTCCATCGGGGACCCCTGCCTCCTCCGGACGGCAAGATGGTACGCCATGGCATGTCCGGACGGCCGCCGAGGATGGCAAAGTTGAGAGTGTGCAGGAGCAGCCCGTACAGGAAACCCCTCCGTGCGGAACTGAAAGGCACGGAGGGGATTTCCTCGAGGCGGCTCAAGTTGTGAGGCGCCGGCTCCCGAGGGAGGTTTTGGGGTTTGGCGCCGATGAGGAATTCCGTCCGGACGGGGGTCAGTTCGGACGGAATCTCCCCACGTGCTTGAGCCTCCTCGATGCACCTAACAGAGTCAGGGCCCAAAGCTGTTTTTAGCGACTCGATGGCTTCGGCCGCGCGGCAGACGTTGGCTGAATTTAGGCGCCGCGCCAGCGTGCCTGGCGCCATCCAGCCCGCTCCTCCGCCATCGAGCAGGTCCCTGACCCTGGTCACCTCACCAGCCACAGCCCTCTCTTCCGACCGCCACATAAAACCTCGATCATGGAGGTACGGATTCCCGAGCAGTGGCTCCTGCAGGACAGCCGCCACTCCAGCCGGCGGAGAGCTGCGCTTGGTGGAGACTTTGTTCCAGACCCTGATGAGTTCCTTGTAAAAGACAGGCAGCTCCTGGAGGGCGGTCCTGACACCCCCCAAGTTCACAAACAGGAGCTGCGTGTCGTAATTGAGGTCGCACTGCTGGCGGAAGAAATACGTCGCCAGAGCACACCACCTCGGAGGGGGCTCGACGTAAAGGTATCTTTGCAGGGTCTGAAGATGGAAAGTCGCGAGCTGGGTGCTGACGCACACCAACGACTGACCGCCTTCCTCAAGCGGGAGACTCAAGACCGCGGCAGAGACCCAGTGCTTCCTGTTGTTCCAGAAGAAGTCCACCAGCTTCTTCTGTATCTTGGCGACAAACGCAGGGGGAGGGGTCAAAATGACCAGCCGGTACCACAACATTGCGGTCACCAGCTGGTTTATGACTAGCGCTCGACCCCTGTAGGACAGCACTCGGAGCAGTCCTGTCCAGCGCCCTAGGCGAGCGGCGACCTTGGCCTCCAGCTCCTGCCAGTTCGCCGGCCAGGCTTCCTCGTCGGGGCTAAGGTAGACTCCCAGATAGAGGAGATGGGTCGTGCTCCAGGTAAAAGGCCTGAGCTCCTCCGGCAGGGAGTCCACCCGCCACTGACCCATCAGGAGTCCGGAACATTTTTCCCAGTTTATTCTGGCGGAGGATGCGGCCGAGTAAATCTCCTGGCACTCACGCATCCTCCGCAGGTCAGCGGGATCCTCTACCGCGAGGAGCACGTCATCGGTGTAAGCCGAGAGGACGACCTCCACGCCCGGCCCTTGCAGAGCCAGTCCCGTCAACCTCGTCCGCAGGAGGCGCAGGAAAGGCTCCACGCAGATGGCATATAACTGGCCGGACATGGGGCATCCCTGGCGCACCCTTCTCCTAAAGCGAAGGGGCGCCGTCAAGGACCCGTTAACCTTAATCAGACACTCCGCCGCGGCGTACAAAAGTCGGATTCGGGCGACGAATTGCGTCCCGAACCCGAAAGCGCGCAGAGTTCCGAGCAGATAGTCGTGATCCACCCTGTCGAACGCCTTCTCTTGGTCGAGAGATAGGAAGGCAACCGACAGACCAGCCTCCTGGGAATGATGGATGAGGTCCCGGACCAGATGGATGTTATCGTGGATTATCCGGCCCGGGACCGTGTAGGACTGGTCGGGGTGGATCATGTGGTCCAGCACGGTGCCAAGGCGAGCAGACATCGCCCTGGCGAAGATTTTGTAGTCCGTGCTGAGGAGGGAGACCGGGCGCCAGTTCTTAAGGAGGCGGAGATCGCCCTTCTTAGGCAGCAGGATGATGACTGCCCTGCGCCAAGAGAGGGGCATCTCCCCGGTCGCCAGACTTTCCCCCAGGACCCGCGCGAAGTCGCTCCCCAGGACATCCCAGAACGCCCTGTGGAACTCCACGGTCAGCCCGTCCAGCCCCGGGGATTTTCCCCTCGAGAGCCGGGCGAGGGCACCGGTCAGCTCCGCCAGGCTTAGCGGAGCTTCCAAATTTTCACCGCCCTCCGGGCTGACCTTCGGCAGGTCCTCCCACAAAACTCTACGCGCTTCCTCGCTGGACGGATCCGGAGAGAACAGAGCCCCGTAATATTCACGGACCCTGTTGTTGATGCCCTCCGGATCCGAGACGAGAGAGCCGTCGTCGGCCAGCAGCGTCAAGAGCTGCTTACGGACACTCTGCCTTTTTTCCAGCGAGTAGAAGAAGTTGGGAGCCGCGGTCCAGATCCCGCAGGAACCGAATCCGCGACCTCACGAACGCGCCTCGGGACCCGACGAGCTGCAGGTCCTTCAGCGCGGCCTTCTTAGCTTCATACACCGTCCGCAGGGCCGGGTCCTCGACGACTTGACCGAGACGGGATTCCAGGTCGAGCACCTCTTTTTCTAGGCGCCCGACTCTGGCCGCCCGCCTCTTGGTCGACCCCCTCGCGTACTCTTGACAGAAGACGCGGACGTGAGCCTTGCCCACGTCCCACCATAGCCTCAAGGAGGGGAAGCCCCCCTGCTTCCTTCTCCAGTCGGACCAGAATCGACGGAACGAGTCCTGGAACCGCACGTCCTCCAGCAGCCGGTTGTTAAAGTGCCAGTACCCGGACCCCGTCCTCGCGCGGAGCGAAGCGAGCTCCGCCCACACCAGGTGGTGGTCCGAACACGGCACCGGCCGCATGGAGGCCGCCGGGACGCAGGAAACGTACGCCCGAGACACGTAAAGGCGGTCGACTCTGGACCATCCTACTCCAGGCCTCACCCAAGTAAAGGCGCTGGAGTCGGGGTGGAGATTTCGCCAGACGTCCACCAAGTCGAAGGACCCGACCAGGTCCCTCAACTTCTCCATCGCCGTCATGCTCTGCGGGGCACCGGAGCGGTCCCTCGCCTCGAGGGTGCAGTTAAAATCCCCCCCCCGAGGACAATGCAGTCGCCGATGTCGACGGAGCCAAAAAGAGCGGACACTTCTTCGAAGAAGCGCGCCTGCTGCGGGCCGGGCTGAGGGGCGTACACGTTCACGAGATGGAGCGGCACGTCCCCCAGGCGAATTGTTACGTGCAGCAAGCGGCCTGGCACGGGCTCCTCGACCCCCAAGATCTCCGGCTGAAAATGCGGGCCCAGCAAGATGGCCACCCCACTAGAAGTGGCGGTGAGGTGGCTCATGCGGACCTCTCCTTGCCATTCCAGGAGCCACGTGGCTTCGTCTCCCGGAACACTGTGGGTTTCTTGCAGGAAGCACACCGCATATTTCCCCTCCCGCAGGAGCGAAAAATTGTCAAATCTACGGCGTGCCCCTCTGCCGCCGTTGATGTTGAGGCTGGCTATGGTTATCTTCATGGCAAAAGCATAGTGCAACCTCTACCTTAACCTATTGCGGGGGAGGGAGCGGAGTCTTTTGTTGACCTCCACTCCTTCAGCAGCCCAGCGAGGAACTTTTTGAGCCGGCGCAGCTCAAGGCCTTGCGCCTTTGATAAGGGCCCGCCTGCGGCCATGGTTTTAGCGGCGACGCGGACAGAAGCGATGAGCAGCCCCGGCTCGGACCATCTTTCCCGGGCCAGATGGGCTCGGTTGCGGCGACCCTGGCTTTCGACCAAAACGTCCCGGAGATCCTCTACGGGAATGAGGGGGTCTCAGCGGCGGGCACGAGGAGATCCACCGCCTCACTGGCGATGGACTCGAGATCTTCACCCGCGTCCTCCACCGAGTCCCCGTCCTCCTCCGGGAGGTCGCCGCTAGCAGCCGGCCCGTCGACCGCACGAGGTACGGCAAACGGCCCGGCCACTCCATCCGGCCCTGGCTCTGCCCCGATCCCACCCCCAGGATCGTCGGCAGAAGATTCCCCACTGGGCTCTTTTAGAATTGGTGCTGGGTCGGGAAGCGACAGCGGAAGGGGTTCCTCCTCCGCCCCAGGAACCGGGGAACAAGGAGAGACCCGGCCATAGAAAATCCCCAGGCCCTCCAAGCGCTCCAGCTCCAAAGTAGGGGGTGTTCATCCCCCTCCCCGCCGCCACCCCCCGGCCCAGCGTGCATAGATTCATTAAAAGTGTTAATACTTTGTATTTCTGCCGAGTTGAGCAAATCCCGGGGGAAGTTGGATATTGGCTGGGCGGGCTCAGGTTCGGCCTTTTCGGCCTCGCCCGCCTCAGTCCCCGGGACGCTCGACCCGGCGGCTACGCATTCTTCCACTGGCCCCACGCCCCCCACGACAGGCAGACCTTTCACACCATCCCCGGGAGGCAGCGGCTGGCCAGCCTCGACTGCCTCACCCTCCCCGGGGACAGATTCCTCATGCCTACGGCGCAGTTTGGGGGCGCCGGTGGGGGACGCGGTACACGCGGCGGGCACCGACTCCTCCGCGGAGGGATGTTGTTCCCCCCCCGCCTCATTGGAGCAGCGCCTCCTTTTTTTTCCTGGGGGGGCGCGGAGACAGGGAGACACCCGTGTCTGCCGAGGCCTCCCGCTCCACCCCCCCCTTTTTCTTATCTTGCCCGCGCCCGAACCCCTCTGCGGTATTAGTCAAGGGCTCGGGCACGGGCTCAGGGTACCCCGCGCTCGCCGGTGACGGGGTTGGGCCGAGCGCGGTGAACAGCTTGTCTGGCGCACTAAGGGGACCCGCCTCTAGGTGTTTCGCCTTCTTCTGCGCCTTCTTTCCGGCCGGACGCTCTCCCTCCCCCCCGCCGGAGGCCATGAAAACAAAGGCACCCGACGATGCCCGCGCACCCACAGCTCCCGGCACGCGGACGCTACTAGGGGGAGGGGTGGCGGCGGCGCCAGCATTGTCCGCCCTCGGTGGTTGGGCGGCTTTGGAGGCGGGGCAGTTCTTGCGAACGTGCCCCACCTCCCTGCAGACATGGCACCGCACGCCGTCCGACATCCAAAAGACGCGGTAGGCAGTCCCCTCGTGCACCACATTAAAATTGCCCTCTGTCGTCTCTTCCCGCGCCAGCCAGACAAAGAGCTGGCGGCGGAAGGAAGACACATGGTGCAGGCTGTTCTCCCTGAGGCCAAGCGGTATGGGGTTGATCCCCGACCTTACCTCCCCCAGTTGGTGTAGGTGAGGGAGGAGGAGCTCAGCGGGAACAAAGGGCGGGACGTTTGATAGAATGACCCTCTGCGCGGTGGCCTCGAGAGGGTCCACCGGCAGGAACGCCCCGCCCACGTGAGCCCCTTTTCAATGGCCACGGACACCGCCCGCTCCGACCCCAGGAAGAACACGGCCTTCCCAGACATCTTGGAGGCTGCGACAATGGCCGAGGGGCCGACTACCCCAGCCATCGCCCGCACGCACTCCTCAATGCTCATTGTGGGGTGAGTGTAGCTCTTGACCCCGTGTTTCGTAGTTATAAGTCTGAATGGTGGCAGGGCAGCAGGTGGCGCAGAAGGTGCCGTGGATGTGGATGCCGCCTGCGCATAAGTCCTAGCTGGCCCTGCATCCGGCGTAGATGGGGTCGCCATCACGGGGTCCCTTTAAGGGCTACACCCACCCCAAAGTTACAGGCCTTAATGGTCTTTAAATGGCCTCGTTTAATAGACTGAGCAGAGGAGCTCTTAACGAGGCACACCTCTCCCCTAGTTGACAATTGGGGAGGGGCCTTGCTCCCTCTGCTCAGTTGTCTTAATTGTTTTATATTTTTCCAATCAATTTGGGAGGAAAAGGGCTCTCAGAGAAAGAGGGGAGAGACAGAGAGTAACAGAGAAAGAGAGAGGGGGTGGGAAGGGGGGAAACTGCGAGGGCAGGTCTCCCCTCGCAGCTGTGGGTGGGTGCAATCCCCAGATGGCAAACAAAAATAGTCTTTGGGGTGGTCTTCAGGTGAGGGGAGAAGATGTCTTCACCTGGTGCAGCTGGAGCCACACAGGCACACACTCCCAACGATGTTTAATTAGGGTGGATTAATTGTTTCTTCAGCCTGGTAGCTCCAGCTATCCCAGGCTAGGCAATGGGGGAGGGGTGCTTCAAAGGTGTGTGGGGCCTAGTTGTAAGCAAGACCCCCACACACACTTCCACACACACACACCCCCCGCGATGTTCCGGCCCCCGACTGGTCTTCTTTCCTCCCCCCACCGATACAGCAAAGTCTTTTAGGGACTGCACCAATACACCCACCTGTAGAATGGTAGAGCTTCCCTCCTTCCACACTGGATGTTGTTGTTGGTCTTTCCCCCTCTCTCCAACTCTTTGTAGAAATGGTGAAGTTGTTCAAGTTTTCTGCTTTTTCCTCCTCTCCCTCTGGGTGAAAGTTGGTGGTGAAGCCCCTTCCTTCCTTCCTTCTCTTCCTGGGCTGATTCACAGGCCCAGCCAGGAGCAAAAGCAGCAGCTCCTTCTCTCACTGCTCACAGCTCCAACTGTTTAGGCCACGCCTCCACTGCTCCACAATTGGCCCAGGTGCAGCAGGTAATCAGGAAGGCAAATGGAATGTTGGCCTTCATTGCGAGAGGGATGGAGTACAAAAGTAGGGAGGTCCTGCTGCAACTGTACAGGGTATTGGTGAGGCCGCACCTGGAGTACTGCGTGCAGTTTTGGTCACCTTCCTTAAGGAAGGATATACTAGCTTTGGAGGGGGTACAGAGATGATTCACTCGGCTGATTCGGAGATGAGGATAGATTGAGTAGACTGGGTCTTTACTCGTTGGAGTTCAGAAGGATGAAGGGTGATCTTATAGAAACATTTAAAATAATGAAAGGGATAGACAAGATAGAGGCAGAGAGGTTGTTTCCACTGGTCGGGGAGACTAGAACTTGGGGGCACAGCCTCAAAATACGGGGGAGTCAATTTAAAACCGAGTTGAGAAGGAATTTCTTCTCCCAGAGAGTTGTGAATCTGTGGAATTCTCTGCCCAAGGAAGCAGTTGAGGCTAGCTCATTGAATGTATTCAAGTCACAGATAGATAGATTTTTAACCAATAAGGGAATTAAGGGTTATGGGGAGCGGGCGGGTAAGTGGAGCTGAGTCCACGGCCAGATCAGCCATGATCTTGTTGAATGGCGGAGCAGGCTCGAGGGGCTAGATGGCCTACTCCTGTTCCTAATTCTTATGTTCTTATGTATAACTATAACATCCGCCACAGGCTAGGCACCGAGAACTGTGCGGATGCTCTCAGTCGGCTACTATTGCCCACCACGGGGATGGAAATGGCAGCCCGCAGACTTCTTGATGGTCATGGAAGTTTTTGAAAATGATAAATCACCTGTCACGGCCCGGAAGGTTTGGATTTGGACCAGCCAAGATCCCCTGCTGTCCCTAGTAAAAAACTGTGTACTGCATCGGAGCTGGGCCAGCATCCCTGTTGAAATTCAAGAGCCAATCAAGCCGTTCCAGCGGCGAAAGGACGAGCTGTCCATTCAGGCAGATTGCCTGTTGTGGGGTAACCGCGTTGTGCTACCCAAAAAGGGCAGGGAGATGTTCATCTCGGATCTCCACAGCACACACCCGGGTAAAGTAATGATGAAAGCGATAGCCAGATCCCACGTGTGGTGGCCCGGTATCGATTCTGACTTCGAGTCCTGTGTACGGCAATGCAGCTTATGTGATCAGTTGAGCAAGGCGCCCAGAGAGGCACCACTAAGTTTGTAGTCCTGGCCCTCCAGACCATGGTCGAGGATCGATGTCGACTATGCAGGCCCGTTTGTTGGTAAACTGTTCCTGGTGGTGGTGGATGCTTTTTCAAAATGGATTGAATGTGAAATAATGTCAGGAAGCACCACCACCGCCACCATTGAAAGCCTGAGGGCCATGTTTGCAACCCACGGCCTGCCTGACATACTGGTCAGTGACAACGGGCCATGTTTCACCAGTGCCGAATTTAAGGAATTCATGACCCGCAATGGGATCAAACATGTCACCTCGGCCCCATTTAAACCAGCCTCCAATGGGCAGGCAGAGCGGGCAGTACAAACCATCAAGCAGAACCTTAAACGAGTCACAGAAGACTCACTCCAAACCTGCCTGTCCCGAGTACTGCTCAGCTACCGCACGAGACCCCACTCGCTCACAGAGGTACCCTCGGCTGAGCTACTCATGAAAAGGATACTTAAAACCAGACTCTCGCTGGTTCACCCCAACATGTATGATCAGGTAGAGAGCAGGCGGCAGCAACAAAATGTGTCATGGGAAATTGATCTGCATGACCCTGTGTATGTGCTAAACTATGGACATGGTCCCAAGTGCATCGCGGGCACGGTGGATAGCTAAAGAAGGGAATAGGGTGTTTTTTAATCTAACTGGACAATGGGCAAATTTGCAGAAAACACCTGGAACAAACGAGGCTGCGGTTCACAGACTGCCCTGAACAACCCACAGCAGACACCACCTTTTTTGAGCCCACAACACACACCCAAAGGATCAACGACACCACGCCGGACCAGGAAATTGAACGCATCACGCCCAACAGCCCAGTCAGGCCAGGCTCACCGAGCAGCCCTGCAGGGCACAGCCAACACACCAGAACAGACATTTGTCCCGAGGCGGTCCACCAGGGAAAGAAAGGCTCCCGACCACCTCACCTTGTATATAGTTTTCACTTTGACTTTGGAGCAGGGGAGTGATGTTGTGTATCTGCAAAACATGCACTCCCATGCTCCGCCACCAGGGAGCTCATCCCCTGATTTCCCAAGGGATCCCGGCATCCCTTGGGAGATCTGTATATAAGCCGGCCCCTAAGGCTTGTTCCTCACTCTGGAGTGTCTTATTTAACCTCCCTGTGTGCAGTCTCATCTGTGTTCGGAACACAATACTAATGTTGGTGCGTCTGTCCTCCCAGGGGATTTGCAGGATCTTGCGAAGACATGGCTGGTGGTATTTCTCCAGCGATTTTAGGTGTCAACTGTGTATGGTCCACGTCACTGAGCCATAAAGGTGGGCAGGTATCAATACAGCCCTATAGACCATCAGCTTGGTGGCAGATTTGAAGGCCTAATTTTCGAACACTCTTCCTCAGGCGGCCGAAGGCTGTGCTGGCGCACTGGGGTCGGTGTTAAACCTCGTTGTCGATGTCTGCCCAAGCTGATAATAGGCTCCCGAGGTATGGAAAGTGATCCACGTTGTCCAGGGCTGTGCCGTGAATCTTGATGACTAGGGGGCAGTACTGTGTGGCGGGGTCAGGTTGGTGGAGGATCTTTGTCTTCCATAGAAACATAGAAATTTACAGCGCAGGACTTATAAATTTGGCCAAGGATTCCCAGGTGTCAGTGGGGATGTTACATTTTATCAGGGAGGCTTTGAATGTGTCCTTGTAACGTTTCCTCTGCCCACCTTTGGCTCATTTGCCATGAAGGAGTTCCGAGTAGAGCACTTGCTTTCCATGCGGCAACTACTTCGTAGGTGGCAGTTGGAGCGACAGAATATGGGCAATGTGGGCAGAGGCATGAGGAGCACCCTTAGAGCTCGGAACACGGGGCCTTACCCCCCTCCTCCCACCCCAGAGTTTTCAGGAAGCTCTTCTATTTTATGCTGTTGGAGAAGATGGCTGGGGTTCAGCACGGAGTGGTCACAGAGCTGTGCCACCTCCTGCAACCAGATCTCCAGTCTCACATCAGGACCAGGACTTCCCTCTCAGTGACAGTTAAGGTGACAGTAGCACTGAGCTTCTATGCTAATGGCTCCTTCCAGGCGACAGCAGGGGATATCTCCAACACCTCTCAATTTGCTGTCCATTGCTGCATCCGGGAGATCACCGAGGCTCTCTACTGCAGGAGAAAGGAGTACATCACCTTCAACATGACCAGGCAGAAACAGGACAAACGCTTATGTGGCCTTCCCCATGGGTCAGGGCGTCATTGATTGTGCCCACGAGGCATTGCGGGCACCTCAGCAAAGTCCAGAGGTAACCGCAAAGGATACCACCCTCTGAACGTACAGTTGGTGTGCGACCACGGGCAGTTCACCCTTGTCATTAATGCCCACTATCCTGGCAGCAGCCACGATGCATTCATCCTGCGAGAGACCACTATGCCAGCACTCTTCCAGCCACCACATGAAGTTTGCGGCTGGCTGCTCGGGGGCAAGGGTTATCCTCTTGCTGGGGGCTAATAACCCCCCTCGATCACAACCCCAACACCCCTACTGAGCACCATTACAATGACAGCCATGCTGCCACCAGGAACCTCATCGAGCAAACTACTGGGATGCTGAAGCAGCGGTTCAGCTGCCTTGACCGCTCTGGTGTGTCCCTTCAGTAGTCCCCTGATAGTGTCTCCCTTCTCATCATTGGTTGCTGCATGCATTGGCTGCTGGAGCTTCAGACACATAAAACCCACAAACATGGCCTCCTCCATCGACGTGGTACCCACACTGTCAGAAGCAGCTGGTTGGTCTGACATAGGCACAGATACTGTTTTCTCCCCTTCCTCCCCCTCTACCACGTAGCTAGTACTCGAGGGCTGAGGGAGACGCTCCTGGGCTGCTGCCTGATTATCTGAAAGCAAAAAGGAACAAAAATGTGGTTCAGTGTAGGGGAGAGGGCAGGAAAGTACAAGGAGTTGAGACAGCATAGTTACATGTAAAGTGGGAAAGACTTGTGGTGTGAGGGGGAAGTGGTCTGATAGAAGAGGGGGCGGTAATTAACATATCGTTATTGTTCCCAGGGGTCAACTTCTCCCATGGCAACCACTCTCACCAGTTGTGCCCCCATAAGTGCAGCCACTCACTTCTTGAGGTCGCTCAAGGCCTGCAAGTCCACCACACCTCCTCCTGTGCACAGCTGCTCCCTCCTGTTGTGTGCAAGCTTGGCTTGCAAGAAGAAACAGAATGTGTGAGTGAGTGTGCAGCTATCTGTTTGTCAGATTTGCCTTCCATAGTTGAATATGTGTTACTGTATAGAAGGTGTCAGTTGTGCAGTTAACTTTCAATAGATAGGCACAGTTGGTGTGTGAGTGCTGGGATGTGGCAGTGTATACAGTGTGTGAGGCAGAGAGGTTGAGATGGTGGCATGTTGAGCTTTATGAAGAAAGAGCACACCCTAACGATCTGAGTGAGGTTGTTGAATTTTTTGCGACGTTGCGTTGCAGATCTGGGCACCCTGCTTCTGGCCGGCACGTGCTGTGCCACCTCCCTCGATAGGCATCGAAAAACGTTCGGCAGTGGCCTCCTGCCAGTCTGTGGAAAAAGCATGGCCCACAGCCTGGACCAGAGCCTCCAGGTCAGCCTCAGAAAAGCGATGAGCATGCTGACAAGCTCTGTGATTTGCCATCTCATTTCTAGCAATACCAGTGCACAGGCTACAATGATGAGAATGAGGCTATGCAGCATCATTGACCCTCCTCTTTAAGAACCAGCCAGCGCCAGTATGTCGACTCAGCAGCACCTGACCTTGATTAGCAGTGTAATGTCTGTAAGCTTGTAATGTTTGTAGCTCCACACTGTGGATGTGGACGTATCGTGTACTAAAACTGCAGAGTTAATAATAAACAGACCCAGGCAGATTCCGGAGGCTTCTGAGAGAGCTGCCTGCCATGTTAGGAGCTGTGTGTGCTGTGCTATGTGAAGATATCACATCTGGCGACAAGGATGGGATTTTTCGGATGATTTAAAGCTTAAATTTTGTTGGGGAAGGATTCAGCCAGCCGACAGAGAGACTTTGGAAGTTTCTGTCTTTGGAAAAAAAAGCTACAAAAATCCGAGGTAAAATGCAGCACACGGTGTGAACAGCTAGAGATTAAAATGTCAGCTGTAATCGGACATTTGGGGGAATATTGACACGACCGAGAATGTTTTAAAGCATATGTAGAGCGGCTAGAAATGTATTTCACTGCAAGTAACATAATCGAAGTTCCAGACAATGCAGTCTAGAACCGGGCTGTGTTGGAACGTAAGAAAGCAATCTTCTTATCGGAGGTGGGTCCGGCATTGTATGAAACCCTTGTAAATCTGCTTGTTCCTGATGAGCCAAAGGACACAACGCTTAAAGAGATTTTAACAAAGCTGGAGCAGCACTATAACCTCAAACTGTTAGAAATTGCTGAAAGCTATCGTTTTGGGATTCGGAATCAAAAGGCTGATGAATTTATCAGTGATTACATCATAGCATTAAAAAAGCTATCGATGCACTGTAATTTTGGAAACTTTCAAAACCGAGCATGACAGGATCATTTTGTTTGTGGGGTGAAAAATGATGCGATCAGAAGGAAGTTATTGACGACGGATGACTTGACTTTTGAGATTGCTTGTCAGACAGCGAGGTCGATGGGCATGGCCGAACAATATTCCCGAGAATTAAATAATCAGTCAACCGAGGTAAATCACCTGCAAGTTCAAAGTAAAAGACGGTGGGGGCCCAAAGTCTCAGAAACTGGAAATTCTAACAGAGCGTCGAAGTTGTGCTATAGGTGCCTGGGACAACGCATTGCTCAAAGTTGTCCATACGTCAAGGCAGAGTGTTTCTTCAGCAAAAAAACTGGGCACCTTGCGAAGACATGCCGACTGAAGGGTAAACCAGCTTTTAAAGCTATGAGTCCAGCGTTCAAAGCTATGAGTAGAAATCCCAAGAGACTACATAGCATGGAAGAACAACAACAGGACGAGGAGATGTTCGAGTTGCACGTCATCAGGAGCACGAGGTTAACGGACAGCGATTCAGAAAGCATCAAACTCCACGTAGATGTTGCGGGATTCAAGATACCAATGGAAATTGACACGGGTGCATCCATGAGCGTAGTACCGGCGTCACTATATCACGACAAATTGCGTGATTTTCAACTGGAGAAATCCAAGATCGAACTGCGAGGCTACTCGGGAGAGAAAATTCCTGTGGTAGGTCGTATCACCGTACCGGTGAAATATAAAGATCAATTTCAGAACTTGCCTCTAATAGTAGTGAAAGGAGACAAGTCTGCCTTACGAGGAAGAAATTGGTTGAGTTCACTGAAGCTGGATTGGAGTAAGATTTTCTGTGTGGAAGCGAGATTTTCATCAACGGATGAGGTTATTAAGAAGTATCTGAAGGTGTTCTGCGAATTGGGCAGTCCGATCCAAGGCTTCAAGGCAAGTGTCAGGGTACAGAAGGACGCTAGATAGGTTTACTACAAGCCACGTTCTGTACCATATGCACTCAAGGAGAAAGTTGAGCAAGAGCTCAAAAGGCTAGAGACTGAGAACATTATTTGTAAGATAGATCGATGTAATTGGGCTACACCCATTGTTGTTGTACCTAAGTCCAATGGTAAGGTAAGATTATGTGGTGATTATAAAGTAACCATAAACCAGATTCTGGAGGGTAATGTTCCCAATACATTGCTGAATATAGAAGATTTGTTCACAACACTGACAGGTGGTCAGATCTTCTCAAAACTGGATCTTACGAATGCCTACTTACAGCTTGAACTAGATGAGGAGTCCAAGTCACGTTTGATTATAAATACTCATCTAGGCCTATATCAATTTAATAGGCTACCATTTGGAGTGTCTTCCGCCCCTGCCAAATTCCAAGGGGTGATGAACCAGATTTTGCAAGGTATTGAAGGAGTAGTATGTTATTTAGTTGACATACTAATTTCAGCACCAAATAGGCAAATTCATAATAACATATTGAATGAAGTCCTCAAACAACTATAGAAGCACAGAGTCCGCTCATAAGTGTGAATTATTTAAAAACTCAGTGGAGTACTTAGGGTACAGAGTAGACAAAGATGGTTTACATTCAACCATGGAAAAATTGGATGCAATTAGAAATGCATCCACTCCCAGGAATGTCACTGAACTTCGTTCATTCTTGGGTCTTTTGAACTATTATGGGAAGTTCCTACCAAATTTGGCTACAGTATTACATCCACTGAATGAACTATTGAAAAAACAGGTCCATTGGAAGTGGTCAAAAGAATGCGATACAGCATTCAAGGAGTGTAAAAGCAAGTTGGTAGAGAGCACCATGGTAGTTCACTATGACATATCTAAGGAGATTAAGCTAGCATGTGATGCCTCTCCATATGGAGTTGGGGCAGTGATCTTTCATGTATCACATAGTGCGGAGGAGAGACCAATTGCTTTTGCTTCACGCACTCTCACTGCCAGTGAGAGTAATTATGCGCAAATTGAAAGGGAAGCTTTGGCATTAATTTTTGGGATCAAAAAGTTTCACAAATACTTGTATGGTCGTAAGTTTATCATCGTTACGGACCATAAACCCCTAACAGCAATCCTCCATTCAGAGTCCCCAGTTCCAACATTAGCTGCAGCCCGAATGCAGAAATGGGCTTTGATTTTGTCAGCATATACATATGATATTGAATGCAGATTATCAGCTGATCAATGCTGATGCAATGTCTAGATTGCCTTCCCCATCAGAAGTTACACCCGATAGGGAAGAAGTATTTTATTTTTCATACATTGATGAACTGCCAGTCACAGCTGAAGAGATTGGCAGAGCAACCAAACGTGACCCAGTGATATCAAAGGTATATGAATATATTACAAATGGATGGCCAAACCAGGTAACAGATAAAGATACACATCCATTCTTCATTCGTAGGAATGAATTATCAGCTGATAAAGATTGTATCATGTGGGGTGCAAGAATGGTTATACCAAATAAATTCAGGTCCAATTTATTAGGAGACCTCCATGACCAGCACCTGGGAATGTGCTTGACCTTGAGTTTTGCACGCAGTTATTTATGGTGGCCAGGTCTTGATAAAGATATAGAGTACATCGTGAGTCAGTGTACAACATGTCAATCGTTAAACAAGCAACCACCACCAGTACGATTACAGCCATGGAAATTGCCTCCCAGGGTGTGGCAAAATCTACATATTGATTTTGCTGAGTTAGAAGGACAACAATTGTTCATTGTGATTGATAGCCATTCAAAGTGGGTTCAGGTGTTTCCAATGTAGAAAATAACAACAAGTAAAACATTGGACATTTTACGAAAATTGTTTTCTTCATTTGGCCTCCCTGAAGAGATTGTTTCGGATAATGGACCACAATTTCGTTCAGAAGAATTTGCACAATTGACGAGCAAAAATGGTGTGAAACATACCAAGGTTCCACCATACCATCCTGCTTCGAATAGTGCAGCAGAGCGCACTGTACAAATTGTAAAGCGTGCCCTCATAAAACAAATGTTGGATCCAAATCCAAGGAAACGACAGTTGTCATTGGATCACAAATTGGCAAATTTTTTGATTACATATTGAAATACTCCTCATACAACTACAGATAGAATACCAGCAGAGTTTTTTCTCAAATGACAGCCACGAACCAGATTCTCGTTGTTAAAACCAGATTTGGCACAGTCCGTAGAAGAGACACAATTAAGACAGAAAGAGAATCATGATAGAGGTAGAGTAAAAGAGAGAAGTGTGAAATTAACCAGAAGGTGAGAGTGAAGAACCATCACCATAAATGGTTAAAGTGGTTAGCAGGAAGAATGGTGAAGCTATGTGGTCCTCGCACATATTTGGTAAAGATGTTTGATAATGGACAGGATAGGTTTATTCATATTGATCATATTTTACCTACAGACGTGGAAGGAGTTGAAGGTGGGAATGATTCAATTATTTCTGACTCATCAGATAGTTTTGATACACCAGTAGCAAATCCTAAATCTAAAGTACTGGAAACAAATCCAGGAGAGAATCAGAATGAAAGTCTGAGTCCGAGTCAGGAAAACAAAAAGCCTGAAGTTACAGTGAGTTCAAATGAAAATCAACAATGACGCCATCTGGTGGCTACATACAGAATGTACATACATGACAATACCCCCCTCTGCGATCTTGTCACAGTTTTTCACAGGTTGAGACGGTCCGGTGCTTTGCGTTCCCAGGTTGACCGTCTAAGCTCAATTCCAGCCTTGGGTGAGTGTGCGAGATCTGTTGTGGCTGATGGCTGGATGACTGACTTGTTGGGGTGGCAGTGGCCATGTCAGGAATTGCAAGTCCATTTTTATTGAACGGGTCCGTGATTGAAATTCCGGGTTCACTGATGATCCTTGAGTCCTTTGAAGACTGCTGGTAGGTTAGCTGGTCATCCGACTGTTCTGGCTCATCTGTGTGCCTCATCTTTGTCTAATCCATGTGTTTCCTGCAAGTTTGCCCATTCTTGAGTTTATAACGAATACTCTGTTGCCCTCCTTAGCCATGACCTACCAGCGATCCATTTGGGACCCTGACCATAATTCAACACATATACAGGATCATTAACAGAAATCTCGCGTGACACAGTTGCGCGATCGCGTTACCCTTGTTGACTTTGTCTTCTGTATTCAACATGATTATTTAAATCTGGGTGGAGCAGAGATAGCTTGGTCTTAAGACCTCTTTTCATCATGAGTTCAGCAGGCGAGATCCCTGTGAATGTGTGGGGTCTTGTCCTGTAACTCAGCAGTATGCAGGACAAGCGGGTCTGCTGTGACCCTTGGGTTACTTTCCTCATGCTTTGCTTGATCATTTGTACTGCATGTTCAGCTTGTCCATTGGACGCAGGCTTGAACGGTGCAGACCTTACATGGTTAATGCCGTTAAGTTTCACAAACTCCTGAAACTCCTGACAGGTGAAGCACGACCCATGTCGCTCACCACTATGTCAGGCAGACCATGTATCGCGAACATGACATTGAGATTCTCTATGGTTGCCGTGGACGTGCTGGATGACATGGTTATGAATTCTATCCGCTTCGAATAAGCGTCCACCACCACTAAAAGCATCTTGCCTAGAAAGGGACCTGCAAAATCTACATGGATCCTGGACCAAGGTTTGGATTTCACGACCCACAGACTCAGCAACGATTCTGCTGATGCTTTGCTGAGCTGCATGCAAGTGTTGCACTGATGCACACATGCTTCCAGCTCAGAATCAATTCCTGGCCACCATACATGGGACCTGGCAATGGCCTTCATCATCACTATACTAGGATGTGTGCTGTGTAACTCATGCACAAACTTCTCTCTCTCCCTTTCTTGGGCATTACAACGTGATTCCCCCACAATATGCAATCTGCTTGAATAGATATTTCATCCTAGCGACGAATGTATGGTTTGGCCTCCTCACACATTTGCTTTGGTATGGCAGACCAATCCCCTTTGAGGATGCAACCCTTTACCACCGATAAAATTGGGACCTGGCTGGTCCCGGTCTTAACTTGTTGAGCTGTGACATGAGTTCCTTCACTCTCAAAAGCATCCATGATTAACATTAGATCTGCTGGTTGTGACGTTTCCACCTTCGGTGTGGGCAACGGCAACCGGCTCAAAGCATCGGCACAATTCTCTGTGCCAGGTCTGTGGTGAATGACATAATCTTAGGCAGATAATGTCAGCGCCCACCTTTGGATGCGGGATGAAGCGTTGGTCTTGATACCTTAGCTCTTGGAAAACAATGAAATGAGCGGCTTGTGATCAGTCTCTAATTCGAACCTCAGACCGAACAGGTATTGATGCATCTTTTTAACACCGTACACATACGCTAAAACTTATTTTTCTGCCGTGTTGTAGGCTCTTTCTGCTTTAGACAAACTTTTGGATACATACGCGACAGGTTGAAGTTTCCCCGACTCATTGGCTTGTTGGAGTTCGCAATCAATTCCATATGACGGTGCATCACAGGCCAAAACTAAATGTTTACATGGGTCATAATGTACCAGCACCTTGTTCAAGCAAAGCAGATTGGTGGCTTTCTCGAAAGCTCTATCTTGCAATGCGTTCTACACCCAGCTGTCGCCTTTTCTCAATAGCATGTGCAGTGGTTCTAGGGGGCTTGACAAGATGAATGCAGAGAGGATGTTTCCACTGATGGGGGAGATTAGAACTAGGGGGCATGATCTTAGAATAAGGGGTTGCCCATTTAAAACTGAGATAAGGAGGAATTTCTTCTCTCAGAGGGTTGTAAATCTATGGAATTCGCTACCTCCGAGAGCTGTGGAAGCCGGGACATTGAATAAATTTAAGACAGAGATAGGTAGTTTCTTAGCCAATAAGGGATTAAGGGGTTATGGGGAGTGGGCAGGGAAGTGGACCTGAGTCCATGACCGGATCAGCCATGATCGTATTAAATGGTTGCTGGCATCAAAGTGCAGAATGCTCTGATGCTGTCTCAGCTGGATGCCACGCAATCTCTGACTGCTGCCATCGTGACTGGGTCCACTATAGTCCACCAGGGATCTCACAACAGGCCACCAATGTGCTCCAGCAGATTGGTGGGGATGCTGAGGTGCTGTTGCAGGGGGTTGGCAGGGTATGGCATTGAGTCAGTGGAGCAGGAACCTGCTGTCCTCTCTCAGGATGACAGCATTCCTGATCCCACCACTGCCACTCCGCCATTGCATTTGTCGCTGGCCGTCACTCAGCCAGTCCAGATTGCCACCGCCCAGCTTGAGGTGGTGCAGTCTACAGCCAGGATTTCGAGGCCCAGAGCTGGTCGAGGGCATCCTGCAAGGACATCTGTCGTCTCTGGCCCTGACTCACAGCAGCCTTCCACCAGCCATGCTGCAGCCACAGGGGAGACACTATGGAGGAGCAGTAGAATAGGTAAAGGCAGTATTAAGAAGGGATATAAGGTTTTGTAAAAGAGTGAATTGTTAATTTAATTGTTGTATATATATGTGGTTATAGTGCTGTCTCTCATTTCAGTTTTGGGGCCCTGCTATGGAATGGAAAATTGATGTAATGATGGGGACGTTCAGACCAACCGGGAATTTGCATGGAATTCATTGAAACCGAAGTCTGATAGGGCGCTCGCGGACCGCCCTAGCGGAAGGCCGATTGAATACCTGCCTCCTCCTCCGTCGCTGCTGCTGCTCCTGTTCCTCCTCGTCCTCGTCCTCCTCCGCCTGTTCCTTCTCCTCCTCCTCAGGTGGTGGGGCTGTGCCTGTGGCAATGGCTGTGCCCACATGATGGCCAGGTTGTGCAGCATGCAGCAGACAATGACGAAAAGGGTCACCCGCTCAGCCGAGTACTGGAGGACTCCTCCCGAGCGGTCAAGGCAGCAAACCATTGCTTGATGGTCTGCTGAATGATGTTCTTGGTGGCAGCATGGCTATCATTATATGAGTGCTGGGAAGGAGTGTTGGGGTTGCGGAAGGGAGTCATGAGCCAGGTGGAGAGCGGATAGCCCTTGTCTCTGAGCAGCTAGCCACAAGCTTGATGTGGTGACTGGAAGAGAGCTCGCACACCGGTCTGGCGCAGGATGAAGGCATTGATGGTGAGCATTCACCGTGTGTGGTCACAACCAACTGCACATTAAGTGAGTGGTAGCCTTTGCGGTTATGGAATACCTCAGGATTGTTATTCGGTGCTTGCAAAGCGACATGAGTGTAATGAATGGTGCCCTGCACCATGGGAAAACCCACAATCCTGGCAAAGCCACGTGCACGCTTGTGCTTCTTCTGTCTGGTGATAGGATAGGAAATTAAGTCCCTGCTCCTTCTGTAGAGAGCATCTGTGACCTCGCAATGGACAGCAAACTGGGAGATTTTGGAGATGTCTCCTGTTGCACACTCGAAGGATCCACTGAACGCATTGGTGACCTTGACTGCCACTGATGGAGCCGTCCTCACCTTGGTCTGAGTCTCGAGGTCTGGTTGCAGGAGATGGCACTGTGACCACATCCTTGCTGAAGCACAGCCTTCACACACGCTGTTCCTCAGTGAAATTGATGGAGGAGAACTACTGCTGGAATACCCTGGGAGGAGAAGGCCGACCTCTGGCCACATTCTCTGTGCCTCAGTTGCCTCCGAAGGTGATGCTAGAGCGCGAGGTCCCATGCCAGCACGGCTCCCATGAAATGATATAAATGTTGATGTTTCAAATCTGCCCTCAATGAAAGTCAGGAATCTTTAAGAGCCAGAACATTTCTTCAACTGCAAATCACTCAAATCGGTCGAAACGCCTGCCTGCCTATGTGAAACTAAGAAGGAAACATTATTGACCGACAAAAACTTTACTGGATGCTGACGCCTTTAAATAGCACTCATCCAGCTGACATCCGACTGAAACTCGACTGCTGAAGCTGTCGTTGTCAGCGCCATGCAATAAACCAGGGAACGAGATTCTAATTTTGTTCTGGGGCGCTAGCGGAGTGCTGCATATGGTAATGATACCATTTTCGCAGGGTGCAGCAGAGCCGGGCACTTCCTGGTTACTGATGCTGCAAAATATCCGCCGAATTTAACGGGAGACACAGTTCTCGTTGTGCCTGGTCGCAAACTCATTTGCACATTGACGGGAGGTGGAAAGTAGCCCAATTTCTCCCCCCTAGGCTCCTACCCTTGCCAGAGATTATGTGTGCTCATAAGTCCAAATAAGCATCAGCACATCTGCCTAGCTGTTCAGAAGTTTTACACTACTGATCAAAACCAGATTTTTAAATTGTCTGGAACTCTGTCGAGAAATATGTCCCTTAGCATTAAATGGCAAAGACCTTCACAGCCAATTACATTTTCACTTTCCAGTAACATCTGCCAAGCTGGATAACATAGAAAACATAGAAAAATAGGTGCAGGAGTAGGCCATTCGGCCCTTCTAGCCTGCACCGCCATTCAATGAGTTCATGGCTGAACATTCAACTTCAGTACCCCATTCCTGCTTTCTCGCCATACCCCTTGATCCCCCCTAGTAGTAAGGACCTCATCTAACTCCTTTTTGAATATATTTAGTGAATTGGCCTCAACAACTTTCTGTGGTAGAGAATTCCACAGGTTCACCACTCTCTGGGTGAAGAAGTTCCTCCGCATCTCGGCCCTAAATGGCTTACCCCTTATCCTTAGACTGTGACCTCTGGTTCTGGACTTCCCCAACATTGGGAACATTCTTCCTGCATCTAACCTGTCGAACCCCATCAGAATTTTAAATGTTTCTATGAGGTCCCCTCTCATTCTTCTGAACTCCAGTGAATACAAGCCCAGTTGATCCAGTCTTTCTTGATAGATCAGTCCCGCCATCCCGGGAATCAGTCTGGTGAACCTTCGCTGCACTCCCTCAATAGCAAGAATGTTCTTCCTCAGGTTAGGAGACCAAAACTGTACACAATACTCCAGGTGTGGCCTCACCGATGCCCTGTACAACTGTAGCAACACCTCCCTGCCCCTGTACTCAAATCCCCTTGCTATGAAGGCCAACATGCCATTTGCTTTCTTAACCGCCTGCTGCACCTGCATGCCAACCTTCAATGACTGATGTACCACAACACCCAGGTCTCTTTGCACCTCCCCTTTTCCTAATCTGTCACCATTCAGATAATAGTCTGTCTCTCTGTTTTTACCACCAAAGTGGATAACCTCACATTTATCCACATTATACTTCATCTGCCATGCATTTGCCCACTCACCTAACCTATCCAAGTCGCTCTGCAGCCTCACAGCATCCTCCTCACAGCTCACACTGCCACCCAACTTAGTGTCATCCGCAAATTTGGAGATACTACATTTAATCCCCTCATCTAAATCATTAATGTACAGTGTAAACAGCTGGGGCCCCAGCACAGAACCTTGCGGTACCCCACTAGTCACTGCCTGCCATTCTGAAAAGTACCCATTTACTCCTACTCTTTGCTTCCTGTCTGACAACCAGTTCTCAATCCATGTCAGCACACTACCCCCAATCCCATGTGCTCTAACTTTGCACATCAATCTCTTGTGTGGGACCTTGTCGAACGCCTTCTGAAAGTCCAAATATACCACATCAACTGATTCTCCCTTGTCCACTCTACTGGAAACATCCTCAAAAAATTCCAGAAGATTTGTCAAGCATGATTTCCCTTTCACAAATCCATGCTGACTTGGACCTATCATGTCACCTCTTTCCAAATGCACTGCTATGACATCCTTAATAATTGATTCCATCATTTTACCCACTACCGATGTCAGGCTGACCGGTCTATAATTCCCTGTTTTCTCTCTCCCTCCTTTTTTAAAAAGTGGGGTTACATTGGCTACCCTCCACTCTATAGGAATTGATCCAGAGTCAATGGAATGTTGGAAAATGACTGTCAATGCATCCACTATTTCCAAGGCCACCTCCTTAAGTACTCTGGGATGCAGTCCATCAGGCCCTGGGGATTTATCGGCCTTCAATCCCATCAATTTCCCCAACACAATTTCCCGGCTAATAAGGATTTCCCTCAGTTCCTCCTCCTTACTAGACTCCCCGACCCCTTTTATAACCGGAAGGTTGTTTGTGTCCTCCTTCGTGAATACCGAACCAAAGTACTTGTTCAATTGGTCCGCCATTTCTTTGTTCCCCGTTATGACTTCCCCTGATTCTGACTGCAGGGGACCTATGTTTGCCTTTACTAACCTTTTTCTCTTTACATATCTATAGAAAGTTTTGCAATCTGCCTTAATGTTCCCTGCAAGCTTCTTCTCGTAATCCATTTTCCCTGCCCTAATCAAACCCTTTGTCCTCCTCTGCTGAGTTCTAAATTTCTCCCAGTCCCCAGGTTCGCTGCTATTTCTGGCCAATTTGTATGCCACTTCCTTGGCTTTAATACTATCCCTGATTTCCCTTGATAGCCACGGTTGAGCCACCTTCCCTTTTTTATTTTTATGCCAGACAGGAATGTACAATTGTTGTAGTTCATCCATGCGGTCTCTAAATGTCTGCCATTGCCCATCCACAGTCAACCCCTTAAGTATCATTCGCCAATCCATCCCAGCCAATTCATGCCTCATACCTTCAAAGTTAGCCTTCTTTAAGTTCTGGACTATGGTCTCTGAATTAACTGTTTCATTCTCCATCCTAATGCAGAATTCCACCATATTATGGTCACTCTTCCCCAAGGGGCCTCGCACAACGAGATTGCTAATTAATCCTCTCTCATTACATAACACCCAGTCTAAGATGGCCTCCCCCCTAGTTGGTTCCTCGACATATTGGTCTAAAAAACCATCCCTTATGCACTCCAGGAAATCCTCCTCCACCGTATTGCTTCCAGTTTGGTTAGCCCAATCTATGTGCATATTAAAGTCACCCATTATAACTGCTGCACCTTTATTGCATGCACCCCTAATTTCCTGTTTGATGCCCTCCCGAACATCACTACTACTGTTTGGAGGTCTGTACACAACTCCCACTAACGTTTTTTGCCCTTTGGTGTTCTGTAGCTCTACCCATATAGATTCCACATCATCCAAGCTAATGTCCTTCCTCACTATTGACTTAATCTCCTCCTTAACCAACAATGCTACCCCACCTCCTTTTCCTTTTATTCTATCCTTCCTGAATGTTGAATACCCCTGGATGTTGAGTTCCCAGCCCTGATCATCCTGGAGCCACGTCTCCGTAATCCCAATCACATCATATTTGTTAACATCTATTTGCACAGTTAATTCATCCACCTTATTGCGGATACTCCTTGCATTAAGACACAAAGCCTTTCGGCTTGTTTTTTTAACACCCTCTGTCCTTTTAGAATTTTGCTGTACAATGGTCCTTTTTGTTCTTTGCCTTGGGTTTCTCTGCCCTCCACTTTTCCTCATCTCCTTTCTGTCTTTTGCTTTTGCCTCCTTTTTGTTTCCCTCTATCTCCCTGCATTGGTTCCCATCCCCCTGCCATATTAGTTTAACTCCTCCCCAACAGCACTAGCAAACACTCCCCCGAGGACATTGGTTCCGATTCTGCCCAGGTGCAGACCGTCCGGATTGTACTGGTCCCACCTCCCCCAGAACCGGTTCCAATGCCCCAGGAATTTGAATCCCTCCCTGCTGCACCATTGCTCAAGCCACGTATTCATCTGAGCTATCCTGCGATTCCTACTCTGACTAGCACGTGGCACTGGTAGCAATCCCGAGATTACTACTTTTGAGGTCCTACTTTTTAATTTAGCTCCTAGCTCCCTAAATTCATTTCATAGGACCTCATCCCTTTTTTTACCTATGTCGTTGGTACCAACGTGCACCAAGACAACTGGCTGTTCTCCCTCCCTTTTTAGAATGTCCTGCACCCGCTCCGAGACATCCTTGACCCTTGCACCAGGGAGGCAACATACCATCCTGGAGTCTCAGTTGCGGCCGCAGAAACGCCTATCTATTCCCCTTACAATTGAATCCCCTATCACTATCGCTCCCCCACTCTTTTTCCTGCCCTCCTGTGCAACAGAGCCAGCCACGGTGCCATGAACTTGGCTGCTGCTGCCCTCTCCTGATGAGTCATCCCCCTCAACAGTACTCAAAGCAGTGTATCTATTTTGCAGTGGGATGACCACAGGGGACCCCTGCACTACCTTCCTTGCACTACTCTTCCTGCTGGTCTTCCATTCCCTCGCTGGCTGTGGACCCTTCTCCTGCGGTAAGACCAACTCGCTGCACGTGCTACTCACGTTATTCTCAGCATCGTGGATGCTCCAGAGTGAATCCACCCTCAGCTCCAACTCCGCAACGCGGACCATCAGCAGCCGGAGGTGGATACACTTCCCGCACATGTAGTCGTCAGGGACACTGGTGTTGTCCCCGAGTTCCCACATGGTACAGGAGGAGCATATCACGTGACCGAGCTGTCCTGCCATGACTTAACCCTTAGATACACTTAAATTGGCAACAACAATGTTAAAAGTTACTGACTAATAAAGAAAAAGAAAAACTACTCACCAATCAGCAGCCAATCACTTACCACGTTGGCTGTGACGTCACCTTTTGATTTCTTTCTACTTCTTTTTTGCCTTCTCTCCCAGCTGGAGCTGCACCGGTACGCCTCTCTCGACTCCCGCCTCTCTCGACGCTCCCCGGACTGCTGAGCCTTTTATAGGCCGCTGCCTCTCTCGACTCTCGACGCTCCCCGGACTGCTGAGCCTTTTATAGGCCGCTGCCTCTCTCGACTCCCGCCTCTCTCGACTCTCCCCGGACTGCTGAGCCTTTTATAGGCCGCTGCCTCTCTCGACTCCCGCCTCTCTCGACGCTCCCCGGACTGCTCCTTAAAGTACCGTGTCAGTTCTGCCTTTGATTCTTAAATTTCTGCCTGTAAGCTTCAAGTGTTAATCAGGCCCTGAGAATATCACATTTTACCTGAAGGAAAAAAAATGCAGTGCCTCCTTCTGTGCTGTAACCATTCTATGATTTACAATATCATAGCCCATACTATCAGTTGGAGTAACGTAGGGAAACGTTGCAAGTGCTTTTCAACTTTGTGGCATTGTCAGGTGGCTGCTGGTTCATTTTTGTCCCATTTGTGGTGACCAGATAAAAATTCTAATTACCAGAGAAAATTATCAATGCTGTTTAAAATTTGGAACTTAACAAAATGGGTGGGCCCCAAGTTCCACAATCCCACTTACTGGACTCGTTGCTGATGCATGTTTCTCTGTGAGGTCAGGAGTACAGTGACAATTTTTCTTCTTCTCAATTCCCTCATTCTGGCACAATCTTTTTTTCTTCTGCCTCATACTCTTTCTGTTTCTCTTCATACTGGGGCTGCATAACTTAAACTGCCTATTTCCACCTCTGTAACATTGCCCGTCTCCACCCTTGCCTCAGCTCATCCACTGCAGAAGCCCTCATCCATGCCTTTGTTACCTCTAGACTTGACTATTCCAACACACTCCTGACTGACCTCCCACATTCTACCATACATAAACTGGAGGTGATCTAAAACTCGCACCAAGTCCTGCTCACCCATCAACCCTGTGCTTGCTGACCTACATTGGCTTCTGGTTAAGCTACACCGCGATTTCAAAATTCTCAGCCTTATTTTCAAATCCTTCCATGGTCTCACACCTCCCTATCTCTGTAATCTCCTCTAGCCCCACAACCCCCCCCGAGATGTCTGCGCTCCTCTAATTCTGCCCTCTTGAGCATCCTTGATTATAATCACTCAACCATTGGTCGCTGTGTCTTCTGTTACCTAGGCCCCAAGTTCTGGAACTCCCTGCCTAAACATTTCCGCTTCTCTACCTCTCTTTACTCCTTCAAGATGCTCCTTTAATTATACCTCACCTGTGCTAATTTCTACTTCTGCGGCTCGGTGTCAAATTTTTATCTCATAATACTCCTGTGAAGTGCCTTGGGATGTTTCTCTACATTAAAGGCGCTATATAAATACAAGTTTTTTGCTGTTGTCGTTGCTATTTCTCCTTCCCATTAGCTTTGAATTCTTGTTGTTCCCTCTATTCTTCCTGACCGCATTGCTCTTCTTCCTGTTTATATCGCTCTTGTTCTTTCTCTACCTGCAGCTTTCATTCTCTCAAGTGAAATTCTCACTCCTTTAGCTGAATTTTTCCCTCTTATCTTTTTTCCTGCCACTATTTACACAATTTATTTTTCTGCATCTGGCCAATATAGTTTTTTTTTTGAAATTCCTGTTTCTGTTTGGTTCAGTTCACTTGAAAATATTAGGGGGCCACAATTGCCCCCACCTGAAGCGGGGCGCACGCAACCCGTTTTGTCTGTTTTCACCGCCATGGTGGTTGAGGTCGCCTCTTGAGTGAAATTCGGCTCTTTTTTTTCTCTCAGATTTGGAAGTCGCTCTTAATTAGGGTGGTGACTGCACGAGAGGGGTGGATACGCGGCAGTGGCAACACCTGAGGGGCGGAAGTTGGGGGCGGTGGGAGTGGTCAACACGATGACATCATCACGACGCCACTTCACCACGGCTCTCCCCTTCCACTCAACAGGGAGAGCCTTCGCGATTTCTAAAATTCGGCCCACTGGGCCAACAGGGAGGGTTTCGGCCGAGCCAGCGGCCTGGCACCCAAGTGGGGAGGCCGGGCCAGCGGCCTGGCACCCAAGTGGGGAGGCCAGGCTGCCTGTTGGTGGCCCGGCCGATCTCGGGGGCATAATTTTCGGTCCGACATGACAGTCGGCCGACAAAATAAACATGGCGGCAGCAGCAGCGCATCCTCCCCTTTAAGGGAAGCCGCACCACCAGTGCAGAAGGCCACAGCCTCACTGGACCATCGGGAAAAAACAGGTTTTTGCACCACCGGGTGGGCCGAAGAGTTTCAGAGGGGAATGTCACTGTTGGGAGGGGTGCGGGGGGTGGGGGGTGGCGGGGGATAGATTGGCAGTGCGCGCGGTGATGCTGCACATAACAAGGATCGGCAGCAGCGGAGCGTTAAGTGGGGGGCTCGGCGCACCACCGGGAAACCTCGGATGGGCAATTTGGCTAGCAGCGGCTGGTAACAAGCCTTAAGGAGAGGAGCAATTTCGGACCCTGGATGTTTTACAATGCCTTCATCGCCAGTTCAACTCAGTATCCCAGATAGCTGCCACCGAATACTGTTCCGAATACTGTTAGATACCTTATTGTCTTCAGTGGCTTCAATCACTCTCTTAAACGTCTGAGCATCTTACTTTCAAGGCAGTTGATTCACACTGTCCTATATCTACTTGTAGAATAGCATAACTGGGGATGTAACACTAGCATCCCCTTATGATATAGATCAGATATTCATGTTAATACAATTTGCCTTTGTGACTTGACATTAAAATAATGAATTTGCAACACCACTTCAGTAATTCATCTTGCTTGATTTAAACCAATTTTGTAATTAGTTTCTCCTCAATGTTATCCTTCTTACATCCTTTTGCTGCCTGACTGCTCCAACTCCACAACTCTTGCCTATTTTAAAAACTAACTCCACTGACTACCTCCCATCCCCCAAGTGGTATCCACCAGCCAAACTTGGCGATGACCCCTGCTAATGTCACTTGAATAGAGTTCATGCAGCAGCAATGAGTGTGAATGATCACTGGAATGTCGAACTATATTTCACTGTTTGCAGAATGCTGGTTCAGATTCCCTGGCAATTAAATTCAACTTTGGTGGGGGCACAAAATGGCTGGTAGCATTGGAAAAGGAATTTAGACAGCTTGTATAATGGGAGGACTATCTACTACTGCCCATTTTATTCCATTGCCAAAATGAATCTACCCCCATGCCGCAACTGAAATTTAAATTATACCTTATAAATAAAAGCACTGTTGTCTTGTGAATTGAACCCTTTTAACAACTAAGCTTAGTTCAATCACAATATATTTTGCATATATTGCACCAAGCTTTGTCTGAAATCTCAAAACATGACAGTTATGAAGAAAAAATTAACTTCTCTAACTCTAACCCTAACGCAAAAGATCGGCCAACGTGCCTTTTTTTCCAATTTTATTTAAAAGGGATATGAGTCATCGCAGTATTAAAAACAGTGACAATTTCAGCATCAGAAATTCCAGGTCAGGATGAAGAATCAACAGCAGTATAACTTTAAGAATAATATTTGCAAGAAAAATTCAACTCATTTTGAGAAATGGCCTGATTGCATCCAAAATGAGAGACAGCCACGTTAAAATAAGCTTTGATAAACTTTGGAACGAGATAGTCAGAATTTAATGTATAATTGGAAATAATCAGCTTCGTACCTGGGAATGATCATAGCATAATTCCATCAGCAGCATTTTTAGTAAGGGTTTGTTTATACCAATTAAATACATTGGTGAACCATAAAACTAATGAGATTTCTAGCAGTTATTCTGTATTAAAGTTATATGGTTGTCCTTTTCCCTTTAGAAAACATAGGAAAATAGGAGCAGGAGTTGGCCATTCAGCCCCTCAAGCCTATTTATGGCTGATCTGCGACCTAACTTCATATACCCACCTTTGCCCCCATATCCCTTAATACCTTTGGCCTATTTAAGCCTCAGCCACAGGTGGATGCTGCGGGACAAAGGATACGGCCTCGCCATCTGGTGCATGACCCCGCTCCGGAACCCTCAGACAGAAGCCGAGCATCGCTACAATAACAGCCATATAGCCACACACAATATCGTTGAAAGGACAATTGGAGTGCTCAGGCAGTGCTTCCGATACCTGGACCATTCTGGAGGCAGCCTGTAATACCACCCTGAGCAGGTCACTGAGTTCATTGTGGTGTGCTGCATGTTGCACAACTTAGCCATCATGAGGGGACAGGAATTGCCACAAGGGACTGCAGGACCACCTCAGGAGAGAGGGGAGGAGGAAGAGGAGGAGGAGAAGGAGGACGAGGAGCCTGGCGATGAACCCATGCCACCGCTCAACACCACAGGGGAAGCCTGGTGGAGCTTTCGGGACTGCAAAAGTGTTACGTCAGTAACTCATAAATGAACGGTGAGAGTTAGGTTTCACTTTTGCCTGGCCACTGTATGGAACCCTGATGACTGTTACCCTTCATATTCTAAAAGTGAGTGAGGTGCTGTACAAGAATGGTTAAGTTGAATAAAAAGATTTGTATAAAATGTAAAATTTTGTAAAACATTGAAAAATGTAAAAGTTAATAAATAATTTTTTATGTTCAAATGTGTAAACAGTAGTACATTTTTAAAAATAACAATAACAATAATAGTAGCAATAGCAACAGCAACAGCAACAAGAATAATAACAAAACAACGAACACCCCCCCCTCCCCCCACCCTACACCAATTTTACCTGCGGTCACCATTCCCATCGCATTTCCACCCCCCTGATCCTTACCCCCAATTGCTTCCTCCCATTACTCCTACCCGCGTTGGGACCAGGACGTTGTGCAGCAAGGCATCCAGAGCACCAGCTGTTGCTGGGGGATAGACAATGGCAGTGCCATGTGTGGATCTACTGGAGAAGCACAGGGTGTGGAAGACCTGGCTTCTGAGTCAGAAGGAGATCTACTATGACACTGTGGGGTTCAGTACCAAATGCTGAGACCATCAATTGCCGCATGGCATTGATGAACTCGGTGTTTTGCCGCACCACCGCAATCAGCTCCGACATGTCCTCCGATTGATGTGCGGATTGTGCGGCAATGTTCCCGGCTATTCCACCCATGGCCTGGAGGAGCTTTCGACCTACATCGACGATCACCCTAGACAGTTCCACAGTGTCTAGGTCGGCGTCTGCTTGTCTCAGAGCATACCTGCTTTGCCGGATCAACCTCCGTGGATGCGGCAAACAGGCTTGAACATTCGAGGTGCGCTGTTGCACATTGCTTGTTCCCGCTACTTCTGAGGTGGTGAACCCAAGAAAGTTCTGTTATGTATTGTCCAGGTACATTAAATGTACAGTTACAATGGTGCGCCACAAGGGGCACTGTGGTGGGAGACCCGAAAGTATCTGCGAGACCGAGTATAAAAGGCTGCCCACCACACTCTGGAGTTACACAATAAAGGACTAAGGTCACAGCAGTTACTGCAACACCAGACTGTGTGGAGTCAGTGATTTGAGTGCTACATACATCACAAATTGGCAGCGAGGACACAGACGAGCTCTTCACGCAACCATGGCTACTTTGGGCATGCTAAAGGATTTCACAGAGGGTAATGACTGGGATGCCTTTACGGAAAGGCTCGAGTACTATTTTATAGCAAACGACCTGACAGGGAACACGAACGCACTGATAGAGAAGTGTAAGGCGATATTGCTGTCCAGTTGTGGCGATGAGGTCAGGGATTTTCTGGCACCCGCAAGTGCCAAGGACAAATATGAGCAGCTAATTGAACTCATTCGTAACCAACTGAAACCGAAGGAGAGCATCCTCATGGCCAGGCACAAATTCAACCACCACTGCAGACCTGAGGGCCAGGATGTCACAAAATATGCTGCGGACATCAGGAGACTTTGCGGTGCCGTGCGATTTTGGCACACACCTTAACGAGGCATTGCGAGACGTCTTTGTTACGTGGATTGGCCATGAGGGTCTCCTTCAAAGGCTGCTATCTACTGAACCTACAGTCAGCCTGCAGCAAGCCATCAACATCAGCCAGGCATTTATGACCTCGACTTACAGCACCAGGCAGATGATCCACACGGTCTCGAACCCGGCAGGTACTAGTCACAGGATAGCGCCCGTCACGGACAAAACTGCAGAATGTGGCTCTGCCCAGGGCAGAGAGCACGGACCTCAGGGTCCTGGAACTCAGAGTCTGCCAAGGGGGGCTAATCGAGTAGCACCATGCTGGCGCTGCGGAGGAAGCCATGGGGTTCACCGGTGCAGGTTTGAGGAGTATACGTGCAATACCTGCCACACGAAAGGCCAACTTCAGCGTATGTGCAAAAGAAACACGACTCACTGTGCGGCTGAGGAGATGGTAGATGATCTGCTCTCCAGCGAGGAGCATTGCAGTTTGGCTCGACGGGCATCCCAGCCCCAGGTAGAAGAAGATGATGCGTTTGGACTGTATACGTGTACCGACGATTCGGCCCCAGTGATTATGGAAGTTAAGATTAACGGAGTCCCAGTGAGTTTGGAAATGGACACTGGGTCGGGTCAGTCGCTGATGAGTCAGGAAACTTTTGATAAACTGTGGATCAAGCCAGCTGCATGACCCAAGCTGGTCCTGGTCACGGCGAAGCTGCGCACCAACACCAAGGAACTGGTACCTGTTCTTGGCAGAGCGGATGTGCAGGTATCTCTCGGTGGCGAGACGCACGGTTTACCTTTGTGGATCATTGCAGGCGATGGGCCGACGCTGCTCGGCAGGAGATGGATGGGGAAAGTCCATGGGAGCTGGGAAGACTTCATTCCTCCATAAACCGCTGTCCCCCGTGTTCACAGGCAGAGCAGGCCTCCACCTTCGGATCGGATGGCAGCGAAGGAAGCGTGTGTGGGGTTGGGCAGAGCAGTGGCGGCCGTCGACTCTCCCCTGCAAAGTCTGAGAGTGAGAAAGAGGCGCTGGAACCAGCAGCAGCGCTGACCGAGCTGGAGAAGGGCTTCGACGGGCTGCCCCAGCAGGCACTGTCGGCCCGCAGGCAGAGGCGACCATTTGTGGGGCTTGCAGCGGGAGGAGTGGTGAATCGGCAGTTTCGGGAGCGGGACTCGTTCGGCGACGTCGTGAGGGCCGGTGCTCCGAGGAGCGGGGCTCGTCCAGGATCGGCTGCAGCAGTGAGGAGGTCTGCTCCGGAGGACGTGTGTGTGTGTGTGGCAGATCCCGGACAAAAAGGTCAGCTGCGTGGGGTGCTCCAAAGGATGCGGCAGTGCGGGAGCCAGTGCGATGCGGCTCCCGGGTGCGTTCAGAGTGTGGCGGCTTTCTCTCTCTCTCTCTCTCTCTCTCTCTCGAGAGAGAGAGAGAGAGAGAGGGAGAGCAGGCAGCAGCACAGCGATTTCAAGATGGCGGCGAGCCTCATGACAGCTGAGTTCTGCAGAGAGAGGCAGGCAGGCACCAGCAGACCACCTAAAATGGCGGCGCCCAGTAGGGACCTCGTGGGAAAAACAAAATGGCGTCTTAAAAGGGAAATGTACCCAGGAGTCTTAAAGGGGGCCTTACACCATTGGCGGTCCCCACAAAGAGACTTTTGTAAGGGCAAGAGTGAGTCAAAATGATTACTGTGATTTGTATGATGACGTGATTTATGACAAGGGTTAATATTTTGATGCTAAAATGACTACTGCCATTAAAATGATTGATATGATTGGTGAAAAGATGCACAGTTAAAAGGGTTAATGGATCTGTGACTAACATGACTAATGGATTAATGCGATTTCTGATTTTATGTGATTTATGCAATTGTTCAGCGACTGCAGACAAGCCGCAAAGGCAACTATTTTCTGAGAACAGAGGCAATGCAATTGTTGCCATACCCTGTCTCAGCGCAGCCCATTACCTTGGGCAAAAAGGGACAGGATGCCACCATCATATCTCACCCAGTGGAGCTGGGATTTAATAACTGTTCAGTGTACCTGCAACCTTTTGACATAACTCTTCAACGCGTCTATATGTATCATACAAATGTACTGACTATGTGTACCTGCTTTCTACTGGAGATTATGTTTGTGTACTTGTATCACCCATGTAAGGACTGCAAATACCACATGCCTGCACTGGACTGCAAGCATAATCTCTACATGGGGGGGAAGAGGGAAGTGGATGGTCATGGACTCACACTCACAAATCAACCAGGACGAACAAGGCCGAAGTTATCGGCAATTTGCTTTTGGAACTGGGGGGGTGGTGGTGGGGAGTGAGATGCTATGTATTGTCCATGTACATTAAATGTATAGTTACAATGGTGCGCCACAAGGGGCACTGTGGTGGGAGACCCCGAAAGTACCTGTGAGACAGAGTATAAAAGGCTGCCCACCACACCTGAGGGGCACTCTGGAGTTACACAATAAAGGACCAAGGTCATAGCAGTTACTACAACACGAGACTGCGTGGAGTCAGTGATTTGAGTGTTACATACATCACAAGTTCGATCCCGACGACGAAGAGGGGGCCGCAGGTAAAATATCTGAGTCCACAAGAACCTTCTCCCCCTCCTCCACCAACTCATCAACTGCTTGCGATATCTCCCCGCCACCCGCCCCCCCTCCACCAACCCCGCCACAACTGCTTGCAGAGGGTCCTAAGGGTGCCCCTCTTCTTCCTCTTGTTATTCGTCATCGTCCAGCCAGTAGTGCCTGAAGGAGGCAGAGGTGGAGTCTCCCATGGTGGGCTGGCATGCATGCGACTCATGATGTGCAACTAGAAAACAAAATATGAGTGGTTAGCAGCAGGGGAGGGGGGTCAGGTGACATGAGTATGGTCACATATCGCAGGATTATTTAGAGGACCACCACTACTGCATTATATGTCGCCGAGAAACACTACATGAAATGAACCTAACCCGAATGCACAGAAACTGCATGACATTACATTACATGACCTCAATATTACATTACATTATACTGACATAACATTACATGACTGCAACACAGCCTGGGGATTATGCAAGACTTACCCTCCGCTGTCACAAGATCAGCACCACCACAGGTAGCCATCCTGTTGTGCACATCCACCTGCAGCGCACTCCTCAAGATCCATCAGCTCGACTATATTTGGTGCACCTCCTCTTGTGAGCCGCTGCTCTGCACGATTGTTGTAAATTTTCTTCTGCAAAGATGACAATAGCAATGTTTAACCGAATTGCCCATCTGCTCTTGCGGCACACACAGATAGCCATTTAAGCAACAGTAACATATTGTGTGCATTTAATACAGTGCTTTGTTCAATGCCCCATTAAGGTCCGATTACGTTGCATGTGGTCCATGAGGAACACATCTAAGTGCACAAACATCTTTTAAGATCTCAGAAACCCATCATAGTAAGATCATTCATGGCAAACAAGATGTGACGCTAAGCCCACCTATATCAACATGTGTCAGATTTACATTTTAAGTAATGGAGTGCATGATTAAAAATATTACTTACTCTCGCGACCGAAACTAGGTCATTCCATCTCTTCCGGCACTGGTTGGCCCTCCAATGCACTTGTGCCATTGAGGACACCGTCTCCGAAATTTCATGCGAGATCCTCTGGTACATGACCGGGGTGGGAGGGGGGCTTTCCCACGCCCACCTGTGGTCAAGTGACCCCATTTGGCCTCCACCTCAGGCACCAGTGCCTCTTGGGCATCCAGGGTAAATCTTCTTGTCCACCTCCTCCCCCCCACCTTTCGTTCTTGCTCTCCTCGTTGCATTTTTTATCAAAACAATAAGAAGCTTTTTCTATGTCTCTCCCAATAATGTGCAGTATTCGTTCTCTAATCCCTTGTTTTCTTTTATTCTCCTCTTTCTCGACTATTCTCTTCTCTCTCCTTTCTCTCTCTCTCACTCTCTCGCTGAGAAAAATGGACCTCCTGCGCATGTGAGGGCGACCCCTGACCCCGAATCGCGGGAAAAAAATACTTCAGAAAAAAAATCGCGCATGCACAGAAGTCCAGTTTTTACTGCCCTCAAAAAAAAAACATTCTTCCACGACTATGAATATCGCCACCGCTAGACACATACTGCTATTGTTACTGCCGGTCAACTCTTGACCAAACTAGCAGCCCTCGTTCTTAGTGATATTCCGGCGGTTAAAAAAAAAAGACAATCTGCAATTACTGCCGAGAAATCGCTGGTGGCAGTATTGACAAAATTCCAGCCCAATATCCTTAATTACAGAGTCTAGTAATTTCTCGACAACTAATGTTAGGTTAATTGGAACAGTTCCTGAATCGAGAGAACTTTGGAAGATTATAGTTCGAGCATCTGTAATGTTCTCGCCTACTTCCTTTAAAACCCTAGGCTGGAAACCATCTGATCCTGGAGAATTATCATTCTTTAGTGCCATTATTTTCTTAATTACAGATATTTTGCTAATGTTAATTTTGGTGGGTCCCCATCCCTGATTCAATATTAGTTTCCTTGGGATGTCCAGCATGGTATCCATTTCCTCTACTGTAATTACTGATGCAAAGTCATTATTCAACATGTCTGCCATTTCCTTATTTTCATTTACCATATCACCATTATCAGTTTTCAAGGAACCCACATTGCTCCTGACTATCTTCTTTTTCCTCATATAATTGTAAAAATGGATGTGTTGATTTTAATATTCCTTGCAGGTTTCTTTTCATACTCCCTTTTTGTAGCTCTGACTATCTCACCTTTTATTGTTCTTTTTATTTGTTGCCAGTATCTGTGCTTTTTTTTGCATTTTTTTATGCTTTTTCTTTTAGTTTTATGTTGCCCCTACATCTTTTGTCGTCCATGGCTGGTTTTTTTCAACGAGTGGAGCTCTTGTTCCTTAGGGGTATAAACTGGTATCACCTCAAATTATTTTTCGAACACCTCCCACCGATCTTCTGTCAATTTACCCATTAACAGATTTGTCCAGTTACTGTAGACAGTCTCTGTCTCATTGCAGTGAAGTTGGCCTTTCCTAAATCCAGAAACTTAGCAGCTGTTTCGCATTTCTCCTTTCAAACACAACAGTGATATTATGATCACTTTTAGATAAATGTTCATTAGTCATTATTAAATCTAATATGGCCTGCCCCATTGTTGGGTCTAGGCCATTACATATTGCTGCAGGAAACTATCCTGAACACACTCAAGAAATGTGCTACCTTTCTGGCATGAGCTGGTCTTCGCCCAATCTATATGAAAGTTAAAATCTTCCATTAAAAACAATCTGCCCTTATTACACGCTTATCTAATCTCTGCAGTTATGTATTCTGTCACAGCTGCTACCTTCTTCACAGAGAAGAAAGATGTTAATGCAATAGTTAAGCTTAGGTTTCTGCTTCAAGCAGTTCAAGAGTCTTATTGTAATGTTTTGGTACTGAAATAAAACAGGCTGAACAATGATTGCAATCAGCACTGACAGAATGAAAGATTTAAGCAAGATTGGAATGCACAGACTTTACCCCATTCAGCCATTTCCAGATTAACCTGAAAATAAATAGAGATTATAAAGGAGACAGGAAAACGTTAAAAACAATTGTGGTGAACTGCATCGAGACAAAGGAAGCAATCTGTTAAGAAAGAAAGGCTGATAAAACGTACCATGCCCATAATCTGTTGGTTTAACACAGAGAATTACCAGTGATTAACATAGAAAAGTTCACAGCCGATAGCTTCAAGCACTTCTAACTAATGAAGAAAATAAATAAAATGAGAAACATTGTAATTGCCTACATTTTCACTGTAGAATTGTTCTGTGAAGCCTTTAAATGTTCTGTTACATTAGTTAATGCAAGTGAGAACTTTGTTGCTAACGCCATCGTCGTTATGCTTTGTAACCTGAAGATCAATATTTTTGCAGCTTAGTCAGTCAATGTTTGGCTAATTATATCCTTTGACTAAATTCACTTAGTGCTTCAGGAAGAGTAAAGCATTTCAACAACACCTCAGAGAGTAACAGTCATCATTTTGATTACAGCAAACACAATGGGGCCTATTTTGACTTTAGGGTGGTGAGGAGGCCTCCATCGTTTTGAGACGACAGCCTCATTTAAATTTGGCTGGTGAGGTGCAGGATCATCATCATCATCATCATCATAGGCAGTCCCTCAGAATCGAGGAAGACTTGCTTCCACTCTTAAAATTAGTCTTTAGGTGGCTGAACAGTCCAATACGAGAACCACAGTCCTTGTCACAGGTGAGACAGATAGTCGTTGAGGGAAATGGAGGTGGGATTGGTTTGCCGCACACTCTTTCCGCTGCCTGCCCTTGATTTCTGCATGCTCTCGGCGATGAGACTCAAGATGCTCAGCGCCCTCCCGGATGCACTTCCTCCACTTAGGATGGTCTTTGGCCAGGGACTTCCAGATGTCAGTGGGGATGTTGCACTTTATCAGGGAGGCTTTGAGGGTGTCCTTGTAATGTTTCATCTGCCCACCTTTGGCTCGTTTGCCGTGAAGGAGTTCCGAGTAGAGCACTTGCTTTGGGAGAATCGTGTCTGGCATGCGAACAATGTGGCTGCCCAGCGGAGCTGATTAAGTGTGGTCAGTGCTTCAATGCTGGGGATGTTGGCCTGGTTGAAAATGCTAATGTTGGTGCATCTGTCCTCCCAGGAGATTTGTAGGATCTTGCGGAGACATCGTTGGTGGTATTTCTCCAGCAACTTGAGGTGTCTACTGTACATGGTCCATGTCTCTGAGTCATACAGGAGGACGGGTATTACTATAGCTGTAAACCATGAAGCTTGGTGGCAATTTTGAGGGCCTGGTCTTCAAACACTCTTTTCTGCAGGCGGCCGAAGGCTGCACTGGCACACTGGAGGCGGTGTTCAACCTCGTCATCAATGTCTGCTCTTGTTGATAAGAGGCTCCTGAGGTATGGGACATGGTGGAGGACCTTTGTCTCACGAATATTTAGCGTAAAGCCCATGGTTTTGTATGCCTCAGTAACTACGTTAACTACGTCCTGGAATTCAGCCTCTGTATGTGCGCAGATGCAGGCGTCATCCGTGTACTGTAGTTTGATGATAGAGGTTGGGGTGGTGTAAGATTCCAAATTCGTGCAAACCCCCCAGTGTTTGGACTCACTGAAAAGGAAATTCGATTTGGGTCTATGAAACAGAAAGTTTGGGATCCCAAAATGCATATGGAAGAAATCTATGAGTTTTAACCAAGTTTGGGATTTTAAAAGGCATGTTTGGGCCTGCGGGAAAAGCTGCAGAGACAGAGGGGCGGAATCAATCTTTACCTTTAGAATTTGGATATTGCAGCTAATCAGTTTGTCTGGGGGAGCTGTTTAACCATAGTCAGACTCCCAGAAAACATTAGCATTTAAACAATCGACCACGGAAGAAACATTATCCACCCCACCCATAGGACCCAAATGTCACATACATATTCCAACACCTTTTTCAACATGCATAGAAATATCTGGCTCAGCCCAGACTTCCCAAAGCCAAAGCAGTGCTTTCACAATGGACAAGAAACATAGAAACATAGAAAATAGGTGCAGGAGTAGGCTATTCGGCCCTTCGAGCCTGCACCATCATTCAATATGATCATGGCTGATCATGCAACTTCAGTACCACATTCCTGCTTTCTCTCCATACCCCTTGATCCCTTTAGTGCAAGAGTTCCTCAGCTCATAAATAAGGGGTATCACAATCCCAAAGTCTATCAATGCCAGATTAAAACAGTTAATCAAGTTTCAGTTAGCTAGCCCGCCAAAACTTATACAAAGAAGACCACTTAAAATCAATTGGGCAGCAAAACTCAAACAAAAGAAATGTTAGATTTGGCGCGAAGATTAAGCAGCCTCTCAGAGTACAATTGAGGGCCTATCGTACCAAGAGAACTACTTCTATTCTGACCATCACAGGAAGAACTGTTCTGACCATCACAGGAAGAACTGTTCTGACCATCACAGGAAAACTTTTCTGACCAAGCACTTCGGAACAACAAGATCGAGAGCACACGGCGAGAAACCACAGGAAGAAACATCCCAACATCAGAGAAAAGAACGTCAAAAACCAATCAGTGTAACATCAAACCAACTGACTTGTTCGGCCTAGACTATCCAGCGGGTAAAAATTACCTAAAGAATTTAAAACCCTATTGCTAACAAAGGAAATTGGGTACTCACCAGAGAAAAATCCAAACGCGTCTAACCGCATCAGCGGACTCAACACAACTGGCTTCAATACGCAGCAGAGGTCTTCTACCACGTCCGGCGTATGGCAAGGCAAACCGGCTATAACCAAAGAACCCCGAAACTGCAAAACAGCCCTAACTGTCAAAGGAAGGATCCGGTGAGCATGATTCCCTGGAGCCCTAGATTTTGACCCAGTTAGAGAGTAAGTGGGAGGTGGGAGGTATTTCGGTTGTGTTTATTACTTGTAATAAAGTATTCCCCATTGTTAAGAATCTTTTTGTAAGATTTTACAGTTTTATTGTAGTGTATTTGTGTTATTTGCTTTCTTGAATAAAATCCATACCTTCTTTGTACAAAACAGTTTTCTGCTGTACTCTATCACTCCCTGATTAATAAATCCAAGCTCGAGAACCAGGGAGTGGTGGGCAAGCTGACAGACCCACCACCCCCTACAGTGGTCTTGGACCTGGCCTGGAGATGGTGAAGGTTGAACAGGTTCCCACTGGTTCTGTAATTTAGTTCCACTCCAGCGAGGCCTGCGCTGCTGCCACAAAGAAAGTTGCGCAGGGAGGCAGGTTCGCGATCGCGGAGGGTGGGGTAACGGGGTGGCAGTTGCTCAGATTATTCCTGTGGGCCCTAGAGGTCCACTGCTACTCAGCCGGCACCTGCAAAAATACACTTGCCTTTTGCAGGCCTCATCTCATCTATCATTCATGGAAACAATCAGAGCCTACCTAACTTTTCAATAGGGGTCTTATTTACATCGTGGGGCCCTGATTATCATATTTAAAGGGACCTATTGCCTGAATCAGGCAGGTGCTTTGAACATCCAGCAGTAGGCCCCTTTAAAAATGGAGCTGGTTGCATCACTGTTGTTAAGGGAAGCCATTACCACTCTATTAACATCAGGCACAGGCAATCAAAATTGATCCCATTTGTCAGCTAAGCACAGCATGATTCTGACCTCAAAGTGAAGGGGAAGTTAAAAGCTCACTTACCTATACCTACAAAGAGAAGGCAGACTGAAAAAGAGAAGAATAAATGGAAAGGTGAGAGAAATAGGAACTGTAATGGAAAAATGAAACAATTATGTCAGTTATGTGAGAATCATATAACATGGTAAGTTTTCTGAAAAATGCCAGATAGCATGCAGTGAATCATATTCTTACTGCTACTTTATTTTCTGGTCTTGACTTTAAATTGGATTCAGTAACTGACAAGATGTCAGCCTTGGCTCAATGGTAGCACTTTCATCTCTGAATCAGAAGGTATTGGATTCAAGCTCCACTCCAGAGACTTGAGCGCATAATCCAAACTGACACATCACTGCCGTATTGAGAGAGAGCTGCACTGTTGGAGATGTCGTCTTTTGGATGAGATGTTAAGCTGAGGCACCAGCTGCTCTCTCAGGTGGATATAAAAGATTCCACAACACTATTTGAAGAAGAGCACGGGCGTTCTCCAGGTGTCTTTGCCAATTTTTATACCTCAACCAACATTAGTAAGATTTGTTCATGTATTTCATTGTTTGTGGGACCTTGCTGTATGAAAAATGGCCGCCGCGTTCCCCTACATTAAAAAAGTTACTACACTTCAAAAACACTTCATTGGCTGTAAAGCACTTTCGGAGATCCTGAGATTGTGAAGAGAACTGTATTAATGAAATTCCTTTCCTTTCATTACTTTCAGATTGCCATAAACTGGTTGCTTCATAGCCATCCAACATGTTGAGCACTCACCAGGCTGTAGCTTCCAGCTCTGGGTCATTAAAATTGTCATGTATGTGCGTTCTGTTTGTAGCCACCAGATGGCATCATCATTGGAGGCCACTGAGCAGCACGACATGGTGCTGCTCAGGTATAAAAGGCCAGCCATTTTGAGAGTCAGGCACTTTGGGCCAAAATAAAGTAGAGCCAAGGTTGTAACTTGCTTAGTTAAACAGTACTCAGTTTGAACCTTTATTGCATAGGTAACATTTGGCAACGAGAATACAAGAACCTTTGTAAAATGAGCACGATTGGATTTTTAGAGCGATTTGTGGAGGGAGAATTTTGGGCAGACTTTGTGAGCCGTTTGAACCAGTGGCCAACAAAATGAAGGGGGTCGACGATGCAGATCAGCACCGGGCTGTGTTCCTCAATCTGTGCGGTTCAAAGATCTCCGGTCTGATAAAGAATCTACTCGTGCCTAGTGATCCAAAAGAGAAAACGTACGAGGAGTTATGTACATTGGTACAGGAGCATCTCAAGCCAGACGACGGCATCATCATTTCAAGATACAGGTTTTATACACACATTCTATCAGAGGGTCAGAGCGCGGCAGAATTCATTGCCGACCTGAGACGTCTAGCGGAACCGTGCAAGTTCGGGACGGTTTTGGCAAACATGCTGCGGGACTTCTTTATTATTTGTATCAACCACGAGGTAATCCTGCGCAAACTTCTGGTGGTGGAGGAGTTGGATTTAAAAAGGGCCATCCAGATTGCTCAATCATGTATGACAACAGACAGGGGTCTAAAGCAAATAGCGGTGAAGAACCGAACCTCAGCAAGTACTGCAAATGCGATTGATTCGTCGTTCAGCAGAGCGGCTGCGTTCGCGAAAACTGTGGCTGCCCAAAATCCGCCAGCGGGAATGTATCCGACTTCTCCGTGTTGGCGTTGTGGGGGAAATCATCGGCACCAGCAGTGCCGACTTAAGCAATATAGTTGTAAAGGCTGTCTGAGAGTGGGGCATCTCCAGCGCAAGTCTCCGCAGATGAGCAAGCGAGCTGCAACATACCACATGGAGGATGAGAGTCAGACTAGCGCGGATCCAGATACGCAATCCGAGATGCCAGAGGAGGAAGTGTATGGACTGTAGTCCTTCATAACCAAGAGTAAACCAATGTTGATTAATGTGAAATTTAACAGGATACCGGTATCAATGGAACTGGACTCGGAGGCGAGTCAATCGATCATGAATGAGAGGGCATTTAATAAGCTGTGCGTCACTAAGACTGTGAGGCCCAGGCTGAGCCCTGTTAACGCCAAGCTGCGCACGTAGACCAAAGAACTGATAAAGGTGATTGGCAGTGCACAAATTAACGTGTCATATAATGGTGCGGTTCACGAGTTACCGCTGTGGATTGTTCCAGGCAATCGCCCAACACTGCTCGGCAGGAGCTGGTTGGAGAAAATCAAATGCGACTGGAATGACGTAAAGGCGTTGTCATCGGAGGAAGATACATGTGCCCAAGTATTGAGTAAGTTCCCCTCGCTGTTCGAACCGGGTATCGGCAACTTCATGGGAGCCAAGGTGCAGATTCACGTGGACTCAGATGCAAGATCCGTCCATCATAAAGCTCAGACGGTGTCATATTTGATGAGGGAGGTCGAAATTGAACTGGACAGACTCCAGCGTGAAGGGATCATATCACCGGTCGAATTTAATGAATGGGCGAGCCCCATTGTTCCTGTGCTGAAAGGTGATGGCACAATTAGAATCTGTGGAGACTACAAGGCAACGATTAGCAGGGTTTCAAAACAAGATCAGTACCCGTTATCGAAGGCTGATGACTTGTTTGCGACGCTAGCCAGAGGGAAGTCATTCACAAAACTGGACTTGACGTCAGCCTATATGACACAGGAGTTGGTCGAGACGTCAAAGAGATTACGTGCATTAACACGCAAAAAGGACTGTTTAGTTACCACAGTTGCCCTTTCGGAATTCGCTCGGCTGCAGCAATATTCCACAGGAATATGGAAAGTCTACTGAAGTCCGCTCCCAGATGTTCCGTCATGTTCCAAGATGACATCCTGATCACCGGTCGTGACTCCAAGGAACATCTGAACAAGATGGAAGAGGTTCCACTGCGTTTGGATAGAGTGGGACTCAGACTGAAACGCTCGAAATGCATCTTCATGGCACCGGAGGTCGAATTCCTCGGGAGGAAAATCGCCGCTGATGGCATCAGACCTACTGACGTGAAAACCAAGGCCATCAAGAATGCACCCAAGCCACAGATTGTGACGGAGCTGCATTCGGTCCTGGGTCTACTCAACTATTTTGGTAACTTCCTACCTAAATTATGCACCTGCTATTGAGAAAAGGCGACAACTGGGTGTGGGGCCCATCGCAAGACAGAGCTTTCGAGAAAGCCACCAATCTGCTTTGCTCGAACAAGCTGCTGGTACATTATGACCTACGAAAATGTTTAATTTTGGCCTGTGACGCATCGTCATATGGAATTGGTTGCGTACTTCAACAAGCCAATTCGTCGGGGAAACTTCAACCTGTTACTTATGCATCCAAAAGTTTGTCTAAAGCAGAAAGAGCTTACAACATGGTAGAAAAAGAAGCTTTAGCATGTGTGTACGCTGTTAAAAAGATGCAAAAATACAAGTTTAGACTGAGGTTTGAATTAGAGACTGATCACAAGCCGCTCATTTCATTGTTTTCCGAGAGCAAAGGTTTCAATGCTTCATCCCGCATTCAAAGTTGGGCACTGACATTATCTGCCTATGATTATATCATTCACCACAGAGAATTGTGCTGATGCTTTGAGCCGGTTGCAGTTGCCCACACCGGAGATGGAAACGCCACAACCGGCGGATCTAATGTTAATCATGGATGCTTTTGAGAGTGACGGAACCCCTGTCATGGCTCAACAAGTTAAGACCTGGACCAGCTAGGACCCGATTTTATCAATGGTAAAAGGTTGCATCCTCAAAGGGGATTGGTCTGTCATATCTAAGCAAATGTGCGAGGAGGCCAAACCTTACATTTGTCACAAGGACGAACTGTCTATTCAAACAGATTGCAAATTGTGGGGCAATCGCGCTGTAATGCCCAAGAAAGGGAGAGAGAAGTTCGTGCATGAGTTACACAGCACACATCCTGGTATAGTGATGACGAAGGCCATCGCCAGGTCCCAAATATTGTGGCCAGGAATTGATTCTGAGCTGGAAGCATGTGTGCATCAGTGCAACTTGCATTCAGCTCAGCAATGCACCAGCGGAATTGCCGCTAATCTGTGGTCGTGCACATCCAAACCTTGGTCCAGGATCCAAGTAAATTTTACAGGTCCCTTCCTGGGCAAGATGTTTTTAGTGGTGGTGGACGCTTATTCGAAGTGGATAGAACGCATAATCATTTCATCCAGCACGTCCACGGCAACCATAGAGAATCTCAATGTCATGTTCGCGACACAAGGTCTGTCTGACATAGTGGTGAGCGACAATGGGTCGTGCTTCATCAGTCAGGAGTTTCAGGAGTTTGTGAAACTTAATGGCATAAAACATGTAAGGTCAGCACCGTTCAAGCCTGCGTCCAACTGGCAAGCTGAACGTGCAGGACAAATTATCATGAGGAGAGTAACCCAAGGGTCACTGCAGACCCGCTTGTCTTGCATACTGCTGAGTTACAGGACAAGACCCCACACACTCACAGGGGTCTCGGCTGCTGAACTCATGATGAAAAGTGGTCTTAAGACCAAGCTATCTCCGGTACACCCGGATTTAAATAATCATGTTGAATACAGAAGACAAAGTCAACAAGGGTACCACGATCGCGCAACTGTGTCACACGAGATTTCTGTTAATGATGCTGTATATGTGTTGAACTATGGTCAGCGACCCAAATGGATCACTGGTACGGTCATGGCCAAGGAGGGCAACAGAGTATTCATTATTAAGCTCAAGAATGCGCAAACTTGCAGGAAACACATGGGTCAGACAAAGCTGAGTCACACAGAAGAGCCAGAACAGTTGAACGAAGAAACCATCGACGACCAACCAACCTACCAACAGTCTTCTGAGGACTCAAGGGTCATCATTGAACCCGGAATTTCCATCATGGACCTGTTCAATAAAAATGGACTTGCAATTCCTGACATGGCCACTGCCGCTCCCAACAAGTCAGTCATCCAGCCATCAGCCACAACAGACCCCGCACATTCACCCAAGGCTGGAATCGAACTGAGATGGTCAACCTGAGACAGCAAAGCACCGGACCGTCTCAACCTGTGAAAGACTGTGATAAGATCCCAAAGCGGGGGGGATTTTATCATGTATGTACATTCTGTTTGTTGCCTCCAGATGGCATCATCGTTGGAGGCCATTGCGCAGCACGACATGGTGCTGCTCAGGTATAAAAGGCCAGTCATTTTGAGAGTCAGGCACTTTGGGCCTAAATAAAGCAGATCCAAGGTTGTACCTTGCTTAGTTAAACAGTGCTCAGTTTAAATCTTTATTGCATACGTAACAAAAATATTATGAGCGGGTTCGAGACATCAGCAATACCAATCAATGGGAGCTCAACCATTGGAAGGGGACAGCAAATCATGTACTGCTGCAGCATTTAAAGGCCTGCAGCAGCTTAAAGGGGCAGATGTTGTGTTACTTTGAAAATGTGAACCAACATTTTGGGAAGATTCCATGTATCTGGTGCTCTGAGTGAGAGCAGAGCTCAGAGGAGATGTATCTTGGGGCCAGTCCATAACTTTTTGTCAATTAACAGATTTCATGAAAGGTAGTTCCTAAAATGTTTACTCCTCGATGGCTGTGCTAGATCAAATAATGATTCTAAATGCACAGAAGGGGTAAACACCCTCAAAGAGCACCAGTTTTGAGGCTGGAGTGGTTGAAATCCCACTAGAAGATATTAGAGAGAGGATGGACAGATCCAAATCCACAAGCAACGTGCCCAGAGAGGAATTGGAGGAGTTTGTCATATCTATCACTGCCAACTCCATCATTCAACATGCACAGAATAATTGAAAGAAGAAATATAATGATTTATTAGGTCAGATCAAATTAAACAGTCCAGTCAGACCTCCCATTAATATTTATACAAAACAGTTCTACTATTTACAATTATCTCCCATCATGTCCTCTTAAAATATTTTAAAGTCTTACCGTGAATGTCCATGAGGTAGTCGGCCCTTTATTCCCCAGCCACCAACCCCCTCCAGCCTTCACCTATAATTGTTCCTTCACATCACATTCCCACATGCATTTAGTGTACGAAATAGTGTACCATGTAATAGTGCAGCTGTTGCATGCAGCTGTTATCACCCCCATTATGGTTGAATGCTAACATTCAGGTACTACTGCATGTCTTAGCAACCATGGCTACTTCTGACCTTTTGGACATTTTTTAAAGAATAAAGCTCATAACACCAGGAGTGAGATAGTTTGCAGCCCCACAAACCTGTGACCACTTACACCATATCAAAACGAAGCTCTGGAAACCCTGAGGAAGGAGTCCATCCAGGGTGCCAGTGATAGCAAAGAAGGAGGGCAGGCAACAGTTTGAGGAATTTCTGCCTGTCTTCCTCCTCATTCCCCGATTCCTCTCATTAAATGTCAGCAAGGCATATCCTTAAGCCCTGTATCATGTCAATCATTCCACTGTTAACATAAATTTGATGAGTGTTCACCAGAATATCATTGAAACCCTTTTTCTTATTTTCTTTCTCTTCATTTGCCCAACAAAGAAGATTCAGGCATAGGAACATAGGGACAAAGGGACATACGAAAAGGAGTAGGTTATGTAGCCCCTCGAGCATGTTCCACCATTCAATGAGATCATGGGTGATCTGCAACCTAACTCCATATACGGGCCTTTGCCCCATATTCCTTAATACCTTTGATTAACAAAAATCTATCAATATCAGATTTAAAATTAACAATTGATCAATTGCAGAAGAGAGTTCAAAACTTCTACCACCCTTAGTGTGTAGAAGTGTTTCAAAATTTCACTGCTGAAAGGTCTGGCTAAATTTTTAGACTATGCCCCCAGTTCGACTTCCCAACCAGCCAAATATTTATCTCTGTATGTCCTATCTGTTCCCCTTAATATCCTGAAATGTTGATTAAATCACCCCTTAACCTTCTAAATTCTAGGGAATACAACCTCTCCTCGTAATCTCTCCTCGTAATTTAACCCTTGGAGTCCGGGTATCATTCTGGTAATCCTACAATGCACTCCCTTCAAGGCCAATGTATCCTTCCTAAGGTGTGGTGCCTACAACTGCTCACATTACGCCAGCTGCAGTCTAACCAGAGCTTTGTATAGGTGCAGCATAACTTCCACCCCCTTGTATTAGTAATCCTCTAGATATAAAGGCCAGCATTCCATTAGCCTTTTTGATTATTTGCTGTACCCATTCATGACATTGTAATAATCTATGTATCTGGACCTCCAAGTTTTTTTGGATCTCCATTGTTTTTAGCTTTTCACCATTTAGAAAGTACCCTGTTCTATTGTTTTTAGGTCCAAAGTGGATGACCTCACATTTCCTACATTGAAATCCATTTGCCACAGTTTTGCCCATTCACTTAATCTGTCAATATCCCTTTGTAATTTTATGCTTTCATCTACACTGCCTACAGTGCCGTCTATCTTTGTGTCATCGGCAAAGTTGGATATGTGGCTTTCTATCCCATCAGCTAAGTTGTTAATAAATACAGTGAATAGTTGAGGCCCCAACACAGATCCCTGCAGGACATCAAGTTGTCAGGCATGACCTACCTTTTACAAATCCATGCTGGCTCTTTCTGATCAGCGGAACATTTTCAAGGTGTTCAGTCACCCTATCCTTAATTACAGATTCTAATAATTTCCTAACAGATGTTAGTCTAACTGGTCTATAATTCCCTGGTTTCCTTCTCTCACCATTCTTAAATAATGCATTGACATGCACAATTTTCCAATCTAAAGGAATGTTTCCTGAATTGAGAGAACTTTAGAAGATTATAGTTAGGGCATCTTCAATGTGCGCACCTACTTCCTTTAAACCCTGGGATGGAAACCATCTGGTTCTGGGGATTTGTCACTCTTTAGTGTCATTATTTTCTTCATTACTGTTATTTTGCTTATGTTAATTTTGTTCAGTCCCTGTCCCTGATTTAATATTAGTTTCCTTGGGATTTGCGGCATGGTATCCTTTTCCTCTATTGTAAATACTGACACAAAGTAATTATTCAACAGATCCACATTTCTTTATTATCATTGACGCATCAGCGATATCAGTTTTCAAGAGGCCAACATTGCTCCTGATCACCCTCTTTGTCCTAATATAATCGATATCCCTTGCAAATTTATTTTCATACTCCCTTTTTGTAGCTCTTACTATCTGTTTTGTCACCCTTTGCTGTTCTTTGTATCTTTCCCATTTGCCAGGATCCGTGCTTTTTTTGCATTTTTGTATGCTTTTTCTTTTAGTTTTATGCTGTCTCTTATCTCTTTAGTTGTCCATGGCTGTTTTTATTTGACAAGTAGAGCTCTTGCCCCTCAGGGGTATAAACTGGTTCTTTATCACATTAAATTATTTTTTGAACACTCCCCACTGATCTTCTGTTGATTCACCCATTAGCAGATTTGCCCAGTTTACTGTGGACAGTCTCTGTCTCATCCCATTGAAGTCAGCCTTTCCTTAATCTAGAATCTTAGTAGGTGTTTTGCATTTCTCCCTTTCAAAGACTACATTTAGTTTGTGTACATCTGTCCCTTTCTGCACTTCATGTGATGCCTTTTTTCACAGTTTCTTGTTTCGATATAATAATGTTATGATCCCAGTATTCATTGTACATTAATGATTTAGACGAGGGGATTAAATGTAGTATCTCCAAATTTGCGGATGACACTAAGTTGGGTGGCAGTGTGAGCTGTGAGGAGGATGCTATGAGGCTACAGAGTGACTTGGATAGGTTAGGTGAGTGGGCAAATGCGTGGCAGATGAAGTATAATGTGGATAAATGTGAGGTTATCCACTTTGGTGGTAAAAACAGAGAGACAGACTATTATCTGAATGGTGACAGATTAGGAAAAGGGAAGGTGCAACGAGACCTGGGTGTCATGGTACATCAGTCATTGAAGGTTGGCATGCAGGTACAGCAGGCGGTTAAGAAAGCAAATGGCATGTTGGCCTTCATAGCGAGGGGATTTGAGTACAGGGGCAGGGAGGTGTTGCTACAGTTGTACAGGGCCTTGGTGAGACCACACCTGGAGTATTGTGTACAGTTTTGGTCTCCTAACTTGAGGAGGGACGTTCTTGCTATTGCAGCGAAGATTCACCAGACTGATTCCCGGGATGGTGGGACTGACCTATCAAGAAAGACTGGATCAACTGGGCTTGTATTCACTGGAGTTCAGAAGAGTGAGAGGGACCTCATAGAAACGTTTAAAATTCTGACGGGTTTGGACAGGTTGGATGCAGGAAGAATGTTCCCAATGTTGGGGAAGTCCAGAACCAGGGGTCACAGTCTAAGGATAAGGGGTAAGCCATTTAGGACCGAGATAAGGAGAAACTTCTTCACCCAGAGAGTGGTGAACCTGTGGAATTCTCTACCACAGGAAGTAGTTGAGGCCAATTCACTAAATATATTCAAAAGGGAGTTAGATGAAGTCCTCACTACTCAGGGGATCAAGGGGTATGGCGTGAAAGCAGGAAGTGGGTACTGAAGTTTCATGTTCAGCCATGAACTCATTGAATTGCGGTGCAGGCTAGAAGGGCTGAATGGCCTGCTCCTGCACCTATTTTCTATGTTTCTATGTTTCTATTCATTGCTTGAAGCAGATTTTCATATGCCTAGTTAAAGGGAGGTGTGTGAAATGGGCGGAAAGGAAGGAATATTGTATATAAACTCTATTATGCACTCATTTACATGCTAGGTCCACAAATGGTCAGATGTTTCCTGCACTCTTCTTCTTTCGTATGGTAGTAGCAAAGCAAATCAAACGTCAATATCCAAGTTGGATATCCAGGCCAAAGCTTCCGGTGTAACAGCGCGGATATCTTGTAGGCTGCCTGTGAATTTCCTCTGAGGGCAGTGCTCAATGATGTGCTCCAGGGTGTGATTAGGAGCTCCACAGCGCTTGATGGGGATGCTTTAATCTTCCATCTATGGAGAAGGTGGCAGCATCTACCATGACCGGTTCTGAGGCGGTTGATGGTTGTCCACTGTTTGCGAGGAAGGTTTGATCCTACAGGTCATACTGTGGGATCCTCTATAAGGAATCCATTCAATATGTTGCATTTCTTCCAAGCATTTCGCCATTGGTCATCAAGGCTGAGGGGAGATCACTGAAGGACTTCGGCGATGGTCCATAATGGCCTTCTAGATTTGAGACGGGTTGGTGGCTGGTTGTTCAAATTGGCCTGGATCGGCATGTCTTTGCTGGTGTAATGGTTATATTCTTTGGAGGCTGCATATTCGCAGCATAGGTGTGGTGGTGGGATGTTTGCAAGCACGGGGAGCCAAGGTATCAGTGTCGATAAAAGCGTACTGGTGATAATTCTCATAGCAGAATTCAGCTGAACATCAACGGATTTGATATGTGGACTTGATAGCCGTGCTGAAGAGCAATACTCTGCTGTAGAGTACAGCAGGGCGAGTGCTGCTGTATGGAGGGTTTGAGCGTCTGCACTTAAAAATATGATCAGAGAATCGCAATTGGGCCAAAATGAACAGGGTTCCAGTTTTACAAATATTCACCCAATTTTCTAATCAAGACGGACCACTTAATACCCAAAAATCAAAAGTTCTTGATTGGCAAATCTATGACCATGGATTCAATTTTCCCCAGTGATTTGTGCCGTTTTTTTTGAGCAGGCTGCTTTTTTTGGCCTAAGTTAAAAAAACGCAGTTTCCCCAATCAATTTGGACCAGCGTAACTCAGTTAGTTAAGATTTTTTTAGGTAAGTTTTTTTTTCAGCCAAAGAGGGCGTAACCTACCACCCGAGCCAATTCTGGTTGGCCAGCTGAAAGTTACTCCAGTTCTGCTTAGGCCAGCATATGTGGCCTCTGCAGAAAAACCTTCTGGACAGAAATTGGCGCAGGTAAGTGCAGCAGATGCCCCAACAGCAGCAGCAGAAAAGGTAAGAGAGACGGGGAGAAGGGGAGAGAGAGGTGGCGGCGGGGGGGGGGGGGGGGTGGAGAAAGAGGTGGGGGGGGCAAGAAAGAGGTAGGGGGAGGAGATAGGTGGGAGGAGAGAGAGAGGTGGGGGAGGGAGAGGGGGTGGGGGGAAGCCTTTCAGGTATAGTTCGGTGCAGGGACCAGGAAGGAGGAGGCCATTTGGCCTGGGATAGGGGAGGGGCAGTGGACCGGCAAGGCACTCGGGGCTAGGGTCAGATGGGGAATGGACTGGCAAGCCCTTCGGCCAGGGCTAGAGGCGGGGGAGCGGACTGGCAAGGCATTCGGGGCTAGGGGAGGAGAGGGGAAGTGGGACCGGCAAGGCACTCGGGGTCGGTAGGGTGGCGGGGGAGGAGCTGAGCTGAAGCTGGAGCTGGGCTGCCAAGGGACCCGGGGCAGGCTAGACAAGCAGACCAGCAAGCTCTTTGGCCAGGGCTAGGGGCGGGGGAACAGGACCGGCTTTAATAATTGGAGGTAATTTGCTGCAATATATTTTAAAGTATTTCTAATTTGATGCAATATGTTTTAATGTGTTTTTAAGTTGATGCAATGTGTTTTATTGTGTTGGGAGCTGGTTTGCAGCCTCAGCTCGCATTGCATCCCTGGTTACCATGGCAACCTGATCTTTTTGGTGCAGATCAAGGCTCAACCCCCAAAACTAAAGGGCAGGTTAGGCCACGCCAAAACGAAGAAATCCAATGGGGAAACTTAGAACATTTTTTTGCTGTACTTGGGCCTCAAATAAACGGACATAACTCTTCAAGTATGCCACAAAAAAGCTTTGGGGAAAATTGGGCCCCATGTATTTAACAAGTCAAACCAAGATGTGTTCATTTGAAAAATTCACACATTGCTCCAAGAGCAGGCCCAATACACTATGTTGGGGAAAGGCAGTGCAGTGGGGATGGAGATCTGAGGTAACGGGTCTCTACAACTTTTTCCTCTTCAATGCACCCAGGATATAGAAACATAGAAAATAGGTGCAGCAGTAGGTCATTCAGCCTTCGAGCCTGCACTGCCAATGAGTTCATGGCTGAACATGTAACTTCAGTACCCCATTCCTGCTTTCTTGCCATACCCCTTGATCGCCCTAGTAGTAAGGACTATAGTATGCTATTATCTCAAAAGCAACTTGTTATATTTTTGGTGGGAAGTTCTAAAAGCTCCTGTCAAAGTGTATCAATGAAATGTAATTTTGCAGTAAGCACAGTAAATAAAATTAACCTTCACTTAATTTTGCTTCCTCGACCTGCCACAGGTCAGATCCCCAATGTGCAGGAAGTGTCTCCATCTCCTCCAACTCGAGCGCCGAGTCTCGGAGCTTGAGCGAGGACTGGAGGCACTGAGAAGCATCCGAGAGAACGAGTGGTACGTGGATAGCACGTTTCAGGCGTTGGTCACCCCACAGATTAAAAGGGTACAGGAGGATAGGGAATGGGTGACCGTCGCACACAAAAGTATGGCAAGGCAGGTAGTGCAGGAGTCCCCTGAGACTATCCCGCTCTCCAACTGGTACTCTATTCTGACTACTGGCGAGGGCGGTGATGCCTCTGGGGAGTGCAGCCAGGGCCAAGTCCACAGCAGCGTGGGTGGCTCAGCTGCACAGGGTGGGGGGGGAGGAAGAAGACGGCAAGGGCTATAGTGATAGGAGATTCAATAGTTAGGGGAGCAGATAGGCGCTTCTGCGGCAGCAAAAGTGACATCAGGATGGTGTGTTGCCTCCCTGGTGCAAGGGTCAATGATGTCATTGAGCAACTGCAGGGCATTCTGGGGTGGGAAGGGGAACAGCCAGTGGTTGTGGTCCACATTGGTACCAACGACATAGGTAGAAAGAGGGGTGAGGTCCTGAAAGCTGAGTTTAGGGAGCTAGGAGTAAGATTGAAAGCCAGGACCTCAAAGGTAGTAATCTCGGGATTACTGCCAGTGCCACGTACTAGTGAGGGTAGAAATAGGAAGGCTAGTCAGATAAATACGTGGCTGGGGCATTGGTGTAGGATGGAGGGCTTTAGTTTCCTGAACAATTGGGACCGCTTCTGGGGTAGGTGGGTCCTGTACAAGTCGGAAAGGTTGCACCTCAACAGAGACGGGACCAATGTTCTTGCGGGTGGTTTTGATAGTGCGGTTGGGAGGGCTTTAAACTAGCTTGGCAGGGGGATGGGAACCCAGGAGAGGGCTCTGAGGTGGTTGGAGTGGGTGAGAGCTCAGATGAACAGAACTCCAAGAAAGAATGCAAAAGGCAGGAGGCAACAGAGCAGAGTAGCACTGGGGTAAGTGTAAACCACAACGTGATAGGAAGGGACAATATGTATGAATATAAAGGGGCTGCAGGAGGGGTCAAAACTAAAAATCATGGTTTAAAAACACTTTACCTAAACGCATGCAGCATTCGAAACAAAGGAAATGAGTTGACGGCACAAATCATTACAAATGGGTATGATTTGGTGGCCATTACTGAAACGTGGTTGCAGGGGGGTCAAGACTGGGAATTAAACATACAGGGGTATCTGACAATTCGGAAATATAGACAAGAAGGGAAAGGAGGTATGGTAGCTCTGTTAATAAAGGATGATATCAGGGCAATTGTGAGAGACGATGTTGGCTCTAATGAAAAAAATGTTGAATCATTGTGGGTGGAGATTAGAGATAGTAAGGGGAAAAAGTCACTGGTGGGCATAGTTTATAGGCCCCCAAATAATGACTTCATGGTGGGGCAGACAATAATCAAGGGAATAATGGAGGCATGTGAAAAAGGAACGGCAGTAATCATGGGGGTTTTAAACTACATATCGATTTGTCAAATCAAATCACACGGGGTAGCCTTGAGGAGGAATTCAAAGAATGCATAAGGGATTGTTTCTTAGAACTGTATGTTACAGAACCTACAAGGGAGCAAGCGATCTTCGATCTGGTCCTGTGTAATGAGGCAGGAATAATAAACGATCTCCTAGTAAAAGATCCTCTCGGAATGAGTGATCACAGTATGGTTGAATTTGTAATACAGATTGAGGGTGAGGAAGTAGTGGCTCAAATGAGCATACTATGCTAAAACAAAGGAGATTACAGTGGGATGAGGGCAGAGTTGGCTAAAGTAGACTGGGAACACAGACTAAACGGTGGCACAATTGAGGAACAGTGGAGGACTTTTAAGGAGCTCTTTCATCGTGCTCAACAAAAATATATTCCAGTGAAAAAGAAGGGCGGTAAGAGAAGGGATAACCAGCCGTGGATAACCAAGGAAATAAAGGAGAGTATCAAATTAAAAAGCAATGCGTATAAGGTGGCCAAGGTTAGTGGGAAAATAGAAGATTGGAAAAATTTTAAACGACAGCAAAGAATGACGAAGAAAGCAATAAAGAAAGGAAAGATAGATTACGAAAGTAAACTTGCGCAAAACATAAAAACAGATAGTAAAAGCTGTTACCAATATATAAAACGTAAAAGAGTGACTAAAGTAAAAGTTGGTCCCTTAGAAGATGAGAAGGGGGATTTAATCATGGGAAATGTGGAAATGGCTGAGACCTTAAACAATTATTTTGCTTCGGTCTTCACAGTGGAAGACACAAAAACCATGCCAAAAATTGCTGGTCACGGGAATGTGGGAAGGGAGGACCTTGAGACAATCACTATCACTAGGGAGGTAGTGCTGGACAGGCTAATGGAACTCAAGGTAGACAAGTCCCCTGGTCCTGATGAAATGCATCCCAGGGTATTAAAAGAGATGGCGGAAGTTACAGCAGATGCATTCGTTATAATCTACCAAAATTCTCTGGACTCTGGGGGAGGTACCATCGGATTGGAAAGCAGCTAATGTAACGTCTCAATTTAAAAAAGGGGGCAGACAAAAGGCAGGTAACTATAGGCCGGTTAGTTTAACATCTGTCGTGGGGTAAATGCTTGAAGCTATCATTAAGGAAGAAATAGCGGGACATCTAGATAGGAATAGTGCAATCAAGCAGACGCAACATGGATTCATGAAAGGGAAATCATGTTTAACTAATTTACTGGAATTCTTTGAGGATATAACGAGCATGGTGGATAGAGGTGTACCGATGGATGTGGTGTATTTGGATTTCCAAAAGGTATTCGATAAGGTGCCACACAAAAGGGTACTGCAGAAGATAAAGGTACGCGGAGTCAGAGGAAATGTATTAGCATGGATCGAGAATTGGCTGGCAAACAGAAAGCAGAGAGTCGGGATAAATGGGTCCTTTTCAGGTTGGCAATCGGTGGTTAGTGGTGTGCCACAGGGATCGGTGCTGGGACCACAACTGTTTACAATATATATAGATGACCTGGAAGAGGGGACAGAGTGTAGTGTAACAAAATTTGCAGATGACACAAAGATTAGTGGGAAAGCGGGTTGTGTATAGGACACAGAGAGGCTGCAAAGAGATTTCGATAGGTTAAGCGAATGGGCTAAGGTTTGGCAGATGGAATACAATGTCGGAAAATGTGAGGTCATCCACCTTGGAAAAAAAGACAGGAAAAGGTAATATTATTTGAATGAGGAGAAATTACAACATGTTGCGGTGCAGAGGGACCTGGGGGTCCTTGTGCATGAAACTCTTTTGGAGTTTACCTGAAAAAACATAAACATTAAACCGTGCCACCCGCCCTGGATGACACACCAGACATTTACAAGGCCCTTTTTTTTCTTTTTTGTGGTTTTTTTTTTGTGTTTTTCTTTTTTTTTTGTTTTTATTTTGGGCACTAAAATCAAATTTTTTCCTCCAGTGCCCCCTATAAAAGGGGAGGGGGACACTAAAAGCACTGGCAATTAAAACAAATTAAACTTTAAAACATAAAATCAAATTAAAATTTGGTTGCTGGGCGTGACGATGCACTCCAGTCCCTCCGGTGCACACCTCTCATGGAAGGCCGCGAGCGTACCAGTGGACACCGCGTGCTCCATCTCCAAGGACACCCTGGCGCGGATGTACGCGCGGAAGAGAGGCAGGCAGTCAGGTTGAACGACCCCCTCGACCGCCCGCTGCCTGGACCGGCTGATGGCACCCTTGGCCGTGCCCAGGAGCAGTCCTACGAGGAGGCCCTCGGACCTACCCGCTCCCCTCCGCACAGGGTGCCCAAAGATCAGGAGAGTGGGACTGAAGTGCAGCCAGAATTTCAGGAGCAGCCCCTTTAAATAATAAAACAGGGGCTGCAACCTCGTGCATTCCATAAAAACATGGAACACGGACTCTTCCAGACCGCAGAAATTGCAGGCGGCCTGGGAGTCCGTGAACCGGCTTAAAAATTTGTTGCACGGCACTGAACCGTGCACCACCCTCCAGGCCAAGTCCCCGATGAATAATGGGAGGACTCCCGCATAGAGTGCCCTCCATCGGGGACCCCCGCCTCCTCCGGACGGCAAGATGGTACGCCATGGCGTGTCCGGACGGCCGGCGAGGATGGCAAAGTTGAGAGTGTGCAGGAGCAGCCCGTACAGGAAACCCCTCCGCGCGGAACTGAAAGGCACGGTGGGGATTTCCTCGAGGCGGCTCAAGTTGTGAGGCGCCGGCTCCCGAGGGAGGTTCCGGGGTTTGGCGCCGATGAGGAATTCCGTCCGGATGGGGGTCAGTTCGGACGGGATCTCCCCACGTGCTTGAGCCTCCTCGATGCACCTAACAGAGTCAGGGCCCAAAGCTGTTTTTAGCGACTCGATGGCTTCGGCCGCGCGGCAGACGTTGGCTGAATTTAGGCGCCGCGCCAGCGTGCCTGGCGCCATCCAGCCCGCTCCTCCGCCATCGAGCAGGTCCCTGACCCTGGTCACCTCACCAGCCACAGCCCTCTCTTCCAACCGCCACATAAAACCTCGGTCGTGGAGGTATGGATTCCCGAGCAGCGGCTCCTGCAGACAGCCACCACTCCAGCCGGCGGAGAGCTGCACTTGGTGGAGACTTTGTTCCAGACCCAGATGAGTTCCTTGTAAAAGACAGGCAGCTCCTGGAGGGCGGTCCTGACACCCCCCAAGTTCACAAACAGGAGCTGCGTGCCGTAATTGAGGTCGTGCTGCTGGCGGAAGAAATACGTCGCCAGAGCACACCACCTAGGAGGGGGCTCGACGTAAAGGTATCTCTGCAGGGTCTGAAGACGGAAAGTCGCGAGCTGGGCGCTGACGCACACCAACGACTGACCGCCTTCCTCAAGCGGGAGACTCAAGACCGCGGCAGAGACCCAGTGCTTCCTGTTGTTCCAGAAGAAGCCCACCAGCTTCTTCTGTATCTTGGTGATAAACGCAGGGGGAGGGGTCAAAGTGACCAGCCGGTACCACAACATTGCGGCCACCAGCTGGTTTATGACTAGCGCTCGACCCCTGCAGGACAGCACTCGGAGCAGTCCTGTCCAGCGCCCTAGGCGAGCGGCGACCTTGGCCTCCAGCTCCTGCCAGTTCGCCGGCCAGGCTTCCTCGTCGGGGCTAAGGTAGACTCCCAGATAGAGGAGATGGGTCGTGCTCCAGGCAAAAGGCCTGAGCTCCTCCGGCAGGGAGTCCACCCGCCACTGACCCACCAGGAGTCCGGAACATTTTTCCCAGTTGATCCTGGCGGAGGATGCGGCCGAGTAAATCTCCTGGCACTCACGCATCCTCCGCAGGTCAACGGGATCCTCTACCGCGAGGAGCACGTCATCGGCGTAAGCCGAGAGGACGACCTCCACGCCCGGCCCTTGCAGAGCCAGTCCCGTCAACCTCGTCCGCAGGAGGCGCAGGAAAGGCTCCACGCAGATGGCATATAACTGGCCGGACATGGGGCATCCCTGGCGCACCCCTCTCCTAAAGCGAAGGGGCGCCGTCAAGGACCCGTTAACCTTAATCAGACACTCCGCGGCGGCGTACAAAAGTCGGATCCGAGCGACGAAATGCGTCCCGAACCCGAAAGCGCGCAGAGTTCCGAGCAGATAGTCGTGATCCACCCTGTCGAACGCCTTCTCTTGGTCGAGAGATAGGAAGGCGACCGACAGACCAGCCTCCTGGGAATGATGGATGAGGTCCCGGACCAGATGGATGTTGTCGTGGATTGTCCGGACCGGGACCGTGTAGGACTGGTCGGGGTGGATCATGTGGTCCAGCACGGTGCCAAGGCGAGCAGACATCGCCCTGGCGAAGATTTTGTAGTCCGTGCTGAGGAGGGAGACCGGGCGCCAGTTCTTAAGGAGGCGGAGATCGCCCTTCTTAGGCAGCAGGACGATGACTGCCCTGCGCCAAGAGAGGGGCATCTCTCCAGTCGCCAGACTTTCCCCCAGGACCCACGCGTAGTCGCTCCCCAGGACGTCCCAGAACGCCCTGTGGAACTCCACGGTCAGCCCGTCCAGCCCCGGGGATTTTCCCTTCGAGAGCCGGTCGAGGGCACCGGTCAGCTCCGCCAGGCTTAGCGGAGCTTCCAAATTTTCACCGCCCTCCGGGCTGACTTTCGGCAGGTCCTCCCACAAAACTCTACGCGCTTCCTCGCTGGACGGATCCGGAGAGAACAGAGCCCCGTAATATTCACGGGCCTTGTTGTTGACGCCCTCCAGATCCGAGACGAGAGAGCCGTCGTCGGCCAGCAGCGTCAAGAGCTGCTTACGGACACTCTGCCTTTTTTCCAGCGAGTAGAAGAAGGGGGAGCCGCGGTCCAGATCCCGCAGGAACCGGATCCGCGACCTCACGAACGCGCCTCGGGACCCGACGAGCTGCAGGTCCTTCAGCGCGGCCTTCTTCGCTTCGTACACCGTTCGCAGGGCCGGGTCCTCGACGACTTGACCGAGACGGGATTCCAGGTCGAGCACCTCTTTTTCTAGGCGCCCGACTCCGGCCGCCCACCTCTTGGTCGACCCCCTCGCGTACTCTTGACAGAAGACGCGGACGTGAGCCTTGCCCACGTCCCACCATAGCCTCAAGGAGAAGCACCCCTGCTTCCTTCTCCAGTCGGCCCAGAATCGACGGAACGAGTCCTGGAACCGCACGTCCTCCAGCAGCCGGTTGTTAAAGTGCCAGTACGCGGACCCCGTCCTCGCGCGGAGCGAAGCGAGCTCCGCCCACACCAGGTGGTGGTCCGAACACGGCACCGGCCGCATGGAGGCCGCCGGGACGCAGGAAACGTACGCCCGAGACACGTAAAGGCGGTCGACTCTGGACCATCCTACTCCAGGCCTCACCCAAGTAAAGGCGCTGGAGTCGGGGTGGAGATTTCGCCAGACGTCCACCAAGTCGAAGGACCCGACCAGGTCCCTCAACTTCTCCATCGCCGCCATGCACTGCGGGGCACCGGAGCGGTCCCTCGCCTCGAGGGTGCAGTTAAAATCCCCCCCGAGGACAATGCAGTCGCCGACGTCGACGGAGCCAAAAAGAGCGGACACTTCTTCGAAGAAGCACGCCTGCTGCGGGCCGGGCTGAGGGGCGTACACGTTCACGAGATGGAGCGGCACGTCCCCCAGGCGAACTGTTATGTGCAGCAAGCGGCCTGGCACGGGCTCCTCGACCCCCAAGATCTCCGGCTGAAAATGCGGGCCCAGCAAGATGGCCACCCCACTAGAAGTGGAGGTGAGGTGGCTCATGCGGACCTCTCCTTGCCATTCCAGGAGCCACGTGGCTTCGTCTCCCGGAATGGTGTGGGTTTCTTGCAGGAAGCACACCGCATATTTCCCCTCCCGCAGGAGCGAAAAATTGTCAAATCTACGACGTGCCCCTCTGCCGCCGTTGATGTTGAGGCTAGCTATGGTTATCTTCATGGCAAAAGCATAGTGCAACCTCTACCTTAACCTATTGCGGGGGAGGGAGCGGAGTCTTTTGTTGACCTCCACTCCTTCAGCAGCCCAGCGAGGAACTTTTTGAGCCGGCGCAGCTCAAGGCCTTGCGCCCTTGATAAGGGCCCGCCCGCGGCCATGGTTTTAGCGGCGACGCGGACGGAAGCGATGAGCAGCCCCGGCTCGGACCATCTTTCCCGGGCCAGATGGGCTCGGTTGCGGCGACCCTGGCTCTAGACCAAAAAGTCCCGGAGATCCTCTACGGGAATGAGGGAGGACTCAGTGGCGGGCACAAGGAGATCCACCGCCTCACTTGCGATGGACTCGAGATCTTCACCCGCGTCCTCCACCGAGTCCCCGTCCTCCTCCGGGAGGTCGCCGCTAGCAGCCGGCCCGTCGACCGCACGAGGTACGGCAAATGGCCCGGCCGCTCCATCCGGCCCTGGTTCTGCCCCGATCCCACCCCCAGGATCGTCGGCAGAGGAGTCCCCACTGGGCTCTTTTAGAATTGGTGCTGGGTCGGGAAGCGACAGCGGAAGGGGTTCCTCCTCCGCCCCAGGAACCGGGGAACAAGGAGAGACCCAGCCATAGAAAATCCCCAGGCCCTCCAAGCGCTACAGCTCCAAAGTAGGGGGCGAGGGTGGGTGTTCCTCCCCCTCCCCGCCGCCACCCCCCGGCCCAGCGTGTACAGATTCATTAAAAGTGTTAATACTTTGTATTTCTGCCGAGTCGAGCAACTCCCGGGGGAAGTTGGTTAATAGCTGGGCGGGCTCAGGTTCGGCCTTTTCGGCCCCGCCCGCCTCAGTCCCCGGGACGCTCGACCCGGCGGCTACGCATTCTTCCGCTAGCCCCACGCCCCCCACGACAGGCAGATCTTCCACGCCATCCCCGGGAGGCAGCGGCTGGGCAGCCTCGACTGACTCACCCTCCCCGGGGACAGATTCCTCGTGCCTACGGCGCAGTTTGGGGGCACCGGTGGGGGACGCGGGACACGCGGCGGGCACCGACTCCTCCGCGGAGGGATGTTGTTCCCCCCCCCGCCTCATTGGAGCGGCGCCTCCTTTTTTTCCTGGGGGGGCGCGGAGACAGGGAGACACCCATGTCTGCCGAGGCCTCCCGCTCCACTCCCCCCTTTTTCTTATCTTGCCCGCGCCCGAACCCCTCTGCGGTATTAGTCAAGGGCTCGGGCACGGGCTCAGGACACCCCGCGCTCGCCGGTGACGTGGTTGGGCCGAGCGCTGTGAACAGCTTGTCTGGCGCACTAAGGGGACCCGCCTCTAGGTGTTTCGCCTTCTTCTGCGCCTTCTTTCCAGCCGGACGCTCTCCCTCCCCCCCGCCGGAGGCCGTGAAAACAAAGGCACCCGACGATGCCCGCGCATCCACAGCTCCCGGCACGCGGACGCTACTAGGGGGAGGGGTGGCGGCGGCGCCAGCCTTGTCCGCCCTCGGTGGTTTGCCGGCTTTGGAGTTGGGGCAGTTCTTGCGAACGTGCCCCACCTCCCTGCAGGCATGGCACCGCACGCCGTCCGACGTCCAAAAGACGCGGTAGGCAGTCCCCTCGTGCACCACATTAAAATTGCCCTCTGTCGTCTCTTCCCGCGCCAGCCGGACAAAGAGCTGGCGGCGGAAGGAGAACACATGCCGCAGGCTGTTCTTCCTGAGGCCAAGCGGTATGGGGTTGGTCCCCGACCTTACCTCCCCCAGTTGGTGTAGGTGAGGGAGGAGGAGCTCAGCGGGAACAAAGGGCGGGACGTTTGATAGAATGACCCTCTGCGCGGTGGCCTCGAGCGGGTCCACCGGCAGGAACGCCCCGCCCACCGTGAGCCCCTTTTCAATGGCCAGGGACACCGCCCGCTCCGACCCCAGGAAGAACACGGCCTTCCCAGACATCTTGGAGGCTGCGACAATGGCCGAGGGGCCAACTACCCCAGCCATCGCCCGCACGCACTCCTCAATGCTCATTGTGGGGTGAGTGTAGCTCTTGACCCCGTGTTTCATAGTTATAAATCTGAATGGTGGCAGGGCAGCAAGTGGCGCAGGAGGTTCCGTGGATGTGGATGCCGCCTGCGCATAAGTCCTAACTGGCCCTGCCACCGGCGTAGATGGGGTCGCCATCACGGGGTCCCTTTAAGGGCTACACCCACCCCAAAGTCACAGGCCTTAATGGTATTTAAATGGCCTCGTTTAATAGACTGAGCAGAGGAGCTCTTAACGAGGCACACCTCTCCCCTAGTTGACAATTGGGGAGGGGCCTTGCTCCCTCTGCTCAGTTGTCTTAATTGTTTTATATTTTTCCAATCAATTTGGGAGGCAAAGGGCTCTCAGAGAGAGAGGGGAGAGACAGAGAGTAACAGAGAAAGAGAGAGGGGGGTGGGAAGGGGGGAAACTGCGAGGGCAGGTCTCCCCTCGCAGCTGTGGGTGGGTGCAATCCCCAGATGGCAAACAAAAATAGTCTTTGGGGTGGTCTTCGGGTGAGGGGAGAAGATGTCTTCACCTGGTGCAGCTGGAGCCACACAGGCACACACTCCCAACGATGTTTAATTAGGGTGGATTAATTGTTTCTTCAGCCTGGTAGCTCCAGCTATCCCAGGCTAGGCAATGGGGGAGGGGTGCTTCAAAGGTGTGTGGGGCCTAGTTGTAAGCAAGGCCCCCACACACACTTCCACACACACACACCCCCCGCGATGTTCCGGCCCCCGACTGGTCTTCTTTCCTCCCCCCACCGATACAGCAAAGTCTTTTAGGGACTGCACCAATACACGCACCTGTAGAAGGTTAGAGTCTCCCTCCTTCCACACTGGATGTTGTTGTTGGTCTTTCCCCCTCTCTCCAACTCTTTGTAGAAATGGTGAGGTTGTTCAAGTTTTCTGCTTTTTCCTCCTCTCCCTCTGGGTGAAAGTTGGTGGTGAAGCCCCTTCCTTCCTTCCTTCTCTTCCTGGGCTGATTCACAGGCCCAGCCAGGAGCAAAAGCAGCAGCTCCTTCTCTCACTGCTCACAGCTCCAACTGTTTAGGCCACGCCTCCACTGCTCCACAATTGGCCCAGGTGCAGCAGCTAATCAGGAAGGCGAATGGAATGTTGGCCTTCATTGTGAGAGGGGTGGAGTACAAAAGCAGGGAAGTCCTGCTGCAACTGTACAGGGTATTGGTGAGGCCGCACCTGGAGTACTGCATGCAGTTTTGGTCACCTTACTTAAGGAAGGATATACTAGCTTTGGAGGGGGTAACCTTATGATGATAGATTGAGTAGACTGGGTCTTTACTCGTTGGAGTTCAGAAGGATGAGGGGTGATCTTATAGAAACATTTAAAATAATGAAAGGGATAGACAAGATAGAGGCAGAGAGGTTGTTTCCACTGGTCGGGGAGACTAGAACTAGGGGGCACAGCCTCAAAATACGGGGGAGCCAATTTAAAACTGAATTGAGAAGGAATTTCTTCTCCCAGAGGGTTGTGAATCTGTGGAATTCTCTGCCCAAGGAAGCAGTTGAGGCTAGCTCATTGAATGTATTCAAATCACAGATAGATAGATTTTTAACCAATAAGGGAATTAAGGGTTACGGGGAGCAGGCGGGTAAGTGGAGCTGAGTCCACGGACAGATCAGCCATGATCTTGTTGAATGGCGGAGCAGGCTCGAGGGGTTGGATGGCCTACTCCTGTTCCTAATTCTTATGAAACTTATGAAACTTCCAAGTTCAACGGGAGATATTATGTATCATTACCTTCATGCTTCAGTGCACAGCAGGAGGACACAAGATAGTTTTCACAGGTAGCAAGTAAACCTCCAGTGATTTATCTCCACATCCAAATAATGTAATTATGCCAGGCCATTGGCTATTTAATAGCTGGAAAGTCCAGTAATATGCCATTTGTCTGAATTTCTATTTCAATGGCTAACTTCAACATGGATGCCTAGTTGCATAAAAGGTGGTTTGACCTTCACTTTTGGTGAGTGCACCAAAGGTTTCCATGAATTACCTTCTCAGTAATAAACTGATGCGCACCCAAAGGACAAAAGTTATTAGATCTAGAAGCTTTATTACAAAATAGACACAGTCCTTTAGGACTTATAAGGTAGTACTTCTACACTAAATACTTTAACATTCCCGAGATGTCAGACAGACTTTTGTCTAATCATAAATCCTAGCTTTTCTAACTATTTCCTTTAGAAACAGAAACATAAACAGAAGGATTTCATCATCAGAAACCATGTGGAGAATGCATTTGGAAATGTAGCCCCAATCCCCAGCATCGAAGCACTGACCACACTTGACCAGCTCCATTGGGTGGGCCACATTTTCTGCGTGCCAGACACAAGACTCCCAAAGCAAGCGCTCTACTCGGAACTTCTCCATGGCAGACAAGCCCCAGGTGGGCAGAGGAAATATTTCAAGGACGCCCTCAAAGCCTCCTTGATAAAGTGCAACATCCCCACCGACACCTGGGAGTCCTTGGCCAAAGACTGCGCTAAGTGGAGGAAGAGCATTTGGGAGGGCACTGAGCACCTCGAGTCTCGTCACCGAGAGCATGCAGAAAACAAGCGCAGGCAGCGGAAGGAGCGTGTGGCAAACCAGACTCCCCACCCAACCTTTCCTCCAACGACTGTCTGCCCCACCTGCGACAGAGACTGTAATTCCCGAATTGGACTGTTCAGTCACCTGGGAACTCACTTTTGGAGTGGAAGCAAGTCTTCCTCGATTTCGAGGGACTGCCTATGATGATGATAATGATAATAACATAACGAATTGTTCCATTTTGCAAAACAGGGAACATTTGCCATTTTGCCTCTTGCAGGGTTAGCCTAGTTATTGAATAGAAGAGGTTACGAACTCAAGATCAAGGACAGGAAATAATATAATTAAGCTACAAGGTAGGTTGCTGCACAAGTCTATAATATAATAAATATACTATAATTAATAATATAATAAAATAAAAGAAAGAAATACTTGCATTTAAATGGCACCTTTCAGGACCACCGGACATCCCAAAGCACTTTACAACCAATAAAGTACTTTTGAAGTGTAGTCACTGTTGTTATGTAGGAAACAAAGCAGCCAACTTGTGCACAGCAAACTTCCATAAACAGCAATGTGATATTGGTTGGATAATCTTTTTTTTAGTTTTGTTGATTGAGGGATAAATATTTGCCAGGACACCAGGAAGAAATCCCCTGCTCTTCTTCAAAATAGAGGGATCTAATGGCTGCGATTTTCCCTACCTCAGCAGGTCCATGGCAGGCGATGTCAGTGATGGGTCGCCGTCTGGATGCTGGCTCCATCCCGTCCTCTGACGTGACTTTCCAATCATTGGACTTGTTAAACATAAGAACATAAAAACATAAGAAATAGGAGCAGGAGTAGGCCATTTGACCCCTCGAGCCTGTTCCGCCATTTAATAAGGTCATGGCTGATCTGATCATGGATTCAGCTCCACTTCCCTGCCCACTCCCCATAAGCTTTTATTCCCTTATCACTTAAAAATCTGTCCATCTCCACCTTAAATATATTCAGCCTCCACAGCTCTCTGGGGCAGAGAATTCCACAGATTTACAACCCTCTGAGAGAAGACATTTCTCCTCATCTCAGTTTAAATGGGTGGCCCCTTATTCTATGTCCCCTAGTTTTAGTTTCCCCTATGAGTGGAAATATCCTCTCTGCATCCACCTTGTCAAGCCCCCTCATTATCTTATAAGTTTCCATAAGATCACCTCTCATTCTTCTGAACTCCAATGTGTATAGGCCCAACCTACTCAACCTATCCTCATAAGTCAAACCCCTCATCTCCAGAATCAACCTCGTGAATCTTCTCTGAACAGCCTCCAATGCAAATATATCCTTCCTTAAATACGGAGACCAATACTATACCCAGCACTCAAGGTTTGGCCTCACCAATAACCTGCACAGTTGTAGCAAGACTTCTCTGCTTTTATACTCTATCCCCCTTGCAATAAAGGCCAACATTCCATTTGCCTTCCTGATTACTTGCTGTACCTGCATGCTAACTTTTTGTGTTTCATGCACAAGGACCCCCAGGTCTCTATGTACTGCAGCACTTTGCAATTTTTCTCCATTTAAATTATAATTTGCTTTTATATTATTTCTGTCAAAGTAGATTGTACTATAAATTCACACGAGGCACATTCTGCAGATAAGGTCACTCTGTGACCCGAACCTTTATTCACAGGACCAAGAAATGATGACCCTGCGTGAGACCTCCCTTTATATACCTGGATGACCAGGTGAGGAGTGTCTCCCACAAGTTCACCCCCTGTGGTCAAGGTGTGCATTTCTTAGGTGTATACAGTATGCAGTGTTGTTACATGAAGGTTACAGTTACATGAAGGTTACATACATGACATGGATAACTTCATATTTTCCCACATTATACTCCATGTTCCAAATTTTTGCCCACTCACCCAACCTGTCTATGGGCTAGATTTTCCATTATTTTTGCATGCATAACACCCACTTAATGTCCATTTTACCGCTGAAATGAGGTACAACGCCCAGATATTGCCCAGTTAGCCACAAAATGGAAACTGACGCCCATTTTCCGGACACTTATCGCTGAGCGTTACTTTCGCCATGTACGTAATGCCGGGTAAAAATAATACACCAGCCCACTTTTTTTGGGCGGAATCATCAGAATGGGTGAAACCAACAGCCATAATATCGCCCAGCGTTATTTTCGGCATGTAATTATCGCCGAGATTGAATAATACCGCCCGCCCACTTTTGTTTGTCATAAAGATCAAATTTGCCGAAACTAATGCCCAGTATATCGCCCAGCGTCACTTTCACCACCTTGCACACATCTTGTCCACAAAATCGCTCACCCAAAACACCGCTCTGAAAAAGTGGAACTGTTCTGAACTAATCACAGCGGTGTGGACGCCATTTTGCAAATCGCAGGTCGCTTCATTGAAAAGGCTGTTTTAACTTCGGGGGAGTTTGGATTGACTCTGAAGTTCTTGTCAGGTGAAGTGACCATCTGAACAGACATCTTTTCAGACTGTGGACAATTGAGTTTTACAGTAGGTGTTTTTTAGTGTGGAAATTATTGCTTCTGATCAATCGGTATTGTACATTCATTGGAATGGGGCCAGCCATTTCTCAGCCTGAATCAATTACTAAGCAGATACTGCAGAGTGCAAATGGCACAACGTCTAATGCACACCATTATGTGCCCAATCTAAGACATGCCAGAATGAGGAGGAGGTCCAGACCATACACACCCCGCACTTATAGGGAGAAGAGGTCTTACCTCAACGTGTTCGAGAACACCTGCCTTCGGAGAATGCGCTTCCACAAAGTGGTGATCACTGAAATATAGAAACATAGAAACATAGAAAATAGATGCAGGAGTTGGCCATTCGGCCCTTTGAGCCTGCACCACCATTCAATAAGATCATGGCTGATCATTCACCTCAGTACCCCTTTCCTGCTTTCTCTCCATACCCCTTGATCCATTTAGCCATAAGGCTATATCTAACTCCCTCTTGAATATATCTAATGAACTGGCATCAACAACTCTGTGGTAGAGAATTCCACAGGTTCACAATTCTGAGTGAAGAGGTTTCTCCTCATCTCGGTCCTAAATGGTTTACCTCTTATCTTTAGACTGTGACCCCTGGTTCCGGACTTCCCCAACATCGGGAACATTCTTCTTGCATCTAACCTGTCCAGTCCAGTCAGAATTGTGTGTGTTTCTATGAGATTCCTTCTCATTCTTCTAAACTCCAGTGAATACAGGCCCAGTCGATCCAGTCTCTCCTTATATGCCAGTCCTGCCATCCCGGGAATCAGTCTGGTGAACCTTTGCTGCACTCCCTCAATAGCAAGAACGTCTTTCCTCAGATTAGACAACCAAAACTGAACACAATATTCCAGGTGAGGCCTCACCAAGGCCCTGTACAACTGCAGTAAGACCCCCTGTTCCGATACTCAAATCCCCTAGCTATGAAGGCCAACATACCATTTGTCTTCTTCACCGCCTGCTGAACCTGCATGCCAACTTTCAATAACTGATGTACCATGGCACCCAGGTCTCGTTGCACCTCCCCTTTTCCTAATCTGACACCATTCAGATAATAATCTGCCTTCATGTTTTTGCCACCAAAGTGGATAACCTCACAGTTATCCACATTATACTGCATCTGCCATGCATTTGCCCACTCACCTAACCTGTCCAAGTCACCCTGCAGCCTCTTAGTATCCTCCTCACAGCTCACACCGCCACCCAGTTTAGTGTCATCTGCAAACTTGGAGATATTACACTCAATTCCTTCATCTAAATCATTGATGTATATTGTAAATAGCTGGGGTCCCAGCACTGAGCCCTGTGGCACCCCACTAGTCACTGCCCGTCATTCTGAAAAGGACCCGTTTATCCCGACACACTTCTTCCTGCTCATCAGGGCAGATGTGCAGCCTGCCATCAGGACATCACTGTCCGTCGAGGTCAAGGTCACCGCGGCACTGTCATTCTACATGTCTGTTTGCTTTCAGGCCTCCGTGGACTATATTTCCCCTCTGTCCCACCATGCCACACATCGCTGCATTAGACAGGTCACGGAGGCCCTGTACGCGAGTAGGATGGATGTTAACAGTTTCCCCATTACTACGGAGGCTCAGACTGACAAGGCTGGAGCATTCTACCGCATTACTAAGTACCCCAAGGTGCCGGGAACAATACAGATACTCATATCGCCATGCAGGCGCCTTCTCAGGACCCGGAGCTTTTTCTTAACAGAAACGGATTTCACTCCCTGAAGATCCAACTAGTTGTCGCCCACAACCAGATAATAATGGCAGTGAATGCCAAATGTCTGGGCAGCTTCGATAAGGCTCACATCCTGCGTGAGAGCGCTGTCTCTGACATGTTTAAGAGTCAGCTACAAGGACAATGCTTGGTGACAACTGATATGGCCTAGCCACCTGGCTGATGAACTCCTGCGTGACACCCACACCAAGGCTGAGAAGCGATACAACTAGAGCCACAGAGACACACGCAATGTGGTCCAGAAAACAATTGCTGTGCTTAAGCAGTGCTTTAGATGCCTGGAGCACTCAGGAGGGGTGCTACAATACAACTGAGCAAGTAGCTCAGTTCGTGGTCGTGTGCTCCATGCTGCACAACCTGGCTATCAGGAGGGGACAAGAATTGTCAGAAGGGACTGATGGTCCACCTCAGGAAAGAGAGAAAGAGAAGGACGAGGGGCTGGACGCTGACCTAGGACCAAGAAATCAGGCTGACGATGCAAATATGCCCATGCCCCACTCCAGACCACAGGAAAGGGCCCCTGGTGGCCACATAGCTGCAAGACTCTTATGTCAGGAGCTCATAAATAATCGATTTGCCTGAAAGAATGTTGCTGTAATTGACAGAGCTGACACACTGCTGTGTGTGTGCAGCTCAGACATCAATGGTGGGCATCACCTTGGTGCCAGTTAAAGTTTAAGTTGATTCAAGTTAAGTTTTATTTAACCCTTTCATGTTAAGGAATCACCAGTGTGTAACGGTCCAGCTATCTGAGACAACGCGCAACAAGGTTATGTTGAATAAAAAACATTTATACGATCATTGGCCTGAAATCATAAGTATCACAGGCAAAAACACCCCACCCCCACCCCACTTTTTTGACCATTGACATCAATCAAATGGTCAACATGTCCAGCAACACAGAACACAAATGCAAAGCAGGAGGGTGGCCCTCTCCCCCGATACATTACAACAAATTGCATACACCGAGATGGAGATATAACACAGCCATTACCTGCGGACATGCAGCTCACTTTCTTCCCCGCTCCCCTTCTTCTCCCCACCTCTACCCCTTTCCCTCCTTGCTCCACGCCGCCTGCCGAAGAGCTCCTCAGGCGGTGCCTCATTTGGGGGGTGTTATATATGTAAACTTGTAATTACTCTGTACAAACACCAGAGAGCTCATACCCTGGAGTCCCAAGGGATCACATAATCCCTTGGGAGCACAGGTATTTAAAGAGGCATCACAGGTTGGAGAGGCACTCTGGAGACCTGCAATAAAAGACTCAGGTCACACTTTACTTTGAGCTCACAGTGTTCAGTCTGACTCTTTCTCCATACATAGCAACTGGTGACGAGATACAGATAGCGAACCCAAAGATGCAGAGAACAGTGGGCATCCTGGAGAAATTCTCGGAGGCAGATGATTGGGAAATTTTTGCAGAGCGAGTCGACCAATACTTCGTGGCCAATGAGCTATATGGGGAAGAGAACGCTGCCAAACGAAGGGCGATCCTTCTCACACTCTGTGGGGCACTAACATATGGCCTCATGAAGAATCTGCTCATTCCAGTGAAACCCATGGAGAAATCGTACGATGATTTGTGCACACTAGTCTGACAGCATTGGAACCTGAAGGAAAGCGTTCTGATGGCGAGGTACCGGTTCTACACCTACAAAAGGTCTGAAGGCCAGGAAGTGGCGAGTTATGTTGCCGAACTAAGACACCTTGCAGGACATTGCAAATTTGAAGGACATTCGGAGCACATGCTCAGAGACTTTTTCGTACTTGGCATTGGTCACGAAATCAAACTTCGCAAACTTTTGACTGTAGAGACCCCAACCTTGAGTAAGGTCATAGCAATAGCCCAGGCGTTCATTGCCACCAGTGACAATACTAAGCAAATATCTCAGCACACAAGTGCTGCTACAAGTACTGTGAACAAAGTGATGTTGTTTTTGAATCGTAACATACAGGGCAAGTCACACATACATGCAGCGACACATCTGCAGATGTCTCAGAGTCCACCATCAAGGGTAATGAATGTAACGCCATTAACACCTTGTTGGCGCTACGGGGGTGATCATCATTTCCATTCATGCCGATTCAAAGGGTACGTTTGCAAGGGCTGTGGAACAATGGGACACCTCCAATGTATGTGCAGGCGAGCTGAAAATCCTGCTAAACCTACAAACCACCATGTTGCAGAGGAGGACAGATCCACGGAGGATCACGACGAATGAGAACCTCAGACCGAGGAGGCAGAGGTACATGGGGTCACACATTCACCACGAATTGTCCCCCGATAATGCTGAATTTTGAACTAAATGGACTACTGGTGTCAATGGAGCTGGACACGGGCGTGAGCCAGTCCATTATGGGCAAAAAGATGTTCGGAAGATTGTGATGCAGCAAGGCCACAAGGCCAGTCTTAACTCCAGTTCGCACGAAGCTAAGAACTTACACAAAATAACTGATCCCCGTAATCGGCAGTGCTACCGTAAAGGTCTCCTACGATGGAGTGGTGCACCAGCTACCACTCTGGGTGGTGCCGGCCGATGGTCCCATGCTGCTCGGCAGGAGCGGGCTGGGAAAGATATGCTGGAACTGGGACGACGTCCGAGCACTATTGCCCGCTGACGACACTTCGTGTGCCCAGGTCTTAAACAAATTTCCTTCGCTGCTCGAGCCAGGCATCGGGAAATTCCAAGGAGCAAAAGTGCAGATCCACCTAATTCCAGGGGCACGACCCATCCATCACAAGGTGTGTGCAGTACTGTACATGATGAGAGAAAGGGCAGAGATCGAGCTAGACTGGCTGCAAAGACAGGGCATCATTTCACCGATCAAGTTCAACGAGTGAGCCAGTCCGATTGTCCCAGTCCTCAAGGGAGACGGCACCGTCAGAGTCTGTGGCAATTACAAAGTAACTGTCAATCATTTCTCCCTGCAGGACCAATACCCACTACCAAAGGCCAACGACCTCTTTGCCGTGCTGGTGGGAGTAAAGATGTTCACGAAGCTGGATCTGACTTCAGCCTACATGACGCAGGAACTGGAGGAATCATCGAAGGCCCTCACCTGCATCAACACGCACAAAGGTCTTTTTATTTATAACAGATGCCCGTTTGGAATTCGATCAGCGGCGGCGATATTCCAGAGAAACATGGAAAGCTTACTGAAGTCGGTCCCGCACACCGTGGTCTTCCAGGACGACATCTTGGTCACAGGTCGGAACTCAGTCGAGCACCTGCAGAACCTCGGGGAGGTTCTTAGTCGACTCAACAGCGTGGGGCTCAGGTTAAAACACTCAAAGTGAGTTTTCCTGGCGCCTGAAGTGGAGTTCTTGGGAAGGAAGATTGCAGCAGATGTCATCAGGCCCACCAAAGCGAAGATGGAGGCAATCGAGAACGCACCGAGACTACAGAACGTGATGGAGCTGCGGTCGTTTCTGGGACTCCTGAACTACTTTGATAACTTCTTACCGGGTCTCAGCATCCTGCTAGAACCACTACATGTCTTAGTACAAAAAGGGGATGAATGGGTTTGGGGCAAAAACCAAGAAAATGTCTTTGTAAAAGCGAGAAAATAGTTATGCTCAAAAAAATTGCTGTGTTGTATGATCCATGTAAGCGTTTGGTACTAGCATGTGATGCATTGTCATATGGCGTCAGGTGTGTATTGCAATAAGCTAAATGATTTCGGGAAACCGAAACTGGTTGCTTATGCATCCAGGAGTCTGTCTAAGGCTGAGAGAGCCGATAGCATGATTGAGAAAGAAGCGTTAGCGTGTGTCTATGCGGTAAAGAAAATGCATCAATACCTGTTTGGGCTAAAATTCGAAATGGAAACTGACCATAAGCCACTAATATCCCTGTTTTCCGAAAGTAAAGGAATAAATACCAATGCATCAGCCCGCATCCAGAGATGGGCGCTCACGTTGTCCACATACAACTACACCAGCCGCCACAGGCCAGGCACAGAAAACTGTGCCGATACTCTCAGTAGGCTGCCATTGTCCACCACGGGGGTGGAAATGGCGCAGTCCGCAGACTTAGCCATGGTTATGGAAGCATTTGAGAGTGAGCAATCACCCGTCACTGCCCGACAGATCAAAACCTGGATGAGCCAGGACCCCTTATTATCCCTCGTCAAAAGCTGTGTGCTTCACGAGAGCTGGTCCTATGTCCCAGTGGAAATGCAGGAAGATATAAAGCGGTTCCAGTGGCGTAAATATGAAATATCTATACAGGCAGACTGCCTTCTGTGGGGCAATCGAGTAGTGGTTCCCAAGAAGGGCAGAGACACCTTCATCAATGACCTCCACAGAACCCACCCAGGCATTGTAATGATGAAAGCAATGGCCTAGGGTACACGTCGACTATGCCGACCCGTTCTTGGGTAAAATGTTCCTTGTGGTTGTAGACGCGTACTTCAAGTGGATTGAATGTGAGGTAATGTCGGCTAGCACGTCCGCTGCCACTACTCAAAGCCTGCGGGCCATGTTTGCCACACACGGCCTACCCGATGTCCTGGTGAGCAACAACGGGTCATGTTTTACCAGTGCTGATTTCAAAGAATTCATGAACCACAACGGGACCAAACATGTCACATCTGCCCCGTTTAAACCAACGTCCAATGGTTAGGCAGAGCGAGCAGTGCAAACCATCAAGCAAGGCTTGAAGAGGGTAACTGAAGGCTCACTGCAGATTCACCTATCTCGAGTCCTGCTTAGCTACCGCACAAGACCCCACTCGCTCACTGGGATCCCACCTGCTGAACTGCTCATGAAAAGAGCACTTAAGGCAAGGCTCTCGTTAGTTCACCCTGATCTACATGAACAGGTAAAGGGCAGACGGCTTCAACAAAGTACATACCATGATAGTGCAAATGTGTAACGCAAGATTGAAATCAGTGATTCTGTATTTGTATTGAAATATGGACAAGGTCCCAAGTGGCTTCCCGGCACTTTTGTGGCCAAAGAGGGGAGCAGGGTGTTTCGGGTCAAACTTTCAAATGGACTCATTCACCGGAAACACTTGGACCAAACCAAACAAATAGCTAGCCTGAGTATCCCACCTTGGGCCCTACTTTTTTTGATCCCCCAACATACACACTAGTGGCAATCGGCACCATGGTTGACCACGAAGCAGAACCCATCGTCCACAGCAGCCTAGCAGGACCCAACACACCAGGCAGCCCAGCAAGGCCAGCTGCACAGCAGCCCAGCGAAGGCCCAACAAATGATTCAACAATATCAGCTTTCACACCGAGACGATCAACAAAGGCAAGAAGGGCCCCAGATCGACTCACATTGCAAATAGTTACACTATTGACTTTGGCGGAGGGAGTGTTGTTCTATATGTAAACTTGTATTTACTCTGTAGAGCCACCAGAGGGCTCATCCCGTGGAGTCCAAAGGGATCGCATAATCCCTTGGGAGCACAGGTATTTATGGAGACTTCACAGGTTGGAGAGGCACTCTGGAGACCTGCAATAAAAGACTGTCACACTTTACTTTGAACTCACAGTGTTCAGTCTGACTCTTTCTCCATACATAATAGGGGGGGTGAAGGCAGAGCTGATGGTTGTCTGTAAGCTTGTAATGTTTGTAGCTCCACACTGTGGATGTGGACGTATTGTGTATTGCAAGTGCATAGTTAGTCATTAAACAGAACTAGGCAGTTTCTGGAGACTTCCGAGAGAGCTGCCTCCATGTTAGGAGCTGTGTGTGCTTGTGCTCTGTGAATATATCTCAGCTGGCGACTGAGATGGGATTTTTCGGATGATTTAAAGCTAAAATTTTGTTGGTGAAGGATTCAGCCAGCCAACAGAGAAACTTTGGAAGTTTCTGTCTTTGTAAAAAAGCTACAAAATTCGAGGTAAAATACAGCACATGGTGTGAACAGTTAGAGATTAAAATGGCAGGTTTATTGGGACATTTGGGTGAATATAGACATGACCGGGAATGTTTTAAAGCGTATGCGGATCGGCTAGAAATATATTTCACTGCAAATAACATAATCGAATTTCCAGACAATGCAGTCCAGAACCAGGCTGTGTTGGAAGATAAGAGAGCAATCTTCTTATCGGAGGTATGTCCGGCATTATACAAAACCCTTGTAAATCTGCTTGTGCCTGACGAGCCAAAGGACACAACGCTTAAAGAGATTTTAACGAAGCTGGAGCAGCACTATAACCCCAAACCATTAGAAATTGCTAAAAGCTATCGTTTCGGGATTCGGAATCAAAAGCCTGATGAAAGTATCAGTGATTACATCATAGCTTTAAAAAAGCTATCGATGCACTGTAATTTTGGAAACTTTCAAAATCGAGAATTACGGGATCGTTTTGTTTGTAGGGTGAAAAATGATTTGATCAGAAGGAAGTTATTGACGACGGATGACTTGACTTTTGAGATCACTTGTCAGACAGCGAGGGCGATGAGCATGGCCGAAAAATATTCCCGAGAATTAAATAATAATTACGGTCGTCAGTCAACCGAGGTAAATCACCTGCAGTTCAAAGTAAAAGACGGGCATGGCCAAAAGTCTCAGAAACTGGAAATTCTACCGGAGCATCGAAGTCATGCTATCGATGCCTGGGACAACACATTGCTCAAAGTTGTCCATACGTGAAGGCAGAGAGTTTCTTCTGCAGAAAGACTGGGCATCTGGTGAAGGCCAGGAAGAGTGGTGAAGATATGTGGTCCTCACACATATTTGGTAAAGATGTTTGATAATGGACAGGTTAGGTTTGTTCATATTGATCATATTTTACCTACAGACATGGAAGGAGTTGAAGGTGGGAATGATTCAATTATCTCTGACTCATCAGATAGTTTTGATACACCAGTAGCAAATCCTAAATTCAATTTACTGGAAACAAATCCAGGAGAGAATCAGAATGAAAGTCTGAGTCCGAGTCAGGAAAACAAAGAGCCTGAAGTTAGAGTGAGTTCAAATGAAAATCAAGGAAATTCCGTGGAGGAAAACATTCCTCAGGATGAGCCTCGAATGAGTTTAGATTCGACACCATGTTTGGAAGGTTCTGTTCGAGAGCGAAGGTATCCTCTTCAAAACAGAAAACAAGTGGTGAAGTTAAATTTGTAAATATGGAAAAAAATATGGTTATATCCTGTGTTATGTAGAAACATGAAAGTTATGTATGATGCTTGTTATGATGGCTTCTTCATTAAGGAGGAAGAAGTGTAATGTCTGGAAGCTTGTAATGTTTGTAGCGCAACACTGTGGATGTGGACGTATTGTGTACTGCAAGTGCAGAGTTAATCATTAAACAGAACTAGGCAGTTTCCGGAGACTTCCGAGAGAGCTGCGTCCATGTTAGAAGCTGTGTGTACTTGTGCTCTGTGAATATATCACAGTACGTGAGCGGGGGGTGCCGAGGTGGGAACATTATCGGATGCAGAAGCAGGATCTTGCTCCTGCCTCTAATGTGTTGCTGACACTAGTGAGGAATCTAGGGATGGAGTGCTGCGCTACGGGACCACTGGGAGGCCTATGCCAGCAGTGTTCCAGGCTATCAACTCCAGGAACTCCGCCATCCACAGAATGTACTCAGTCATTGTGCCGGAGATGGTGGCCAGCTGACGGGATATGCCCCCAATGCATTGCGGATCTAGTCACCAATGTCTGCAGTTTTCCTGGACAATTTAACCATCTCTCCACTCTCATCTGGTGCTCGTGGACAAGACCTGCCGCGTCCACAAAACCTCCGAGGGGTCGGCGCTGTCCTGGGGACAAATGGGGTGCCCTGTGGTGAGGTGCTTGGGCCCGGTACCTCCACAATGGAGGTGCAAATGGCCACATAGGAAAATTAGATGGCCTTGGGGTTGAATGCCTTCTGGAGCCTAGCGATGCAGGTTCCTCGAAGTTAGGGTTAGGGTTAGGGCGAGGGTTAGGGCGAGGGTTAGGGTTAGGGTTAGGGTGCTCATCCGTAGAGAACAGATCCAGCGGATTGACCGGCGACAATCGGAGCTCCTCAGCACCAGATGTCGGATCGGCCACCGAGTCTGGCCCTGTGCCCCCACCTTCTGGCCTCTGTGGTCTTGCCTAGGGCCGCACTGCTGGCTGAGCTGCAAAACACAAATTTGGTTATTAGAGGAGAAGGGGATGCTAGGGTCACAAGGTGAGTCCAGCGCTACACAAAGCATATGCACAACAAAAGCACCCCCGCTATCAAAATCATCATAGACATCACATTTCATGACCATAAACACATTGTACATTGCAATGATTTTCATTAGGCCAGCATTATTTATAAGATAATTTTAGAAACCATCGATCATGTATTATTGTTTGGAAATGAATGGGTGTGGCATCTATTGCACGCAATGGTGTATACTTTACTCACATGGCAGCTGCTTGTGTGGCCATCTGCTTGTGCTTCCCCATGAGTATGAGCACCCGGTCCTCGATGTCAGTGATGTCGTTGATGACTGGTGGCCCTCCACCCGTTCGCATCTGCACAGACCTAAGCATCGATATCTTCTTCTGTAAAAAGTGATGGGATGACATGGCATGAGATCAATGCGTGATATCATCACTAGGTACTGTCACAGAGACTGATACAACACATAAACCGACAGATGTAATCATGATTATTATGATAATTATCATTCTTTACCCAAAGACGCACACCATTAACGCAGGCTTTGAGTACAACATTCCCGTTAAAGTGAAAGACCTCACATCTGATTATAGTCACTCACGACTCTAACAAATCAAGTTATGTATAAGTACATGTAAATAAATGTAATACTTACTCTTGCGGATCCAACAAGGTTGTTCCATCACTTGTGGCATTTGTTGCCCTCACGCACCTCGTTGGTCGCTGATGAGACCACCTCTGCTGTCTCGGTCCATATCTTCTGGTAGGCCTTTGGGGTGGGCCTCCCACGCCCTCCCTGGGTCAAATCACCCCAGCGTAACTCGATCTCCTGCAGGAGGGAGGCATTTGCCTCGTCCGAAAACCTCCTGGCTCTTTTGCGCCCTCTAATGTGCTTCTCTCCCAGCTCACTGCTCTCGCCAGTATCAGTCTCCACAGCATGCTGTGTCGCCTCCTCCTCTCCCTCCTTTATACGCACTAAATTTGGAAAATATCTGGCTGGTAACAGCTAATTTTTTTCCCCAATTTGCTATAAAGCTCTAAACCCTCCCTCCTTCCTCCCAAAGCAGCCACGCCACACCCACACACGCCTTCACTCCCTCTCATCACTCTCTGTCTCCTCTCATGCGCATGTCATGTTGACCCTTGACCTCCTGAATCGCGGGAATCGAGCGTTGCCATGCCGTTGCTAAGGACGGCGACACTTTACCACAGAAGGTCAGAGATTTAACACTAATGCCCATTTCATATCGCTCACGGTATCGCCCAATTTCAAAAATGGAGACTAGGGGCTATGAGAATGGGTGACAAGCCGACGATTTGAAAACTCATTTTTACCACCCATGCCAGAAATAACACCAATTTTTGGGTGATCTGCACAAAAGTGTAAAATCTAGCCACACATCCCTTTGCAGATTTTTTTGTGTCCTCCTCACAATTTGCTTTTCCACCCATCTTTGTATCATCAGAACACTTGGCTACATTACACTCAGTGCCTTCATCCAAGTCATTAATGCAGATTGTAAATAGTTGAGGACCCAGCACCGATCCCTACGGCACCCACTAGTTACTGATTGCCAACCCGAGAATGAATCATTTATCCCTACTTTCTATTTTCTGTTAGTTAGCCAATCCTCTATCCATGCTAATATATTATCCCCAACCCCGTGAACTTTTATCTTGTGCAGTCACCTTTTATGTGGCACCTTATCGACTGCTTTCTGGAAATCCAAATACACCACATCCACTGGTCCCCCCTTATCCACCCTGCTCAGTACATCCTCGAAGAACTCCAGCAAATTTGTCAAACATGATTTCCCTTTCATAAATCAATGCTGACTCTGATTGATTGAATCATTCTTTTCCAAACGTCCCGCTACTGCTTCCTTAATAATGGACTCCAGCTTTTTCCAGAGAGTTTTCTGGCCAATTGAAGGAAGCGGCTCTGATGATGTCATTTGATGTGTCATCAGCCGGTTTCCTTAAAAGGACCATGTGCAAATTTACTTAGACAGTTGTGCTGAAGGTGTTCTACAGCATTGAAGTGCTGCAAACACTGATAAACACTGCACGGAGCTGCAGGAATGCATCCAGGCTCTCCCATGACTCCCTCCATATGCTTAGGAGGGAATAACAGCACGCAGGGATGTTCTCTTTCCTTCCAATGGGCAACCTCCCCTGGAGACCAATGCAACCTGGTTGCACATTGCATGGCAAGGCACAATCAGGGATGTTGTCAGGAGTACCAGCCTGAAGTGGCACAATCCTTTCAATGATCTCAGTAGATTACGAAATGTTACTGCAAAGCCACACTCAACCTCATCCTACTGTACAACTCATCACATCCCCATCACTCTGCCTTCCCTACCCTACTCCTGCATTCCTTACACCAACTTACCTTGCACCTCCACCCATCCCTCTCTTCTGCAATGTCACTTCCCCATCTCATGAGCCACCTCTCACACTCACCCTCATCCTAGTCTAATCATATCAACTAACAACACGCAAGGGTAGGCAAGTATGTTTTAGCCAATGCTCATATAAAGTTTCCGTTAATGTGCTGTCAAACATTAAAACCTATATTTTCAACACTTTGCGTTCTTGGACAGATTTGTGTGCACCTTTGGAAGTGGCTTAGTGAGTTGCAGTGATTGGTGAGACATATCCATACACCTCACAATGGTGAGGAGTGTGTAAGGAATGCCTTGGGAATTGTCGGGATGCTTTATGGTGCTGGTGCAGGCGCATCATGTGGAGTGAATATACACAGATCCCTGAAGGTAGCAGGCCAGGTAGATAATTCTATGATTCTATGATTATCTACCTGGCCTGCTACCTTCAGGGATCTGTGGACATGCACTCCAAGGTCCCTTTGTTGCTCTACAGTTCTCAGTGTCCTACCATTTACTGTTTATTCCCTTGCCTTGTTAGCCCTCCCCAAAAGCATTACCTCACACTTCTCAGAATTGAATTTCATTTGCCACTGTTCTGCCCACCTGATCAGTTCATTGATATCTTCCTGCAGTCTACAGCTTTCTTCTTCATGATCATTCACACAGCCGATTTTAATATCATCTGCAAACTTGTTAATCATACCCCCTACATTCAAGTCTAAATCATTGATATCATCATCATACGCAGACCCTCGGAGTCGAGGATTACTTGCTTCCACTCTGAAAGCGAGTTCTCAGGTGACTGAAGATTCCATTGTGGGATCTACAGTCTCTGTCACAGGTGGGGCAGACAGTGGTTGAAGGGAAGGGTGGGTGGGAAGCCTGGGTTGACATACACTTCTTCCGCTGTCTACACCTGGTTTCTGCTTGTTCTCGGCGATGGGACTCGAAATGCTCAGTGCCCTCCTGGATGCTCTTCCTCCACTTTGGACGGTCATGGGCCAGAAATTCCCAGGTGTTGGTGGGGATGTTGCACTTTATCATGAAAGCTTTAAGGGTGTCCTTGAAGCTTTTCCTCTGCCCACCTGGGGCTCACTTGCCGTGTCAAAGCTTGGCATAGTGCCCTTGCTTTGGGAGTCTCGTGTCGGGCATGTGGATGATGTGGCCCGCCCAACAGTTGATTGAGCGTGGTAATTGCTTCGATGCTGGGATGTTGACCTGAGCAAGAATACTAACATTGGTGCATCTATCCTGCCAATGGACTTGTAGGGTCTTGTGGAGACAGCACTGATAGTACTTCTCCAGCATTTTGAGGTGTCCACATCTCTGAGCCATATAGGAGGGCGGGTATCACTACTGTCCTGTAGATCATAAGTTTGGTGCCGGATTTGAGGTCCTAGACTTCAAACATCCTCTTCGTCAGGCGAACGAAAGTTGCGCTGGCGCACTGAAGGCGGTGTTGGATCTCGTCATCAATGTTTGCTGTTGTTGACAGTAGGCTTCCGAGATATGGAAAATATCCACATTGCCCAAGGCCTCATCGTGGATTTTGATAATCGGGGGGCAGTGCTGTGTGGCAGGGGCAGGTTGGTAGAGGGCCTTTGTCTTACAGATGTTTAGCATAAGGCCCATGCTCTCGTACACCTCGGTGAAAGTGTTGATGATGGCTTGGAGTTTGGCCTCCGAGTGTGCGCAGATGCAAGTGTTATCGGAACACTGTAGTTCAATGAGAGAAGATGGGACGACCTTGCATCTGGCCCAGAGGTTGAACAGATTCCCATTTGTTCTATTATTTAGCTCCACTCCAGCGGGGAGCTTGCAACGGATGAGATGAAGCATTGCAGCAAGGAAGATCGAAAAGAGCGTTGGTGCAATAACGTAGTCTTGCTTGACCCCAAGTGGATTGGGTCTGTGATGGATCCATTGGCCAGGATCACGGCTTGCATGTCATCGTGGAGCAGATGGTGGATGGTGACAAACTTTTAAGGGCAGCCGAAATGAAGGAGGATGTTCTATAATCCCTCACGGTTTACAGTGTCAAAGGCATTTGTGAGGTCAAAGAAGGCCATGTACAAGGGTATATGGACTTTACCAAAGCTTTTGATAAGGTCCCACATGGCAGACTGGCCATGAAGGTTAAAGCCTATAGGATCGAGAGCAAAATGGCAAGTTGGATCCAATATTGGCTGAAAGTTAGGTAGCAAAGGATAATGGTTGATGGATGTTTTTGTGACTGGAAGGATGTTTCCAGTGGGGTTCTGCAGGGCTCAGGACTGAGTCACTTGCTTTTTGTGGTGTACGTTAATGATCTAGATTTGAATATAGGAAGTATGATTAAGAAGTTTGCAGATGACACTAAAATTGACTCTGTGGTTGATAATGAAGAGGAAAGTCATGGACTGCAGGAGGATATCAATCTACTGGTCAGGTGGGCAGAACAGTGCAAATGGAATTTAATTTGGGGAAGTGTGAGATAATGCACTTGGGGAGGGCTAATAAGGAAAGGGTATACACATTAAACGGTAGGCCACTTCGAAGTGTAGATGAACAAAGGGACCTTGAAGTGCTTGTCCACAGATCCCTGAAAATAGCAGGCTGGGTGGATAAGGTGGTTAAAAAGGCATATGGAATGCTTGTCTTTATTGGCCGAGGCATAGTATACAAGAGCAGGGAGGTTAAGCTTAAATTTTATAATGCTCTGGTTAGGCCACAGCTGTAATACTGCGTGCAGTTCTGGTCTCCGTATTATAGAAGGACATGATTGCACTGGAGAGGGTGCAGGGAAGATTTAATAGAATGCTGCCTGGAATGGAGAATCTTAGCTATGAGGACAGATTGGATAGGCTGAGTTTGTTCTCATTGGAACAGTGGAGGCTGAGAGGAGACCTCACTAAGGTGTATAACATTTTGAGGGGCCTGGATAGAATGGATAACAAGGGTCTATTTCCTTTGGTGGAGGGGTCAATTACGAGGGGGCACATTTTGAAGGTGGTTTGATGGAAGATTCAAAGGGGATTTGAGGGGATGCTTCTCCACTGGGGGTCTGGAATTCACTGCCTGGAAGGGTGGTGGATGCAGAAACCCTCACCACATTTAAAAGGTGCTTGAATGGGCTCTTGAAGTGCTGTAACCTGCAGGGTTACGGACCTAGAGCTGGTAAGTGGGATTAGACTGGATAACTTCTTGTTGGCTGGCGCAGATACGATGGTAAGTGCTGCAGGGAATTGAATACGGCCAGGGTGATCTCCTGGACTAGTTTTGATCGCCTGGATGGGTGAGAGAGGAATTTTGCCAGATTTCTTTTCCCCCAATTGACCTGGGTTTTTACCTGTATTTTTGCCTCTCCCAGGAGATCACATGGCTCCGGTGGAGTGGAGTGTGGAATGTTGTGGTTTGGGGGGTGTCACAGTTGTGTGGGGCGGAATGGATGGGCCGGATGCTCTTTACCTTTCCACCATTGTTCATTGTTCATAGGTTTATATGTAACCTTCAGGGCTGCTGACCGGGGGCCTTGTGGCTTTTTGTCGGCCGGCGTGGACACGATGGGCCGAAATGGCCTCCTTCTGCACTGTAAATGTCTATGTTTCTATGTCCGTTGTGCCCCTTAGTGGGCGGAATCCGCATTGCAACTCTGAGAAGAGCTCTTCAGCCACAGGGAGAAGATGATTGAGGAGGATTCTTGCAATGACTTTCCCTGGGGACAACAGCAGGGAGATTCCTCTGTAGTTACCACAGTCGGCCATCACCTTTTTTGAAGATGGTGATGATCACGATGTCCCTGAGATCTCCTGGCATGCTCTCCTCCTTCCAGATAAGAGAAATAAGTTCATGTATTCAAGCCAATAGTGTTTCTCTGCCATGCTTTAGTTCTTCGGCGGGAATTCCATCTGCTCCTGTTTCCTTGTTATTCTTCAGCTGATGGATGGCCTTTTCTACCTCGGCAGGAATGGGGTTGTGTGCAATAGTGGTGTGGGATGGAGTCGAAGACACTTGCATCGAAGGCAGAGTCTTGCTCAAGGAGACCTTTGAAATGCTCCTTCCAACGGGCACTGACTGTCTCTCTGTCCTTGATGAGTACCTCACCGTTCTTGGCCAGGCGTGTGGTAGGACCTTGGGTGCTTGGGCCGTAGGTGGTCTTGACTGCATTGAAGAATCCATGCACGTCATGTTTGTCAGCTAACTGCTGGATCCAACACCGCCTCCAGTGCACCAGCGCAGCCTTCGGTCGCCTGAGGAAGAGAGTGTATGAAGACCAGGACCTCAAATCTGGCACCAAGTTTATGGTCTACAGGGAAGTAGTGATAGCCGCCCTCCTATATGGCTCAGAGATGTAGACTATATACAGCAGACACCTCAAAGCGCTGGAGAAGTACCACCAGCGCTGCCTCCACAAGATCCTGCAAATCCACTGGGAGGATAGACGCACCAACATCAGTGTTATCGATCAGGCCAACATCCCCAGCATCGAAGCACTGACCACACTCGACCAGCTCCGTTGGGCGGGCCACATCGTCTGCATGCCCGACACGAGACTCCCAAAGCAACTGCTCTACTCGGAGCTCCTACACGGCAAGCGAGCCCCAAGTGGGCAGAGGAAACGTTTCAAAGCCTCCTTGATAAAGTGCAACAACCTGAGAATCCCTGGCCCAAGATTGCCTTAAGTGGAGGAAGAGCATCCGGCAGGGCGTTGAGCATCTCGAGTCTCGTTACCAAGAGCATGCAGAAACCAAGCGCAGGCAGAAGGAGCATGCAGCAAACCAGACTCCCTACTCACAATTTCCTTCAACCACTGTCTGTCCCACCTGACAGAGACTAATTCCCATATTGGACTGTACAGTAATCTGAGAACTCACTTTTATAGTGGAAGCAACTCTTCGTCAATTTCGAGGGACTGCCTATGATGATGATGATGCTGGATCTCCTGTGCTTTCTCCAACCACCATCTGTTTTTTTGATCATTGCTATATACCACCAAAAGAGCTAGTACTGAGCCCTGCGGAACCCCACTGGAAACAGTTTTCCAGTCATAAAAACACCCATCAACCATTAACCTTTTGCTTCCTGCCTCTGAGCCAAGTTTGGATCCAACTTGCCATTTTGCCTTGGATCCCATGGACTTTTACTTTCGTTACCTTCTCAAAAGCCTTGCTAAAATCGATATGCACAACCCTTATCGACCTTCATTGTTACCTCCTCAAAAATTCAATCAAGTTGGTCAGACATGACCTTACCTTAACAAATCCATGCTGACTGTCCTGGATTAATTTCTAAATGAAGATTTATCCTGTCCCTCAGAATTTTTTCCAATAATTATTCCACCACCGAGGTTAGGCTGAATAGCCTATAATTTATTGGTCTATCCCTTTCTCCCTTTTTAAACAAAGGTACCACATGAGCAGTCCTCCAGTCCACCAGCACCACACCTGTAGCCAGAGAGAATTGCAAAATGATGGTCAGAGCCTCTGCTCTTTCCTCTTTTGCTTCTCTTAACAGCCTGGGATACATTTCATCCAGGTCTGGGGATTTATCCACTTTCAAAGCTGCTAAGCCACTTAATACTTCCTCGCTAAGTTTATTTCATTTAATATTTCACACTCCTCCTCCCTGATTGCAAGTTCTGCATCGCCCCTCTTGTGAAAACAGACGCAACGTATTCATTAAGAACCATACCCATGTCTTCCACCTCCACACACAGATTATCTTCATGGTCTCTAATAGGCCCTACTATTTCTGTACTTATCTTACTCTTAATGTATTTATAAAACATCTTTGATTTTAGTTCCACATTTTTGTCATGATTCATAGGGGCCAAAATTCAGGGTCTGGATAAGGCCTGTTACCGTCATTTTACGGTGGCAATGCGGCGGAAACGAGTGGCCGCGGGGTTGCAGTTCATTGGCCGCCACGACCCAAATTGAGCTTGTGGATTTTTCGGCCTGTCCCCACTTCCACCCCACTGCTGCCAACCACTGCAAGCACATCATCAAAGCGTGCACCACCACTATCCCACACCTCCAGCACACTCCGCCAGCAATTTACCTTCAAAAATCGTTGATCTGCCGTGCGGTGCCCCCGACAGCTTTTTCTGTCGGTGCACCTTGCCCTGTGTATATGCGGCACAGCAGCGTGGTGGTCCTTCAAGGGGAGGGTGCACTGCCGTGGCTCCATGATTTTACTTTTGCTGGACGACTTCCCGATCGGCCGGCCAATCATTGCCCCATGTTCGGCCCGGCTGCCAACAGGCAACCTCTTGGGTGCCAGCCTGCTGGCCTGGCCAAAACCCTTCTGGGTGGCCCAATATATCGATGTCTCAAAATGCCAAACGCTCTCCCCTTTAAGTGAAGGGGAGAACGTGGTAACGCACACGCATTGTGACATCATCTCTGCTCCGCCGCTGAGTGACAGTGGTGGGGACTCGATCCCACCCCAAGTTCCGCCCTTCACCGAGACTTAACGCCGCACTTCCGCCCCCACTATGACCGACTTCCGGTCCGACATGAAAAAATGTTTAAAGTGAAGAAAATTGATCCGAAGGCTGCCTCATCGCACCTGATGGTAAAAACTTCAAAAAAAAAGGTAGGTGCGGCAGCTTTCTGGCGGGCCTGAATTTTGGCCCCGTAGATTCATAGCCTTGACTCACAGAACCCGATACTTCCTGTGACAGTGGGCCAAGATTTGATGGGGTTCTACTTGGGCAACCACTTGGCTGAAAAGTGGAGATAAATATTCTTTTGTTTAATTAACTACCTTTGGAAATCAGTGAATAATTATCCAGTCTATTAAATGAATAGGATACAGTCTAGAATTTTGCAAAGCTTGTGAGAGGAGTCGGATTCACAATGTTTTCTTGCCCCATATATTCTTATGTTCTTATTGGGAAGTGCACTTGTGCATTGAGCATAAAGCACAATATTTACTTATTTACGAGTGAACAGAACTTTATACTTTTGTATTATCTGTCATAACTAGGAAATTTGTAAACCAAATTTGTTGTTTGCGCATCCTTTGGATCAATGTTGATCTTATATAGAAACATAGAAAATAGAAGCAGGAGTAGGCCATTCGGCCCTTCGAGCCTGCACCGCCATTCAATAAGATCATAGCTGATCATTCCTTCAGTACCCCTTTCCTGCTTTCTCTCCATACCTCTTGTTCTCCTTAACCGTAAGGGCCATATCTAACTCCCTCTTGAATATATCCAGTGAACTGGCATCAACAACTCTCTGCGGCAGGGAATTCCACAGGTTAACAACTCTCTGAGTGAAGAAGTTTCTCCTCATCTCAGTCCAAAATGGCCTACCCCTTATCCTAAGACTATGTCCCCTGGTTTTGGACTTCCCCAACATCGGGAGCATTCTTCCCGCATCAATCCTGTCCAGTCCCGTCAGAATCTTATAGGTTTCCATGAGATCCCCTCTCATCCTTCTAAACTCCAGTGAATAAAGGCCCAGTTAATCCAGTCTCTCCTCATATGACAGCCCAGCCATCCCTGGAATCAGTCTGGTGAACCTTCGCTGGACTCCCTCAATAGCAAGAACGTCCTTCCTCAGGCTAGGAGACCAAAACTGAACACAATATTCCAGGTGAGGCCTCACTAAGGCCCTGTACAGCGACATTAAGACCTCCCTGCTTCTATATTCAAATCCCCTAGCTATGAAGGCCAACATACCATTTGCCTTCTTGACCGCCTGCTGTACCTGAGTGCCCACTTTCAGTGACTGATGAACCATGACACCCAGGTCTCATTGCACCTCCCCTTTTCCTAGTCTGCCGCCATTCAGATATTATTCTGCCTTCATGTTTTTGCCCCTAAAATGGATAACCTCACATTTATCCACATTATAATGCATCTGCCATGTATTTGCCCACTCACCTAACCTGTCCAAGTCACCCTGCAGCCTTTTAGCGTCCTCCTCACAGCTCACACTGCCACCCAGTTCAGTGTCATCTGCAAATTTGGAGATATTACACTCTATTCCTTCATCTAAATCGTTAATGTACATCGTAAAGAGCTAGGGTCCCAGCACTGAGCCCTGTGGCACTCCACTAGTCACTGCCTGCCATTCTAAAAAGGACCTGTTTATCCTGACTCTCTGCTTCCTGTCTGCCAACTAGTTCCCTATCCACGTTAGTATATTACCCCCAATGCCATGATTTTGCACAGCAATCTCTTTTGCGGGACCTTGTCAAAAGCCTTTTGAAAGTCCAAATACATCACATCTACTTGTTCTCCCTTATCCACTCTGCTAGTTACATCCTCAAAAAATCCCAGAAGATTCATCAAGCATGATTTCCCTTTCATAAATCCATGCTGATTTGGTCCGATCCTGTCACTGCTTTCCAAATGCGCTGCTATTTCATCCTTAATGATTGATTGCAACATTTTCCCCACTATTGATGTCAGGCTAACTGGTCTATAATTACCCGTTTTCTCTCTCCCTCCTTTTTTAAAAAGTGGTGTTACAATAGCTACCCTCCAGTCCATAGGAACTGATCCCGAGTCGATAGACTGTTGGAAAATGATCACCAATGCATCCACTATTTCTAGGGCCACTTCCTTGAGTACTCTGGGATGTAGACTATCAGGCCCCAGGGAGTTATCAGATTTCAATCCCATCAGTTTCCTGAACACAATTTCCCACCTAATAAGGATATCCTTCAGTTCCTCCTTCTCACTAGACCCCCACTGTCCCCTCGTACCTTCGGAAGGTTATTTGTATCTTCCTTCGTGAAGACAGAACCGAAGTATTTGTTCAATTTGTCTGCCATTTCTTTGTTCCCCAATATAAATTCACCTGAATCCGACTGCAAGGGATCTACATTTGAGTTTACCAATCTTTTTTCTTCACATATTTATAGAAGCTTTTGCAGTCAATTTTTATATTCCCTGCAAGCTTCCTCTCATACTCTATTTTCCCCCTCCTAATTAAACCCTTAGTCCTCCTCTGTTGAATTCTAAATTTCTCCCAGTCCTCAGGTTTGCTGCTTTTTCTAGCCAATTTATATGCCTCTTCCTTGGCTTTAACACTATCCTTAATTTCCTTTGTTAGCCATGGTTGAGCCACCTTCCCAGTTTTATTTTTACTCCAGACAAGGATGAACAATTGCTGAAGTTCATCCATGTGATCTTTTAATGTCTGCCACTGCTTATCCACCGTCAACCCTTTGAGTATCCTTTGCCAGTCTATTCTAGCCAATTAACGCCTCATACCGTTGAAGTTACCTTTCCTTTAGTTCAGGAGCCGAGTTTCCGAATTAACTTTGTCACTCTCCATCTTAATAAGGAAATCTACCATATTATGGTCACTTTTCCCCAAGGGGCCTCGCACAACAAGATTGCTAATTAGTCCCTTCTCATTACACATCACCCAGTCTTGGATGACCAGCTCCCTGGTTGGTTCCTCGACATATTGGTCTAGAAAACCATCCCTAATACACTCCAGGAAATCCTCCTCCACCGCATTGCTACCAGATAGGTTAGCCCAATCAATATGTAGATTAAAGTCGCCCATGATTACTGCTGTACCTTTATGGAACACATCCCTTATTTCTTGTTTGATGCTGTCCCCAACCTCACTACTACTATTTGGTGGTCTGTACACAACTCCCACTAGCGTTTTCTGCCCTTTGGAATTCCGCAGCTCCACCCATACCGATTCCACATCACCCAGGCTAATGTCTTTCCTTACAATTGCATTGATTTCCTCTTTAACCAGCAACGCCACCCCACCTCCTTTTCCTTTCTGTCTATCCTTCCTAAATGCTGAATACCCTTGGATGTTGAGTTCCCAGCCTTGGTCCCCCTGGAGCCATGTCTCCGTGATGCCAGTCACATCGTATCCGTTAACTGCTATCTGCGCAGTTAATTCATCCACCTTATTCCGAATACTCCTCGCATTGAGGCACAGAGCCTTCAGGCTTGTTTTTTTTAACACACTTTGCCCCTTTAGAATTTTGCTGTAATGTGGCCCTTTTTGTTTTTTGCCTTGGGTTTCTCTGCCCTCCACTTTTACCTTTCTTCTTTCTATCTTTTGCTTCTGCCCTCATTTTACTTCCCTCTGTCTCCCTGCATAGGTTCCCATCCCCCTCCATATTAGTTTAACTTCTCCCCAACAGCACTAGCAAACACTCCCCCTAGGACATTGGTTCCGGTCCTGCCCAGGTGCTGACCGTCCGGTTTGTACTGGTCCCACCTCCCCCAGAACCGGTTCTAATGTCCCAGTAATTTGAATCCCTCCCTTCTGCACCACTCCTCAAGCCACGTATTCATCTGAGCTATTCTGCGATTCCTACTCTGACTAGCACGTGGCACTGGTAGCAATCCTGAGATTACTACTTTTGAGGTCCTACTTTTTAATTTAACTCCTAGCTCCCTAAATTCGTCTCGTAAGACCTCATCCCATTTTTTACCTATGCCATTGGTACCTATATGCACCACGACAACTGGCTGTTCTCCCTCCCTTTTCAGACTGTGCTGCACCCGCTCCGAGACATCCTTGACCCTTGCACCAGGGAGGCAACATACCATCCTGGAGTCTCGGTTGTGGCTGCAGAAATGCCTATCTACTCCCTTTACAATTGAATCCCCTATCACTATAGCTCTCCCACTCTTTTTTCTGCCCTCCTGTGCAGCAGAGCCAGCCATGGTGACATGAACTTGGCTGTTGCTGCCCTCCCCTGATGAATCATCCCCCTCAACAGTACCCAAAGTGGTGTATCTGTTTTGCAGGGGATGACCGCAGGGGACCCCTGCACTACCTTCCTTTCACTGCTCTTCCTGTCGGTCACCCATTTACTATCTGGCTGTGTACCCTTTACCTGCGGTGTGACCAACCCACTAAATGTGCTAGTCATGTCATTCTCAGTATCGTGGATGCTCCAGAATGAACCCACCCTCAGCTCCAGTGCCGCAATGCGGTCCGTCAGGAGCTGGAGGCGGATGCCCTTCCTGCACACATAGTCGTCAGGGACACCGGAAGCGGCCCCAACTTCCCACATAGTACAGGAGGAGCATAACACGTGTCCCAGCTGTCCTGCAATGACTTAACCATTAGATACACTTAAATTGGCAACAACAATGTTAAAAGGTCACTTACTGATATAAAAAGAAAAAGAAAAACTACTTACCAATCACCAGCCAATCAATTACCCCCTTGGCTGTGACGTCACCTTTCGTTTTCTTTCTACTTCTTTTTTGCCTTCTCCCTGTAGCTGCACAAGCTGGGCCTTTATAGGCCTCTCGCCAATCCCCGGACTCACGCCTCAGCAACCATGAACTCCCGCTGCTTCTCACGGCTTTTAGAGGCCTCTGCCGATCCCCGGACTCACGCCTTAGCGACCACGAACTCCCGCTGCCTCTCACGGCCTTTATAGGCCTCTGCCGATCCCCGGATTCACGCCTCAGCGACCAGGAACTCCTGCTGCCTCTCGCAGCCTTTATCGGCTTCTGCCGATCCCCGGACTCACGCTTCAGCGACCACGAACTCCCGCTGCCTCTCGCGGCCTTTATATGTCTCTGCCGATCCCCGGACTCACGCCTCAGCGTGTAAGATATCTTTGCCTTGCATGAAATCCACTGGCATTTTAGGACTGTTGCTGGGCTACAAGCTCAGGTGATTTCAAGTGCTGTTTTTGTTTTTAATTCCATGAACTATGTGTGATTTTGACACCACAAGCAACAGCCGCTTAGCAGCTCTGAACTGGCATATAAAATATTTCATGTGGTGCTCAATGAGGTGCCATGGGTCATTTGCATAGGGATAATTCATGCAGTAATGCTAATTAGATATAATACAATGCAGTGCTGTGCACACAACAGTACAAATATAAATAGCACTACACTATGGTTAAAAACAGAATTAACAACATCAGTGATAAAAATAGAATTGCCATCTCCTTTGTCTCTTTAAAAAGACACATGAACATGCTCCCAAAACTTCAAAAGCCATTATGAACAATGCTATTTGCATGCAGACTTCAGCAATTTTTTTACTATATATATTGTTTGATTGATTATCATCCTCTAGCTTTCACCATAGGGTAGAAATTGCTATGCTTTTTGTACATTTTCTGGATCCAAAATTATAGAATTCTGCAGCATGACATTCCTCTCTGGAATGGCGTTGGAAATGTGCATGACGTAATATTGACTTGGGCGCTTGATGGGCAACCCCGCAGGCGGCTGCAAGAACGCAGGCAACATTTAAATGTATTTTTCTGGGTTCTGCGTCAGATTTAGGGCTCTTTTGCCAAGTTGGTGTCCGTGCGCACCTGAAACTTCCTTAATTTGCCCAGCAAATCATGGCAGGAATGCTCGGCATGCAGCTTTCATGAGTGGCATTTAAAGGGATACTCACCTCCATAATGGTACATGTCTGGTTAGTCGTTTTAGGCTCCAGGGTTCTTCTGGATTGTCCTTGGTTGTTTTGGCAAGCATTTGTCTGTCAGATAGTTTTGCAGAATGTATTTGTGGGGGGCAAGAACTCAATCACATGATTGGTTTGTTCTCAATTGCTGAACATGGGAATGCTACTGGGCTTACCATTGAGGCTCCTAAATCAGGAGGAGGAGCAGCAGCAAGGAAGGCAGCAAAGACCTGCACAGTTTGCAAGAATTTCGCGAAGGAGACAAGGACACAGGAATCCTTACAACTTGTGGGTGATCAGGAAAAGAATATATAAAAACAGAGAGCAAGAGTTTCTATAGGTATATAAAAAGGAAAAGGGTGGCGAAAGTAAATGTTGGTCCCTTAGATGACAAGACCCAGGGAATGAGTAATGGGGAACATGGAGATGGCAGAAACTCCAAACAAATATTTTGTATCAGTCTTTACGGTAGAGGACACTAACAATATTTCAACAGTGGATAGTCTAGGGGCTATAGTGGGAGAGGAACTTGACACAATCACAATCATTAAGGAGATGGTACTCAGAAAGATAATGGGAATAAAGGCAGATAACTTCCCTGGACCGGATGGCTTGCATCCTAGGGTCTTAAGAGAAGTAGCGGCAAGGATTGTGGATGCATTGGTTGTAATTTACCAAAACTTCCTGGATTCTGGGGAGGAGCCAGCAGCTTGGAAAACTGCAAATGTAACGCCCCTATTCAAAAAAGAAGGCAGACAAAAAGCAGGAAACTCTAGACCAGTTAGCCTAACATCTGTGGTTGGGAAAATGTTGGAGTCCATTATGAAAGAAGCAGTAGCAGGGCATTTGGAAAAGCAAAATTCGGTCAGGCAGAGTCAGCATGGATTTATGAAGGGAAAATTATGTTTGACAAATTTGCTGCTGTTCTTTGAGGATGTAACAAACAGGGTGGATAAAGGGGAACGAGTAGATGTGGTGTATTTGGACTTCCAGAAGGCATTTGACAAGGTGCCATATAAAAGATTACTGCACAAGATAAAAGTTCACGGGGTTGGGGGTAATAGATTAGCATGGATAGAGGATTGGCTAACTAACAGAGAACAGAGAGTCGAGATAAATGGTTCATTCTCTGGTTGGCAACCAGTAACTAGTGGGGTGCCGCAGGTATCAGTGCTGGGACCCCCAACTATTTTCAATCTATATTACCGATTTGGAAGAAGGGACTGAGTGTAAAGTAGCCAAGTTTGCTGACGATACAAAGATGGGAGGAAAAGCAATGTGTGAGGAGGACACAAAAAATCTGCAAAAGGACATAGACAGGCTAAGTGAGTGGGCAAAAATTTGTCAGATGGAGTATAATGTTGGAAAGTGTGAGGTCATGCACTTTGGCAGAAAAAAAATCAAAGAGCAAGTTATTATTTAAATGGAGAAAGATTGCAAAGTGCCGCAGTACAGCGGGACCTGGGGGTACTTGTACATGAAAGGATAGTATGCAGGTACAGCAAATGATTAGGAAGGCCAATGGTATATTGGCCTTTATAGCAAAAGGGATGGAGTATAAAAGCAGGGAAGTCTTACTATAGCTATATAAGGTATTGGTGAGGCCACACCTGGAATACTGCGTGCAGTTTTGATTTCCATATTTACGAAAGGATATATTTGCCTTGGAAGCAGTTCAGAGAAGGTTCACTAGGTTGATTCCGGAGATGAGGGGGTTGACTTATGAGGAAAGGTTGAGTAGGCTGGGCCTTTACTCATTGGAATTCAGAAGAATGTGAGGTGATCTTATCGAAAAATATAAGATTATGAGGGGGCTTGACAAGGTGGATGCAGAGTGGATGTTTCCACTGATGGGGGAGACTAGAACTAGAGGGCACGATCTTAAAATAAGGGGCCGCCCATTTAAAACAGAGTTGAGGAGAAATTTCTTCTCTTAGAGGGTTGTAAATCTGTGGAATTCGCTGCCTCAGAGAGCTGTGGAAGCTGGGACATTGAATAAATTTGACAGAAATAGACAGTTCCTTAAACGGTAAGGGGATAAGGGGTTATGGGGAGCGGGCGGGGAAGTGGAGCTGAGTCCGTGATCAGATCAGCCACGATCTTATTGAATGGTGGAGCCGGCTCGAGGGGCCGTATGGCCTACTCCTGTTCCTATTTCTTATTTTCTTTTTTTCTTATACCTGAACCTCACAGCAATGCAGTGTGTAAGCCAGCTGCAGTTCAACATGGAGGCAGTCACTTAACTATTACCTATGCTACCTGTTTGAATGAGAATTGGCAACCAACACCAGACCATGCACTGCAGATATTCCCCAATGGCTGACCATCCTAATGCTGACTGTGTCTACAGGTTGTGCTGTGAGAGGTGTCATGTATCAGTGGCAGCCCCATACTTAACCTGAGACTTCGACCACTGCTCCTCTCACATCCTGAGTTGGCAAATCCTGAAGTGGCACATTATATGGTCACCCTCCTGAGAAACAACAATTTAATTTTCATGGTCTTATTATCTTACATTTTCTCAAAACAATATATAAATCTATTAAATTAGAACAATCTTTTAGGCCTAGAAATTGGGTACCGTCCTGTTTGGGTGCGGTAACAGTGGTGAGATGAGAAACTTTGCGGCACTGAATCAAGCACTTCACATTCCTTCCTGGGGCGGGAGTTCAGCAGCACTACACACCGGGCCACATGGTGCTGCTGCTTTCGAGGGGCTTTTCCCTGAATTAAAGGGAAAGGCCCAAGCTGCATACTCTTCAGTATAGGAACACACCTATCTAGACCAGCGGGGAGCAGGGGAGCTGCACGGTCAACCTGGCACTTAAGCAGAGTGCCAGGCTGAGAGTTCGCAGCACTGACCCCGCGACCAAAGCGGTTCCGGAGTGGGAAGCAAAACAGGAAGTTTTTCCCAGCAGCAGCCAGCCACCTCCCGTTTAAATTTTGCCCCGGTAGCAGTCGGCCGCTGGGTACGCGTCCCCTGAAGCTGTCGCTGTTATCGCCCGGCGCAGCTACAGGGGCGAAACTCAATTTAGGTGCTGGGCGTTAACTGGGTGATGAGCACGGTGATGGCGTTATGATCTCTGGGCACAGGAGATCGTGGCAAAACATCATAGCGCTGCTGCTACACTCCCGCCGAATTCGGGGTATCTCCAAGTTTGCAGATGAAACTAAGCTGGGTGGCAGTGTGAGCTGTGAGGAGGATGCTAAGAGGCTGCAGGGTGACTTGGACAGGTTAGGGTGAATGGGCAAATGCATGGCAGATGCAGTATGATGTGGATAAATGTGAGCTTATCCACTTTGGTGGCAAAAACAGGAGGGCAGATTATTATCTAAATGGTGACAGATTAGTAAAAGGGGAGGTGCAACGAGACCTGGGTGTCACGGTACATCAGTCACTGAAGGCAGGCATGCAGGTACAGCAGGCAGTAAAGAAAGCAAATGGCATGCTGACCTTCATAGCGAGAGGATTTGAATGTAGGAGCAGGGAGGTCTTGCTGCAGTTATACAGGGCCTTGGTGAAACCAAACCTTGAGTATTGTGCGCAGTTTTGTTCTCCTAATCTGAGGAAGGATGTGCTTGCTATTGAGGGAGTGCAGCAAAGGTTCACCAGACTGATTCCCGGGATGGCAGGATTGACATTTGAAGAAAGACTGGATCGGCTAGGCTTATACTCAATGGAATTTAGAAGAATGAGAGGGATCTCATAGAAACATATTCTCATAGAAATAATATAAAATTATGACGGGACTGGACAGGTTAGATACAGGAAGAATGTTCCCGATGTTGGGGAAGTCCAGAACCAGGGGTCACAGTCTAAGAATAAGGGGTAAGCCATATAGGGCCGAGATGAGGAGAAACCTTTTTACCAGAGAGTGGTGAACCTGTGGAATTCGCTCCCTCAGAAAGTTGTTGAGTCCAGTTCATTGGATATATTCAAGAGGGAGTTAGATGTGGCTCTTATGGTTAAGGGGATCAGGGGGTATGGAGAGAAAGCGGGAGTGGGGTGCTGAAGTTGCATGATCAGCCATGATCATATTGAATGGCTGTGCAGGCTCGAAGGGCCGAATGGCCTGCTTTTGCACCTATTTTCTATGTTTCTATGTTTCTATGAATCATTAACGCCACCATGCCCGGTTGCAAAGTCAATTGTGCCACATTAGCGCAAATGGGAGGTGAAAATGCACCCAATTTCTCTCTCTTAGTTATTAGAATTGAATGATAAGGACGGGATATATATTTTGAAGTGTTGTGTTCATACTCTATTTACTTATTACAGCTCACTGGACGGGCATTAGGACCCTGTGGGAGTTATTCACAGTTGCTGCGTTCATTCTGGTTCATGCCGGTTCGGGACTCTATTTTGGGTTGTATAAAAGCACAGTTAAGTTAAGTTACATTACTCCTGGCTCAGCTTGTCAATTATTTACATACACAACTTAATTTGGTGATGAGAATGATTCAAATTAACTTGCCTCCCCCACCTCTGCCTTTCCTCTCCACACCCGGGGACCCTCCAATTCCGTGGCCGAGATGGATAAAAAGCTTTTCCACATACATCACGGCGAGTGGGTTAGATGGTGACAATGTAACACCAGCTTGTTGCCGTGCAATACTTATCCACTGCCTTAGCACTGAAGGCCAATGCATCTTTGGCCAAATCAAAGACACAGTGTCCTACGATGAAATGGTAAGCACCCTAGATAATTATTTTGGGCCAAAGAAAAGTATCGTGATGGAGAGATACCAATTTCATAAAAAGGGCAAGTGAATGGTGATCCAATCCAACAGTACATTATTTTATTAACTGAACTGACTGCTATGTGTATCTCTGGAGCACTTACTGAGGAAATGATCAGGGATCAAATGATTGAGAAAACAATGAGCCCCCGCATTCGGGAACGCTTGCTAATGGAGGATGACAAATTGTCATTGGACAAAATGCTTGCTAACGGGGAAGACACCCACTGAGCTCATGACTGGGCGGAATCTTCGGTGGCTACTGGTCATTCTCAAACCCCCAGCCAAACCTAGCGTGAAGATAACCACACTCACATCCCATCCTCGTTGCCAAATTATGTTGTGTACACGTAAATAACTGACAAACTGAGCCAGGAGTAATGTAACCGGCATGAAACAGAATGAATACAGCAACTGTGAATAGCTCAGCAATCCTGATTTGATGACGTGCATGTACCACTGCTACCTCTCTCCTCGCCGAACATATATCTTGGGTACAAGGTCGCGATATTCTGATTGAATTTATCCTTCAAAAGAGCTACTCCATAACTGTTAGTAATTTTCACAGTGCTGGCTGAGATGGTGCAATGTGAAACCAAATCTAAATCAATACCAACGTGGTTGATGTCAGCCTCAACTGTGGCTTACAAAGTCAATAATTTAGATTTCTATAATTTTTTTTGTTACGTGAAATAATTTCAATTGCATCTAAAATAGCTAAAAGTTTAACCAGAGTAGATGACTGCTCTCTAGTGCTTTCCCTAAGTAAGTTCAAATACCTCTTCAGTAGCTAATGTTCGCAGTATTACTCAGACTCTTGTCAAGATGGCAATATCATTAAGTACAATTACGCTCGAGAGCGCTGGTACTATGAATGCCCCATAGCTGTATAATCCTATTAGAATTCACTCATAATAATAAAACATAAGGATTTGTTAATTATATAATATATCTTAAGTGACCGGAGGGAGAAAAAAAATTATTCATCCTCGGAATCTGAGCTTTTACAGGAAAAATATACCTTGGAATTTAATTTTCCAATATAGAATATAAGAATACCATTATTTTTAGAAACAGGAAAAGACCAACAGAATAATTTTCCTCCGGACTTCTCACATTTCACTGCCATAAATTCAGTGAAAACCCTGTTTAATCACATAAATTATTTTTTTGTTGAACTTTTACCAAAGTTACGGTGGTGGAGCTAAAGAACCCCCAGGAACATTTCTGGTGCATTATTTCTTTAAAACTATTAAGCGCTGCTTTTTTTTCACAGATCAATTCTAAATCACCCCTTACTTATACCTCACAATCCCTCAACTCTTCTGACTTGCATCCAATTGTCTTGAAAAACTATCTGTTTGTAACCCTTGAAATTGTACGGTTCCATGAAAGCAAGCAATGGAGTATTGGCTAAATCTGGCTGTTCACTGTATCAAACACCGAACAAATGTTATGTTTGCAAAACTTTCATCACTTCTCCTGTGGAAAGCAACATGAGTGAAAAATTATCTGTATGTAACCCCTGAAATTTCATGGAGCACTGCCGGGTACGAGCACAAGTTTGGGAAATTGAGTACACAGGTATACATTCCCAATTGGTAGCATTTCCATATTCAGTGGTAACAACATCAGGCAAAGTGTGGCTGGACGTCTGGACAGTAGAAACCACATTGTGAATATGGATATTCCTTTGGGGGTTCTGAAAAGGCTGCACGATTTACATGGGGAGCATTTGTTCATAAGGGGTAAACTAATGTAGGTACAGTAGTGGCACCCGAGATCTTTGGGCCAGTCCAATCACTACATTGGGACCTGCATATCACAGAGCACTCCACAGCTACCTGGACATGTCAGAGGAAACTTGTCTTTGCCGCTTCTTTTGCAGAAGAGCAGCTGCCACAGTGTTGCACCAAGTGCTGCAGGATATCTGCAGAAAACATCTGAAATGGGTGGCTCTTCCCTTAGAAGAAAAGATTACTATGGCATGAAGCTTTCATACCATTACTTTCTTCCAATACACTGCATGGAACATCTGGCTGTTCGCTGTATCAAATGTTATGTTTGCAATACCTTCATCACTTCTCCTGTGGAAAACAACATTGGTGAACAATTTTCACTGAATTCCCTTGAGTGATGCAGATAATAGGCATCAGGGCTCTACATATCAACCCTGGAAAAGATTTTCACTCAATTATTGTTCAGGTGGTACATAGCATCAGAAATACCATTTCAAAAATCAATAGCCATTATCTAGGAAGCAGCATGGTGCCTTCATTGCACAATGTCCAAATAGCTCACATTATTTCAAGGAGAACAAACATTTGGTGGATGACTTTGAGAGAACAGGGCTATCCAGTGCATCCACGGCTATTGACACCACTGGGAAACCACTTGACTGAATAGCTCAGCACCTGATTGCTATTCCTCAGCTACCACCTCCACCTTCAAGAAAAGTATGCAATGTAGCTTTGGCATAAAGTAACAGTTTGTGCAAAACAGAAATGGTTGCATGCAATGCTTCAAATGGTACTTCTCAGAGAATCTGTTAGTTCCCAACTTAGGTTTGTGGCATGGTTGATGGGCCATACACGAAATGTGAGCAAATTGAAGATCCTCCTGATATTAGCAAACTTTTTCCTCATTTGGAGCCAAGCACGGGAGTCTAGGTGATGGGATTGATGCAGTCAGTGACCATTCTCCATGCGCCTTCCACTCGTGCTTTTACTGGAACATGACCTTCAGGGTAACCCTCCTCTGGTGCACATCCTGCAGCAAAACCAGCATCTCTTCAGCATCAAATGTAGCATTGATGCATCATTGTAAGCAATTTCTCAACTGTTATATCACCCTTTTTCTTGCCCCTCAATGTCGAGCTGCAATTCGTTAAGATCTGCCCCTTGCCAGATTTTCTGTCCCTGAGCCAAATAAACTGGGCAAGCTTTTTGTATGCCAATAGCATATTCAAATTAGGCCAAATTTGACACGCCACGTTCTGAGCTGCCAGTGCAAGCAATACTGTGCCATGGAGCTGTCCCAAGCCCGCTTTTGAAAGACTGGGAAGATTGGAACCCTTGAATCACCCTCGATCCCCACACTATACCACCCTACAAATCCCCTGGGAGGACAGATGCACCAACATCAGCGTCCTCATCCAGGCTAACATTTCCAGCATTGAAGTACTGACCACACTCGATCAGCTCCGCTGGACAGGCCACATAGTTCGCATACCAGACACGAGACTCCCAAAGCAAGTGCTCTACTTGGAGCTCCTTCACGGCAAACGAGCCAAAGGTGGGCAGTGGAAACGTTACAAAGACACCATCAAAGCCTCCCTGATAAAGTGCGACATCCCCACTAACACCTCGGAGTCCCTGGCCAAAGACCATCCTAAGTGGAGGAAGTGCATCCGGGGGGGGCACTGAGCACCTCGAGTCTCAATGCTGAGAGCATGCAGAAATCAAGCGCAGGCAGCGGAAAGAGCATGCGGCAAACCAGTCCCATTCACCCCTTCCCTCAACAGCTATCTGTCCCACCTATGACAAAGTCTGTGGCTCTCGTATTGGACTGTTCAGCCACCAAAGAACTCACTTCAGGAATGGAAGCAAGTCTTCCTCAATTCCGAGGAACTGCTTATGATGATGATGATGATACCACCATGAAATACAGGTGCATACTCATTTGTTATTTCAGAGATTAGAACAGACACCACACTGCTACCAAATATTGAAGAAAGTTATCCAGGCCAAAATTGCCAGAGAATATAAATGCAGGTTCACCACTAGATTATTACAGAAATAAATGCATAGAAATCACTAGAAGACCCCCCTGCCCCAAATAGGGATTTTCAAATTAGGTGATTAAAATAATGAAAGGGCCAGATTGTGTCCTGTTTGACACATTGGGCCAGATCTTGCTGTAAAAAGAACAGTGTCTTAATGATGAACATCGTTATTGTTGCGCAAATCAGCCAGCAAATTCGTAAGATTAAGAGGTACGGCGTGAGTTGCGAATCCCCAGAACTTGCTGGTTGATTTTGCTGCTTTGCTGTTACGTTATCTAGCCCTTTGCCTCACGGTTATTTTTAAGAACTTGCTGGATTTGCACATTAATTGTCCATTAAACCCTCCGCAGAAAGTGAAGTCTGGTAAATAACACCATTATTATGTCACACTTCCAGCAAGTTATAGCACAAATGTTTTCGAGCTGAAGGCTGCAGAAAAAATTCTATCTCATGGTGGCTGGATCTTGCTGGAACCCAATATTTCAGTTAAACAGATGGTGAAGACCAAGGGTACATACTTAAAATACACAAATGTAGGAATGGCCAGATGTAAAGAGGGCATTCTTTTTTCCGGAGAGTAGTGAGCCTCTGGAATAAATTGCCAGCTTGTGCAGTGCATGCTGACTTCTGCATGCCTTCAAGACCTTCAAGAGAGAGTTGGCTGGAACAGAAATCACATCATCAAGAAGGTAAATGGATTAACAGCTAATGTACATGTGGTCAATGCGATCCCCTGGATTGGTTTCAATTGCCTGAGGGGGTGGGAGAAGAAACAAAGGCCGAGAAATTCGTGTTCGCCATGAAAGTTGCGAGTGTCACCAGCAATGGGAGATAACAACTGCTGAAAATGGCTGTAATGTTAAGGAGAATAAATCATCTGGGGGGCTGGAGATTGGTGGCGCGGCACTAACCTTCCATGCAACGCCCTCCTGGTGGCGTTATTGGAGACTTCTAAGGCGAAGTTTCCGTCCTGTACTGGCGTTCGAGCTTCGCACAGCCTCTGGGAGCAAGGCTATGGAGCTCGCAAGGAATTGTGGGCAATTAAAAGGGTTATTAATTAAAGGGGCAATGCACTTGGAGCTAAGACAAATAAAGATGCAGTGAAAAATGTACTTTTCAGCTCTTGCTGCCTTAAAAAAAAGTAATATTAAAAAGAAATCCCAATATGATTATTCAGCTCTTAAAGCTGAATTCCCTTCCAAATCTCAAAAAATGGGAAAAGTGCTTTAGCACTAACACAAATGACTCAACAAGCCAGGGAAGGGGCATCCAATGTCTTGCACGCTGAATTCCAGCTTTGGGCAGAGGGTCAATATTGTAAGACAGGTCCTCTACCCACGGGGACCAGGAGGCCTTCCAGAAAGAAGAATGTGGGAGTGCATCTGAGGGAGTACACCAAGGCCATTAGTGCCAGCAGTATCGACCCCACCACCTGCCTCCAGTGCCCAAAAAAGCTTCATGACTTCAGACCACTGGTCAAGTTCAGTGAATGCATCTTCAAACGCCGCCTCCTACCAAATGCATCACGAGCCTCACACACTGCTCAATGGATGACCCCCACCCCCAATCACTCATCTACCAATAATCCACACCAATCACGAGGCACATCTCCCATTCCTAGCCTCACCTCACCCACTTGGAGGAGACGTGCATCATATCATAGGCGTCCATCATAGGCAGTCCCTCGGAATCGAAGAAGACTTGCTTCCACTCTTAAAATGAGTCCTTAGGTGGCTGAACAGTCCAATACGAGAACCACAGTCCCTATCACAGGTGGGACAAATAGTCGTTGAGGGAAGGGGTGGGTGGGACAGGTTTGCCGCATGCTTTATCCGCTGCCTGCGCTTGATTTCTGCATGCTCTCGGTGATGAGACTCAAGGTGCTCAGCACCCTCCCGGATGCACTTCCTCCACTTAGGGCGGTCTTTGGCCAGAGACTCCCAGTTGTCAGTGGGAATGTTGCACTTTATCAGGGATGCTTTCAGTGTGTCCTTGTAACATTTCCTCTGCCCACTTTTGGCTCGTTTGCCATGAAGGAGTTCCGAATAGAGAGCTTGCTTTGGGAGTCTCGTGTCTGGCATGCAGACAATGTGGCCTGCCCAGCGGAGCTGATCAAGTGCAGGTCATTCTTGACAGGGCTGAGCCCTTGGGCATTGGTGGGGCTGAAAGGATATCCTGATATGTTATCCTCCTTCTGGCATGCACCTCTTGCTTTCCTGCCCTCACATCACCACAACTCCACCCTTCCTCATTTCAGATACCCAAGAAATACGGCCTATCCAGTAAGTGGCTGATCAAAAAGTGGGAGAGGAGAAGAAGGAGAAGAAGGAGGGAAAGATGGAAAGGAGGGAAAGGAGGAGGAGAAGGAGGAGAAGAAGAAGAAGAATCACCATCATTCGATTTGACGCTCCCAGTTACCAGTTCCTCAAAGTTAACCACCAAAGCTCTCTGCGGTGTCCCCCACTGAAAGTCAGCAGCCTTCCACCAGCCATGCTGCAACCGCTGTGTGACATCAGTAGGATAGGCAAAGGCACAGACAAAACAGTAAGAGAATGCATAAGAGTGATGAGTTAATTTCTCAATGACCAATGGGATGGATAGATGTATAAAGTTGTATTGGAAGGTTGCTTTGCAGCAGCTTATAGTTTAGCATTGTGGACAAGAGAACGCCATGATGGTCAGTAAGAGGGGGAAGGTAAAGTGGGGGATAAGTGGGGGAAAGGGGAATTGGGGTTGTGGACACTGGGACTGCAGGTGGCTGATTCCATCCCGGATATCCCAGCCAGAAAGGAGCTTCTTCCGCTTCTGTATCTTCCATTTCCCTCTGCGAGTAGATACTGTAAATCTGAAATAACAGTATTATTGTGTTCCTAACACAGATGAGGCTGCACACAGGGAGGTTAAAGTAACAGTGACCTCAGTCTTTAATAAGACACTCCAGTGTGAGGAACAGGCCTTAGGGGCCGGCTTATATACAGTGCTCCCAAGGGATGCTGGGATCCCTTGGGGCATCAGGGGATGAGCTCCCTGGTGGCGGAACATGGGAGTGCATGCTTTACAGATACACAACATCACTCCCCCCCTAAAATCAAAGTGAAAACTATTTACAAGGTGAGGCGGTCGGGAGCCTTTCTTTCCTTGGTGGACTGCTTCGGTACAAACGTCTGTTCTGGTGTGTTGGCTGTGCCCTCGCTGGGCTGGCGTGTTGTTGGCCCTGCAGGGCTGCTAGGTGAGCTTGGCCTTGCTGGGCTGTTGGGCATGATGGGTTCAATTTCCTGGTCCGGCATGGTGACGTTGATCCTTTGGGTGTGTGTTGTGCGCTCAAAAAAGATGGCATCTACTGTGGGTTGTTCAGGGCAGTCTGTGAACCGCAGCCTCGTTTGCTCCAGGTGCTTTCTGAAAATTTTTCCATTGTCTAGTTTGACTACAACACCCGATTCCCTTCTTTAGCTTTCACCGTGCCCGCGATCCACTTGGAACCATGTCCATAGTTTAGAACATAAACAGGGTCATTCGGATCAATTTCCCGTGACACAGTGGCGCGACCAACGTTAACCTTTTGCTGCTGCCGCCTGCTCTCTACCTGATCATGCAGGTTGGGGTGAACCAGCGAGAGTCTGGTTTTATGTGTCCTTTTCATGAGTAGTTCAGCTGAGGGCACCCCTGTGAGCAAGTGGGGTCTCGTGTGGTAGCTGAGCAGTACTCGGGACAGGCGGGTTTGGAGTGAGCCTTCTGTGACTCATTTAAGTCTCTGTTTGATTGTTTGTACTGCCCGCTCTGTCTGCACATTGGAGGCTGGTTTAAACGAGGCCGGGGTGACATGTTTGATCTCATTGCGGGTCATGAATTCTTTAAATTTGGCACTGGTGAAACATGGCCCGTTGTCACTGACCAGTATGTCAGGCAGGCCGTGGGTGGCAAACATGGCCCTCAGGCTTTCAATGATGGTGGTGGCGGTGCTTCCCGACATTATTTCACATTCAATCCATTTAGAAAAAGCATCCACCACCACCAGGAACATGTTACTGAGAAACGGGCCCGCATAGTCGACATGGATCCTCGACCATGGTCTGGAGGGCCAGGACCACAAACTTAGTGGTGCCTCTCTGGGCGCGTTTCTCAACTGAGCACATACGCTGCATTGCCGTACACAGGACTCTAAGTCAGAGTCGATACCGGGCCACCACACCTGGGATCTGGCTATCGCTTTCATCATTAAATATACCTGGGTGTGTGCTGTGCAGATCCGAGATGAACGTCTCCCTGCCCTTTTTTGGTAGCAGTACGCGGTTACCCTACAACAGGCAGTCTGCCTGAATGGACAGCTTGTCCTTTCGCCGCTGGAACGGCTTGATTGGCTCTTGCATTTCAACGGGGATGCTGGCCCAGCTCCCATGCAGTAAACAGTTTTGTACTAGGGACAGCAGAAGAACTTGGCTGGTCCAAGTCCTAATCGGGCGGGTCATGACAGGTGATTTATAATTTTCAAACGCTTCCATGACCATCAACAAGTCTGCAGGCTGCGCCACCATCAACAAGTTTGCAGGCGGTGCTATTTTCACCCCCGTGGTGAGCAATGGTAGCCGACTGAGAGCATCCGCACAGTTCTCGGTGCCTGGCCTGTGGCGGATGGTACAGTTACATGCTGATAGCGCGAGTGTCTACCTTTGTATGCAGGCTGAGGCATTAGTATTTATCCCCTTGTTTTCAGCAAACAGGGATGTGAGGGGCTTGTGATCGGTTTCCAGCTCAAATTTGAGGCCAAACAGATGCTGATGCATTTTCTTTACCCCGAACACACATGCTAATGCCTTTTTCTCAATCATGCTGTCGGCACTCTCAGCCTTAGACAAGCTCCTGGAAGCATAGGCGACAGGTTGCAGCATCCCCGCAACATTAGCTTGTTGTAATACACACCCGACTCCGTATGACGACGTGTCACATGCTAGCATAAGTCTTTTACACGAGTTATACAATACAAGCAGCTTGTTGGAGCATAAAATGTTTCTGGCTTTCTCAAAAGCAATTACTTGTTTTTTTCCCAATACCTAGTTCTCACCTTTGCGCAATAACACATGTAGGGGCCCTGAGAGGATGCTTAACGCCAGTAGGAAGTGACCAAAATAGTTGAGGAGTCCCAGGAACGAAGTCTGGTAAATAACACCATTATTATGTCACACTTCCAGCAAGTTATAGCACAAATGTTTTCGAGCTGAAGGCTGCAGAAAAAATTCTATCTCATGGTGGCTGGATCTTGCTGGAACCCAATATTTCAGTTAAACAGATGGTGAAGACCAAGGGTACATACTTAAAATACACAAATGTAGGAATGGCCAGATGTAAAGAGGGCATTCTTTTTTCCGGAGAGTAGTGAGCCTCTGAAATAAATTGCCAGCTTGTGCAGTGCGTGCTGACTTCTGCATGCCTTCAAGACCTTCAAGAGAGAGTTGGCTGGAACAGAAATCACATCATCAAGAAGGTAAATGGATTAACAGCTAATGTACATGTGGTCAATGCGATCCCCTGGATTGGTTTCAATTGCCTGAGGGGGTGGGAGAAGAAACAAAGGCCGAGAAATTCGTGTTCGCCATGAAAGTTGCGAGTGTCACCAGCAATGGGAGATAACAGCTGCTGAAAATGGCTGTAATGTTAAGGAGAATAAATCATCTGGGGGGCTGGAGACTGGTGGCGCGGCACTAACCTTCCATGCAACGCCCTTCTGGTGGCGTTATTGGAGACTTCTAAGGCGAAGTTTCCGTCCTGTACTGGCGTTCGAGCTTCGCACAGCCTCTGGGAGAAAGGCTGTGGAGCTCGCAAGGAATTGTGGGCAATTAAAAGGGTTATTAATTAAAGGGGCAATGCACTTGGAGCTAAGACAAATAAAGATGCAGTGAAAAATGTACTTTTCAGCTCTTGCTGCCTTAAAAAAAAGTAATATTAAAAAGAAATCCCAATATGATTATTCAGCTCTTAAAGCTGAATTCCCTTCCAAATCTCAAAAAATGGGAAAAGTGCTTTAGCACTAACACAAATGACTCAACAAGCCAGGGAAGGGGCATCCAATGTCTTGCACACTGAATTCCAGCTTTGGGCAGAGGGTCAATATTGTAAGACAGGTCCTCTACCCACGGGGACCAGGAGGCCCTCCAGAAAGAAGAATGTGGGAGTACATCTGAGGGAGTACACCAAGGCCATTAGTGCCAGCAGTATCGACCCCACCACCTGCCTCCAGTGCCCAAAAAAGCTTCATGACTTCAGACCACTGGTCAAGGTCAGTGAATGCATCTTCAAACGCCGCCTCCTACCAAATGCACCACTAGCCTCACACACTGCTCAATGGATGACCCCCACCCCCAATCACTCATCTACCAATAATCCACACCAATCACGAGTCACATCTCCCATTCCTAGCCTCACCTCACCCACTTGGAGGAGACGTGCATCATATCATCATCATAGGCAGTCCCTCGGAATCGAGGAAGACTTGCTTCCACTCTTAAAATGAGTCCTTAGGTGGCTGAACAGTCCAATACGAGAACCACAGTCCCTATCACAGGTGGGACAAATAGTCGTTGAGGGAAGGGGTGGGTGGGACAGGTTTGCCGCATGCTTTATCCGCTGCCTGCGCTTGATTTCTGCATGCTCTCGGTGATGAGACTCAAGGTGCTCAGCACCCTCCCAGATGCACTTCCTCCACTTAGGGCGGTCTTTGGCCAGAGACTCCCAGTTGTCAGTGGGAATGTTGCACTTTATCAGGGATGCTTTCAGTGTGTCCTTGTAACATTTCCTCTGCCCACCTTTGGCTCGTTTGCCATGAAGGAGTTCCGAATAGAGCGCTTGCTTTGGGAGTCTCGTGTCTGGCATGCAGACAATGTGGCCTGCCCAGCGGAGCTGATCAAGTGCAGGTCATTCTTGACAGGGCTGAGCCCTTGGGCATTGGTGGGGCTGAAAGGATATCCTGATATGTTATCCTCCTTCTGGCATGCACCTCTTGCTTTCCTGCCCTCACATCACCACAACTCCACCCTTCCTCATTTCAGATACCCAAGAAATACGGCCTATCCAGTAAGTGGCTGACCAAAAAGTGGGAGAGGAGAAGTAGGAGAAGAAGGAGGGAAAGATGGAAAGGAGGGAAAGGAGGAGGAGAAGGAGGAGAAGAAGAAGAAGAATCACCATCATTCGATTTGACGCTCCCAGCTACCAGTTCCTCAAAGTTAACCACCAAAGCTCTCTGCGGTGTCCCCCACTGAAAGTCAGCAGCCTTCCACCAGCCATGCTGCAACCGCTGTGTGACATCAGTAGGATAGGCAAAGGCACAGACAAAACAGTAAGAGAATGCATAAGAGTGATGAGTTAATTTCTCAATGACCAATGGGATGGATAGATGTATAAAGTTGTATTGGAAGGTTGCTTTGCAGCAGCTTATAGTTTAGCATTGTGGACAAGAGAACGCCATGATGGTCAGTAAGAGGGGGAAGGTAAAGTGGGGGATAAGTGGGGGAAAGGGGAATTGGGGTTGTGGTCACTGGGACTGCAGGTGGCTGATTCCATCCCGGATATCCCAGCCAGAAAGGAGCTTCTTCTGCTTCTGTATCTTCCATTTCCCTCTGCGAGTAGATACTGTAAATCTGAAATAACAGTATTATTGTGTTCCTAACACAGATGAGGCTGCACACAGGGAGGTTAAAGTAACAGTGACCTCAGTCTTTAATAAGACACTCCAGTGTGAGGAACAGGCTTATATACAGTGCTCCCAAGGGATGCTGGGATCCCTTGGGGCATCAGGGGATGAGCTCCCTGGTGGCGGAACATGGAAGTGCATGCTTTACAGATACACAACATCACTCCCCCCCTAAAATCAAAGTGAAAACTATTTACAAGGTGAGGCGGTCGGGAGCCTTTCTTTCCTTGGTGGACCGCTTCGGTACAAACGTCTGTTCTGGTGTGTTGGCTGTGCCCTCGCTGGGCTGGCGTGTTGTTGGCCCTGCAGGGCTGCTAGGTGAGCTTGGCCTTGCTGGGCTGTTGGGCGTGATGGGTTCAATTTCCTGGTCCGGCATGGTGACATTGATCCTTTGGGTGTGTGTTGTGCGCTCAAAAAAGATGGCATCTACTGTGGGTTGTTCAGGGCAGTCTGTGAACCGCAGCCTCGTTTGCTCCAGGTGCTTTCTGAAAATTTGTCCATTGTCTAGTTTGACTACAACACCCGATTCCCTTCTTTAGCTTTCATCGTGCCCGCGATCCACTTGGAACCATGTCCATAGTTTAGAACATAAACAGGGTCATTCAGATCAATTTCCCGTGACACAGTGGCGCGACCATCGTTAACCTTTTGCTGCTGCCGCCTGCTCTCTACCTGATCATGCAGGTTGGGGTGAACCAGCGAGAGTCTGGTTTTATGTGTCCTTTTCATGAGTAGTTCAGCTGAGGGCACCCCTGTGAGCAAGTGGGGTCTCGTGTGGTAGCTGAGCAGTACTCGGGACAGGCGGGTTTGGAGTGAGCCTTCTGTGACTCATTTAAGGCTCTGTTTGATTGTTTGTACTGCCCGCTCTGTCTGCCCATTGGAGGCTGGTTTAAACGAGGCCGGGGTGACATGTTTGATCCCATTGCGGGTCATGAATTCTTTAAATTTGGCACTGGTGAAACATGGCCCGTTGTCACTGACCAGTATGTCAGGCAGGCCGTCGGTGGCAAACATGGCCCTCAGGCTTTCAATGATGGTGGTGGCGGTGCTTCCCGACATTATTTCACATTCAATCCATTTAGAAAAAGCATCCACCACCACCAGGAACATGTTACTGAGAAACGGGCCCGCATAGTCGACATGGATCCTCGACCATGGTCTGGAGGGCCAGGACCACAAACTTAGTGGTGCCTCTCTGGGCGCGTTTCTCAACTGAGCACATACGCTGCATTGCCGTACACAGGACTCTAAGTCAGAGTCGATACCGGGCCACCACACGTGGGATCTGGCTATCACTTTCATCATTAAATATACCTGGGTGTGTGCTGTGCAGATCCGAGATGAACGTCTCCCTGCCCTTTTTTGGTAGCAGTACGCGGTTACCCTACAACAGGCAGTCTGCCTGAATGGACAGCTTGTCCTTTCGCCGCTGGAACGGTTTGATTGGCTCTTGCATTTCAACGGGGATGCTGGCCCAGCTCCCATGCAGTAAACAGTTTTGTACTAGGGGCAGCAGAAGAACTTGGCTGGTCCAAGTCCTAATCGGGCGGGTCATGACAGGTGATTTATAATTTTCAAACGCTTCCATGACCATCAACAAGTCTGCAGGCTGCGCCACCATCAACAAGTTTGCAGGCGGTGCTATTTTCACCCCCGTGGTGAGCAATGGTAGCCGACTGAGAGCATCCGCACAGTTCTTGGTGCCTGGCCTGTGGCGGATGGTACAGTTACATGCTGATAGCGCGAGTGTCTACCTTTGTATGCAGGCTGAGGCATTAGTATTTATCCCCTTGTTTTCAGCAAACAGGGATGTGAGGGGCTTGTGATAGGTTTCCAGCTCAAATTTGAGGCCAAACAGATACTGATGCATTTTCTTTACCCCGAACACACACGCTAATGCCTCTTTCTCAATCATGCTGTCGGCACTCTCAGCCTTAGACAAGCTCCTGGAAGCATAGGCGACAGGTTGCAGCATCCCCGCAACATTAGCTTGTTGTAATACACACCCGACTCCGTATGACGACGTGTCACATGCTAGCATAAGTCTTTTACACGAGTTATACAATACAAGCAGCTTGTTGGAGCATAAAATGTTTCTGGCTTTCTCAAAAGCAATTACTTGGTTTTTTCCCAATACCTAGTTCTCACCTTTGCGCAATAACACATGTAGGGGCCCTGAGAGGATGCTTAACGCCAGTAGGAAGTGAACAAAATAGTTGAGGAATCCCAGGAACGACTGCAGCTCCGTGACGTTCTGTGACCTGGACGCATTTCTGATAGCCTCTGTCTTGGCGTCTGTGGGCCGAATGCCGTCCGCCGCAATCTTTCTCCCCAAAAACTCCACTGCTGTTGCCATGAAGACACATTTCGACCTCTTCAGCCACAGCCCTACGCGATCCAGTCGCTGGAGGACCTCCTCCAAGTTTGTAGGTGCTCGGCGGTGTCCGAACTCGTGAGCAATATGTCATCCTGAAAGACCACCGTGTGTGGTACTGACTTGAGTAGGCTCTCCATGTTTCTCTGGAAGATCGCTGCAGCTGACCGAATTCCAAACGGGCATCTGTTGTAGATGAACAGACCCTTATGCGTGTTGATGCAGGTGTGGCCCTTCGAAGACTCCTCCAGCTCCTGCGTCATGTAGGCCGAAGTCAGGTCGAGCTTGGTGAACGTCTTGCCTCCTGCCAGCGTCGCAAGTAGGTCGTCTGCCTTAGGTAGCGGGTATTGGTCCTGTAGTGAGAAACAATTAATAGTTACTTTATAATCGCCACAAATCCTGACCGTGCTATCACTTTTGAGTACTGGAACAATTGGGCTGGCCCACTTGCTGAATTCCACTGGGGAGATGATGCCCTCGTGTTGCAGCCTGTCCAGCTCGATTTCCGCTCTCTCCCTCATCATGTGAGGTACCGCTCGCGCCTTGTGTTGAATGGGTCATGCCTCTGGGACCAAGTGGATCCACATTTGCCCCGGAAAAGTTTCCAATGCCTGGCTCAAAAAGGGAAGGAAGTTTATTAAGAACCTGGGTACATGAGGCCTCATCGACATGTGATAGCGCTCGGATGTCATCCCAGTTCAAGCGGATTTTGCCTAGCCAGCTCCTTCCAAGCAGTGTGGGGCCATTGCCCGGGACAATCCAGAGTGGCAGTTCGTGCACCGTGCCCTCGTAGGTGACCTTGACCATGGCGTTGCCCAGGATAGTGATAAGCTCTTTGGTGTACGTTCTCATTTTCATTTGGATGGGGCTCCCCAGGGCTGGTCTGAATGCCTTGTTGCACCCCAGTCTCTCAAACATCTTTTTACTCATGATGGATTGGCGAGCACCAGTGTCCAGTTCCATGGCTACGGGTAAGCCATTCAATTTTACGTTGAGCTTTATAGGTGGACATTTCGTCAAAAATGTGTGCACACCGTGTACTTCAGCATCTCTCTGAGGCTCGAAATTGCTTTGATCCATCATGGACCGATCTTCCTCTGCCATGTGCTGGTTAGTAGGTTTTGCAGAGCTTGCAGCTCATTTGCAAGCTCGTTGGAGGTGCTGCATTGTTCCACAGCTCTTGCAAACATACCCTTTGAAACGGCATGAATAGGCTGAATGGAATCCTCCACAATGCCAACAAGGTGTGAATTGCCTTGCATTCATCCTTTGTTAGGGATTCTGAGTCATCTGGGTCACCTGAGACCTGCTGGCAGTTGCAGACTCGTGGGTTCTGCCCTGTACATTTCTGCTCTCAAACTCAGTTCCAGTTAATTTATGAATATTGCTAGCACTTGTGTGCTAAGAGATTTGTTTGGTGTTATCACTGGTGGACATAAACACCTGTGCTATCGCAATGGCCTTACTGAGGGTCGGTGTCTCTACAGTCAAAAGTTTTCGTAGGATGGTCTCGTGGCCAATGCCCAGTACAAAAAAGTCTCTGAGCATTTGCTCCAGGTAGCCATCAAACTCACATTGTCCTGCAAGTCGCCTTAGCTCGGCGACATAGCTCGCCACTTCCTGACCTTCAGATCGCTGGCACATGTGGAACCGGTACCTCGCCATCAGCATGCTCTCCCTCGGGTTAAGGTTCTCCCGAACCAGTGTACACAGCTCCTCATATGACTTATCTGTGGGTTTCACCGGAGCCAGAAGATTCTTCATGAGGTTGTAGGTCGGTGCCCCGCAGACTGTGAGGAGGACCGCTCTTCTTTTTGCAGTGCTTCCTTCTCCGTCCAGCTCGTTGGCTACAAAGTACTGGTCTAGCTGTTCGACATAGGCTTCCCAGTCCTCACCCTCCGAGAACTTCTCCAGTTTGCTGCATCTTTGCGTTGGATTCGTATTCTTGTCGCCAGTTATTGTGTTCCAACACATTTGAGGCTGCACACAGGGAGGTTAAAGTAACAGTGACCTCAGTCTTTAATAAGACACTCCAGAGTGAGGAACAGTCCTTAGGGGCCGGCTTATATACAGTGCCCTCAAGGATGAGCTCCCTGGTGGCGGAACATGGGAGTGCATGCTTTACAGATACACAAGTATGACATGTAATAAATAGTCAGCTGGTCAGACAGCATCTCGACCTGACACATGAACTCTGTTTCTCTCTTCATCGATGTTGCCTGACCTGCTGAGTATTTATAGCTTTTTCTGTCTTCTTAGAGATCTTTCTTTACCATCTGAGTCCTTGCAAGTCTCAAGCACTTAAAAAACTTTTAATAGCTATTGCAGAAAGCCATTATTTCAATAAATTCAAAAAAGACCGGGGTTTGGAGCCAAGGTGGAGGGCTGGGATGGGGTGGCCTGGGTGGGGAGAGCGGGGGTTGAGGGCTAGGGTGTGGATGGTAGGCCGGGTTGGGGGGCCGGGGTGGGGGGCCGAGTTGGGGGGCCGGGGAGGAGGGCTGGCGTGGGGGGAACGGGGTGGAGGGCTGTGGTACGAGACCTGGGTGGAGGGCTAGGGTGGGGGGAGCGGGGAGGGGGGCCGGTTTGGGGGGCCGGGATGGAGGGGAGCAGGGTGAGGGGCCTGGGTGGGGGGCCGGGGTGGGGAGGAGTGGGGTGGGGGGCCTGGCTGGGGGGCCAGGCTGGGGGGCCGGGGTGGAGGTCTGGGGGAGGGGGCCTGGTTGGGGGAGGCCGGGGAACCGGAGTGGGGGTCCAGGGTGGGGCGTTGGGGTGGGGGAGGTCAGGGTGGGGGGCTGGGGTGGAGGGTCGGGTGGGGGTGGCATTGGTGTAGGAAGTGTCTGGTCATGATGCTCCAGGCGTATTGAGCCAGCTTGTCTTTTCTGTCCCTTTATTTTCGTGTGTTCATAAAATCATTTTTAATTGAGATAACTCATCGTTGCTATCCGATGAAGATCTATCAACCCATAAAAAGCACATGCTTATTTCATTAATGCAGAGATTAGCATCGGAAGAGCAGACCAAATGTCATTGACAACTGGGTAATAAATGTGCAATTTATTATCAGAAGAGAGCCTGAGTTAACAGAAAATTGAGGCTGTTTCCCTGCACATTACAGACTAAGTTCTGATTTTGGTGCAAGGACCATAGCCCTGCATGTTTTCTCATTGAGCCATCCTCAGTTTCAGCTGCATGTGAGGTCTGGTCTCACACCACGTCACCCCAGCATACCCCTGCAAACCACTCTCCCTGTGAAGCATCAATGACTCCAAGGTCAATGCCTAAGCAAAGATAAAAACACTAGCCTGTGCAGTCACACAGAATTCTGCAATCCAGGGTTCATCATCCTTATTTCTGCTCATGTAATATTTAAAATGAATTTTAAGTAATTACTTACTGGATGAGTTTCAATGTTAGATAGTGCTAATTATAAACTTAACAGTGTACTTCAATTATTTTGAGCGCTGCACTGAATTGTCAGGGTAATGGAATGATTGTTATCTTTGGTTTCACCCCATGGTAAGTCATTCTTTGTTTGCAATTAGAATGCATATCGTTTTTGGGTGGTTTTCACTTGTACTTTGCGCTCCTTAAATAGCGGCCACTTTCCTTATGTTTGGACACAATGATGCAGAACTACACTTGTTTTCTGGATATTGAATGGCTGGCTGTGTGTCTTTATTGCTTATTGTTTGTATTTTTTTTTTTATGTATGAAATTGAAGTAGCTATCTTCTTTTATTGCCCGAGGTGTTATTTCTCAGGGTAATGCAATTGGTAAAAAGAATATAGATTTTGTTTTTATTGGACTACTTTTACAGGCCCCAAAAGAGTAGCTGGAAATTGCAATATTTTTGTAGATTTGTGGCATTGTAAATAAAGATAAAATGCCCAATCATACTTGTAAAGGAAGCAAGGCAATCTTTAAAGAAAGGTTGTTTGTGACCCATCTTGCAACATAACCCGAGTCAAGAAGCACAGTAATGAAGTCATTTAAGCTGTGGTGAACCATAAAATAAACAGAAGGACTTTCTAAAGTACTTATTACTGTTATAAAACCATTCCCCCACCTTCCACTTATATATCTACTGCTTTAAAAATAAATTATCATCATCATAGGCAGTCCCTCGGAATCGAGGAAGACTTGCTTCCACTCTTAAAATGAGTCCTTTGGTGGCTGAACAGTCCAATACGGGAACCACAGTCCCTGTCACAGGTGGGACAGATAGCCGTTGAGGGAAAGGGTGGGTGGGACAAGTTTGCCTGCGCTTGATTTCTGCATGCTCTCGACGATGAGATTTGAGGTGCTCAGCGCCCTCCCTGATGCACTTCCTCCACTTCGTGCAGTCTTTGGCCAGGGACTCCCAGGTGTCAGTGGGGATGTTGCACTTTATCAGGGAGGCTTTGAGGATGCCCTTGTAACGTTTCCTCTGCCCACCTTTGGCTCATTTGCCGTGAAGGAGTTCTGGGTTGAGCACTTGCTTTGGGAGTCTCATGTCTGACATGCGGACAATGTGGCCTGCCCAGCGGAGCTGATCAAGTGTGGTCAGTGCTTGAATGCTGGGGATGTTGACCTGGTTGAGGACACTAACGTTGGTGCGTTTGACCTCCCAGGGGATTTGGAGGATCTTGCGGAGATATAGTTGATGATATTTCTCCAGTGATGTGAGGTGTCTACTGTACATGATCCATGTCTCTGAGCCATACAGGATGGTGGATATTACTACAGCCCTGTAGACCATGAGCTTTGTGGCAGATTTTTAAGGGCCTTGTCTTCGAACACGCTTTTCCTCAGGCGGCCGAAGGCTGCACTGGTGCACTAGAGGCTGTGTTGAATCTCGTTGTCAATTTTTGCTCTTGTTGATAAGAGGCTTTCGAGGTATGGGAAATGGTCCACGTTGTCCTGGGCCGCGCTGTGGATCTTGATGACTGGGGGTCAGTGCTATGTGTCGAGGACAGGCTGGTGGAGGACCTTTGTCTTATGGATGTTTAGCGTGAGGCCCATGCTTTCGTACGCCTCATTAAATACGTCAACTATGTCCTGGAGTTCAGCCTCTGTATGTGCGCAGACGTAGGCATCGTCCGCGTACTGTAGCTCAACGACAGCGGTTGGGATGGTCTTGGACCTGGCCTGGAGATGGCGAAGGTTGAACAGGTTCCCACTGGTCCTGTAGTTTAGTTCCAATCCAGCGGGGCGCTTATTGACTGTGAGGTGGAGCATGGCAGCGAGGAAGATTAAGAAGAGGGTTGGGGCGATGACGCAGCCCTGTTTGACCCCGGTCCGGACATGGATTGGGTCTGTAATGGATCCATTGGTAAGGATCATGGACTGCATGTCGTCGTGAAGCAGGCAGAGGATGTTGACAAACTTTTGGGGACATCCAAAACGGAGGAGGACGTTCCATAGACCCTCGCGGTTGACAGTTTCAAAGGCCTTTGTAAGGTTGAAGAAGGCCATGTATAAGTGCTGGCACTGTTCCCTGTATTTTTCCTGCAGCTGCCGTGCTGTAAAAATCATGGCCGTTGTGCCCCGTAAGGGACAAAATCCCCTAAAAGTAAATACATCTGAAACCGATGACCTTCTCCAATTGGACCACTATTACAGCAAAATATTAGATTCTAAAGTAACCCTGGAGGAAGCCGCAAACACATTACAATTCGAGTCGGCTGGTCAATTCATCCAACAAGCATCAAAGGAGTACTGTTAGCAGAGGGTCTTCAAGGTGAGGGTTGCCAACCCTTCAGGATCGCCCTGGAGTCTCCAGGAATAGAAAGTAGATTAATCTCCAGGACAGTGCTGCAAGAAACCTGAGAGAAAAACCATTGTGGCATTAAAAGCATTGTGTATTTTTTTTGGAACACTTGTTTATTAGTTATAGAAATTGGAGATGGGGCCGAAAAGCTATTTGACTTGGCGAGGCAGTTGGATGAAACCTCCAGGAATAAGTGCAACCAGAGTTGGGAAGTTGAGGTAGTGACTGAATCATTTTCAGTGCTGCCTCAAATGTAGATGAGGATAGAGCACACCACATCCTGTGAAATGAAGAGGGTCATTCGGAAGATGAAATGGCATCACTGGGTTATGTTTATCTCACAAAATACCCAATTACACAAAAATAAATCCTAACTCATTTTTCTATTGGCTGAAGTTTGTTAGTAATCATAGTCTGTAGGGTTCCTCTGGGCTTATGACAAAAACTGACAAATTCAGTCTCGACAGCAGCCCCATGTGAGCATTCTCAAGTAATTGATGTGAATGTTTTATGTTCAGTTGTGTGCACCTTATATGAGAACTTATATGTCATGATGGGTGTGCTGCTTGCTCTGCCATTAGGACTGGAGCATGAGGAGAAGGAAGATTCCCACATTACTAACAGTGACAACACTTCAAAAGTACTTCATTGGCTGTAAAGTGCTTTAAGACACCCGGTGATCATGAAAGGCGCTATATAAATGTGTCTTTCTTTTTTCTTTAAAATCAGAAAGTCAGAGTGCAGTGACCTGCAGCTGCTGGGAGAAGGGGCGAAGGAAAGGAGGGTGCAAGAGGCCTTACACCACGCGTGTCTACAGCAATAGAACATCTTATCTGCACTTAATTGAGGAGCTGTGTGTCTGACGCATCACCAGGGAGGCTCTCACGGAGCTATGTCATCTGTGCAGTACCGACGACAGCCCAGCACGAGCTCACACACATCATTGCCTCTGGCTCTGAAGGTGTCTATGGTCCTGAATGTGCCTGTGGCCCCTGAGTTGTTTCGCCTCTGGGTCATTCCAGGCTGCAACAGGTGACATTAGCAATGTTAGTTCATTCACAGATGTGATCCTCAATAAATGCAACAAATTCATCCTCATGAAGGCCACAAAACAATAAGAGTGAGCTCTGGCCTGCACCAGAATAGCAGGCTTCCCACAGATACAGAGCATTATTGTTTGAACCTTCAGTGCGCAACAACAATATATTCCAGTCAAAAAGAAGGGCGGTAAGAGAAGGGATAACCAGCCGTGGATAACCAAGGAAATAAAGGAGAGTATCAAATCAAAGACCAATGCGTATAAGGTGGCCAAGGTTAGTGGGAAACAAGAGGATTGGGAAAATTTTAAACAACAGCAAAGAATGACTAAAAAAGCAATAAAAAAAGGAAAGATAGATTTCGAAGGTAAACTTGCGCAAAACATAAAAACAGATAGTAAAAGCTTTTACAGATATATAAAACGGAAAAGAGTGACTAAAGTAAATGTTGGTCCCTTAGAAGATGAGAAGGGGGATTTAATAATGGGAAATGTGGAAATGGCTGAGACCTTAAACAATTATTTTGCTTCGGTCTTCACAGTGGAAGACACAAAAACCATGCCAAAAATTGCTGGTCACAGGAATGTGGGAAGGGAGGACCTTGAGACAATCACTATCACAAGGGGGGTAGTGCTGGACAGGCTAATGGGACTCAAGGTAGACAAGTCCCCTGGTCCTGATGAAATGCATCCCAGGGTATTAAAAGAGATGGTGGAAGTTATAGCAGATGCATTCGTTATAATCTACCAAAATTCTCTGGACTCTGGGGAGGTACCAGCGGATTGGAAAGCAGCTAATGTAACGCCTCTGTTTAAAAAAGGGGGCAGACAAAAGGCAGGTAACTATAGGCCGGTTAGTTTAACATCTGTAGTGGGGAAAATGCTTGAAACTATCATTAAGGAAGAAATAGCGGGACATCTAGATGGGAATAGTGCAATCAAGCAGAAGCAGCATGGATTCATGAAGGGGAAATCATGTTTAACTAATTTACTGGAATTCTTTGAGGATATAACGAGCATGGTGGATAGAGGTGTACCGATGGATGTGGTGTATTTAAATTTCCAAAAGGCATTCGATAAGGTACCACACAAAAGGTTACTGCAGAAGATAGAGGTACGCGGAGTCAGAGGAAATGTATTAACATGGATAGAGAATTGGCTGGCGAACAGAAAGCAGAGAGTCGGGATAAATGGGTCCTTTTTGGGTTGGAAATCGGTAGTTAGTGGTGTGCCACAGGGATCGGTGCTGGGACCACAACTGTTTACAATATACATAGATGACCTGGAAGAGGGGACAGAGTGTAGTGTAACAAAATTTGCAGATGACACAAAGATTAGTGGGAAAGCGGGTTGTGTAGAGGACACAGAGAGGCTGCAAAGAGATTTGGATAGGTTAAGCGAATGGGCGAAGGTTTGGCAGATGGAATACAATGTCGTAAAGTGTGAGGTCATCCACCTTGGGAAAAAAAAACAGTAAAAGGGAATATTATTTGAATGGGGATAAATTACAACATGCTGAGATGCAGAGGGACCTGGGGGTCCTTGTGCGTGAATCCCAAAAAGTTAGTTTGCAGGTGCAGCAGGTTATCAGGAAGGCGAATGGAATGTTGGCCTTCATTGTGAGAGGGATGGAGTACAAAAGCAGGGAGTTCCTGCTGCAAATGTATAGGGTATTGGTAAGGCCGCACCTGGAGTACTGTGTGCAGTTTTGGTCACCTTACTTAAGGAAGGATATACTGGCTTTGGAGGGGGTACAGAGACGATTCACTCAGCTGATTCCGGAGATGAGGGTGTTACCTTATGATGATAGATTGAGTAGACTGGGTCTTTACTCGTTGGAGTTCAGAAGGATGAGGGGTGATCTTATAGAAACATTTAAAATCATGAAAGGGATAGACAAGATAGAGGCAGAGAGGTTGTTTCCACTGGTAGGGGAGGCTATAACTAGGGGGCACAGCCTCAAAATACGGGGGAGCCAATTTAAAACCGAGTTGAGAAGGAATTTCTTCTCCCAGAGGGTTGTGAATCTGTGGAATTCTCTGCCCAAGGAAGCAGTTGAGGCTAGCTCATTGAATGTATTCAAATCACAGATAGATAGATTTTTAACCAATAAGGGAATTAAGGGTTACGGGGAGAGGGCGGGTAAGTGGAGCTGAGTCCACGGCCAGATCAGCCATGATCTTATTGAATGGCGGAGCAGGCTCGAGGGGCTAGATGGATTACTCCTGTTCCTAATTCTTATGTTCTTATGTTCTTAGGTAGAGCCTTGCTTGCTCCTTATGACAAATCCTAAATATTTCTTAACAGGAAGGGCTTCTACTCTCTCGATGTGTAACTGGTATATGTTGACAGATTTGTGCCCAGTATCTCCCCCTCTCTGTTTCACCCAGTCCATCATCATAGGCGGTCCCTTGAACGAGGATGACTTGCTTCCACATGAGTTCACAGGGCTAACCCTTCAGCACATGGGTCATGACACCTCTGAGGAAGCACAGCTGCTGAGGAGTATTACAATGAGAGTCACACCTCTACCAGAGCTCTAATTGAGCAAACGATTAGTGTTCTCATACAGAGGTTTAGCTGCCTGCATGGGTCTGGAGGCATCTTTTTACCTTACGACTTTGAGGAACTTTCAGTACATAAATCTGGGCTGACACTCCAGTGCAGTGCTGAGGGAGTTCTGCAATGTCAGAGGTGACGTCTTTCGGATGAGACATTAAACCGAGGCCCCGTCTGCCCTCTCAGGTGGACATAAAAGATCCCATGGCACTATTTTGAAGAAGAGCAAGGGAGTTATCCCCGGTGTCCTGGCCAATATTTATCCCTCAATCAAAATAACAAAAACAGATTATCTGGTCATTATCACATTGCTGTTTGTGAGATCTTGCTGTGTGCAAAATGGCTGCCGCATTTCTCACATTACAACAGTGACTACATTCCCAAAGTACTTCATTGGCTGTGAAGCATTTTGAGACATCCAGTGGTCATGAAATGCACTATATAAATGCAAGTCTTTCTTTTCTGTTACAAAGGGGTCAACCCATATAATCTGGGAGGAAGTAAAGGCGCAGGAGCAGGAAGGTCAGCAGGAAGCTGCATATGAAGAGGAAGAGCAAGGGCCAACAATATTGCCAGCTACCAAAGCTCTATGGTAGTGAATCATTGACAAATACTTCAATTGAATCATCCTTGCCTGTCTGCCAACAATCCCTCCTAAAATCATACCCAGGAATTCATCGAGTTGTTTTGGGACACCCTGAGCAGAAAATTGTTCAGAAACATGACACGATATAGCTGATGATGATTCTCAGAGACCTTGTAATGTATTCAACTGTCATTGTAACCCATGTATAAGTTGACCTAAGTTGTATACCTTGAGAACACTGACCACAGGGGGCGAACTTGTGGGAGACACTCCTAACCTGGACTTTCTGGTATAAAAGGGGAAGCTCCACCCACCGTCTGCCTCTTGAAGTCTTGGTAATAAAGGTAACTGGTCACAGAGTGATCTTTCCTCAAGTATGGGCCTCATGTGCATTTATACTGTATAGTAAGGACATATTATTGGCGACAAGAAACTGGGATTTAAACCATGCGAGCATGGCCACTAGCAGCACAGAAGAGAGGTACTGTGTTGGTGATGATTGGGACGACTTTATTGAGAAACTACAGCAAAGTTTTATCACTAAGGAATGGTTGGGACAGGAGGACAGGATTCGGTCGACAAACGCAGGGCTCATCTCCTGATGGTTTGTGGATCCAGAATGTATTCCCTGATGAAGGACCTTCTAGCACCAGAGAAGTCGGCGGACAAGACATTCGAAGAGCTCAGTAAGTTGATCGGGGAACACCTTAAACTGGTGAGCAGCATGCACATGGCGAGACACCGGTTTTACATGCACTGGCGGCGAGAAGGGCAAAGCGTTCCATGCTTCATGGCAGATATCAGGCAGCTGGCGAGCCTATGTAAGTTCCCAGATGCATGCAGAGCAGAGATGCTGCGAGACTTTTTTATTGAGGGCATCGGGCATGCTGGGGTTTTCAGGAAACTGATTGAGACCAAAGACTTGACCTTGGAAGCAGCGGCTCTGATAGTCCTGACAATTATCTCAGGGGAGGAAGACCAGAATGATGAATGACAAAAATCTTGGCTCCAATGCGGCAAACGACCAGGGAGTCAACAGTGTTAATGCGGCACACATTTCTCTCGGCAAACAAGGGCAATCGGACATGCCCCAGTATGCAGTCGAACCCAAAGGGGGAATTCAAAAGAGACAATGGCTAGCTGAACGGCGATTCATGCCATCGCAATGGACAATGCAGCCAGTAATGGGGCCATCAACGCTTAAGGACAGTTACAGAGACAGTCAGAGACGATCGACTGGTAATGGACCTTTTGTTTCCAACAAAAGGGCCTCCAGCTCATGCTGGAGGTGTGGAGGCAAACACCCAGCCAGAGCTTGCAGGTATCAGCAATATACCTGCAGAAACTGCAACGTCAGCAGTCACTTGGCGCGTATGTGCAGGAAGCCTGCAGCCAGGTTGATGTACGAGGAGCACGGGTTCGATGTAAGCCCTACGAGGCTAAATGAATACTGGGGAAAATCGCTGGAAGCTGAAGTTCAGCGAGTTCCTGTGAAACACATATACAGTTCGTATACCAGGACGCCACCAATAATGGTGAAAGTGCTCCTCAATGGCATCCCAGTATTAATGGAGCTAGACATGGGGGCCAGCCAGTCCCTGATGAGTATAAAACAGTTCGAAAGGTTGTGGGTATCCAAGGCTAGGAGGCCAAAATTATTGTCGATTGACGCACTGCTATGGACATACACAAAGGAGATCATTCTGGTGCTAGACAGCGTCACGGTAGTCATGACCCACAAAGATTCGGAGAACAGGTTGTCACTCTGGATTGTCCCGGGGGATGGTCCCGCACTACTTGGGAGGAGTTGGCTTGCTGTCATGAACTGGAAATGGGGCGATGTCAATGCAATTTCTTCTGGAGGAGGTGCTACGCAGATTGGACCGGGTAGGGCTGCGACTGAAAAAGGCGAAGTGCTTCTTCTTAGCTCCAGAGATAGAATTCCTGGGGAGGAGGTTAGCAGCAGCCGGGATCAGACCTACTGCGTCCAAAACGGAAGCGATCCAAAGAGCACCCAGACCCCGTAACACGACGGATCTGCGTTCGTTCCTGGGGCTCCTGAACTATTTTGGAAACTTTCTTCCCAAATTGAGCACGCGATTAGAGCCGCTACACGTGCTCCTACGCAAAGGTCGCAATTGGGTCTGGGGGGACAGCCAGGAAAGGGCTTTTGATAGAGCACACAATTTGTTATGCTCCAACAAATTGTTAACGTTGTATGGCCAGTGTAAGAAACTAGTTTTAACGTATGATGCGTCATCCTATGGGGTCGGGTGTGTGTTGCAGCATGTGAATGCCAATGGTCACTTACAGCTGGTAGCTTAGGTCTCCAGAAGTCTGTCCCGGGCAGAAAGGGGCTATGGGATGGTAGAAAAGGAAGCGCTTGCATGTGTATATGCAGTAAAAAAAATGCACCAGTACCTGTTTGGCAGGAAATTTGAGCTGAAGACAGATTACAAACTCCTAACGTCCCTTTTGGCCGACAACAAGGCCCATATACAGAGGTGGGCACTTATGTTAGCCACCTATGACTACACAATTCGACACAGACCGGGCAATGAAAACTGCGCCGATGCACTCAGCAGGCTACCACTAGCCACCACTGAGGGGGCAGCTGAGCATGATGCTGAGATGGTCATGGCTGTTGAAGCTTTCGAAAGCGAAGGCTCACCTGTGACAGCCCGTTAGATTAAAGTCTAGACAAATAAAGACCCGCTACTGTCTTTAGTTAAGAAATGTGTCCTGAATGGGGACTGGGCAGCTACATATGGGACATGCCCTGAGGAGTTTAAACCATTTCGTAGGCGCAAGGATGAACTCTCGATTCAGGCCGATTGCCTACTGTGGGGAAACTGAGTAGTCATGCCCCAGAAGGGCAGAGAGATGTTTATCAGAGAACTTCATAATGAGCACCCGGGCATTGTCATGATGAAGGCAATTGCCAGGTCACACGTTTGGTGGCCAGGGATAGATGCAGATGCAGGTGCAACACATGTGCTCAGCTGGGCAACGCACCAAAGGAAGCCCCCCTTAGTCCTGGTCCTGGCCCGCCAAGCCATGGTCAGGCATCCATGTGGACTACGCAGGTCCTTTCATGGGAAAAATGTTTTTGGTTGTAGTAGACGCCTACTCCAAATGGACTGAGTGTGCCATTTTAAATTCAAGCACATCCTCTGCCATGGTAGAAAGTCTACGGGCAATGTTCGCCACCCATGGTCTACCGGATGTCTTGGTCAGCGACAATGGCCCGTGCTTCACAAGCACTGAATTCCAGGACTTCATGGCAGGCAATGGAATCAACCATGTTAGAACGGCACCATTCAAGCCAGCCTCAAACGGCCAGGCGGAACGAGCAGTGCAGATAATCAAACAGGGAATGCTCAAAATCCAAGGGGGTTCCCTACAAAGCCGCTTATCATGCCTCCTGTTGGCCAATAGATCCCACCACACTCGCTCACAGGGGTTCCACCCGCAGAGCTGCGAATGAAAAGGATGCTCAAAACCAGGTTATCCCTTATGCACCCTACATGAAAGAAATCATTGAGAGCGGGCATCAGTCACAATGTGACTACCATGGCAGGAATGTGAGGGCGGATATATTGATGTCAATGACCCTGTTTTTGTCCTTAATTATGCTGCAGGGCCCAAATGGCTTGCAGGCACTGTGATTGCCAAAGAGGGGAATAGGGTTTTGGTAGTTAAACTTACCAATGGACAAATTTGCCGCAAACACGTGGATCAAACTAAAAGGAGGTTCAGCAACCCCATAGAAGAAGCAGAGGATGAACACGACATAGAGTTTACTCCACCACAGGTGACTGAACACTGGAACCAAGTGGAGGAGAGCCCAGTCACTGTGGGCAGTCCGGACAGGCCTGAGGCACTGCAAACAGCAGACACTCAGGCCAGCGCCCAACAACCGGAGCCCCAACTCAGGCGCTCTACAAGGGAGCCTCAGAAAGACTTAACCTGTAATCACAATAAGACTTTGGGGGGGAGGTGATGTCATGTATTCAACTGTCATTGTAACTCATGTATAAACTGCCCTAAGTTGTATACATTGAGAACACTGACCACAGGGGCGAACTTGTGGGAGACACTCCTAACCTGGACTTTCCGGTATAAAAGGGGAAGCTGCACCCACCGTCTGCCTCTTGAGGTCTTGGTAATAAAGGTAACTGGTCACAGAGTGATCTTTTCTCAAGTATGGGCCTCGTGTGCATTTATACTGTATAGTAAAGACATATTAGACCTGAACGGACAATGACCTCGAAACATGCCGATCTAATCCCGGTGTCTAAATGGTGAGGCTAGAGGTGCACCTGATATTGGCCCGAGAGCCTCATCGGCAAAGTGGGATTGACGATCGGGCCTCTGCTGGCCTCGCAGCAGCCCTCAGGTAAGTGAGGAAGGGAGGGTGACCAGGAAGGGGGACGTTCAGGTTGGGATGGTGAGTGATTGGGTTGGGAGCTAGTAGTGGCTGGAGGGAACGTAGGGGTGGGCAGGATCGGGTAGGGGGGAGGAAGCTGTGGTGATTGGGCGGTAGAACAGCGGCGATCGATGGGCGGAGCAGTGACCGGCAGCGGCTCGCGTTCTTTGAATATGAGATTTAGAGGATCACTGCTGCTCCTCCCTGCTCCACATTCAGGTTTTAAAAGGTTATCTTGTCGGTTGCAGCGCTGTTAGGCCAAATGTAAGCCTGGTTTTCCTGAGTGCAACCAGCGCCGGCTGCCTCTGGGTAAACCAATCTTGCAGTGGGGCCTCAAACAGGTATTAGGCCCATTGTTTATGTTTCAGGTGTGGGCACTGCACGTCGATATTTTAGACTTCACCAATATGGCGGGCAGCACACGTCAGGCCCGTAATGAGCTTGCACTTACTGTCCGCCATACTGGGGGCTTAGGAGGCTGTTTAGCACCAAAAAATGGACACTGGGTGGCTGAATCTCGAGGCCAATACCTGGAGGTTGAGTGTGCGAACACATCCTCATATAACTATAGTGCAGAACAAAGAGACAAGCAGCTGCTGCTGAGAGCTGCATCTCCAATCAGAGGCAGCACAAATCAATGGGTAGTATTGTGCATGCATACAAATGTCAGCAAGATGTCGGTAATGCATTCACACTTTGTGGTGACTTGTGCTGTTCACCAGACTGCTCAGGAGGAGTTGCTGATATCTGATATCCAGTGAACATGAGCTGAAATCTAGACTTACCAGTTGAATCATTACCGACTATTGACTGTTTTTTTGCGGGGGGTGGAGGTTGGTGTCAGGGATTGGGGGCAGTCTTCGGAAAGCTCCAGCACAATTTGAAAAGGTACATTAACATTATTAAATGTTTGTGACTCACAAAGATACATTTTGGTTGTTTCATTAAGAACATAAGAAATAGGAGCAGAAGTAGGCCATTAGGTCCCTCGAGCCTGCTCCGCCATTTAATAAGATCATGGCTGATCTGATCATGGACTCAGTTCCTCCACTTCCTTGCCCGATCCCCATAACTCTTCATTCCCTTATCGCTCAAAAATATGTCTCTCTCCGCCTTAAATATATTCAATGATCCAGCCTCTCTGGAGCAGAGAATTCCACAGATCGACAACCCTCTGAGAGAAGACATTTTTCCTCATCTCAGTTTTAAATGGGCAGCCACTTATTGTGAGACTATGCCCCCTAATTTTAGTTTCCCCTATGAGTAGAAATATGTTCTCTGCATCCACCTTGTCAAGCCCCCTCATTATCTGATATGCTTCGATAAGATCACCTCTCATTCTTCTGAACTCCAAAGAGTAAAGGCCCAACCTACTCAACCTATCTTCATAAATCAACCCCCTTATCTCCAGAATCAACCTAGTGAACCTTCTCTGAACAGCCTCCAAAACAAATATATCCTTCCTTCAATACGGAGACCAAAACTGTACGCAGTACTCTAGGTGTGGCCTCACAAATACCCTGTACACTTGTAGCAGGACTTCTCTGCTTTTATACTCTATCCCCCTTGCAATAAAAGCCAACATTCCATTTGTCTTCCTGATTACTTGCTGTACTGCATACTAACTTTTTGTGTTTCATGCACAAGGACCCCCAGGTCTCTTGTACTGCAGCACTTTCCAATTTTTCTCCATTTAAATTATTTGCTTTTCTATTTTTTTCTGCCAAAGTGGATAAGCTCACATGTTCCCACATTGTACTGCATCTATCAAATTTTTGCCCATTCACTTAGCCTGTCTATATCCCTTTGCAGATTTTATGTGTCCTCCTCAAAATTTGCTTTTCCCACCCACCTTTGTATCATCAGCAAACTTGGCTATATTACACTCAGTCCCTTCATCCAATTAATTAATATAGATTGTAAATAGTTGCGGCCCCAGCACTGATCCCTGTGGCACCCCACTAGTTACTGTCTGCCAATCGGAAAATGACCCATTTATCCCGACTCTCTGTTTTCTATTAGTTCTCTGTATTCTACCACTCTGACCAAGCACATTGTCTGCTAGAGCACTGACACTTTATTCCATTATTCCATCTTTTTCTCCTCACTCGATATCCTTGCAACCACAGAAGCATTCAAGTATCACAGGGTTGCACATATAGGACCATTAACGACCTCTGGACATCACATACTTTTGAAAAGTAGTCACTATTCTAATATAGGACACGCAGCAGCCAATTTGCACACAGCAAGGTTCCACAAACAACAATGAAATAAATGGCCAGATCATCTGTTTTAGGTGTTGGTTGATGGACAAATATTAGCCAGGGCACCTGGAGAACTCCCTTGCTCTCTTTCGAATTAGTGTCGTGTGATCTTTAGCGCCTACCTGAAAGTGCCATCTCAGGGGTATGGTAGCATAGTGATTACGTTACTGGATTAGTAATCCAGACGCCTCAACTAATAATTCAGGGATGTGAATTCAAATCCCACCACAGCAGCTGGGGAAGTTAAATTCAGTTAATTAAATAAATCTGGAATTAAAAAGCTAGTATCTGTAATGTTAACCATTTAACTACTGGATTGTCGGAAAAACCCAACTGGTTTGTTAATGTCCTTTAGGGAAGGAAATCTGCCGTCCTTATCCAGTCTGGCCTATATGTGTCTCCAGACCCACAGCAATGTGCTTGACTCTTAACTGCCCCTCTGAAATGGCCTAACAAGTCACTCAGTTGTACCAAACTGCTGCGACAAAGTCAGCATTATGGGAGTACCTTCACCACAAGGATAGCACCAGTTCAAAAAGGCATCTCACCACCACCTTCTCAAGGGCAATTAGGAATGGCCATTAAATGCCGGTATGCCAGTGATGCCCACATCCCGTGAACGAATAAAACATTTGAAAGATGGCATCTCCAACAGTGGAGATGCCATCTCCTTCAGTACTACACTGGAGTGTCAGCTTATATTTTATGCTCAAGTCTCTGGAATGGCTCTTGAAAACAGAACCTTCTAACACAGTGGTGAGTGTGCTAACACTGAGCCATGGCTGACACCATGATATTTTATTTAAATTAAATACAGGTTTGTATCTGACCGTTTATTGGCAATATATAGAAATCAATTACAAGTGAAAATTTCAGTATCCAGTGACAATAATTAATTATAGTTAAATTGAAAATGACAATTCATGACAATCACCCAGCGCATGTCTTTTCTTTAGGACGCATTTCAAACCTACTTTGAAATTAACTTTCTATGAAAGAAAATAGAATATTGAACAACCACTGAAATGATTTTTTCACTCATATAAAGGACTATTGCAACTCATGGATGTCAGAGGGATGCTTATGAAAGACTGAAATCATACATTCAGAATGGTTTCCAATTTTTTTGGTTGCATTTTAACTGACTCACGCTGCTAAATGTGCCCAAGTATACAGAGGTCACAGATCAGCAGATTTTGAATTTATGAAATTGTCCAATACATCATTAGAAAAGAAATATTACAAATTTCAACATAAGAAGGCAAAGCGGCTTAAAAGCAGACTCCATTGTTGAGTAGAATTAGAATGAGTAATCTCTTTATGAAATAGTGCAAACCCATTTTGGAGTCATCCGTCTCAGACACATAATATATTGCTATCCTAATGAGAAAGATAAAATGAATGGCATTCCTCGTTGCCACAGAAATGTGTACTATTTTATCAGATATGTCAGACCGCACACGTTTGCATTAGTGGATGATGGCTTTTGCTCTAATGAGCATTTTCCGTCGAACAATACGGTACCATCATTTAATTAAAAAAGATAAATAAAAGTCAGCAGGATATATCGCCAAATAAAAAGCTATTTTACTTTAATTATTTTGTGTCAGCTGACAAAATGGATTGGTAGATCAGTCTTGGAGATGATTAATAATGCTGTTCATTGCAGGCTAAAAGTATTTTCCATTACCGCAAGCCAAAAACTGTATATAATTTCGAATAGATTTAAAATACAATCATTTTAAAAATTACTATGGGCTTATTATGGTGAAAAATGATCCTCCTAAATAATTAAACATTATCCTCTTTATATCTTGTTAATGATAATAACTTCAACATATTTTGCACAAAGTTCAGTTTCCAGTCCTTACAAATGCCCCTTGTGCTTTTTTTGATGTTCAAGAATCTGATGCATTGCAAATTATGATCACAAATCGACTTAAAATACATTTGAGGTGGATTTCTTTCTTCAATGCCCAAGTGGAAATTTGGCAGAGCATATCATATGGGTCCCGGTTTTCATGAGCTCCAAGGCCCGCCCATAGCACCGCTGATGGCCGCCGAGAGACTGGGCGACACTTTGCCAGAAAGAATACTCTAAAAGAGGGGGCAGTACCGCCCGGCGGTCAAATAAAGTCTTACACCGTCAATCTGGGTGTCAGTGGGCGGGAGCTCTCAATCTCCGCAGCAAATGAGCTAGCCGCCCAAGTGTCACCGAGGGAGGATGGAGTCGGGCCCAGGGAGGGTGGAAGACCTGAAAAAGTAAAAAACATTACTCCAGTGTATGGAGAAAGAGTCAGACTGAACACTGTGAGCTCAAAGTAAAGTGTGACCGTAGTCTTTTATTTCAGGTCACCAGAGTGCCTCTCCAACCTGTGAAGCCTCCTTAAATACCTGTGCTCCCAAGGGATTATGGAATCCTTTGGGACTCCAGGGGATGAGCCCTCTGGTGACTGTATAGAGTAAAAACAATTTTACATATATAACTCTCCCTCCGCCAAAGTCAATAGTGTAACTATTTGCAATGTGAGTCGATCTGGGGCCCTTCTTGCCCTGGTTAATCGTCTCGGTGTGAAAGCTGGTATTGTTGAATCATTTGTTGGGTCTTCGCTGGGCTGCTGTGCAGCTGGCCTTGCTGGGCTGCCTGGTGTGTTGGGTCTTGCTGGGCTGCTGTGGATGATGGGTTCTGCTTCGTGGTCAACCGTGCTGCCGGTTGCCACTGGTGTGTATGTTGGGGGATCAAAAAAGATAGGGTCCAAGGTGGGTTGCTCAGGATATTCCGTGAATCTGAGTTTGATTTAGTCCAAGTGTTTCCAGTGAATGAGTCCATTTGAAAGTTTGACCCGAAACACCCTGCTCCCCTTTTTGGTCATGACAGTGCTGGGAAGCCACTTGGGACCTTGTCCATAATTTTATACAAATACAGGATCATTGATTTCAATCTTGCATGACACATTTGCGCTATCATGGTAGGCATTTTGTTGAAGCCGCCTGCTCTCTACATGATCATGTAGATCAGGGTGAACTAACCAGAGCCTTGTCTTAAGTGCTCTTTTCATGAGCAGTTCAGCAGGTGGAATCCCAGTGAGTGAGTGGGGTCTTGTGCGGTAGCTAAGCAAGACTCGGGATAGGCAAGTCTGCAGTGAGCCATAAGTTACCCTCTTCAAGCCTTGCTTGATGGTTTGCACTGCTCTCTCTGCCTGACCATTGGACGCTGATTTAAATGGGGCAGATATGAAATGTTTGATCCCGTTACGGGTCATGAATTCTTTGAACTCAGCACTGGTAAAACATGGCTCGTTGTCGCTCACCAGGACATCGGGTAGGCCGTGTGTGGCAAACATGGCCTGCAGGCTTTGAGTAGTGGCAGCGGACGTGCTAGCCGACATTATCTCACATTCAATCCACTTGGAGTACGCGTCTACAGCCACAAGGAACATTTTACCCAAGAATGGGCCTGTATAGTCGACATCTACCCGAGACCATGGTTTGGAGGGCCAAGACCATTAACTTAGCGGCGTCTCCCTGGGTGCATTGCTAACTGCGAGTATGTATGACATCTGTGAAGGCAGGACTCTAAGTCTGCATCGATACCGGGCCACCACACATGGGATCTGGCTATTGCTTTCATCATTAACGATGCATGGGTGGGTACTGTGGAGGTCATTGGTGAAGGTGTCTCTGCCCTTCTTGGGGACCACTATTCGATTGCCCTACAGAAGGCTGTCTGCCTGTATAGGCATTTTATCTTTGCGCCGCTGGAACGGCTTTATCTCTTCCTGCATTTCCACTGGGACACTGGACCAGCTCCCGTGAAGCACACAGCTTTTGACTAGAGATAATAAGGGGCCCTGGCTTGTCCAGGTTTTGATCTGCTGGGCAGTGACGGGTGATTGCTCACTCTCAAATGCTTCCATAACCCATGGCTAGATCTGCGGGCTGCGCCATTTCCACCCCTGTGGTGGGCAATGGTGGCGTACTGTGAGCATCGGCGCAGTTTTTTGTGCCTGGCCTGTGGCGGATGGTGTAGTTGCATGCGCCCATTTCTGGATGCGGGCCGATGTGTTGCTATTTATCCCTTTACTCTTGGAGAACAGGGATATAAGTGGCTTATGGTCAGTTTCCAATTCGAATTTTGGCCCAAACAGGTATTGATGCATTTTCTTTACCCCATAGACACATGCTAACGCTTCTTTCTCAATCATGCTGTCGGCTCTCTCAGCCTTAGACAGACTCTTGGATGCATAATCAACCGGTTACAGTTTCCCGAAATCATTAGCTTGTAGCAATACACACCTGATGCCATATGACAATGCATCACATGCTAGTACCAAACGCTTACATGGATCATACAACACAAGCAATTTGATTGAACATAACAATTTTCTCGCTTTTACAAAGGCATTTTCTTGGCTTTTGCCCCAAACCCATTCGCCCCCTTTTCGTAGTAATTCATGTAGTGGTTCTAACAGTGTGCTGAGACCTGGTAAGAAGTTACCAAAGTAGTTCAGGAGTCCCAGAAACGACCGCAGCTCCGTCACGTTCTGTGACCTCAATGCGTTCTCGATTGCCTCTGTCTTCGCGTTGGTGGGTCTGATGCCGTCCGCCGCAATCCTCCTTCCCAGGAACTCCACTTCAGGCGCCAGGAAAACACACTTCAAGCATTTTAACCTGAGCCCCACGCGGTTGAGTTGATTAAGAACCTCCTCCAGGTTCTGCAGATGCTCGACTGTGTTCCGATCTGTGACCAAGATGTTGTCCTGGAAGACCACTGTGAGCGGGACCAACTTCAGTAAGCTTTCCATGTTTCTCTGGAATATCGCCGCCGCCGATCGGATTCCAAACGGGAATCTGTTTTAAACAAAAAGATCTTTGTGTGTGTTGATGCAGGTGAGGGCCTTCGATGCTTCCTCCAGTTCCTGCGTCATGTAGACTGAAGTCAGGTCCAGCTTCGTGAACGTCTTCCCTCCCGCCAGCGTTGCAAAGAGATCGTCAGCTTTTGGTAGTGGGTATTGGTCCTGCAGGGAGAAACTGTTGTGTATCTGTAAAGCATGCACTCCCATGTTCCGCCACCAGGGAGCTCATCATCTGAAGTCCCAAGGGATCCCAGCATCCCTTGAGAGCACTGTTTATAAGCCGGCCCCTAAGGACTGTTCCTCACTCTGGAGTGTCTTATTAAAGACTGAGGTCACTGTTACTTTAACCTCCCTGAGTGCAGCCTCAAATATGTTAGGAAGACAATAACTGGCGACGAGAATACGAATCCAACGCAAAGATGCAGCAAACTGTGGGCATCCTGGAGAAATTCTTGGAGGGTGAGGACTGGGAAGCCTATGTCGAATGGCTAGAACAGTACTTTGTAGCCAACGAGCTGGACGGAGAAGGAAGTGCTGCAAAAAAGTGAGCGGTCTTCCTCACGGTCTGCGGGGCACCAACCTACAGCCTCATGAAGAATCTTCTGGTTCCGGTAAAACCCACAGACAAGTCGTATGAGGAGCTGTGTACACTGGTTCGGGAGCATCTTAACCAGAGGGAGAGCGTGTTGATGGCGAGGTATCGGTTCTACATGTGCCAGCGATCTGAAGGTCAGGAACTGGTCAGCTACGTCGCCGAGCTAAGGCGACTTGCAGGACAATGTGAGTTTGATGGCTACCTGGAGCAGATGCTCAGAGACTTTTTTGTACTGGGTAATGGCCACGAGACCATCCTACGAAAAATTTTGACTGTAGAGACACCGACCCTCAGTAAGGCCATTGCGATAGCACAGGTGTTTATGTCTACCAGTGATAACACCAAACAAATCTCTCAGCACACAATTGCTAGCAATGTTCATAAATTAACTGAAACTGTGTTTGCAAGCAGAAATGTACATGGCAGAACCCACGAGTCTGCAAATGCCAGCAGGCCTCAGGTGACCCAGATGACTCAGAGTCCCCAACAAAGGATGAATGCAAGACAATTAACACTTTGTAGGCATAGTGGAGGCTTCCATTCAGCCTATTCATGCCACTTCAAAGGATATTTTGCATGAGCTGTGGAACAATGGGGCACCTCCAACGAGCTTGCAAACGAGCTGCAAGCTCTGGAATCTGCTAACCACCACGTGGTAGAGGAAGATCGGTCCAGGGTGGATCAAAGCAATTTCGAGCCTCAGAGAGAGGAGGCAGATGCTGAAGTACACGGGGTGCACACATTTTTGACGAAATGTCCACCTATAATGCCAAACGTAAAATTGAATGGCTTACCCGTAGCCATGGAACTGGACATTGGCGCTAGCCAATCCATCATGAGTAAAAAGATGTTTGAGAGATTGTGGTGCAACAAGGCATTGAGACCAGCCCTGAGTCCCATCCACACGAACTGAGAATGTACACCAAAGAGCTTATCACTGTCCTGGGCAGCGCCATGGTCACGGTCACCTATGAGGGCACGGTGCACGAACTGCCACTCTGGATTGTCCCGGGCGATGGCCCCACACTGCTTGGAAGGAGCTGGCTGGGCAAAATTCACTGGAACTGGGATGACATCCGAGCGCTATCACATGTCGATGAGGCCTCATGTACCCAGGTTCTTAACAAATTTCCTTCCCTTTTTGAGCCAGGCATTGGAAACTTTTCCGGGGCTAAGGTGTTGTTCCACTTGGTCCCAGAGGCACGACCCATTCACCACAAGGCGCGAGCGGTACCTCACATGATGAGGGAGAGAGTGGAAATCGAGCTGGACAGGCTGCAACATGAGGGCATCATCTCCCCAATGGAATTCAGCGAGTGGGCCAGACTGATTGTTCCAGTACTCAAAAGTGATGGCACGGTCAGGATTTGTGGCGATTATAAAGTAACTATGAATCTTTTCTCGCTACAGGACCAATACCCGTTACCTAAGGCAGACGACCTATTTGAGATGCTGGCAGGAGGCAAGACGTTCACCAAGCTCAACCTGACTTCGGCCTACATGACAGAGGAGCTGGAGGAGTCTTTGAAGGGCCTCACCTGCATCAACACGCACAAGGGATGCCCGTTTGGAATTCGGTCAGCTGCAGCGATCTTCCAGAGAACCATGGAGAGCCTACTCAAGTCGGTACCACACATGGTGGTCTTTCAGGACGACATATTGGTCACGGGTTGGGACACCGTCGAGCACCGTCAAAACCAGGAGAAGGATCTCCAGTGACTAGATCGCATAGGACTGCGGCTGAAGAGGTTGAATTGCCTCTTCATGGCAACAGAAGTGGAGTTTTTGGGGAGAAAGATCGCGGCGGATGGCATTCGGCCCACAGACGCCAAGACAGAGGCTATCAGGAATGTGCCCAGGCCACAGAACGTCATGGAGCTGCGGTCGTTCCTGGGATTCCTCAACTATTTTGCTCACTTCCTACCGGGGTTAAGTACCCTTTTAGAGCTCCTACATGTGTTATTGCGCAAAGGTGAGAACTGGGTATGGGGAAAAAAACAAGTAAATGCTTTTGAGAAAGCCAGAAAGATTTTATGCTCCAAAAAGCTGCTTGTATTGTATAACCCGTGTAAAAGACTTGTGCTAGCACGTGACGCGTCGTCGTTCGGAGTCGGGTGTGTGTTACAACAAGCTAACGTTGCGGGGGAGTTGCAACCTGTTGCCTATGCTTCCAGGAGCTTGTCTAAGGCCGAAAGGGCCTACAGCATGATTGAGAAAAAGGCATTAGCGTGTGTGTTCGGGGTAAAGAAAATGCATCAGTATCTGTTTGGCCTCAAATTTGAGCTGGAAACCGATCACAAGCCCCTCACATCCATGTTCGCTGAAAACAAGGGGATAAATACTCATGCCTCAGCCTACATACAAAGGTGGGCACTCGCACTATCAGCGTATAACTATACCATCCGCCACAGGCCAAGCACCGAGAACTGTGCAGATGCTCTCAGTCGGCTACCATTGCCCACCACGGGGGTGGAAATGGCGCAGCCTGCAAACTTGTTGATGGTGGTGCAGCCCGCAGACTTGTTGATGGTCATGGAAGCATTTGAAAATGATAAATCACCTGTCACGGCCCGCCAGATTAGGACTTGGACCAGCCAAGATCCTCTGCTGTCCCTAGTAAAAAAACTGTGTACTGCATGGGAGCTGGGCCAGCATCCCCGTTGAAATGCACGAGCCAATCAAGCCGATCCAGCGGCGAAAGAACGAGCTATCCATTCAGGCAGACTGCCTGTTGTGGGGTAACTGCGTAGTGCTACCAAAAAAGGGCAGGGAGATGTTCATCTTGGATCTCCACAGCACACACCCGGGTATAGTAATGATAAAAGCAATAGCCAGATCCCATGTGTGGTGGCCCGGTATCGACTCTGACTTAAGAGTCCTGTGTACGGCAATGCAGCGTGTGTGCTCAATGGAGCAACGCACCCAGAGAGGCACCACTAAGTTTGTGGCCTTGGCCCTCCAGACCATGGTCGAGGATCCATCTCGACTATGCGGGCCTGTTTCGCGGTAAAATGTTGCTGGTGGTGGTGGATGCTTTTTCTAAATGGATTGAATGTGAAATAAAGTCGGGAAGCACCGCCACCGCCACCATTGAAAGCCTGAGGGCCATGTTTGCCACCCACGGCCTGCCTGACATACTGGTCAGTGACAACGGGCCATGTTTCACCAGTGCCGAATTTAAAGAATTCATGACCGGCAGTGGGATCAAACATGTCATCTCGTCCCTGTTTAAACCAGCCTCCAATGGGCAGGCAGAGTGGGCAGTACAAACCATCAAACAGAGCCTTAAAAGTGTTACAGAAGGCTCACTCTAAACCCGCCTGTCCCGAGTACTGCTCAGCTACCGCACGAGACCCCATTCGCTCACAGGGGTGCCCCTGGCTGAGCTACTCATGAAAAGGACACTTAAAACCAGACTCTTGTTGGTTCATCCCAACCTGCATGATCAGGTAGAGAGCAGGCGGCAGCAACAAAATGTAAACGATGGTCGCGCTACTGTGTCACGGGAAATTGATCTGAATGACCCTGTTTATGTGCTAAACTATGGACATGGTCCCAAGTGGATCATGGGCACACGGTGATAGCTAAAGAAGGGAATAGAGTCTTTGTCGTCAAACTAGACAATGGGCAAATTTGCAGAAAGCACTTGGACCAAACGAGGCTGCGGTTCACAGACTGCCCTGAACAACCCACTGCAGGCACCACCTTTTTCGAGCCCGCAACACACACCCAAAGGATCAACGCCGGACCAGGCAATTGAGCCCATCTCGCCCAACAGTCCAGCAAGGCCAGGCTCACCTAGCAGCCCTGCAGGGCCAACAACACACCAGCCCAACGAGGGCACAGGCAACATACCAGAACAGACATTTGTACCGAGGCGGTCCACCAGGGAAAAAAAGGCTCCCGACTGCCTCACCTTGTAAATAGTTTTTACTTTGACTTTGTTGGGGGAGTGATGGTGTGTATCTGTAAATCATGCACTCCCATGTTCTGCCACCAGCAAGTTCATCCCCTGAAGTCCCAAGGGATCCCAGCACGCCTTGGGAGCACTGTATATAAGCCGGCCCCTAAGGCCTGTTCCTCACTCTGGAGTGTCTTAATAAAGACTGAGGTCACTGTTACTTTAACCTCCCTATGTGCAGCCTCAACTGTGTTCGGAACACAATAGAAATGATTGATAGTTACTTTGTAATTGCCACAGATTCTGACGGTGCCGTCTCCCTTGAGGACTGGGATGATAGGACTGGCCCACTCGATGCCCTGTTTTTGCAGCCGGTCGTGCTCGATCTCTACCCTTTCTCTCATCATGTACGGTACTGCTCTCGCCTTGTGATGGATGGGTCGCGCCCCCGAAATTAGATGGATCTGCACTTTCGCTCCTTGGAATTTCCCGATGCCTGATTCGAACAGCGAAGGAAATTTGTTTAAGACCTGGGCACATGAAGTGTCGTCAGCGGGCAATAGCACTCAGACGTCGTCCCAGTTCCAGTGTATCTTTCCCAGCCAGCTCCTGCCGAGCAGCGTGGGATCATCACCCGGTACCACCCAGAGTGGTAGCTTGTGTACCGTTCCATCGTAGGAGACCTTTACGGTAGCACTGCCGATTACAGGAATCAGTTCTTTCGTGCAAGTTCTGTGTTTTGTGTGAACTGGAGTTAAGACTGGCCTTGAGGCCTTGTTGCACCACAACCTTTCGAAAGTGTTTTTGCCCATGATGGATGGGCTCGTGCCTGTGTCGAGCTCCATTGACACCGGGAGTCCATTTAGTTCAACATTCAGCATTATCGGCGGATAATTCGTGGTGAATGTGTGTACCCCATGTACCCCTGCCTCCTCAATCTGAGGCTCAGGTTCGTCGTGATCCTCCGTGGATCTGTCCTCCTCTGCAATATGGTGGTTTGCAGGTTTAACAGGCTTTGCAGCTCGCCTACACACTCGTTGGACATCTCCCATTATTCCGCAGCCCTTGCAAATGTACTCTTTGAATCAGAATGAATGGAAACGATGATCATCCCCGCAGCGCCAACAAGGTGTTAATGGCCTTGCATTTATCACTCTTGATGGTGGACTCTGAGACATCTGCTGACGAGTAGCTGCAGATATGTGTGATCTGCCCTGTACGTTACGATTCAAAAACAACATCACTTTGTTCACAGTACTTGTAGCAGCACTTGTGTGCTGAGAGATTTGCTTCGTATTGTCACTGGTGGCAATGAACATCTGGGCTATTGCTATGGCCTTACTCAAGGTTGGGGTATCTACAGTCAAAAGTTTGCGAAGTATGGTCTCGTGGCCAATGCCAAGGACGAAAAAGTCTCTGAGCATGTGCACCAAATGTCCTTCAAATTCACAATGTCCTGCAAGGCATCTTAGCTCAGCGACATAACTCGCCACTTCCTGGCCTTCAGACCTATTTTAGGTGTAGAACCGGTACCTCACCATCAGAACGCTTTCCTTCGGGTTTAAATGCTCTCGGACCAGTGTGCACAAATATTCATATGATTTCTCCATGGGTTTCGCTGGAGTGAGCAGATTCTTCATGAGGCCATACGTTGGTGCTCCACAGATGGTGAGGAGTATCGGCCTTCGTTTGGCAGCACTCCCTTCCCCATCTAGCTCACTGGCCATGAAGTATTGGTTGAGTCGCTCCACAAAATTTTCCCAATCATCTCCCTCCGTGAATTTCTCCATTTTGCCCACTGTTCTCTGCATTTTTGGATTCGCTATCCGTATCTCATTGCCAGTCGTAGAGTATGGAGAAAGAGTCAGACTGAACAGAGAAACATAGAAACATAGAAAATAGGTGCAGGAGCAGGCCATTCAGCCCTTCTAGCCTGCACCGCCATTCAATGAGTTCATGGCTGAACGTGCAACTTCAGTACCCCCTTCCTGCTTTCTCACCATACCCCTTGATCCCCCGAGTAGTAAGCACTTCATCTAACTCCCTTTTGAATATATTTAGTGAATTGGCCTCAACTACTTTCTGTGGTAGAGAATTCCACAGGTTCACCACTCTCTGGTTGAGGAAGTTTCTCCTCATCTCGGTCCTAAATGGCTTACCCCTTATCCTTCGACTGTGACCCCTGGTTCTGGACTTCCCCAACATTGGGAACATTCTTCCTGCATCTAACCTGTCTAAACCCGTCAGAATTTTAAATGTTTCTACGAGGTCCCCTCTCACTCTTCTGAACTCCAGTGAATACAAGCCCAGTTGATCCAGTCTTTCTTGATAGGTCAGTCCCACCATCCCAGAAATCAGTCTGGTGAATCTTCGCTGCACTCCCTCAATAGCAAGAATGTCCTTCCTCAAGTTAGGAGACCAAAACTGTACACAATACTCCAGGTGTGGCCTCACCAAGGCCCTGTTCAACTGTAGCAACACCTCCCTGCCCCTGTACTCAAATCCCCTCGCTATGAAGGCCAACATGCCATTTGCTTTCTTAATCGCCTGCTGTACCTGCTTGCCAACCTTCAATGACTGATGTACCATGACACCCAGGTCTCGTTGCACCTCCCCTTTTCCTAATCTGTCACCATTCAGATAATAGTCTGTCTCTCTGTTTTTACCACCAAAGTGAATAACCTCACATTTATCCACATTATACTTCATCTGCCATTCATTTGCCCACTCACCTAACCTATCCAAGTCACTCTGCAGCCTCATAGCATCCTCCTCGCAGCTCACACTGCCACCCAACTTAGTGTCATCCGCAAATTTGGAGATACTACATTTAATCCCCTCGTCTAAATCATTAATGTACAATGTAAACAGCTGGGGCCCCAGCACAGAACCTTGCGGTACCCCACTAGTCACTGCCTGCCATTCTGAAAAGTACCCATTTACTCCTACTCTTTGCTTCCTGTCTGACAACCAGTTCTCAATCTATGTCAGCACACTACCCCCAATCCCATGTGCTTTAACTTTGCACATTAATCTCTTGTGTGGGACCTTGTCGAAAGCCTTCTGAAAGTTCAAATATACCACATCAACTGGTTCTCCTTTGTCCACTTTACTGAAAACATCCTCAAAAAATTCCAGAAGATTTGTCAAGCATGATTTCCCTTTCACAAATCCATGCTGACTTGGACCTATCATGTCACCATTTTCCAAATGCGCTGCTATGACATCCTTAATAATTGATTCCATCATTTCACCCACTACTGAGGTCAGGCTGACCGGTCTATAATTCCCTGTTTTCTCTCTCCCTCCTTTTTTAAAAAGTGGGGTTACATTGGCTACCCTCCACTCGATAGGAACTGATCCAGAGTCAATGGAATGTTGGAAAATGACTGTCAATGCATCCGCTATTTCCAAGGCCACCTTCTTAAGTACTCTGGGATGCAGTCCATCAGGCCCTGGGGATTTATCGGCCTTCAATCCCATCAATTTCCCCAACACAATTTCCTGACTAATAAAGATTTCCCTCAGTTCCTCCTCCTTACTAGTCCCTCTGACCCCTTTTATATCCGGAAGGTTGTTTGTGTCCTCCTTAGTGAATACCGAACCAAAGTACTTGTTCAATTGGTCTGCCATTTCTTTGTTCCCCGTTATGACTTCCCCTGATTCTGACTGCAGGGGACCTATGTTTGTCTTTACTAACCTTTTTCTCTTTACATACCGATAGAAACTTTTGCAATCCGCCTTAATGTTCCCTGCAAGCTTCTTCTCGTACTCCATTTTCCCTGCCCTAATCAAACCCTTTGTCCTCCTCTGCTGAGTTCTAAATTTCTCCCAGTCCACTGTGAGCTCAAAGTAAAGTGTGGCCTTAGTCTTTTATTGCAGGTCTCCAGAGTGCCTCTCCGACCTGTGAAGCCTCCTTAAATGCCTGTGCTCGCAAGGGACTATGGGATCCCCTGGGACTCCAGGGGATGAGCCCTCTAGTGGCTATACAGAGTAAATCCAAGTTTACATATATAACAATTACCAATAAAAACCCACCGGATCACCTTCAGGGGACCCTATTCAGGTAAGTCGCTGTAAAATACATTTTTAAAGATGTTCACTAACCTTTTCTTGCAGGTCTTCATATCTACCGTCAGGGTTAGACCTGCCTCCATGTAGCGGTCCTTCCCCCTGCTGGCGCCGCCTCCTGCCTGCACCAATCTGGCATCTCGGCGGGCGGGAGGCCACTTACGCAACTTGGCTGCCAGAGGACGTCAGTGGGCGGTTCCTGGAGGTAATCCCCTTCCGCCCGCTCCAGCCCAAGTGGAAAATGGTGAGGAGGGGATAACGGCAGCAAAACACGACGCCAGTCGGCGGCAGCAGGTGGCAGTGAGCGGTAAGGCCACCAATATCGGGGCCCATGGCCTTTATAGAGCACGCCCATTTTTATTATTGATCCTGCCACCTGCCTGGTGCCGGCGGGGGACTCTGGGCCCTGTGATTTTCCACTGCTTCTCATCATTTCTCGACCTAATTTCCGGAGTAGAGCATTCTAACTCACCTCACTACCCACCTGCCCAAAACCCACCCAGAGTTAAAATTGAGGCCTGAGAAAGGAATGCATTGTGTCAAGTGCTAGTTTTCTCCTGTTCTCTCGTCCCAAACTCTTGTGGCACATAATGAGAGAAAGAAGAGGAATAAGTGTTCTAATACAGTCTTCGTTGACAACTCTTGAGATGTAGCCTTGCACTGAATGAACCCCATGCAAGTGTTCTCGGTAGATGGTTTGGTTTGGTTCCAGTGATTAAGTGAATCACTAGGATGAGGAAAAAAAGAGCAGAAGTTTGATTAAAAAAACAATATGCTGGAGCCAAGCCTTCTACTTACCTATTTCCCGTTTCCTTAATGGTCACTCTGCTTTCATTCGCTTGGGTCACTAAGGTTCGGGCATCCTCCTTTCCATGTGGGTTCTCTCCCTCTTCATATGCACAGTGTTTCCCTGCACAAGATAGAAGGGTTGGACAAGTGGGTGTGAAAATTCAAATCGCCAAGAGGACATAAAGAGAAATCCACATTGAGATACGGATATGCGGGTGGAATGATTGGATGGATCTGACAGGGAGAAAAGCAATTGAGGATATAAGGTGAAGGAGAAAATAGGGGCAAGGAGCTGCTAAAAGTGTCCTGCTGTATAATAGGCATTTGTGGGAATGATTCAAAATATCAGACTGCACTGTACATGCAATGCATACTTTTAATCTCTGGTGCTAATAAATGGTTATCCCGAGGGATCCTCACTCGACGCATCTGCTGAATATATTAAACTATTTTTTGGCTCTGTAGCCAGACCTAAGTGGTCCACTTGTTATTAATATTGTCACCACCTTCTTCCAGGCACCCTGAGCCATAGGATGATCATCTGCAGGAGTGCATATCTCCCCCATTGCTGCAATTTTGGGCTCAAAATTGCCCAGGAGTTGCTCCGTTTTTTTTTGGAGCAACTTGATTTTTCTGGAGTATCTTAAAAATCCTCATTTTGCACATTCAATTTGCGCCAGAGTTAGTTAGGATTTTTTTAGTTTAGTTTAGTTTTTTTCAAAAGGGGGCGTTACCGGCCACCAATGCCCGTTTTGGCCATTTAATCCACTTTGGACAGCTAATAGTTACTCCAAACTAACTTAGGCCACACAGAAAACCCTTGCGGAGAGTTAAGAAATCAGCGCTGGTAGGTACATTGTAGGCCAGCAGAACTTATTGGCCCTGAAATTCCGATGTCCCGGGTCCGTACAAAGTTTCTACGAACCTGGGAAGGCATCAGAAAAGCCGGGTTTCAGCGCGCAATGCGCATGTGCTGAAAACCGGCTTTTCCGATCTGTCAAGTTTCTGGCTTGACAGATCATCTGCAGATCGGGAGCAAGGATACTTGCAGGGCAAGATTTCCGATACGTATGTCTTGCCCTGCAAATGTCCTCTAAAATCTTGCGCCTGAAAAAGCAGGCATATAGCCTACTTTTACAGGCGCTAGTGTTTAAAAATACACAGAAACATTTAAAAATAAAGTTGTAAAAACATATTTTATTTTTTAAAACCCTCCCCACTACGGTAAGTTTATTTTAAGGTTTAAATAAAAACACTTGAAAAAAAGTCAGGAAAATATTTTTTTTATAAGAACTTTAATTTAAATGAATGTTAAATATGTAGTTTTTTTCGATTTTTTTATTGTGTTTTGGGTGTTTACGGGGGGGGTTCTCATTCATAGTAATAGGAGTTCTGGACTTATGGAACTCCTATTACTATGAATGAGAATCTCTACTGCTCATGATTGGCTGCTGACTCAAAATCCCAGCCTGGGCACGTCCCAATGTGCACGCGCTGCGACGCGCAGTCACGGGAGACCTCAGGCTCAGAAATTCCAACGGGCGCAGCAGCAACATGTAAGTGCGCATCTTTTTTCTCTTTTTCTGTCATTTGCCCGCGGGAAGAGCTCTACCAGAATTTCAGGGCCAATGACTTGACTAAAGAATGTGAATAGGATCAAACAGCTGTATAGGACATCCTATGGCAAACTTCGCAAAGTTAATTTACTATACAACAGAAGCATTCTTGGAAGCTTAAACTACAAAAATAAAAGAAGTAAAGAGACAAAACATATTTACATAATTTTTTCAAAATATCCAAATAAAAAATAGAAGTACCTTCTGCTCGTAATTCTTATGTTCCTATGTTCGCCCAGGCGCCTAAGCTCACCTACCATCAGCCCGCCCCTTACAAACAATCCTATCTCCTGGGGTCGGGGATCATACCCTCCAGGACCAGAACAGCATCTGGGGTCCGAGATCGGACACGTCTGAGGATCAGATCTTACCTAGAGGTCAGGGATCGGACAGCCCACGGAATTGGAACCCCCTACCCCCGTGGAGCCAGTGATCGAACCCACTCTCCACCCCCGGAATCAACACTCCCCCCCGTCCCGGAATCAAAACTCCTTCCCCCCCCCAGGATCAAAACTACCCCCCGGAATCAAAAATCTCCACCCCCCCCTTCTCCGGAATCAAAACTCCCCACCCCCCCTCGGGGATCAAAACTCGCCCCCCGCACTCACCCTGGATCAAAACTCCCCCACCCCGCCCATCTATCCCCGCTGCTCCGGCTTGGGCCCCACACCAAATTGCTTGTTGTGGCCTTCTAGCCTGGGAAGGCAGCAGGCCGGCCTGTGCGGGAAGCAACTCGGCCTGAGATAGGGGCGAGACGCATCGGGTCCCACGCTGCAGCACGCACACAGAGGTTGGGGGCAGGAGCTATTGAGCATGCGCGCACACTCCAACGTGCATGTAGAGAGCTGCCAGCACTGTTTCTGGCGCAGGGCCCTAGCTCCGCCCCCAGTCGACTAGCCACACTGCGCCAAGCCCCGGAAGAGGCAACACAGTGATCAGAATCGAGGGACATTTTTTCGGCGCCCTTTTCAGCCCACAAAGTCAGCGCATCTCTAGTGAGTGCACCAAAAAAAGGGTGTGCCAATTTTGAGCCCAATATTTCTAATAACCATCAATCAGAGCGACTTGTAAACATAGCTGCACTTTGATGATGTTCTGTAATTTCCCATTGTTGACAGAAACAGATGGGCCACAGAACCACAGAAGTTGATGCACAGAAGGAATTCACTTGACCAATCATGTCTGTGTCAGCTTTTTGTTAGAGTAATTAAGATGAATCTCATTGCCTCAGTCTTCCCACATAGCCCTATATCTTCCTCTACTTCAAATATTTATTACATTTTCTTTTAAAAGGTGCAATCAGCCACTCCTTTTGGCAAAACATTCTATGCACTAACAAATCTCTGCGTAAATAAATTTCTCCTGACTCCTCACACATTCTCTTAGAAGCGATTTTACTTTGTTGACCCCTGGTCACTGAATCCCCAAACATAGAAAATAGTTTTCACTCCATATTTCATAATTTAAAAAATCTCTACTAATCTCCTCTCAGCCTTCTCCATTCTAGTGGATATATCCCCGGACCTCAAGTCTCTCCTCATAACTATAGTTTCACATCATTGGTCAATATATGCTGTAGGCCCCTATGGCCCCAAGTTTCCACACGCTACAAAACGGGCGCCCCTCCGAGCTGGGTGCCCGTTTTTTGCGCCGAAAACGGTGCCTGAAAAAAAACGCGCGATTCTGGAGCGCCCTGCAGCTCCATGGCAGCTTGGCGCGGCGCCCAGGGGGGCGGAGCCTACCACTCGCGCCGATTTTGTAAGTGGGAGGGGGAGGGTACCATTTAAATTAGTTTTTTTCCTGCCGGCAACCCTGCGCGTGCGCGTTGGAGCGTTCGCGCACACGCAGTGTGAAGGAAACATTGGCACTCGGCCATTTTTGTCATTCTTTGTAGCTGTTTAATTTTTGAACATTTTTTAATAAAAGCACATTGCCCTTCCATGATCAGCACTGAGGCTTCTTGCAGCAGTGAGAAGGCTGCAGGACGCCTCAGAAAGTTGAGGCAGCCGTTTCCCGACGGCCTCCCCCCCCTGCCGTCGGGAAATGGCTGCTCAACTTGTGAGGCTTCCTGCAGCCTTCTCATTGTTTCCTTCCCCACCCGCCCGCCGTCGGGAATGGCTGGCTCCCCCCCCCCCGCCCACCCCGCGCTGCGTTCGGTCGGTCGGTCGGGCCCGCACTCCCTCCCTCCCTCCCCCCCCCCCCGCCGTCTGGAACGGCTTCCTCCCCCCCCCCCCCCCCGCTGCGGTCGGTCGGGCCCGCACTCCCTCCTTCGCCCCCCCCCCCGCCCGCCCTCGGGAACAGCTGCCTCCTCCCCCCCTGCTGTCGGGTTGTGAGGCCTCCTGCAGCATTCTCCCTGGCTGAAGCACTTTCACACAGGTAGGAAGATGATCTTTTCTTTGCTTATAAATTTTTATTCAGGTTGGATTTATTTGTATAATATTTGTATAAGTATAAATAAGGATTTATTATAGAATTTAATGACTTCCCTTCTCCCCCCTCTCCCCCCCCCCACCTCGTTCTGGACGCCTAATTTGTAACCTGCGCCTGATTTTTTAAAGTGTAGACAAGGTTTTTTCAGTTCTACAAAAATCTTCACTGGCTCCATTCTAAGTTAGTTTGGAATACGTTTTCACTGTGGAAACTTTGAAATCAGGCATCAGTGGCCGGACACGCCCCCTTTTGAAGAAAAAATTCTGTTCCAAAGTGAAACTGTTCTAACTGACTAGAACTGCAGAAAAAAAAATGTGGAGAATTGCGATTTCCAAGATAGTCCGTTCTCCACCAGTTGCTCCTAAAAATCAGGCGCAAATCACGTGGAAACTTAGGGCCTATAGCTTTAATATGCCTTCTAATTGGGTATCCAAATTTTTTCAGCTCTGTCCATATCTTCAAGATTCTTAACCGACCTTTTCAAAAGCCAGCAGTCCTAGACTGTGGTGTTCTTTCCTTTTCCTCCTAATATACAAGTACTTGAAAACATTTCTTATTTTTACTCAATTCGATTGCAATTTTAAATTCATACTTAGGCTTACTTATTTTAAGAATCCTTTTATATTCTCGAAATGTTCTTTACATTTGTTCTTGTTATCCTCTATTGCAGTCAGCTTACATTATTTGAATATTTTTCCTTTATTCCTAATAGTTCCTTCCAAGTTATCTAGGCTGGCCTTCATCTCTCACTATTCTTTGTCAACCACCTAGTTACACATACACTAAGTCAGTTCTATTTAGCAGTTGCGCTAACTCCTCTTTATTTTTCCCATCCCATTCTTCTGTTACCTATGTGCACAACCTCTGAAAATCTGCTGACCCAAAGTTTAAGGGGACAAAATTGCCCCCTTCTTTAAGGTCCGTTCCCACGCCATTACAGAAACGTGGTTGCAGGGTGGCCAAGACTGGGAATTAAACATACAGGGGTATCTGACAATTCGGAAGGATAGACAAGAAGGGAAAGGAGGTGGGGTAGGTCTGTTAATAAAGAATGATATCAGGACAGTTGTGAGAGATGGTATTGGCTCGAATGAACAAAATGTTGAAGCATTGTGGATGGAGATTAGAGATAGTAAGGGGAAAAAGTCACTGGTGGGCGTAGTTTATCGGCCCCCAAATAATAACTTCACGGTGGAGCGGACAATAATCAAGGTAATAATAGAGGCATGTGAAAAAGGAATGGCAGTAATCATGGGGGATTTTAACCTACATATCGATTGGTCAAATCAAATCGCACGGGGTAGCCTGGAGGAGGAATTCATAGAATGCATATGGGATTGTTTCTTAGAACAGTATGTTACAGAACCTACAAGGGAGCAAGCTATCTTAGATCTGGTCCTGTGTAATGAGACAGGAATAATAAACGATCTCCTAGTAAAAGATCCTCTCGGAATGAGTGATCACAGTATGGTTGAACTTGTAATACAGATTGAGGGTGAGGAAGTAGTGTCTCAAACGAGCATACTATGTTTAAACAAAGGGGAAGACAGTGGGATGAGGGCAGAGTTAGCTAAAGTGGGAACACAGACTAAATGGTGGCACAATTGAGGAACATTGGAGGACTTTTAAGGAGCTCTTTCATAGTGCTCAACAAAAATATATTCCAGTGAAAAAGAAGGGCGGTAAGAGAAGGGATAACCAGCCGTGGATAATCAAGGAAATAAAGGAGAGTATCAAATTAGAAGCCAATGCGTATAAGGTGGCCAAGGTTAGTGGGAAACTAGAAGATTGGGAAAATTTTAAACAACAGCAAAGAATGACTAAGAAAGCAATAAAGAAAGGAAAGGTAGATTACGAAAGTAAACTAGCGCAAAACATAAAAACAGATAGTAAAAACTTTTACCGATATATAAAACGGAAGAGAGTGACTCAAGTAAATGTTGGTCCCTTACAAGATGAGAAGGGGGATTTAATAATGGGAAATGTGGAAATGGCTGAGACCTTAAACAATTATTTTGCTTCGGTCGTCACAGTGGAAGACACAAAAACTATGCCAAAAATTGCTGGTCACGGGAATGTGGGAAGGGAGGACCTTGAGACAATCACTATCACTAGGGGGGTAGTGCTGGACAGGCCAATGGGACTCAAGGTAGACAAGTCCCCTGGTCCTGATGAAATGCATCCCAGGGTATTAAAAGAGATGGCGGAAGTTATAGCAGATGCAATCATTATAATCTACCAAAATTCTCTGGACTCTGGGGAGGTACCAGCAGTTTGGAAAGCAGCTAATGTAACGCCTCTGTTTAAAAAAGGGGGCAGATAAAAGGCAGGTAACTATAGGCCGGTTAGTTTAACATCTGTAGTGGGGAAAATGATTGAAGCTATCATTAAGGAAGGAATAGTGGGACACCTAGATAGGAATAGTGCAATCAAGCAGACGCAACATGGATTCATGAAGGGGAAATCATGTTTAACTAATTTACTGGAATTCTTTGAGGATATAATGAGCGTGGTGGATAGAGGCGTACCGATGGATGTGGTGTATTTAGATTTCCAAAAGGCATTTGATAAGGTGCCACACAAAAGGTTACTGCAGAAGATAAATGTATGCGGAGTCCGAGGAAATGTATTAGCATGGATCGAGAATTGGCTGGCTAACAGAAAGCAGAGAGTCGGGATAAATGGATCCTTTTCGGATTGGAAATCGGTGGTTAGTGGTGTGCCACAGGAATCGGTGCTGGGACCACAACTGTTTACAATATACATAGATGACCTGGAAGAGGGGACAGAGTGTAGTGTATCAAAATTTGCAGATGTCACAAAGATTAGTGGGAAAGCAGGTTGTGTAGAGGACACAGAGAGGCTGCAAAGAGATTTAGATAGGTTAAGCAAATGGGCTAAGGTTTGGCAGATGGAATACAATGTCGGAAAATGTGAGGTCATCCACCTTGGGAAAAAAAACAGTAAAAGGGAATATTATTTGAATGAGGAGAAATTACAACATGCTGCGGAGGGACCTGGGGCTCCTTTTGCATGAATCCCAAAAAGTTAGTTTGCAGATGCAGCAGGTAATCAGGAAGGCCTTCATTGCAAGAGGGATGGAGTACAAAAGCAGGGAGGTCCTGTTGCAACTGTACAGGGTATTGGTGAGGCCGCACCTGGAGTACTGCGTGCAGTTTTGGTCACCTTGCTTAAGGAAGGATATACTAGCCTTGGAGGGGGTACAGAGACGATTCACTAGGCTGATTCCGGAGATGAGGGGGTTACCTTATGATGATAGATTGAGTAGACTGGGTCTTTACTCGTTGGAGTTCAGAAGGATGAGAGGTGATCTTATAGAAACATTTAAAATAATGAAAGGGATAGACAAGATAGAGGCAGAGAGGTTGTTTCCACTGGTCGGGGAGACTAGAACTAGGGGGCACAGCCTTAAAATACGGGGGAGACAATTTAAAACCGAGTTGAGAAGGAATTTCTTCTCCCAGAGGGTTGTGAATCTGTGGAATTCTCTGCCCAAGGAAGCAGTTGAGGCTAGCTCATTGAATGTATTCAAATCACAGATAGATAGATTTTTAACCAATAAGGGAATTAAGGGTTATGGGTAAGTGGAGCTGAATCCACGGCCAGATCAGTCATGATCTTGTTGAATGGCGGAGCAGGCTCGAGGGGCTAGATGGCCTACTCCTGTTCCGAATTCTTATGTTCTTTTGTTCTTATGTCTAAGAGGCGATGATGGGGTGTGAGGCATTACTGACCGGGGGCAGGTGGACAATGCAACCCATGCGGAATTGCCCCCGGGCCGGCGGCGGCAGAAACAGGTTTCCACTGTGCCCCGTGTTTCTGCCACGCCCCCGTGTCTCCACCCCGCCCGGTGCTCTTACCCGTTGTTGGCCGCACGCTGACCCCTTACCGTTCGGCAGCGACGCCTTTTCTGACCCGCGGGAGTACAGCCATTGCCAACAGCATTGCGAGGCGAGAAGCTGCCAGTGACTGGGCAGTACGGCCACCCTTAAAGGGAGGCCGACAATTTTTTTAATTTGTCTGTCAACTGCTGAGTTGGCCCGACAATGGCGGCCGCTGGATCAGCCAGGCCGGCAACAGGCAGCCTGGCACACTCTCTTGAGTGCTGGGCCGCTGGACCGGTTGGCCTCCATGTTGGCCTCGCAGCATCCCTCCCCTTTAAGTGAAGGGGAGGGACATTGCAACATGTCAGCATGATGCGGCATGGCTGCATTGTACTGACGTCATCACTGCCACGCTGACATGGTCTGCACAGCGGTGATGGACACCGTCCCACTCCTGACCCAATACCGCCTCCAACAATGCCCCAAAGCGCTGGGAGATGGTGTCAGAGTTAAAGAGACGAATTTTACGGCTCTTCCCTCCGACTCCTGCCGGGCGCTAAATTTCTTGCTGACGGCACTTTCAGCCCGTAAAGATCTAATACTAATGCTACAATTTTCCATTCCTTAACCAGAAATTGATTACCTTAATATCACTGTTCCCCAGCTGCCCCCCATCACAACTCTTGTCATAATGTCCTCATTATTGGTCAGTAATACATTGTATTACAAGTATTTACAGCACAAAAATGGGCTAGCCCAACTGGCCATGTTTATGCTCCACAGGAGCCTCCTCCGACCATTCTTAATCTGACTATCAGCATAACTTTCTATTCCTTTCTCCTTCATGGATTTATCTAGTTTCCCTTTAAATGCATCTATGTTATTTATCTTAACTACTACTTGTGGTAGCGAGTTCCATATTCTAAACACTCTCTGGGTGAAGAGTTTCTCCTGAAACTTCTTTGGTAAAGTGCAGCCTCAATCTGATTCGCCTGCACAACAGATTGTTCCATGAAGCAGCCCTCATCACAACCAGTGATTCCTAACTTGTTTTCTAACTCTGAACAGCACCCATACTCAATGTAATATTTGGACAGTTAAAATTCTTTATTATTAATGCATTGCTCTTCCTGAATGCTCTCCTTACTTCCCTGTGAAATAGCTGATCAGTGTTGGCAGATGGCAAAGCAGTTGGCAAGAACTAAAGGAAAAGCAAAAACAAATCCAGAATTGATGGATGAATTGGGATTCTGCAACGTATTCTATTTTTGGTTCTTTAAGTTAATTGTGCACTTTCCTCAGTGCCTGCTGCCCCTTGTATATAGGTGTGATTAAACACTAAGCATAAATTGGCAGTAATTATATGAAATTGGATACATAATGTCACCACATTGTTAACTTCTGATTTAAATATGCCCCACTCATTGAAGGCAGGGAATTTTTACAATCTGCCATAAATAATAGAGGAATATTGGAATGGTGCTAAAGTTGGTTAGGATTCAGGATAACAGATCACTGTACCCTATTCCATTTCCACTTGGCTGTATGCTGCCTAAAGATTGTTGTGTTCATACTCTATTGTTGGTTACATGAACCTTCACGAGACAGGCATTAGAGCCCTATAAGGGCGATACATGCCTGCTGTAAACATGCTGGTTTTGGACACCATTTTGGAGAGTTGCTATAAAGGACACAGTTAAGTTACTTTACTCCTATTTCAGATAGTCTGGTTATTTACGTATACAACATAATTTGGCATCAAGGATGAATCGAATTAACCTCCCTACGCCCCCCCGCCTTTCCTCTCCAAATCCAGGGACCCTCCAATCCTGCGGCCGAGATGGATAAAAAGCTTTTTTGGAAAGCAGTGACAGGATCAGTCCAAGTCAGCATGGATTTATGAAAGGGAAATCATGCTTGACAAATCTTCTCGAACTTTTTGAGGATGTAACTAGTAGAGTGGACAAGAGAGAACCAGTGGATGTGTTGTATTTGGACTTTCCAAAAAGCTTTTGACAAGGTCCCACATAAGAGCTTGGTGTGTAAAATTAAAGCACATGGTACGAGGGGTAACATATTGACATGGATAGAGAACTGGTTGGCAGACAGGAAGCAGAGAGTCGGGATAAACGGGTCCTTTTCAGAATGGCCTTCAGTGACTAGTGGGGTGCCGCAGAGCTCAGTGCTGGGACCACAGCTATTTACAATATACATTAATAATTTAGATGAAGGAATTGAATGTAAAATCGGCAAGTTTGCAGATGACACTAAGCTGGGTGGTGGTGTGAGCTGTGAGGAGGATGCTAAGAGGCTGCAGGGTGACTTGGGCAGGTTCGGTGAGTGGGCAAATGCATGGCAGATGCAGTATAATGTGGATAAATGTGAGGTTATCCACTTTGGTGGCAAAAACACGAAGGCAGAATATTATCTGAATGGCGGCAGATTAGGAAAAGGGGAGGTGCAACAAGTCATGGTATATCAGTCATTGAAGGTTGGCATGCAAGTACAGCAGGCGGTGAAGAAGGCAAATGGCATGTTGGTTTTCATAGCTCGCGGATTTGAGTATAGGAGCAGGGAGATCTTGCAGTTGTTCAGGGCAGTGAGCAGCGGGAGTTCTTGAGAGGCTGGAGTTCAGGAGGCGAGCGGCCTACAAGAGGCCCGTCAGTGAGCAGCGGGAGTTCATGAGAGGCGGGAGTTCGGGAGGCGAGTGGCCTACAAGAGGCCTCTCAGTGAGTAGCGGGAGTTCATGAGAGGCGGGAGTTCGGGAGGCGAGCGGCCTACAAGAGGCCCCTCAGTGAGTAGCGGGAGTTCGTGAGAGGCTGGAGTTCGGGAGGCGAGCAGCCAACAAGAGGCCCCTCAGTGAGCAGCGGGAGTTCGTGGTCGGAGGCGGGAGTTCGGGAGGCGAGCGGCCTACAAGAGGCCCGTCAGTGAGCAGCGGGAGTTCATGGTCGGAGGTGGGAGTTCGGGAGGCGAGCGGCCTACAAGAGGCCCGTCAGTGAGCAGCGGGAGTTCGTGGTCGGAGGTGGGAGTTCGGGAGGTGAGCGACCTACAAGAGGCCGACCGGTGCAGCTGCAGCAGGATGAGAAGGCAAAAAAGAAGTAGAAAGAAATCGAAAGGTGATGTCACAGCCAAGGGGGTAAGTGATTGGCTGGTGATTGGTAAGTAGTTTTTCTTTTTCTCTTCTATATCAGTAAGTAACCTTTGAGCCTTGTTGTTGCCAAATTAAGTTTATCTAGGGGTTAATTCATGACAGGACAGTATCAGACATGTGTTTTGCTCTTCCTGTACCATGTGGGAAGTCAGGGACGCTTCCGGTGTCCCTGACGACTACGTGTGCGGGAAGTGTATCTGGCTGCAGCTCCTGACGGACCGCATTGCGGCACTGGAGCTGTGGGTGGATTCATTCTGGAGCATGCACGATGCTAATAATGACGTGAATAGCACGTTTAGTGAGTTGGTCTTACCGCAGGAAAAGGGTACACAGCCAGATAGGGAATGGATGACCAACAGGTAGAGCAGCAAGGAAGGTAGTGCAGGGGTCCCCTGCGGTCATCCCCCTGCAAAACAGATACACCGCTTTGGGTACTGTTGAGGGGGATGACTGACCAGGGGAGGGCAGCAGCAGCCAAGTTCATGGCACCGTGGGTGGCTCTGCTGCACAGGAGGGCAGGAAAAAGAGTGGGAGAGCTATAGTGATAGGGGATTCAATTGTAAGGGGAATAGATAGGCGTTTCTGCGGCCGCAACCGAGACTCCAGGATGGTATGTTGCATCCTTGGTGCAAGGGTCAAGGATGTGTCAGAGTGGGTGCAGGGCATTCTGAAAAGAGAAGGCGAACAGCCAGTTGTGGTGGTGCATATAGGTACCAATGATATAGGTAAAAAAATGGGATGAAGTCCTACAAGACGAATTTAAGGAGCTAGGAGCTAAATTAAAAAGTAGGACCTCAAAAGTAGTAATCTCAGGATTGCTACCAGTGCCACGTGCTAGTCAGAGTAGGAATCGCAGGATAGCTCAGATGGATACATGGCTTGAGGAGTGGTGCAGCAGGGAAGGATTCAAATTCCTGGGACATTGGAACCGGTTCTGGGGAAGGTGGGACCAGTACAAACCGGACGGTCTGCACCTGGGCAGGACCGGAACCAATTTCCTCGGGGGAGTGTTGGCTAGTGCGGTTGGGGAGGAGTTAAACTGATACACCAGGGAGATGGGAACCTACGCAGGGAGACAGAGGGAAGTAGAACGGGGGCAGAAGCAAAAGATAGAAAGAAGAAAAGTAAAAGTGGAGGGCAGAGAAACCTAAGTCAAAAAGCAAAAAGGGCCACATTACAGCAAAATTCTAAAGGGGCAAAGTGCATTAGAAAGACAAGCCTGAAGGCTCTGTGCCTCAATGCGAGGAGTATTCGGAATAAGGTGGACGAATTAACTGCGCAGATAGCAGTTAATGGATATGATGTAATTGGCATCACGGAGACATGGCTCCAAGGTGACCAAGGCTGGGAACTCAACATCCAGGGATATTCAACATTTAGGAAGGATAGACAGAAAGGAAAAGGAGGTGGGGTGGCATTGCTGGTTAAAGAGGAAATTAATGCAATAGTAAGAAAGGATTAGCTTGGATGATGTGGAATCGGTATGGGTGGAGCTGCAGAATACCAAAGGGCAGAAAATGCTAGTGGGAGTTGTGTACAGACCACCAAACAGTAGTAGTAAGGTTGGGGAGAGCATCAAACAAGAAATAAGGGATGCATGCAATAAAGGTACAGCAGTTATCATAGGTGACTTTAATCTACATATTGATTGGGCTAACCAAGCTGGTAGCAATGCGGTGGAGGAGGATTTCCTGGAGTGTATTAGGCATGGTTTTCTGGACCAATATGTCGAGGAACCAACCAGGGAGCTGGCCATCCTAGACTAGGTAATGTGTAATGAGAAAGGACTAATTAGCAATCTTGTTGTGCAAGACCGCTTGGGGAAGAGTGACCATAACATGGTAGAATTCTTTATTAAGATGGAGAGTGACACAGTTAATTCAGAAACTAGGGTCCTGAACTTAAGGAAAGGTAACTTCGATGGTTTGAGGCATGAATTGGCTAGAGTGGACTGGCAAATGATACTTAAAGGGTTGGCGGTGGTCAGGCAATGGCAAATATTTAAAGATCACATGGATGAACTTCAGAAATTGTACATCCCTATCTGGAGTAAAAATAAAATGGTGAAGTTGGCTCAACCGTGGCTAACAAGGGAAATTAAGGATAGTGTTAAATCCAAGGAAGAGGCATATAAAATTGGCCAGGAAAAGCAACAACCTGAGGACTGGGAGAAATTTAGAACTCAGCAGAGGAGGACAAAGGGTTTAATTAAGAGTACGAGAAGAAGCTAGCCGGGAACATAAAAACTGACTGATGAGAAAAAGATTAGCGAAGACAAACGTAGGTCCCTTGCAGTCGGATTCAGGTGAATTTATAATGGGAAATAAAGAAATGGCAAACCAATCGAACAAATACTTTGGTTCTGTCTTCACGAAGGAAGACACAAATAACCTTCCGGAAGTACTCAGGGACCAAGGGTCAAGTGAGAAGGAGGAATTGAAGGATATCCTTATTAGGCGGGGAATTGTGTTAGGGAAATTGATGGGATTGAAGGTGGATAAATCCCCACGGCCTGATAGTCTGCATCCCAGAGTACTTAAGGAAGTGGCCCGAGAAATAGTGGTGATCATTTTCCAACAGTCTATTGACTCTGGATCAGTTCCTATGGACTGGAGGGTAGCTAATGTAACACCACTTTTTAAAAAGGGAGGGAGAGAGGAAGTGGGTAATTATGGACCGGTTAGCCTGGCATCAGTGGTGGGGAAAATGTTGGAATCAATTATCAAGGATGAAATAGCAGTGCATTTGGAAAGCAGTAACAGGATCAGTCCAAGTCAGCATGGATTTATGAAGGGGAAATCATGCTTGACAAATCTTCGAGAATTTTTTGATGATGTAACTAGTAGAGTGGACAAGGGAGAACCAGTGGATGTGGTGTATTTGGACTTTCAAAAGGCTTTTGACAAGGTCCCACACAAGAGATTGGTGTGCAAAATCAAAGCACATGATATTGGGTGTAATATACTGACATGGATAGAGAACTGATTGGCAGACAGGAAGCAGAGAGTCAGGATAAACGGGTCCTTTTCCGAATGGCAGGCAGTGACTAGTGGAGAAGGCGATGAGCATTGTGCCTGCAAATAGGGCTGAATTGCAAGATGTCAGTGAGTACTGCAGATTAAAAGGTATGCTGGGGATGTTGGCCTGGTCGAGGACGCTAACATTGGTGCGTCTGTCTTCCCAAGGGATTTTCAGGATCTTGCGGAGACATCGTTGGTGGCATTTCTCCAGCGACTTGATGTGTCTACTGTACATGGTCCATGTCTCTGTGCCACATTGTTCGCATGCCAGACACAAGACTCCCAAAGCAAGTGCTCTACTCGGAACTCCTTCACGGCAAACAAGCCAAACGTGGGCAGAGGAAATGTTACAAGGACATCCTCAAAGCCTCCCTGATAAAGTGCAACATCTCCATTGACACCTGGGAGTCCCTGGCCAAAGACCGCCCTAAGTGGAGGAAGTGCATCCGGGAGGGCGCTGAGCACCTCGCGTCTCATCGCCGAGAGTATGCAGAAATCAAGCACAGGCAGCGGAAAGAGCGTGCGGCAAACCAGTCCCACCCACCCTTTCCCTCAACGACTATCTGTCCCACCTGTGACAGGAACTGTGGTTCTCGTATGGGACTGTTCAGCCACCTAAGGACTCATTTTTTGAGTGGAAGCAGGTCTTCCTCAATTCCGAGGGACTGCCTATGATGACGATGAGTGTGATGATTAAAAGGGCACAGCTCTTCATGAAATAATGTTGACAAATCTTTTTCCATGTGCTTATAAGTGCATGATGAGATTACATAAATCATGTTCAAAAGCATCATTACATGATTTGTAGATATCTTCACCATTGACAAAGATGATGCATGGCCCTCCTCTTCTCAAATGACTTGTCAAACACCTTTTCATAAAGATGGTTCATTTTCAAGGATAATTAGTAGAGGGCAGCATATGCTTTCCAATGTAATACACAGAAATTATTCATAAGCTGAATCAAAATCCTAAAATGCTTCTGTCAAATTAGTCTTGAAACCTCCAGTTGATAATGCACAAATTAATTCGATAGAATAGAAAACTGAGAGAGCTACTTGACCCTTAAATATCAGCTTAATTGTACTTTAATACATTTGTGTAAACATCACTGCTTGCAAAATCTAAATAAGTGAATAATTCTCTCTAAATTCCAGCTTTCTATCAGGAAAAATTCTGTCCTAAGACTACCACATACAGAAAAGCTTCCACCTCAGCTGCGCCAACACCAACCCGTGCGAGGAAAACAATTAGTCACTAACTGTGTTTGTACATGTACTATTTACTAAATAGTGAAATTAGTGTTTAACTTAATTAAATTACTGTCATTGACTACAAAAATTTGCTTTGTTGGACCAGAAAATTTCAATCTGTTGGGGTCGATTTTCACTTCAGATGTAAATCATATCCTAAATAGTTAAGCACTGGTGCAAATCCTGCCCAAAAGATTGCACGCAAATGGCACTCAATTCTCCAGTGTGAGCTTATTTGTATAATTAGTCACAGCACCAGGTGCAGACTCAGATGGCTCATGGGGAGATACAAGTGGTCAGAGGGGAAAATTGTGTGCAAGTCAATTTTTAAAAGATGGGGACAAGTAACGTAAGTGTTACAATAAGGTGCCAAATATCAGGAAACCTTTAGACATCTCAACTCATTAGCAGCCTTTCCCGAGGGAAGTGACAGACACAAGTGAAAGGAAAGGGAACCTTTGGCATACATTTGCAGACAGGTACCAGGGCTGGCCGTCACCGACCTCTTCTTTAATGGCTGCTGAAGTGGAGGTGCTGCTGCATCAGGTGCTAGCAATGGTCATTGTCCTCTGTGCCATTCCACAGTGCTATCCCCAGCATGGCAGCATGCCCGAAGGGAGATCACAGCTGACCATCACTGTTTTGCATGGGCCAGAACTTTGCTCTCCATATCTCTCTACTGACCCACATCCCAAGAAGATGGGTCCCGAATCGCAGGTAGGTGTGCCAAGTCTGCGTAATTGGTTGGTGGCAACTCGCCAGATGTGACCAATTAGGCAACACTGGCTATTGATCAGCTACCGATAGTAATTGTCTTAAATGATGTCTTTGGAAGAAAACAAATGACAAGGAGGGATGCCAGACAAGTTAGGCTGCTTGAGAGCCACTCTATGGCCTCCCACTATCTATCATCCACAACTGCAGAGAGGGATAAATTATATCAGCCCTGGCAGCTTTCTTTCAGGCAGTACCACCTAAATTGGGGTGATTCTAAAGAACGATCCAGCATAATGATTAGACAGGCATTCCTATATGGTAGTGACGCTTCTATTGGCAAGAAGCGCCTCTACCAGCACAATGTCTGCCAAAGTGATGCTAAAGTTACCAGGAGGTCACTTAAATGGCTTTGACTTTTACAGGTAGATCTTTAGGGCATTTGTGGTTTTTGTGTCAGCCTCGGTTCAGTTGTAGCACTCTCGCCCCTGAGTCAGATGGTTGTGGGTTCAGGTCCCAGTCTAGAGACTTCTATAGCTACAGTGTAAGCATCCTTGTAAGATACACACTGTGTTTATGGCATCATTCACTGGGGCTGCTACAGCATATGCCACAGAAGCTGGAATTTGCTGGACCTCAGACATCAGGCAGTTTTGTGTACACACAAAATGAAGGGCATCTCGATCACCTTACCCACCATGTCCAGGTTGCTTGAGAACGACCCATTCAGAGGATCTGGACTTTGGCACACAGAACTTCTCATGGAGTCAAATAAGGTGACTGCACCATGCACATGATCGTGAATTGTCTTCTCAAAGGAGACGGTTGATACTCTATACACATCTTGGAAAGACGGTTTATATATGAACACACCTGCTGTTCTTTCTCTTAGTAATTCTTTCTGAGAATTACTAGAGATTAGACTTGTGGACTCTGCGAACACATGGAAAAACAGAAGGTATGTTAATGTTACCAAGCAGTTGTGGTACTACCTGCTGTATGGCAGATAGTGAAAGTGCAAGGCATCCGTATGTTGCTGTCTGTTTTCCATGATATTGATAAATTCAGTGGCCTGGCAAGAAAACTGTGCACTGAGAATTGGGAGATTTGGCAAATATAACTTGTTGTTGCTTGGAAGGACTCATTAGCAGAGAAATTCAAGACGTTGGTTACCTTGCCAGCCATGGACAGAGCCATCTTTGTTCTTGAATGTTCTGTGATGTCATAATGGCTTTACTACCAGGATATAATGAGACCTGCCGCAGACATACTATGCTGCACATGACACATACAGACCCTTCCATCTCAGGGGAATCTAATCAATAGGCTCTTGCAGCTGATGAACTCAACTAGGGGGACAGCAGTGTCTTTTCTTGTGACAGTCTCCTTAGGTACCAATTCTGGCTCCAACAGTATGTACCAGCTCAGTCTAGAAGATGGAAAATGTTCTGTTTTAACAAATAGTGCTAATAACGAAAGATGTATAGATGTAGCTGTTTGATCTATATGGCTGAGACAGGGTAGCACTTTCAAATCCAGCACAACTTGCTATTCATTGTCACTCTGATCTGTTGAACCTTGCATACCAATTCATTCACACCATTTTAAACACAGGACATGAATCACTGTGGCTGTATACATTTCTTGCCTGTATAATGCCTTGATCTCCATATCAAGAGAACAATTCTTGACTTGACTGTCCATTCTTCCCTTCCAATTATGAATTTATATGAGCACCTAAGTTGAGCTTTCGCCATATGAGGGGTCGGCACTATTTGCAGCCCATTTGCACATTATTTTCAACTATTATTCATCCCATAATTGAATCATGTTGTGATGGCAACAGGACTCTTACACTACAAACAGCTTGTCATAAATAGCTTCAGTGTTCATATCTGTTCTTTGATCCTTCACTTACCAATCATTGTTGTCTTTTCTTTGACTTTGTGCAAGTTATTGAGTTTCACCCTGACCTGTCCATAGGCCGGAGGGCTGGAGACATAGAGTTCATGCTGTCAGCAATGTCTTGCCAGGCATACAGCCAAGGCACATGCCTGTTTCACATGGGTGCTTACTTAAAATATGTCCACAACCCCATCTACAAGTTTGAACAGAGGCCTGTCCAAGAAACAAGCTTTTCTTGTGCACGCTCGTCCATTGGCACCTCATAATTGCATTTGGGTCCTTCAACTAGCATTAGGACCATTTAACATAGAAACATAGAAAATAGGTGCAGGAGTAGGCCATTCGGCCCATCGAGCCTGCACCACCATTCGATAAGATCATGGCTGATCATTCATCTCAGTACCCCTTTCCTGCTTTCTCTCCATACACCTTGATCCCTTTAGCCATAAGGGCCATATCTAACTCCCTCTTGAATATAGCCAATGAACTCGCATCTACAACTCTCTATGGTAGGGAACTCCACAGGTTAACAACTCTCTGAGTGAAGAAGTTTCTATTCATCTCAGTCCTAAATGGCTTATCCCTTATCCTTAGACTGTGTTCCCTGGTTCTGGACTTCCCAACATCGGAAACATTCTTCCTGCATCTAACCTGTCCAGTCCCGTCAGAATTTTATATGTTTCTATGAGATCCCCTCTCATCCTTCTAAACTCCAGTGAATACAGGCCCAGTTGATCCAGTCTCTCATCATATGTCAGTCCAGCCATCCCAGGAAGCAGTCTGATGAACCTATGCTGCACTCCCTCAATAGCAAGAACATCCTTCCTCAGAGTAGGAGACCAAAACTGAACACAATATTCCAGGTGAGGCCTCACCAAGGCCATGTACAACTGCAGTAAGACCTCCCTGCTCCTATACTCAAATCCCCAAGCTATGAAGGCCAACATACCATTTGTCTTCATCACTGCCTGCTGTACCTGCATGCCAACTTTCATTGACTGATGTACCATGACACCCAGGTCTCGTTGCACCTCCCTTTTTCTAACCTGCCACCATTCAGATAATATTCTGCCTTCGTGTTTTTGCCCCCAAAGTGGATAACCTCACATTTATCCATATTACACTGCATCTGCCATGCCTTTGCCCACTTACCTAACCTGTCCAAGTCATCTTGCAGCCTCTTAGCCTCCTCGTCACAGCTCACACTGCCACCCAGTTTAGTGTCATCTGCAAACTTGGAGATATTACACTCAATTCCTTCATCTAAATCATTGATGTATATTGTAAAGAGCTGGGGTCCCAGCACTGAGCCCTGCGGCACCCCACTAGTCACTGCCTGCCATTTGGAAAGGACCCGTTTATCCTGACTCTCTGCTTCCTGTCTTCCAACCAGTTCTCTATCCATGTCAGTACATTACCCCCAATACCATGTGCTTTAATTTTGCACACCAATCTCTTGTGTGGGGCCTTGTCAAAAGCCTTTTGCAAGTCCAAATACACCACAGCCACTGGTTCTCCCTTGTCCACTCTACTAGTTACATCCTCAAAAAACTCCAGAAGATTTGTCAAGCATGATTTCCCTTTCATAACTCCATGCAGACTTGGACCGATCCTGTCACTGCTTTCCAAATGCGCTGTTATTTCATCTTTAATAATTGATTCCAACATTTTCCCCGATACTGATGTCAGGCTAACTGATCTATAATTACCTGTTTTCTCTCTCCCGCCTTTTTTAAAAAGTGGTGTGATATTAGCTACCCTCCAGTCCATAGGAACTGATCCAGAGTCGATAGACTGTTGGAAAATGATCACCAATACATCCACTATTTCTAGGGCCACTCTGCAATGTAGACTATCAGACCCCAGGGATTTATCAGCCTTCAAGCCCATCAATTTCCCGAACACAATTTCCTGACTAATAAAGATTTCCTTCAGTTCCTCCTTCTCACTAGACCCTCGGTCCCCTAGTACTTCCGGAAGGTTATTTGTCTCTTCCTTCGTGAAGACAGAACCAAAGTATTTATTCAACTGGACTGCCATTTCTTTGTTCCCCATTATAAATTCACCTGAATCTGACTGCAAGGGACCTATGTTTGTCTTCACTAATCTTTTTCTCTTCACATATCTATAGAAGCTTTTGCAGTCAGTTTTTATCTACCCAGCAGGCTTCCTCTCATACTCTATTTTCCCCCTCCTAATTAAACCCTTTGTCCTCCTCTGCTGAATTCTAAATTTCTCCCAGTTCTCAGGTTCGCTGCTTTTTCTGCCAATTTATATGCCTCTTCCTTGGATTTAACACTATCCTTAATTTCCCTTGTTAGCCACAGTTGAGCCACCTTCCCCATTTTATTTTTATTCCAAACAGGGATGTACAATTGTTGAAGCTCATCCATGTGATCCATAATTGTTTGCTATTGCCTATCCACCGTCAACCCTTTAAGTATCATTTGCCAGTGTATTCTAGCCAATTCACGTCTCATACCATCAAAGTTACCTTTCCTTAAGTTCAGGACCCTTGTCTCTGAATTAACTGTGTCACTCTCCATCTTAATAAAGAATTCTACCATATTATGATCACTCTTCCCCAAGGGGCTTCGCACAACAAGATTGTTAATTAGTCCTTTCTCATTGCATATCATCCAGTCTAGGATAGCCAGCCCTCTAGTTGGTTCCTCAACATATTGGTCCAGAAAACCATCCCTAATACACTCCAAGAAATCCTCCTCCACCGTATTGCTACAAGTTTGGTTAGCCCAATCTATATATTGATTAAAGTCCCCCATGATAACTGCTGTACCTTTATTGCACGCCTCCCTAATTTCTTGTTTGATGCTGTCCCCAACCTCACTACTACTGTTTGATGATCTGTACACAACTCCCACCAGCCTTTACTGCCCCTTGGTATTCTGCAGCTGCACCCATACAGATTCCACATCATCCAAGCTAATGTCCTTCCTTATGATTGCGTTAATTTCCTCTTTAACCAGCAACGCTACCCCACCTCCTTTTTGTTCCTGTCTATCTTTCCTGCATGTTGAATACCCCTGAATGTTGAGTTCCCAGCCTTGCTCACCTTGGAGCCATGTCTCCGTGATGCCAATTATATCATATTCATTAATTGCTGCCTGTGCATTCAATTTGTCCACCTTATTACGAATACTCCTCACATTGAGGCACAGAGCCTTCAGGCTTGTATTTCCAACACACTTTGCCCTTTTAGAGTTTTGCTGTAATATGGATCTTTTTGATTTTTGCCTTGGGTTTCTCTGCCCTCCACTTTTACCTTTCGTCTTTCTATCTTTTGCTTCTGCCCTCATTTTACTTCCCTCTGTCTCCCTGCATAGGTTCCCATCCCCCTGCCATATTAGTTTAACCCCTCCCCAACTATGCTAGCAAACACTCCCCCTAGGACATTGGTTCTGGGCCTGCCCAGGTGCAGACCTTCCGGTTTGTACTGGTCGCACCTCCCCCAGAACCGGTTCCAATGTCCCAGGAATTTGAATCCCTCCCTTCTGCATCATTCCTCAAGCCACGTATTCATCTGAGCTAACCTGTGATTCCTACTCTGACTAGCACGTGGCACTGGTAGCAATTCTGAGATTGCTACCTTTGATGTCCTACTTTTTAATGTAACTCCTAGCTCCTTAAATTCAGCTTGTAGGACCTCATCCCGTTTTTTACCGATATTGTTGGTACCTATATGCACCACAACTGGCTGGTCACCCTCCCGCTTCAAAATGCCCTGCACCCGCTCCGAGACACCACTGACCCTTGCACCAGGGTGGCAACATACTATCCTGGAGTCTCGATTGCGGCCGCAGAAATGCCTATCTATTCCCGTGACAATAGAATCCTCTATCACTATAGCTCTCCCACTCTTTTTCCTGCCTTCCTGTGCAGCAGAACCACCCACGGTGCCATGAACTTGGCTGCTGCTGCTCTCCCCTGATGAGTCATTCCCCTCAAAAGTACCCAAGGCAGTGTATCTGTTTCGCACTACCTTCCTTCCACTGCTCTTTCTGTTGGTCACCCATTTGCTATCTGCCTGTGTAACCTTTACCTGCGGTGTGGCCAACTCACTAAACGTGCTATTCACAGCATCCTCAGCATCGTGGAATCTTCAGAGTGAATTCACTCGCAGCTCCAGTGCCGCAACGCAGTCTGTCAGGAGCTGCAGCCCGATACACTTCCCTTGCATGTTGTCATCAGGGACACTGAAGCATCCCAGACTTCCCACCTAGTACAGGAGGAGCATAACATGTTAACATGTGTCTGTGCTCTCCTGCCATGACTTAACCCTTATATTAACTTAATTGGCAACAACAATGACAAAGGTTACCGACTGATAAAGGAAAAGAAAAAGAAAAACTACTCACCAATCACCAGACAATCACTTACCCCCTTGGCTGTGATGTCACTTTTCGATTTCTTTCTACTTCTTTGTTTACCTTCTGCCCCTGCAGCTGCACCGGCTGGCGTCTCCGACTCCCCGCTCGAAGTCCCGCTGCCTCTCACTCTCGGGCCTTTTACAGGCCGCCTCACGAACTCCCCGCTCGAAGTCCCGCTGCCTCCTCGATCTCTGGCCTTTTATAGGCTGCCTCACGAGCTCCCCGCTCGAAGTACCTCTGCCTCTTCAATCTCGGGCCTTTTATAGGCCACCTCACTAACTCCCCGCTCGAAGTCCTGCTGCCTCCTCGATCTCGGGCCTTTTATAGGCCGCCTCCCAACTCCCCGCTTGAAGTCCCGCTGCCTCCTTGATCTCGGGCATTTTAAAAGCCACCTCACTGGAAAGTCCTGACCCTGCAGTACAGACTTACACGAGGCACATGCTGAAGTCAAGGTCACTCTGGACCTGCACCTTATTTCACAGCTCTCGAGTGCCACACTTGACTGAGACCTGCCTTTATATACCTGTGTGGAACAGGTATGCAGTGTCTCCTGCAAGTGCATCCCTGCTGGTAAAGTAAGCTTGTGGTTACAAGTCATATCTAGTTATAGTCATGTGTAGCATGGTAAGATACAGTTATATATAGTAGTGTGAGATACATGATATCACCCTCCCCCAAGGTCTTATTGTCTTTATAGATTCAGTCTCTCAGGTGGTCTATGCTCTCACATGGAGCATCTTAGTTGTGGTTCAGTTGTTTGCCTTGGTGCCTGTTTTTCTTTCGGTGTGATTGCTGGTATCTTGCCTGGGCAGTCTGTTTCGTTCAGTATGATTGCTGGTATCTCACCTGGGCTGTCTGTTGAGAAAGACCTTTCCTCAGGTTGTTCCCTCTGTCTGAACATAAGAACATAAGAATTAGGAACAGGAGTAGGCCATCTAGCCCCTCGATGGCCTACACATCTGTCCACCAGGTGTGGTGTGAGTTCCACATTGTAGTCTGCCTCTGGTTCTGCAGTGTTGTTGGTGAATCTATTTTTTACTTGGTCTGCATGCCTCCGGCAGGTTTGGCCATTGTCCATTTGTACAATCAGTAGCCTGTTTCCTTCCTTGCCTATTACTGTCCCTGCAAGCCATTTGGGACCCCTGCCATAGTTTAGCACAAACACTTTGTCCCCTATCTCATTCCACCTCCCCCTCGAATTTCGGTCATGGTACTCAGTTAGCTTCCGGCGCTTTGCCTCAACCATTTCATGGATGTCTGGGAGGATTGACGAGAGCCTAGTGTTTAAGGTCCATTTCATCAATAGTTGCGCGGGGGGAATCCCAATCAACGAACGTGGACGAGATCTGTATGCCAGCAGCAGTCGCTACAGGTGGCTCTGCAGTGTGGGACCTTGGATTTTTAGCATGCCTTGTTTAACGATTTGCACTGCTCGCTCCACCTGGCCATTGGAGGCCAGCTTGATTGGTGCCGTCTTAATATGATTTATGCCGTGGTCAACTATAAAATCTTGAAATTCTGCGCTGGTGAAGCACGGACCATTATCACTGACCAATATGTCAGGAATTCCGTCCGTTGCAAACATGGTTCTAAGGCTCTCCACAGTGGTGGAGGTGGTGCTCAAGTTTAAAATGGTGCACTCGATCCACTTTGAAAATGCATTGACGGCTATGAGGAACATTTTGCCAATGAATGGGCCCATATAGTCTACATGCACCCGCGACCACGGTTTGGTGGGCCAGGGCCATGGGCTTAGGGGGGCCTCCCTGGAGGCATTACTGAGTTGGGCACAGATGGTACACCACCGGACGCAGAGCTCCAAGTCTGCGTCAATGCCAGCCACCAGACGTGGGATCTGGCTATGGCGTTCATAAGGACAATCCCCGGGTGCTCATGGTGGAGCTCCTGGACAAACGCCTCTCTGCCTCGCAAGGGCATAACTACTCAGCTGCCCCACATCAGGCAGTCTGCCTGTAGCGATAGTTCATGCATGCGCCTATGGAAAGGTTTGATCTCCTCTATGCAGGCATCGCGAGCCTCTGCCCAGTCACCAGTTAAAACACATCTTTTGACTTAGGATAACGTGGGGTCACTGGTCGTCCAAGCTCTGATTTGGTGAGCCGTCATGGGCGAACCTGTAGATTCAAAGGCATTGATTGCCATGACCATCTCACAGTCCTGTTCGTCGGAACCTTCCGGGGTCGCCAGGGGGCCTGCTAAGCCTGGTCTGTGCCTGGTCTATGCCTTATTGTGTAGTCGTAAGAGGCCAACATGAGTGCCCACCGCTGAATGCGCGCCGAGGCGTTGCTGTTTATTGCCTTGCACTTGGATAGCAGGGATGTGAGGGGTTTGTGGTCGGTTTCTAACGCAAACTTGGCCTCGAAAAGGTATTGGTGCATCTTTTTGACACCATACATGCACGCGAGTGCCTCCTTCTCATCCATATCGTACCCGCGCTCCGTCCACGAAAGTGACCTGGAGGCATAAGCAATGGGTTGTAATTTACCCACATCATTGACATGCTGTAAAACACACCTGACCCCATAGGCTGACGCATCACATGTAAGAACTAGCTTTTTAACTAGGTCAAAAAAGGCTAAAACATTGTTGGAACATAGAAGGTTGCGTGCCTTATTGAAGGCGCGTTCTTGGGCGTCCCCACAAAACCAATCACACCCCTTTCTGAGTAGCACATGGAGAGGCTCGAGCAGCATGCTCAAGTTCTGCATAAAGTTCCCAAAGTAATTGAGTAGCCTGAGAAAGGCGCGCAGTTCCGAGACATTCCGGGGCCTGGGTGCCAGACGAATTGCTTCGGTTTTGGATTCTGTTGGGCGGATTCCATCAGCAGCAATCCTTCTGCCCAAACATTCAACCTCGGGCGCGAGAAACAGACACTTGGATTTCTTAACTCTTAGGCCTACCCAATCCAATCGACTTAGTACTTCCTCGAAATTGTGGAGATGGGAGTCGGTGTCCCTGCCTGTGATGAGTATGTCATCTTGAAACACAAGCGTCCCCGGGATGGACTTGAGCAGACTCTCCATGTTATGCTGGAATATAGCAGCTGCCGACCTGATGCCGAATGGGCAGTGATTGTACATAAAGAGGCCTCGATGTGTGTTGATGGTGGTGAGTAGCTTCGACTCTTCGGTCAGTTCTTGCGTCATATACACAGATGTGAGATCGAGTTTCGAGAAAAGTTTTCCTCCAGCCAATGTGGCAAATAGGTTCTCCGCTCTGGGCAGCGGGTATTGGTCCTGTAGGGAGACTCTGTTTATGGTAGACTTGTATTCCCCACAGATTCGTATGGATCCATCAGGCTTCATGACGGGGATGATGGGACTTGCCCAGTCGCCAAATTCCACGGGTGAGATAATGCCTTCCCACAGAAGCCGGTCCAGTTCGTGTTCAATCTTTTCCCTCATCACATAAGGCACAGCTCTAGCCTTGTGATGGACCATTCTGGCATCCTGTGTGATGTAGATTTTAACTTTAGCCCCTTTGAAGGTGCCCACACCTGGCTGAAAGAGATGTTCAAATCGACTTAGAACTGTTGAGCAGGAGGTCCGTTCCTCTGACGACATGGCGCGAACATCATCCCATTTCCAGTTTAGTTTTGCCAGCCAGCTTCTCCCCAACAGTGCTGGGAGATCTCCGGGGACAATCCACAGGGGAAGTCGGTTCACCGTCCCTTTGTGTGTGACTGAGAGCATGGCGCTGCCAAGGACTGCGACGATTTCTTTGGTATAGGTCCTTAGTTTGGTGTCGATCCTTGTGAGTTTTGGTCTGTTGCTTTTGTTCGGCCACAGCTGTTCAAATTGTTGGACGCTCATGAGAGATTGACGAGCTCCTGTGTCCAGTTCCATGTTAACGGGTATCCCGTTGAGTAGGACCCTCATCATTATTGGAGGCATCTTGTTGTAAGAACAGTGGACATTGATCGTGTTGACCCGCTGTACCCCGGCGTCCCGGGCACTGTCCCCACCGTCTTCTGGTCCGTTTTCCGACCCTTCCGATTCGTATACCAGCCGAGCTGCTGTTTTTCTGCACATGCGAGCCAGATGCCCTGTATAGGTGCAGTTTCTGCAAACAGCATGCTGAAATCGACACCCCCTTGTTGAGTGCCTTCCCCCACATCTCCAGCATAGACCGCTTCCATTGTTTCCAAAGGATGAGCTGTATCTGGCTGATCTCTCTTAAGCTTCTCTCAGTCTATAGTTGATTGCTCGCATTGTGGGTTGAAGAGCTGTGAACGGCCGTTCATGTGGCCCTTGATGGCTTCTGGTGCCACTGCCTGCTGTTGAAGGCCTGCTCTCCTGCCTTTGTCTGTGTGTGGGGGTAGCGGCTTGTTTCACGCTGTGAACCCCTTGTTCCGATGTTTCGTTAGTTGTCGTACCCGCAGTATAGATCAACCTCGTTTCTTCTTCTCCTGCCAAGAATGTCTGTGCTACCAGTGCTGCTGTCTCTAGGGTCAAGTTCTTGGCCTCGATAAGTTTTTGGAATATGCCTGCGTGGCATATTCCTTCAATAAAAAAGTCTCTCAGTACTTCTCTCCTTAGTTCATCGGAGAACTCACATAAACTAGCCAGCCTCCGAAGTTCCGCCACAAAGTCGGGTATGCTCTGGCCCACACAGCGTCTGTAGTTGTAGAACCTGTGTCTACCTATGTGTAGGCTGCTCGCTGGCTTCAGGTGGTCTCTCACCAGTGTGCTCAACTCCTCAAACGACTTGCTTGCTGGTTTCTCGGGTGCCAGCAGGTCCTTCATTAAGGCGGATGTTTTCGAGCCACAGCTGGTCAAGAGATGGGCTTTTCTCTTGTCTGCCTTATCGTCGCCCAACCAGTCTTTGGTTACAAAGCTTTGCTGGAGCCTTTCTAAAAAGTCTTCCCAATTGTCTCCAGCATTGTATTTCTCATTTGAGCTGTTGGTAGCCATTCTGTGGATTCTGTGATCCCGTAACTTGTCACCACTGTAACGTTCTGACCCTGCAGTACAGACTTATACAAGGCACATGCTGAAGTCAAGGTTGCTCTGGACCTGCACCTTTATTTCACAGCTCTCGAGTGTCACACTTGCCTGAGACCTGTCTTTATATACCTGTGTGGAACAGGTATGCAGTGGGTCCTGCAAGTGCACCCCTGGTGGTAAAGTATGCTTGTGGTTACAGGCCATCTAGTTACAGTCATGTGTAGCATGGTAAGATACAGTTATATACAGTAGTGTGAGATACATGACACTCATGAACTTGCATAATATAAATAGGCACCCACGTGAAACAGGCATGCGTCCATGAGTTGCCCTGGTCAAGGCCTCAGGAAAATGGCAGTGGGCAGATTAGCAGCAGTAATGGGCAGTAAGTTCTGCGCCACTTTTTCCAGGCACTACCTCGCTGTTCCCACAAAACAAAGGCTTTAAAATCAGGGTCTATGATTCTCCAGGTGTATTTTATACTCTCTTGAACACCTCTTAGATCAATTTAACTCTATTTATTCTGGAGATCAGTCAGCCATGTGCAGTAAAAATAGCGTTCCTCATACAGACAGTCTGTTAATCCAGAACGAAGATGCTATACCTCCTAGCTAGAGAACACTTTACATTCTATCGTGACACTTTTCCTTTCATAAGAAACAAAGTGAATTAAAGTGAGCATATATAACAAATAGTAATTAACGTCTTATGAATACATGTCGTAAACAACTACTAGTTTAAAAAAGAACAAAAACCTTGTTTTATTGATTCTTTATCAAGTGGGTTGAAGGGGTATTATTGGGAGAGCACTTGGGTGCCAGTGACCATAATTCTGTCAGATTCAAGTTGGATATGGATAAGGACAAGGATAGGCCTGGAATAAAAGTTCCGAATCGGGGAAAAGCTAATTTTATTAAGTTAAGGAGTGATTTGGCCACAGTGGACTGGAAACAGCTGCTTGTGGGTAAATCAGTGTCGGAAAAGTGGGAGGCACTCAAGGAGGAGATCCGGAAGGCTCAGGCCAAACATGTGTCTTAAAGAAAATGGAATTTAATTCAGAGAAGTGTGAGGTGATGCACTTTGGTAGGCCACTTAATAATGTAGATGAACAAAGGGACCTTGGAATGCATGTCCACAGAACACTTTTTGGGAGGAAACTAAAACATTAAATCATTAAATCGTGTCTCCCCGATCTGGGGGACACATCAAACATTTTCAAGGCCCTTTTTTTTTGTTGTTTTTTTGTGTTTTGTTTTTAGTTTTTATTTTGGGCACTAAAATCATATTTTTTTTTCTCCAAGTGCCCCCTGTAAAAGGGGAGGGGGACACTAAAAACACCGGCAATTAAAACAAATTAAACTTTAAAACATAAAATCAAATTAAAATTTGGTTGCCGGGCGTGATGATGCACTCCAGTCCCTCCGGTGCCTACCTCTCGTGGAAGGCCGCGAGCGTACCGGTGGACACCGTGTGCTCCATCTCCAAGGACACCCTGGCATGGATGTACGCGCGGAAGAGAGGCAGGCAGTCAGGTTGAACGACACCCGCGACCGCCCGCTGCCTGGACCGGCTGATGGCACCCTTGGCCGTGCCCAGGAGCAGTCCTACAAGAAGGCCCTCGGACCTACCCGCTCCCCTCCGCACAGGGTGCCCAAAGATCAGGAGTGTGGGACTGAAGTGCAGCCAGAATTTCAGGAGCAGCCCCTTTAAATAATAAAACAGGAGCTGCAACCTCGTGCATTCGGTAAAAACATGGAACACGGACTCTTCCAGACCGCAGAAATTGCAGGCGGCCTGGGAGCCCGTGAACCGGCTTAAAAATTTATTGCACGGCACTGCTCCGTGCACCACCCTCCAGGCCAAGTCCCCGATAAATAGCGGGAGGACTCCCGCGTAGAGTGCCCTCCATCGGGGACCCCCGCCTCCTCCGGACGGCAAGATGGTACGCCATGGCGTGTCCGGACGGCCGGCGAGGATGGCAAAGTTGAGGGTGTGCAGGAGCAGCCCGTACAGGAAACCCCTCCGCGCGGAACTGAAAGGCACGGAGGGGATTTCCCCGAGGAGACTCAAGTTGTGAGGCACCGGCTCCCGAGGGAGGTTCCGGGGTTTGGCGCCGATGAGGAATTCCGTCCGGACGGGGGTCAGTTCGGACGGGATTTCCCCACGTGCTTGAGCCTCCTCGATGCACCTAACGGAGTCGGGGCCCCAAGCTGTTTTTAGCGACTCGATGGCATCGGCCGTGCGGCGGACGTCGGCCGAATTTAGGCGCTCCTCCGCCATCGAGCAGGTCCCTGACCCTGGTCACCTCACCAGCCACAGCCCTCTCGTCCGACCGCCACCTAAAACCTCAGTCGTGGAGGTACGGATTCCCGAGCAGCGGCTCCTGCAGGACGGCCGCCACTCCAGCCGGTGGAGAGCTGCGCTTGGTGGAGACTTTGTTCCAGACCCTGATGAGTTCCTTGTAAAAGACAGGCAGCTCCTGGAAGGCGGTCCTGACGCCCCCCAAGCTCACAAACAGGAGCTGCGTGTCGTAGTTGAGGCCGTGCTGCTGGCGGAAGAAATACGTCGCCAGAGCACGCCACCTGGGAGGGGGCTCGACGTAAAGGTATCTCTGCAGGGTCTGAAGACGGAAAGTCGCGAGCTGGGTGCTGACGCACACCAACGACTGACCGCCCTCCCCAAGCGGGAGACTCAACACCGCGGCAGAGACCCAGTGCTTCCTGTTGGTCCAGAAGTCGTCCACTAGCTTCTTTTGTATCTTGGTGACAAACGCAGGGGGAGGGCTCAAAGTGACCAGCCGGTACCACAACATGGCGGCCACCAGCTGGTTTATGACTAGCGCTCGACCCCTGTAGGACAGCATTCGGAGCAGTCCTGTCCAGCGCCCTAGGCGAGCGGCGACCTTGGCCTCCAGCTCTTGCCAGTTCGCCGGCCAGGCTTCCTCGTCGGGGCTAAGGTAGACTCCCAGATAGAGAAGATGGGTCGTGCTCCAGGCAAAAGGCCTGAGCTCCTCCGGCAGGGAGTCCACCCACCACTGACCCACCAGGAGTCCGGAACATTTCTCCCAGTTGATCCTGGCAGAGGATGCGGCCGAGTAAATCTCCTGGCACTCACGCATTCTCCGCAGGTCAACGGGATCCTCTACCGCGAGGAGCACGTCGTCGGCGTAAGCCGAGAGGATGACCTCCACGCCCGGCCCTTGCAGAGCCAATCCCGTCAACCTCGTCCGCAGGAGGCGCAAGAAAGGCTCCACGCAGATTGCATATAACTGGCCGGATATGGGGCATCCCTGGCGCACCCCTCTCCCAAAGCGAAGGGGCGCCGTCAAGGACCCATTAACCTTTATCAGACACTCCGCGGCGGCGTACAAAAGTCGGATCCGGTCGACGAAATGCATCCTGAACCTGAAAGCGCGCAGAGTTCCGAACAGATAGTCGTGATCCACCCTGTCGAACGTCTTCTCTTGGTCGAGAGATAGGAAGGCGACCGACAGACCAGCCTCCTGGGAATGATGGATGAGGTCCCGGACCAGATGGATGTTATCGTGGGTTGTCCGGCCCGGGACTGTGTAGGACTGGTCGGGGTGGATCATGTGGTCCAGCACGGCGCCAAGGCGAGCAGATATCGCCCTAGTGAAGATTTTGTAGTCCGTGCTGAGGAGGGAGACCGGGCGCCAGTTCTTAAGGAGGCGGAGATCGCCCTTCTTAGGCAGCAGGGCGATGACTGCCCTGCGCCAAGAGAGGGGCATCTCCCCGGTCGCCAGACTTGCCCCCAGGACCCACGCGTAGTCGCCCCCCAGGACGTCCCAGAATGCCCTGTGGAACTCCACGGTCAGCCCGTCCAGCCCTGGGGCTTTTCCCCTCGAGAGCCGGTCAAGGGCGCCGGTCAGCTCCGCCAGGCTTAGCGGAGCTTCCAGATTTTTGGCAGGTCCTCCCACAAAACTCTACGCGCTTCCTCGCTGGACGGCTCCGAAGAGAACAGAGTCCCGTAATGGTCACGGGCTCTGTTGTTGACGCCCTCCGGATCCGAGACGAGAGAGCCATCGTCGGCCAGCAGCGTCAAGAGCTGCTTACGGACACTCTGTCTTTTTTCCAGCGAGTAGAAGAAGGGGGAGCCGCGGTCCAGATCCCGCAGGAACCAGATCCGCAACCTCACGAATGCGCCTCGTGACCCGACGAGCTGCAGGTCATTCAGCGCGGCCGCCTTCGCTTCGTACACCATTCGCAGGGCTGGGTCCTCGACGACTTGACCGAGACGGGACTCCAAGTCGAGCACCTCTTTTTCTAGGCGCCCGACCATGGCCGCCCGCCTCTTGGTCGACCCCCTCGCGTACTCTTGACAGAAGACGCGGACGTGAGCCTTGCCTACGTCCCACCATAGCCTCAAGGAGGGGAAGCCCCCCTGCTTCCTTCTCCAGTCAGCCCAGAAACGACGGAACGAGTCCTGGAACCGCACGTCCTCCAGCAGCTGGTTTTTAAAGTGCCAGTACGCGGATCCCGTACTCGCGCGGAGCGAAGCGAGCTCCGCCCACACCAGGTGGTGGTCCGAACACGGCACCAGTCGCATGGAGGCCACCGGGACGCAGGAAACGTACGCCCGAGACACGTAAAGGCGGTTGACTCTGGACCATCCTACTCCAGGCCTCACCCAAGTAAAGGCGCTGGAGTCCGGATGGAGATTTCGCCAGACGTCCACCAAGTCGAAGGACCCGACCAGGTCCCTCAACTTCTCCATCGCCGTCATGCTCTGCAGGGCACCGGAGCGGTCCCTCACCTCGAGGGTGCAGTTAAAATCCCCCCCTGATGACAATGCAGTCGCCGACGTCGACGGAGCCAAGAAGAGCGGACACTTCTTCGAAGAAGCGCGTTTGCTGCGGGCCGGGCTGAGGGGCGTACACGTTCATGAGATGGAGCGGCACATCCCCCAGGCGAATTGTGATGTGCAGCAAGCGGCCTGGCACGGGCTCCTCGACCTCCAAGATCTCCGGCTGAAAATGCGGGGCCAACAAGATAGCCAGCCCACAAGAAATAGTAGTGAGGTGGCTCATGCGGACCTCTCCTTGCCATTCCAGGAGCCACGTGGCTTCATCTCCCGGAACGGTGTGGGTTACTTGCAGGAAGCACGCTGCATATTTCCCCTCCCGCAGGAGCGAAAATTTGTTAAATCTACGGCGTGCCTCTCTGCCGCCGTTGATGTTGAGGCTGGCTAAAGTTATCTTCATGACAAAAGCATAGTGCAACCTCTACCTAACCTATTATGGGAGGGGAGTGGAGTCGTTTGTTGACCTCCACTCCTTCAGCAGCCCAGCGAGGAACCTTTTGAGCCGGCGCAGCTCAAGGCCTCACGCCTTTGGCAAGGTCCCGCCCGTGGCCATGGTTTTAGCGGCGGCGCGGACGGACGCGATGAGCAGCCCCGGCTCGGACCATCTTTCCCCGGCCAGATGGGCTCGGTTGCGGCGACCCTGGCTCTGGACCAAAAAGTCCCGGAGTTCCTTTGCAGGAATGAGCGGGGACTCAGCGGCGGGCACGAGGAGATCCACCGCCTCACTGGCGATGGACTCGAGATCTTCACCCGCGTCCCGCACCGAGTCCCCGTCCCCCTCCGGGAGGTCGCCGCCAGCAGCCGGCCCATCGACCGCACGAGGTACGGCAAACGACCCGGCCGCTCCATCTGGCCCTGGCTCTGCCCCGATCCCACCCCCAAGATCGTCGGCAGAGGAGTCCCCACTGAGCTCTTTTAAAAGCGTTGCTGGGTCGGGAAGCGACTGTGGAAGGGGTTCCTCCTCCACCCCAGGAGCCGGGGAACGCGGAGAGACCTGGTCAAAGAAATTCTCCAGGTCCTCCAAGTACCCCAGCTCCAAAATAGGGGGCGAGGGTTGTTGTTCTTCCCCCTCCCCGCCGCCACCCGCCGGCCCAGCGTGTACCGAATCATTAAAATTGTTTACATTTTTTGTTTCTTCCGGGTCGAGCGACTCCCGGGGGAAGTTGGTTAATAGCTGGGCGGGCTCAGGTTCGGCCTTTTCGGCCCCGCCCGCCTCACTCCCCGGGACGCTCGACCCGGCGGCTACGCATTCCTCCGCTGGCTCCACGCCCCCCACGACAGGCAGATCTTCCACGCCATCCCCGGGAGGCAGAGGCAGAGGCTGGGCAGCCTCGACTGTCTCACCCTCCCCGGGGACAGACTCCTCTCGCCTACGGCGCAGTTTGGGGGCGCTGGTGGGGGACACGGGGGACGCGGCGGGCACCGACTCCTCCGCGGAGGGATGTTGTTCCCCCTCCGCCTCATTGGAGCGACGCCTCCTTTTGTTCCTGGGGGGGCGCGGAGGCAGGGAGACCTCCATGTCTGCCGAGGCCTCCCGCTCCACTTCCCCCTTTTTCTTATCTTGCCCGCGCCCGAGCCCCTCTGCGGTATTGGTCAAGGGCTCGGGCACGGGCTCAGGGCGTCCCGCACTCGCCGGTGACAAGGTTGAGCTGAGCGCGGTAAACAAATTGTCTGGCGCACTGAGGGGACCCGCCTCGAGATGTTTCGCCTTCCTCCGCGCCTTCCTTCCGATCGGACGCTCTCCCTCCCCCCCGCCGGAGGCCGTGAAAACAAAGGCCCCCGACGATGCCCGCGCACCCACAGCTCCCGGCATGCGGACGCTACTAGGGGGAGGGGTGGCGGCGGCGCCAGCCTTGGCCGCCCTCGGTGGTTTGGCGGCCTTGGAGGCGGGGCAGTTCTTACGAACATGCCCCACCTCCCTACAGGCATGGCACCGCACGCCGTCCGATGTCCAGAAGACGCGGTAGGCAGTCCCCTCGTGCACCACATTAAATGATCCCTCCCGTCGTCTCCTCCCGCGCCAGCCGGACAAATAGCTGTCGGCGGAAGGAGAACACATGGCGCAGGCTGCTCTCCCTGAAGCCGAGCGGTATGGGGTTGATCTCTGACCTTACCTCCCCCAGTTGGTGTAGGTGAGGGAGGAGGAGCCCAGCGGGAACACAGGGCGGGACGTTAGAAAGGGTGACCCTCTGCGCGGTGGCCTTGAGAGGGTCCACCGGCAGGAACGTCCCGCCCACCGTGTGCCCCTTTTCAAAGGCCAGGGACACCGCCCGCTCCGACCCCAGGAAGAATACAGCCTTCCCAGACATCTTGGAGGCTGCGACAATGGCCGAGGGGCTGACTACCCCAGCCATCGCCCGCACGCACTCCTCGATGCTCATTGTGGGGTGAGTGTAGCTCTTGAACCCGTGTTTTTTTGTTATAAGTCTGAAAGGTGGCAGGGCAGCAGGAGGCGCAGGAGGCGCAGTGGATGTGGACGCCGCCTGCGCATATGTCCTTGCTGGCCCTGCCACTGGCGTGGATGGGGTCGCCTTCACGGGGTCCCTTTAAGGGCTACACCCACCCCAAAGTCACAGGCCTTAATGGTCTTAAATGGCCTCGTTGGTGTTTGAACAGAGGGAGCTCTAAAAGAGGCACACCTCTCCCCTCGTTGACAATTGGGGAGGGGCCTTGCTCCCTCTGCTCAGTTGTCTTAATTGGTTTTTAATTAGGAGGAAAGGGGCTCTCAGAGAGAGAGGGGAGAGACAGAGAGAGAGAGAAAGAGAGACGGGGTGGGAAAGAGGGAAGCTGTGAGGGCAGGTCTCCCCTCACAGTGATGGGTGGGTGTTTTTCTTGGGGTGCACTTCCCAGATGATGGCAAAACAAACACAGTCTTTGTAGATGGTCTTCGGGTGGGGGGAGAAGATATCTTCACCTGGGATAGCTGGAGCCACCCAGGCACACACTCCCAACGATGTTAAATAAGTGATTAATAGTTCTTCAGCCAGGTAGCTCCAGCTATCCCAGGCTTGGCAATGGGGGAGGGGTGCTTCAGTGGTGTGTGGGGCCTAGCTGTAAGCAAGACCCCCACACACACTTCCACACACACACACCCCCCGCGATGTTCCGGCCCTCTAGCAAGTCTTCTTTCCTCCCCCCACCGATATAACAAAGTCTTTAGGGGAATGTACCAAAACACACCCACCTTTGGTTGATGAAGTTTCTCCCTCCTTCCACACTGGATAGTTGTTCTTTTTTCCCCCTCTCTCCAACTCTCTGCAGCAGTATTAAAGGTTGTTGAGTTTTCTGCTCTCCTCCTCTCCCTCTGGATGAATTGGAATTGTAGTAAGCCCCTTCCTCCTCTTCCTGGGCTGTTTCACAGGTCTCACAAAGGCCTCCAGGCAGAAGCAACAGCAGCAAGCTCCTTCTCTCACAGCTCCAGGCTCCAAATGATCAGGCCACGCCTCCAAAGCTCCACCATTGGTCCACAGATTCCCTGAAAGTAGCAGGCCAGGTGGATAAGGTGGTTAAGAAGGCATACGGAATGCTTGCCTTTATTGGCCGAGGCATAGAATATAAGAGCAAAGAGGTTATGCTTAAATTGTATAATACTTTTGTTAGGCCACAGCTGGAGTACTGCGTGCAGTTCTGGTCACCGTATTATAGAAAAGACGTGATTGCACTAGAGAGGTTGCAGAGGAGATTTACTAGGATGCTGCCTGGAATGGAGAATCTTAGTTATGAGGACAGATTGGATAGGCTGGGTTTGTTTTCATTGGAGCAGAGGAGGTTGAGAGGAGACCTCATCGATGTGTACAAAATATTGAGGGGCCTGGACATAGTGGATAGTAAGGGCCTATTGCCATTGGTGGAGGGGGCTATTATGAGGGGGCATAGTTTAAAGGTGGCTGATGGAAGGTTTAGAGCGGATTTGAGGGGGGGCTTCTTTACACAAAGGGTTGTGGGGATCTGGAACTCACTGCCTGGAAGAGTGATGGATGCAGAAACCCTTACCACTTTTAAGAGATGGTTGGATGGGCACTTAAAGTGCCATAACCTGCAGGGTTACCGATCAGAGCTGGTAATTGGGATTAGACTGGATGACCTTTTGTTGGAGGGTGCAGATATAATGGTAATTATTGCAGGGAATCGAATACAGCCGGGGTGATCTAGTTTCGATCGCCTGGATGGGTCGGAGAGGAATTTTCCCAGATTTTTTTCTCCCTAAATTGGCCTGGGTTTTTATCTGGTTTTTGCCTCTCGCAGGAAATCACATGGCTTCGGTTGGGGTGGAGTGTACAATGTTTCAGTATAAGGGGTGTCGCAGTTGTGTGAGGCGGACTGGTTGGGCTGGGTGCTCTTTGCCTTTCCGTCATTGTTCATAGGTTTATATGTAACCTTTAGGGCTGCTGACCAAGGGCCGTGTGGCTCTTTGTCGGCCGGTGTGGACACGATGGGCCAGAATGGCCTCCTTCTGCACTGTAAATTTCTATGTTTTATATGTGTCCAATGACCATGATTTCTTATTTCTGTACATAGTGTTTCAGGTATTTTGGTGTTCTGTGGATTCTGTTGCTTCGCCACAAACTGGTTGTTTCAGTGTTATTCTGTGCAATGATTGCTTTAATCCCTTTATCTGATGGGAAATTTCAGGTGACATATCCCTGTGTGCTGTTTCACATGTTAGTTGGTTGTGTTGGCAGTGGATCATGTGTGGCTGTCACTGAGATCTCTGGAGTTTCGATCAATGTCTCAGTGCTCTTGCTCAGATGTTTCCTATTTTGGCGATACTCACAGCCATCTTCTGTAATGACCTGATATGACCGAATGCAGACTTGTTTCTGAACCTGAGCTTTTTGACACACTTTGCTGTCTTGCATTTGTTTGAGTCTCACTGTTTCTCCTTCCTGCAGTGCTGTAGCACCTCTGGTGTAGTAATGTTGGCATCCTGTCCGATTCCTGGTTTGAATAGTTTGGGATGTTTGTCTTTGTGCGGTGACTGAGTAAGCGTTGTGCTGGTGAATTATCAAGGCCTTCAGTTGGTGTGTTTCACCAGGTGAGAAGGTTCATGTAGAAGTCACCACAGTCTTTCTTTGTCTTCTTGATTAAATGCTGTGTCTTGTTCTTCTGTCTATTTCTAGACTATGTCTTTATGAGTAAGCTGTCACAGAGGCTTGCTGAGGTCTGAAAGATAAGGCAAGAATTTTGCGAGGTACTTTGTCATGCCGACAAATCGTTGTACACCTGCGACATCCTGCGGTTTCTGAATTTTGTTGATTGTGACCACTTTGCGTATGTCGTCTTTGAGCCCATCACTAGACAGTATGTGTCCCATGTATTTCACTTGGGAGCTCTTGTATTCGAACTTATCGAAGTTTGGTTTGAGATTTCGCTCTCTGCATCTCTGCATGAATTTGTGTAAGTTTGCATCATGATTGTGATTGGCCTCTTTCAGTGTCTCACTGCATCCAGTGATTAAGATATCATCTGCAATCTTGTAGACTCCATCTAGACCCTCGAGGTTCTGGTCTAGCTTCTGCTGGAAGATTTCCAGGGCAGGACTCATGCCAAATGGCATTCTATTATATCGCTATTACCCCCATTGAGTCTGGAAGTACATGAGGTAGGAGGACTCTGTGTTGTGTTCACATTGTTAGAAACCCTCCTTGTGGTCTGCTTTAGTGAAGACCTTTACATTTGACATCTGTGGCAAGATGTCATCGATCACAGAAAGTGGATAGCGTCCGCGTTTCAGGGCATTGTTCAGATGCTGAGGGTCGATACATACTCGTATCTTTCCATTTGGCTTTTGTACAGTCACTGGACTGGATACCCAGTCCGTCAGTTCAACAACTTTTGTGATGATTTGTCATTCTTCCAAATGATCGAGTTCCTCTTACAGCGTTTGTTTGATCGCTATTCGCACCCGTCAGGGTGGCATTACAGCTGATGTCACTGATTCAATAAGTTCAAGGTGAACTGTCCCTGGCATGTGTCCAAGTCCCTTAAACACATCCGGATACGCATTGTTGCCATCAGTTTTTCACACTAGCTAAATGTTTGCCTTGTTCATAGTCTGCGATTCGCATGGTTCATTTATCACTGTGATATTCTGATGCTGCACTTTTATCAGTTGTAACTGTTGAACAGTGCGTGAGCCAATCAGTGGTGCACTTTGCCCCTCAATGATCACAAAGGGCACAACGTACTTTTGCTCGTTCTTTGTATTTTCCAATGGCACATTTTAAGTCCCTACCACAGAAATGGTTGCAAGGTTGTCATATAACAGTCTTAAGAGTCTTTTACCTTTACCTTTAAGCCTTTAGATAAGTATCCATGAGGTAGCACATTGCATGTGGCCCCACAATCGATTTGCATTTTACCATTTGATCTTCAATGGAGAAGGTAGCCATAATCTTATTCGGATACTTTCTGTCAGCTTTGTCTTCGATTGTGCGATCAACTTTACCAAGCGTCTTTATAGTCATGACTTCAAAATCGGAATCATCACTGTCTTTATACAGTGCATGAACTTTTGACTTGCCCTTATATTTAGGTTTATGTGTGAACTTCTGCCTCGATCCGTTCGACGTGCACTTTTGAGAAAAGTGTTTTAGTTTGCCACAACTTATGCAGGTCTTCCCATATGCTGGGCATTTAGTTTTTGACAGATCATGCCTTTTGCTACAATATCTACAATTGTTCATGAACTCTTTGTCTCTGAATTATTTCTTTGTTGTTCAAGGTTTCTGTCTGAAAGTTTTGACATTTTCAAACTCTAAATCTGTTTTAGTGAGCTTCATGGATTTCATTTGCGCAACTGTGTCCTCTGTAGCTTTACAGAGAATCACACATTTATTTAATGTTAGGCTTAATTACGCAGTATTATCAGATATTCCGAAGACTATGCGGTCTCTGATGAAATCATCCCTCAAATTACCTAAATCATATGACGATGCCAGCTCCCTCACTTTCACGAGATAGCTGTCAAAACGCTCGTCTCTTTGTACACGGTTGTTAAACTGGTACCGTTCATAGACGTTATTGGTTTTACCTTTACAGTGATCTTCCCAGAGCTTCAAAACAATCTCAATTTCCTGCCTTGTCTTCCTCTGATTTGTAGGGAAGATTACTGTGGATATCTAGGGCATATCTGCCAATGGCAGTGATAAACATTATAACCCTAATTCTATCTGGTGTGTCCACAATATCCGTGATAATTTCATAGCCATCCCACAGCTGTTTGAATTTTTTCCAGTTGGCTTTCAAATAGCCAGTCATTTACAATGGAGGTGGGAGAGGAATGTACATGGGAGTAAGCACTGTGGTGGTCATGATAGCTCGTCACAGTTTAGGACTTTGAGTATGTCACATTAATGTATACAGTTCAAATAACCAGAGGACTAGAACATGTCTAATTAGTAAAACATCGTGGCCATATATTTGTAGAAATACTTTTTCAATCAAGGCTCTACAATAGCTTATGTTACCTTAAGTTTACTTCACTAATACCACTAGATTACGCGACAAGCTTATGACTTTATCGCCCTTGACGGATCCACACATGTGTGTGCGAAGCACACTCTGCACTACACTGCTTAATGTCGATTTTGATCGGCTCGTAAAAGTCTTACAGTTCCAATATTTCGATCGTAGATGCGTACGACGAAAGATCAGAAGTCTCCGCTCCTGACACCATGTATTTTATAATCTCTTAAACACTCTTAGTTCAATGTAACTCTATTTATCCTGAAGATCAGTCAGCCATGTGCAGTAAAAATGGCGTTCCTCATACAGACAGTCTCTTAATCCAGATCAAGGGCACTCAGGTCCTAGCTAGAGGGTGCTATACATTCTATTGTTACACCAAGGAAACGATGACAGAATATAGCAGATTTCTGAATCCTGAAATGGAAACCATTTCCAGAACAAAGATGGCTCTGTCAGTAGCTGCTTAAGTAAACAACCACTGTGTCAAATTTCTATGCTGTTGTGTTCTTCCAGGCAACAGTAGGTTCTATCTGCCAAAATCTCTCAATTTTCAGTGCACAGTTGCATCGCACAAGTGAAGAGATGCTTATCTTGCTGGGCCAGTGAAGTTATCAATATCTTGGAAAACAGGCAGCAACATGATAAACTTACAACTATTTTAATTGAAACAATAATCAAGTGTCCCCTTATTATAGGGGCACTAAAACCTACAAATTAAACAAATTAAACTTTTAATATTAAATGGATCAAATTAAAAGTTGGTTGCCGGGAGTAATGATGCACTCCAGTCCCTCCGGTGCCCACCTCGAGTGGAAGGCTGCGAGTGTACCGGTGGACACTGCATGCTCCATCTCCAGGGACACCCTGGCTCAAATGTAACCACGGAATAGAGGCAGGCAGTCGAGCTGAATGACCCCCTTGACCGCCCGCTGCCTGGACCGGTTAATGGCCACCTTGGCCATGCCCAGGAGCAGTCACTTTCACTTACAACTCTTTTGGGGAAACCAAAAATAAACATTAAATCAAGTGCCCCCCGATCTGGGGGACACTCCAGATACTTTCCAACTGCCCTTTTTTTTTTGTGTTTTTTTTTGGAGCTTTAAAATCATAAATTTTACAAGTGCCCCTTATAAAAGGAGAGGGGGACATTAAAACCCGGCAATTAAAACAAATTAAACTTTAAAACATATAAAATCAAATTAAAATTTGGTTGCCGGGGGTGACGATGCACTCCAGTCCCTCCGGCGCCCACCTCTCGCGGAAGGCCGCGAGCGTACCGGTGGACACCGCGTGCTCCATCTCCAAGGACACCCAGGCAGTCAGGCTGAACGACCCCCTCGACCGCCCGCTGCCTGGACCAGTTAATGGCACCCTTGGCCATGCCCAGGAGCAGTCACTTTCACTTACAAGCTGGATTCCCCAAATGTGTGTAGCCATACATGCTCCTAACCCTATAAACTGAAAAGTGCATTTGGTTTATTATTATATGCACTGAATCATGTATGCTAATGCCCCTATCATGGCAGCTACCTTGATATTGCCAGGCCAATGAATTTATCAGTATCATAGATTTCACTGCCATGTCAGTCATGGCTCAGTTGGTATCACTCTTGCCTCTGAGTCACAAGGTTGTGGGTTCAAGTCCCACTCCAAACATCTAGGCTGACACCCTTAGTGCAGTACTGAGGGAGTTCTGCACTATTGGAGGTACCATCTTTCAGATGAGACATTAAAACGAGGCACCGCCTGCTCTCTTAAGTGGACATAAAATATCTCATGGCACTATTTCAAAGAAGAGCAGGGCAGTTAGCCCCGATGTCCTGGCCAATATTTATCCCTCAATCAACACCACGAAAACAAATTACTTGCTCAGTATCACATTGCTGTGTGCAAATTGGCTGTCGTGTTTCCTACATTACAACAGTGATTGCACTTCAAAAAGTACTTCATTGGTCCTAAATTCATGAAAGGCGTCACATAAATGCAAGTCGTTTTTCCTTTTAAGTCTTCATCTTGTGATAATCCATAATTTCAAGGTCCAGGAAAATGGATAGACAGCTGCTAGGAGCTAAGGCTAGACACTGCAGCTAAGGTTTCTTACCCCATTGAGGTATCCAAGGAGAAGATTTGAAGATAGATGAAGTGAGCTACTAGGGTTTTGGTGGTGCACACCAGTGATATCGTTAAGCAAAGGTTCAGTGCCTGGATTGGTCAAGGAAAGTGTTGCAGTATAGCCCTGGAAAATATTATTGCCTCCTAAGTCTTACACAACATCAGCCTACACAGTACCAAAGGCTGCACAACTTTCCAACATGTGCACCTGGCGTGTGTGCAAAATTTCCCCTGGAAGATTCTGACTGTAGCTCTGAGTTTCATTGTTGAATATTGTTGCCATTTTAATTTTTCTAAAGACTTCTTGTGCGAAGTATAATTGTTGAAGCTTAACTCGCTAATATCTTGATTTATAAACAGAATATACAGGACTGGAAATGGCCATTGCGAACCATCCATTGGGTCACAGTATCTACTAAATATCACATCCCACAATACCGCTATCATAATTTTCTCCAGTAACTTATATTAACGAAGCTCTCTTGAATTTGATGATACAATCACCCCTAATGACTGCATTGACAATCCTTCCACACATTTTAATCAGTCTTACCCTGCCAGCGTAATTTTTTCTGAGTCTCATTCAACTATGGTCAATTTGCTGATGCCTGATAATTTTACCATTTATATTTCATCACCAGAATAATTCTCGTTGGACAATTCCTCTCTTGTGGCCCTGGTGTAGGATTTGCCACATGTAAGCAAGACCAGAATGTGTATGTTTTCAAATAATTCAATGGTGCAGCTAAGAGAAAGTTGCTTATTCTGCATAAATGAATGGTAAATTCAATGGGTTTTTCTGTGTAGTTCTTCAAATTACAAATCGCATATTTTTAATGATACTGTTTATCATGGAACTACATTCAAAGCTTATATAGTAATAAAAGTATTACTATCAATTAATATTCTAGTTTCTAATTACAGCTTGACAATTGCATTGTTAGTCGCAGCATTTATATGGCTGGATTTTTGGGTTTTGGGGTTTTTGGGTGAAAATGGTAGCGATACGTGAAGATAGCCATTTTCACTGCGCTATCGGTTTTAGGCTGAACCTTTGGCCTTTAGGGTCTGCGCCAGGGGCAAATCACAAAGGGAAGCATTCACAATCATTCGCGACGCAAAGTGCGAGTTTTGCCAACTTTAGTCCAGGGTCGTTTGTGCTGCGAGAGAGGCCTTGGGAGGGGGGAAAAAAATTCAAAAAAAGTCAAAAAACATTACCAAGACCCTTAACTAACTAATCGCTGCAAAAAAATTAAACAAAAACAAACTTTAACTTACCTTTTTTGCAGGTTTTCTAACTTACCGCTGCTGGCAGGGCTGCACCACTCGGTTTTACCTGTCGCTGTGCTGGGTACGGCGTACGGGTCGGGAGAGTGCCGAAACTCGCACAGTAATGCAATCCACGCCGCTACACATTTGGCGCAGCTCTCCCCGGCAGTACTTCCCATCACCGCCGCAAACAGGTAACCGAGGATCCCGTCCGGGCTTTGCGATTGGGTTTTCACCGCAGAGGATCAAATTGCGGCGAAAACCTGGTTGCAAACCTTTCGAAAATCCAGCCCAAAGTTTCCTCCCAGTTGATTTGTTATAGGGAAAAATATGCATTTTACAGAGTTTTAAGGAGAGTAAAAGTGTAGATCTGCTGCATTTTGTCCAAGCACACAATATTATTAATGTGCTCTTGTCCCCTTTTCTCCTCTAATTGGACGTATAATAGATTCCAGTCATTGACCTCACTATAAAGTTTACATATCCCCACACATGCTACATCACTGCTTCTTCCTCCAAGTATGTTTTCTAGTCTCTAAGATCGGTGGAGCAGGAGTACAAGTGCTGAAAGACTGGAATATCTGGCTCAGATGCACGAGGCTCAATTTTAACCTAGCCACTCAAAGGGAAGAGGGTGGGTGGGCAGGTGGCTAAATTAGTAGTACAGTACATATACTGCTGCGTTCCTGATATGTTTCGAATGAAAAGGTGAGGTGTTGCATTGAGCTCTTGTGATTGTTTGCTGAAGGATGTGTTCAGGAGGTGGGAATTGTCAGGGTGGGGGAGGTGTGATGAGAGAAGTGTCGTTAGGTGTTGTTGAGAGAAGTGGAGAAATAAAGATCTGTACCCACCAGTGCTGCTCTTGTGAGACCATTGAACCTCTCCCTACACAGAAGTCAGGTCCTAGACATGATAATTGTGGCTTCATTGTGCCCCGGAGATGCTCTTATGGGAAACAATACCTCCCTCGTGACCCGACCTTGCTCTATGTCAGGGGTGGTCAACTGTCGACTCTGGAGCCACATGCGGCACTTCAGAGGTCAATATGCGGCTCCTGAAATCTTTGAACAAGTATAGGCTATATGGTGACTCGCTTGGCCAAGTCCCGCCAGTGACGTCACGTGATTGCTCGTGGCGAGCAACTGGCGGCTGGGCTTGGAGGTAGCTAGGCGCTCGGTCTAGACTTGAAAGTGGCACTGTAAACACTGTTTGTGCAGCCGTGGAAATTTAATTTTAAAAATTCTTACCCCGTCTAACAATGGAAGGCAAGTGCAAACGGAAACGAAAATATACTGAAGAAAATCATGGTTTCCAACAGGAGTGGGAGAATAAGTACTATTTTGTAGAAAGTAATGGTAAGGCCATGTGTCAACTTTGCCAGATGCATATCTCTCAGTTCAAATCTTCAAACTGGCGTGTCATTTCGCTTCGAGCCATGCACATTTGGATCAAAAATTCCCACAAGTTCATAGACCTCATAGAAACATTTAAAATTCTGACGGGGTTAGACAGGTTAGATGCAGGAAGAATGTTCCCAATGTTGGGGAAGTCCAGAACCAGAGGTCACAGTCTAAGGATAAGGGGTAAGCCATTTAGGACCGAGATGCGGAGGAACTTCTTCACCCAGAGAGTGGTGAACCTGTGGAATTCTCTACCACAGAAAGTTGTTGAGGCCAATTCACTAAATATATTCAAAAAGGAGTTAGATGAGGTCCTTACTACTAGGGGGATCAAGGGGTATGGCGAGAAAGCAGGAATGGGGTACTGAAGTTGAATGTTCAGCCATGAACTCATTGAATGGCGGTGCAGGCTAGAAGGGCTGAATGGCCTACTCCTGCACCTATTTTCTATGTTTCTATGTTTCTATGTTCTGAACTCTGCACTTTAAAACTAAAAACTTTGGAACAACAAACAGATGTGCAAGCCCAGGTCTTCACCAGATTTGCCAACCAATCTCAGACTGTAACGTTAGCCTCCTATTATGTCGCCTGGCGCATAACCCGTGCGACAAAGCCCGACTCTGAAGGCGAGTTTATAAAAAGGTGCTTCACTGATGTGATTTCAATCTTGTCACCAGAGAACTAGAAAGTACAGAAGAAAATTTCTAGTCTGCAGCTCTCATGCCACACAATAGAATGCAGAATCTCCGATCTGAACAAAGACATTGAATCGCAACTGCACTCACAACTTCAGCAAGGCTTGTATTTGAGCATCGCTTTGGATGAGTCGTGTGATGAACAAGATAAACCTCTGTTATCAGTATTTGTCCACGTCTGACGAATGTGTTGTAAGGGAAGAACTACTTGATATTGTGTCACTAAAGGACAGAACTCGTGGATGGGATCGAAAAGAGGCGTTGATGTCGGTAGTTGCAAAAAACAAATTACCTTTACAGAAGCTCACTGCCATTGCAACGGACGGGACTCCATCTATGTGGGCATCTGTGAATGGATTAGTAGGGTTTGTAAATCTGTTGAGAGCTTTCCTGAATTTTGGACATTTCACTGTATTATTCATTGTGAGCAACTGGTGTCAAAAATCTCGAATTAGATCACATCATGAAACCTGTCATAGACATTGTGAATTTAATTCGCACAAATGCACGCAATCACAGACAATTTCAATATATAATTAAAAACCTGGATCAAGACAACTCCCCTGCCGATTTGTCACTTCACTGCTCAGTTCGATGTCTCTCGAGAGGCAAAGTTATTTCCCGTTGTTTCGAGCTGCTGGAACCAGTGAAATTGTTTATGGAAGAGAAGCACAGAATACACACCGAACTTACAGATCCTGGGTTCTAGATTTGGCATTTCTTGCAGACATGCTGCTGCATTTGGATAAACTAAACCTGGAATTACATGGGGAAATTCAAGTTGCTATGTGATCTACTGCAGAGCGTATTTGCATTCCTAAACAAACTGCAATTGTTTCACAGACAAATACTGAAGGGGGAGTTGACACACGTTCCCCCAATGTACAACTTCAAGCCAGATCAAAAAGATGAAGCAGGGCCCCTAAAACGGAGCATAACTAGATATGCAAGCTTGATTAAAGACCTGAAGGACAATTTCATGGAAATATTCTAAAATTTGCAGCGGAAAAGACCTCAAATCAGATTTCTGATTGAACCTTTTAGTGCTGAAGTCGATTGTCTAATGCCCCCTTTAGTCACTGACACAGCCACGACCCAGTTGGAAATAATAGAACTTTTGGAAGATGACAGATTGAAATCTGTTCAGAAGACAGAGGAGATGCTAACTTTCTGGAAATCTGTACCAAAGGATAAATACCCAAACATCAGAGGTGCAGCCCTAAATTTAATCTTGATGTTTGCCTCAACCTATTTTTGTGAATCTGTTTTCTCAACACTCAAACTTGTGAAATCCAAGCACCGATCAGTTTTGACGGACAGCCACTTAGGGGGTCCAAGTTTGACCCCACGCTTAGAACGGCGCAACTCCATGAGCTGCGCCGACTTTTCAGAACCAAAACCGCGCCTAAAACTTACCTTGTAATTCACCCCGCAGCAGGAACGATGAAGACCCTCGGCGTGGCGCAGCACAAGGGGCGGGGCGGAGCGGAGCCAGGAGCCGGCACTGAAAACAGCTCCTCGCCCCCGAATCTGTGCAGGCTGCGTGGGTGTCAATCATTTGAATGTTCCTAAATGCCGGGTTTAAAAGTATACAATGTTTTTTTTAAACCGAAAACCTCGGAGTGATTTTTGAACAAGTCAACCAAATGAGCGCGATCTGAGAACGTGTATGTAATATTTTAATATTTAGGATCATCTAACTATTTTAAGAGTAGTCTTGATTGTGCATCCAGATTACTTGAATATAAATGCATAGAAACATAGAAACATAGAAAATAGGTACAGGAGTAGGCCATTCGGCCCTTCTAGCCTGCACTGCCATTCAATGAGTTCATGGCTGAACGTGCAACTTCAGTACCCCATTCCTGCTTTCTCACCATACCCCTTGATCCCCCTAGTAGTAAGGACTTCATCTAACTCCTTTTTGAATATATTTAGTGAATTGGCCTCATCAACTTTCTGTGGTAGAGAATTCCACAGGTTCACCACTCTCTGGGTGAAGAAGTTCCTCCTCATCTCAGTCCTAAATGGCTTACCCCTTATCCTTAGACTGTGTCCCCTGGTTCTGGACTTCCCCAACATTGGTAACATTCTTCCTGCATCTAACCTGTCGAACCCCGTCAGAATTCTAAAGGTTTCTATGAGGTCCCCTCTCATTCTTCTGAACTCAAGTGAATACAAGCCCAGTTGATCCAGTCTTTCTTGATAGGTCAGTCCCGCCATCCCGGGAATCAGTCTGGTGAACCTTCGCTGCACTCCCTCAATAGCAAGAATGTCCTTCCTCAGGTTAGGAGACCAAAACTGTACACAATACTCCAGGTGTGGCCTCACCAAGGCCCTGTACAACTGTAGCAACACCTCCCTGCCCCTGTAATCAAATCCCCTCGCTATGAAGGCCAACATGCCATTTGGTTTCTTAACTGCCTGCTGTACCTGCATGCCAACCTTCAATGACTGATGTACCATGACACCCAGGTCTCGTTGCACCTCCCCTTTTCCTAAACTGTCACCATTCAGATAATAGTCTGTCTCTCTGTTTTTACCACCAAAGTGGATAACCTCACATTTATCCACATTATACTTCATCTGCCATGCATTTGCCTACTCACCTAACCTATCCAAGTCGCTCTGCAGCCTCATAGCATTCTCCTCGCAGCTCACACTGCCACCAACTTAGTGTCATGCGCAAATTTGGAGATACTACATTTAATCCCCTCGTCTAAATCATTAATGTACAGTGTAAACAGCTGGGGCCCCAGCACAGAACCTTGCGGTACCCCACTAGTCACTGCCTGTCATTCTGAAAAGTCCCCATTTACTCCTACTCTTTGCTTCCTGTCTGACAACCAGTTCTCAATCCACATCAGCACACTACCCCCAATCCCATGTGCTTTAACTTTGCACATTAATCTCTTGTGTGGGACCTTGTCGAAAGCCTTCTGAAAGTCCAAATATACCACATCAACTGGTTCTCCCTTGTCCACTCTACTGGAAACATCCTCAAAAAATTCCAGAAGATTTGTCAAACATGATTTCCCTTTCACAAATCCATGCTGACTTGGACCTATCATGTCACCTCTTTCCAAATGCACTGCTATGACATCCTTAATAATTGATTCCATCATTTTACCCACTACCGATGTCAGGCTGACCGGTCTATAATTCCCTGTTTTCTCTCTCCCTCCTTTTTTAAAAAGTGGGGTTACATCTTCCTATTCGAAGTGGAGTTCTAACTAGTTGAAAACTAGCCAGAGGGAAGTCACAATGTCTGCTTATTTGAAGAACAGGATCTCCTGTGGCTACAAGTGCAGACTTCAAAGTTTGAGTGACGGGTGCTGTAATTGGCCGAAGAACGCCATCCCTAGCCCTGGCTGAATGGGCTCCCCGCCTCGACCTGTGGGAACAGTGCCTGCGCCTTCAGCCAAGAGTACTATAAAGAACATAAAGTCTGAAATAAATGAGTTTAAGGTAAGTTTCTGGAGAGAAAATGATTGAAGGGTATGGGGAAATGCTGGGTTTCTAGGGCTGAGATTATGTAAAAAGGGATGGGCTTGTTCCTAAACATGTGTCTGTTCTCCCCCACCCCATGGAGTTGTGTGTTTTTGCATTCATTTCTGAAGAAGCAATTACAATGAGCTTTCTCACAGTGGCTCAGCCATTTTGGGGGGTTACAATGACAAAGCTAAAAATGTATTGTTGTGCAGACAGCTTCCAATAATTTGATAAACTATACAAAAATCACTTGAGGATGTAAAGATCCTGTGTTTCTGGATGTTTTAAAGTACTTTATGCAGCTTTTATCTCCACTTACCTGTTGCGTGTAGATTTGTGTTAGTTTACCTAGGATTCTGTAAAAGCGATCAATATGGTAAAGGACGGGCAGTTCTGAAGCACGTCTGATTTAGCAATATATGAAGCAGTAAGCTTGTAATCCAAGACGTACTTTCGGAGGAACTGGCTGAGATAGTCGGTTGTGATTGGGCATATCAACAGTTAATTCGCAAATTTACTACGTCAAAAAATAGTTATGGGGTGGGATGGTGTAATCATTGTCAAAACATTATAGTGATTGATTTATTGATTGATTTATTGATTTATTTATCATTTATTATTGATGATGGCTCTTTATTTGTAAAAGTGAAGTGTTTAATGCTTGTAAACTTCCCTTCCCCCCCTCCCATCTCTCGTTCCCTACGCCTGATTTCTAAAGTGTAGGCAAGGTTTTTCTGAGCGTACAAAAACCTACACTTACTCCATTCTAAATTAGTTTGGAATAAGTTTTCGCTGCCTAAACTTGCAAAACAGGTATAAGTGGCTGGATATGCCCCCTTTTGAAAAATAAATCTGTTCTAAAATGAAACTATTCTAACTCACTAGAACTGGAGCAAACTTAATGCCGAGAATTGCAATTTCTAAGATGCTCCATTCTAAACTAGATGCTCCAAAAAAATAGGAGCAACTCAGGCCGAAACTTGAGCCCAGGAGAACTGCTGTGTGTGAGCACAATTGAACACAAAGCAAACTTCAAGGGAATTGTTGCAAGCAAGGACTGCCAGAAGTCCCGCTCAGTAAAAAATACATTTTCATTGTCATCATAGTTCATCATAATATGTATAATAATATTATTGTATTATATATCATAATATACATTATAAATGTATAAATATACATTATCATATAGGTCTAGGAATTCCGGCCTCCCCGGGTCCGTACGGAGTGTGTACGGACCCGGGAAGACATCGCAAAAGCCGGTTTTCAGCGCACAATACGCATGTGCTGATAACCGGCTTTTCCGATCTGTCAAGCTCCAGCTTGACAGATCCGCTGTATCTCGGCAGCCAAGACATTTGCATGGGCCAGGTTGCAGTATTTACCCATATTTGTCCTAAAAACTCTTGCGCCAGATAAAAGCACACACATGGCCTACTTTTACAGGCCTAAGAGTTTTAATACATACAAAAACAAAGCAAAATAAAATTTTAAAAATACATTTTATTATTAAAAATCCTGCCCACTACGGTACATTTATGTTAAACCATAATTTTAAAAACTTTTTTAAAAAATCAGAAAAATATTTATTTTTTATAAGACATTGATAAATTTAATTTAAATTTATCTTAAATAAATAGTGCATTTTTTCTATTTTTTTATTAGTATTTTGGTGCTTGGGGGCTGTTTCTCAATTATAATAATGGGAACTCCAACTTACGGAGTTCCCATTATTATGAATGAGAAAATACTGTACCTTGATTGGCTGCCCAGAGCCATGTGACTGCAGCTCCAACTTATGTCCGTCCCGACGTGCACACGCTCCGACACGCAGTGAGTGGAGGCACCAGGGCCGGGATCTTTAGTGGGGGGCGCAGCAGGAACAGGTAACTGTGCATCTTTTTTCCCTTTTTCAGTTATTCGCCCGCGGGAAGATCTCGACCGGGATTTCTCAGCCTATATGTATAATATAATCATTACATATTACTGTGACTCTTTGGCAATGTACATTTGTAAATTCTGGCTCTTTGTCATTGTGACGTGGGTGCACCAGACGTGCAAGTTTCTTGCATTATCAGTGTAGCTGTGAAAAGAATTTGTGCAGTGCGAGCTGGCAAGAAGTATAAGACCTCCTCCCTGAATTATTGGGCCCCCTCCCCCCATTTGAATTTGTAATCATTTGTGTCCACTGAGTTCCAACAAACAAGGCAAAGGCTATGATGACCTCACTCACTGAATTACTGAATATTCCACCAAATTAGAGAAACATTTCTTATTGATAAACCGCAATTAAAGCATAATACTATGATAAGTTGTTTTTGTTAGTATTTCATTCTCCCTGACAAATAATATGCTGATTAACATATTTTGGTAGAGTTTTATGTCTCACCTTGAACAAGTGCATTGATTTTTTTAACAAACATTTGTCCGAAAGAATATTTTTAGATACTGGAAACTTAGCAACAGTGAAAGCCTATGAGAAGCTTTCACACCCACTCCAATTGAAGATTTCTTCAGTAATTGCTGTCTCAAAGTTATGAAAACAGGCACAGTTTTACACCCATTGAAAAAATTCCTGCCATTGTTTGCACTAAAAACTATTGAGGTGATAAAAGCTATTATGGGCCAACAGGGAGCCTTGGTGCCTGTTACTTAATTCATTTCGGCCTGTACATCCGATTCATATTCTTTCAGATTGGCCTTTCAGCCTAGTAAAAAGCCACACTGCCCATTGACATCAAGACTGACTGCATCACAAATGCTGCCTTATCATTTCCATCCCAGACCCCCTCAGAAGCCTACATTATTATAAAGTCAATTGCAATTTTCACGCTCGCCATCACATTCCCAAGTGGTTCCACAATCTTCTGATATTGTTACTTGATTGCCACAGCCATTTCTCATTTTCATTTGACCTCATCATTGTGGCTGTCTTCGTCAGACCTGCCTCATTTAGTAAACTGAGGTTTACATTCACAGAAAGGACGGTCACCTCCTTTTTAGGCCCCACATATTTTAGCACCAATACACATGCAGTAAGTCACTTGGTGAAGCAGCCCCTGATACATTGCTCACAGCTCCCTAAATAATAATAAAAATGGTATACAGAGCTTCTTCGAAGAGTGCCTTGTAAATTTGTACACCTCTCAAAGAGAGAATTGTCGGTAGAGAATGAATTGGAAGAGATCTGTCAGTTGCAGCGCAGAATGTGCTAATCAGAGCTCTTTGTTTTAGTATTTCAGAATGCAAACAATCTAATGTCACCAGGATGGTTCGTAGAAGTGGAGACAGTGTGGACAGTGTGTTGCCTTCATAGTGGGCAGGAGAGGGGCTGGTGGGGGGTGTGGCGGGGGTCAGGGGGGCAGGGTGGTGTGGGGTTGGTTCCAGTTTTAATGGAGGCCTGTTGGGGGGCAGGCGACTGATCTGCCCTCGCGAGGCGGGTCAGTTATTTAAATATGCTAATGAGGCTGCGGGCCTCAGAGTTGAACAGATATTTAGATTTCACCACTGCGGGCTGGGGTTCCCAGGGCTCGGGAAACCCGCAGGCTGAAGGTAGGCGAGAATGGCCAGATCCAACAGGTTAATATCTTTCCAGCCCCACTTAAAGGCCAGGAGGAGGAGCAGGAGTGCTTATTCCCAGCCCATCAAGCAAACCTCCCAGTGATTGGCCTCCCTCTCCACGTTCTGAAGCCCCCTCCGACCCACGATCCGAAACACCACCAACCCATGATCGAAAGCCCCCTCACCCCCAACAACCCATGATCTGAAGCCCCCCTCGATCTGCAATTGACCTCCGTGACCTGTGATCTGAAGCCCCGTTCGACCTATGATCGGCCTCCGTGACCCACAAACTGAAGACCCCCTTGACCCAAAGCCCCCCCCCTTCACCTTTGATTGCCATCCTCAAGTGATCAGAAGACCCCTGACCTGCAATCCAAAACCTCCCCACCCATGATCTGAAGACCTCCCAACCTGTCATCTCTTCAGTCTCCACCCCCACGCCAACAATCTCCCCCCCCACCCCCGCCGCACCAACTCATAATCTCCCTTAACAGCTCATGATCCTTTCAATCCCTCCTACGATCTCTCCCTCCCTCCTCTCCACTCACCGGCTGTGGCCTTCTAGCACAGGTCTTCCCATCTGACTGCCAGTTAGCCTCTTAAACTGGCTGGCTGCTGTCGGGAAATGGAATTAAAAAATATTCAGATGAGATCCAGTTTAAAATTCAACAGGACTTTCACATTACCAGCATTTCTAGGGCGCTACCAACTATCCCCATCCCCCTGGCTCCCTCCCTGTAAATAATTTCCATACTTTTTTCCTGAATAGATGAAAATAGCCTAGAAAAAAGGTGCAAATCCTTTTGATCATTCCAGAAGGTTGAAATGAACTCAGAATCTGAGTGGATTTGACATGTTATTATGAGTACCTCTATTCCAATTCATCATCTGCAAATTTCGAGGACCTTTCATAGACTTTGAATTGACTGACTCGCAATTATTGGGATTTTTAAAACTAGGACTAGCTGTGATTATAATGTAATTCAGTTTTAATGAATATTGCTTATAGTGATCATTTGGTTGTAATCATCATCTTTCCTTGCCAAAGTACAAGCCATTTGGCTGGAATTTTGCCGGCACTCAGCGGACGGGATGGGTGGCAGGTCAGGAACCCACAGTCAACCCAGCACCATGCTACTCTCCCAGATGTCGGATCTGTCAACGCTGAACTGACCCGACATGCAGCAGCGGGGGAGGCAAGTTAGGTCATTATGACCTTGTTAAGAACCTATTAAAAAGAATTTTAAGCTGAACTTACCATCTTAGCAGGTTGTCCACGGGATTTATGCCACTCGGGGATCACGTCAGGTAAGGAGGTCGGGAGTTGTGTGACCATGAATTAATTTCTTTACTTAACAGCTGCAATTGTGCTATAAAGCTCCCATCGCACAGCTGTTCACCTTCCAAGATCAAAAGCTGTTGCTTGCTGCATTTAGAAGGCAGGTTGAGCTTTATGCAGGTTGCAAGTGTTTGGAGCAATTTCTCTATCCAATGTCACCTCATTGGAACAACCTCACTCACCATTGACAGATTGTTTTTGTTATCTCATGTTTACCTGCCATCTATTACATTAGCATCGATGCCCTTGAAACTATCTCACCTTGCTCCTCAGAATCCCAGCACAATCAGCCCCAACACCAGCAGCACTGGGTACACCAGCAGCACCCATAATAACACCAACCTTCCCCGCAATCAACTGATGCTGCACAGGACACAAAAGCATCAGCATCTGACCACCTTGCTGCCCGGGACACCAGGGATGGCCTCGCAATGGTCAAATTTACTTCATTTGATGCTGTACATCCTGGCTGACACATGATCCACCAGTTTGGCACCACCCCACCCCAACACCATAAAAAATTCCTACAATTCCCAAGTCATTCCCTTCACACTCATCACCATTGCGGAGGTACCGATATGTCTCACCATTCACTGTAACTCACTAAGCTACTTCAAAAGATGCACACAAATATGTCGAAGAACGCAAAGTGTTGAAAATAAAGATTTCAATGTTTGACAGCACATTAACAGAAACTTTACATGAACATTGGCTAAAACACACAAGTGCCTACCCTTGTATGTAATTAGTTGGTATGATTGGACTAGGATGAGTGTGAGTGGCTAATGAGATGGGGAAGGGATAATGTAGATAGAGAGAGAGGGATGGGTGGAGATGCAAAGTAAGTTGGTGTAAGGGTGGGGAGTGGGGTAAGGAAGGCAAAATGATAGGGATGTGATGCGTGGCACATCAGGATGAGGTTGAGTGTGGCTTTGTACTTATGTTTTCTGGGATCATTGACAGGCTTGTACCACTGCAACCAGGTCCTCCTGATGACATCCCTGCTGTGTCTACCTCTGCAATGTGAAACCAGGCTATGTTGATCTTCTGGGGAGGTCTTTTCTACCCATTGGAAGGGAAGAGAACCTCCCTGCATGCTGTGACTATGGAGAGATATGGAGGTAGCCTGGGAAGCCTGGGTGCAGAGTGCACCTTTGTGCAGTGCTTGTCAGTGTTTGCAGAACCTCAATGCTGTAGAACACTGACAGCACAACTGTCAAAGTAAATTTTGAAATGGTCCCTATAAGGAAACTGGCTGATGACGCATCATCAAATGATGTCATCAGACTCGTTTCCTTCAATTGGCCAGCAAACATGCTGGACGGGCTGCAGGGACTTGATCACATAAAGCTAGGATAACACTCCAGGACAGTGCCGGAACATGTATACAATGACGCTCATTGTGCTACCAGGTGCATTCTCGAGCAGTGCATAGGCATCCTTAAGCAGAGGTTCCCGTGCCTGGAACATCTAGTGGTACCTTGGAGTACTCTCCTCAACGGATCTCCGTAATCGTCGTGGTCAGCTGCATGCTGCACAACCTGGCCATTATGAGGCGACAGCCATTGGAGGTCGAGCCAGCAGTACCACCTGAGGAGGAGGTGCAGGAAGAGAAGGAGTATCCCCTGCGCCCCAGAGCTAGGAGGCGTCGACCCATCACCACCCTGAAAGTGCCGGGTGCAGACTGGCCAGCACCCTCCACATTGTCCATCAGTGTCTCCAGCTCTATATCAGTGAAGCTTTTGGTTCTCCTTGCACCTCTTACACCAGCTATCCTTCCAACCTCCTTCCCCCCTCAGGGCCTTGAAAAAGGCCAGGGAGCAGCTGGCTCATTGGAAACCTTTACCTGCATGCTGAATTTCTCAGTGATAACGCTCAACTGAAGACAGCTACACCACTGAAAACTCTGCTTTGGAAGGGTTCATTAGCACTGGAACCCATTTGTTCATTTTTAGAGCTGAATATGGGGTGGCCCAGCCACGAAAAATTTTGGCGCTAATGGCCACATAAAGGTAGGGGGAGCACCAGCTTTCCAGCGGTACTGAATTTCAGGCCCAATGGATCTAAGCAAGGAATCTATTTGCCCTTTTATGGCCTTACCTACTTGCACTGCAACTTTACTGACCCATGTGTCTGCACATCAAGGTTTCTCCACTTCCCTGCTTCATTTAAAAACGTAATGTAATGTATTTATCATGTATGTAACCACAACGTAACACCACTATATTACTGTATACACTCAACCTAGATGCACACCTTGACCACTAGGGGTGAACTTGTGGGAGACACTCCTTACCTGATCACCTGGGTATATAAAGGGGGGTCCCACGCAGGGTCAGCATCTTTGGAGTCCTGTAAATTAAGAGTTAAGGTCACAGAGTAACCTTGTCCCCAGAATGTGCCTCGTGTGGTTTCATGCTGTAGAGTAAGGACTTTACATTGGCGACGAGAAACGGGAATTCACAACCCACGGGAATGGCCACGGCAGCACAGAGGAACGGTACTGTGTTGGGGAAGACTGGGACGATTTTGTCGAGAGGCTTCAGCAAAGCTTTGTTACGAAAGAATGGCTGGGGGATGCAGCAGCCGACAAGCGAAGGGCTCATCTTTTGACCAGCTGCGGACCAAAAACTTACGCGCTCATGAAGGACTTACTAGCACCTGAAAAGCCGGCGGACAAAACCTTTGAAGAACTTAACAAATTGATCGGGGAGCACCTCAAACCGGCGAGTAGTATACATATGGCTCGACACAGATTCTACTCCCACCGACATCGTGAAGAACAGAGCATACCGGACTTCGTAGCGGACCTCTGGCATTTGGCCAGCCTCTGTAAGTTCACAGATGCCTGCAGGGAGGAGATGCTAAGGGACTTCTTTATCGAGGGCATCGGTCATTCGGGAATTTTAAATAAATTAAATGAGACTAAGGATCTGACCTTGGAAGCGGCGGCGCTGATGGCTCAAACTTTCATGGCGGGGGGGGAAGAGACAAAAATAATATACGCGTGCAATTCTGCCTCTAACGCAGCGATGGATCAGGGAGTCAACATCATCAATACGACTCAGAGCCCCGCAGGCTGGCAGGGACAGACCAACAACCCCCATGCAGCAATAGACCCCATAGTAAGACTTCAACAGAGACAATGGCAGGCTGAACGGACATTCACACCATCACAGTGGACAATGCGGCCGGGGATGGGGCCATTGACACCCACTAATAGGGTACTTAAGAGCAGTCAAAGGGACAGTCAGCGCGGAATGCCTGGCCATAGTTCCTTTGTTTCCAACAATGGAAACTTTAACTCATGCTGGAGGTGTGGGGGAAAACACTCAGCTAGATCTTGCAGATTTCAACAGTTTGTCTGCAGGATCTGCAATCCCAATGGACACTTAGCTCGAATGTGCAGGAAGCCTGCGACCAGACTAATATATGAGGCGGATGGACCAGAATAGGGTTCTTTGAGGCAGGATGACTTTTGGGGCGAATCGATGGATGCCGAGGTTCAGCAGGTCCATGCGGCGAATATTCACAGTTCATACACCAAAACGCCACCTATGATGATGAGGGTTTTATTAAATGGTATCTCAGTACACATGGAACTGGACACTGGGGCCAGCCAGTCACTAATGGGCGTTCAGCAATTTGAGAGGCAATGGCCACTTAAAGCCAGCAGACCCAAATTAGCATGTTTTGAGACACAATTACGGACTTACACGAAATAAATCATTCCGGTGCTAGGCAGTGCAATGTTGGCTGTCACACACAATGGGTTAGTAAATCGGCTGCCGCTCTGGATTGTCCCCGGCAATGGTCCCGCACTGTTGGCGAGGAGCTGGTTAGCCGAGATGAACTGGAAATGGGGGAATGTTCACGCAATGTCATCTGTGGAGCGAAGTTCGTGCTCACAAGTCCTACAACAATTCGATTCACTATTCCAACCTGTCATTGGGACTTTCAAAGGCACTAAAGTAGTGATACACATCACCCCGGAAGCCAGGCCAGTGCACCACAAAGCCAGAGCGGTGCCGTATGTGATGCAGGAAAAAAATCGAGAGCGAATTGGACCGGCTGTTAAGAGAGGGCATCATCTTGCCTGTTAAATTCAGCGACTGGGCAAGCCCCATCATTCCCGTTCTAAAAGCGGATGGCTCTGTCAGGATTTTTGGTGACTACAAGGCCACCATCAATCGGGTGTCCCTACAAGATCAATACCCACTCCGAGAGTGGAGGACCTCTTCGTCATGCTGGCAGGCGGCAAGCTGTTCACCAAGTTGGAACTCACTTCAGCCTATATGACCCAGGAACTGGCCGATGAATCTAAACTACTGACCACCATCACCACGCACAAGGGACTGTTCGTTTATAACAGGTGCCCGTTTGGCATTCGATCAGCGGCCGCGATTTTTCAATGAAACATGGAAAGCCTGCTTAAATCCATTCCTGGAACGATCGTATTCCAGGACGACATCCTTATCATGGGTCGAGACACCGAGGAACACTTCCACAACCTGGGGGAGGTGCTACGCCGACTGGACCGGGTAGGCCTGCGACTCAAAAAGTCTAAATGTGTGTTCTTAGCTCCTGAGGTTGAGTTTCTGGGCAGGAGGGTTGCTGCAGATGGGATTCTGCCCATTGATTACAAAACAGAGGCGATTCGACGAGCACCCAGGCCCTGCAACACATCGGAGTTGCGTTCATTCCTGGGACTGTTGAACTATTTTGGGAACTTTCTGCCGAACTTGAGCACGTTGTTGGAGCCACTACACGTGCTCCTGCGTAAGGGTTGCAATTGGTTTTGGGGGGACTGTCAGGAGCGGGCTTTTGATCGGGCGCGAAACCTACTTTGTTCAAACAAGTTGTTAACCCTGTACGACCCCTGTAAAAAATTGGTTCTGACATGTGATGCATCGTCCTATGGGCTTGGGTGCATGTTGCAGCAGGGCAATGCTGAGGGTCAACTACAACCTGTGGCTTATGGCTCTAGGTCGCTCTCTGAAGCAGAACGGGGATATGGGATGGTCGAGAAGGAAGCGCTTGCATGTGTCTATGGTGTAAAAAAAATGCATCAGTACCTCTTCGGTAGGAAGTTTGAATTAGAGACGGACCACAAGCCATTAACATCCCTATTGTCAGACAGCAAGGCTGTCAATGCCAACGCATCAGCTCGCATACAACGATGGGCTCTCATGCTGGCTGCTTATGACTACTCCATCCGGCACCGGCCCGGCACCGAAAATTGCACTGACGCGCTCAGCAGGCTTCCACTGGCCACCACTGAGGGAGCAGCAGAGCAAAGCGCTGAGATGGTCATGGCTGTCGATGCCTTTGACAGCGCAGGCTCCCCCATCACAGCCCGCCAGATCAAAATCTGGACAAACAGAGATCCCCTCCTATCCCTGATTAAGAAATGTGTCCTGACTGGGGAATGGGCGCCCGCACACGGAGCATGCCCTGAGGAGGTCAGACCATTCCACAGGCAGATGGATGAGCTCTCCATCCAAGCCAACTGCCTACTATGGGGCAGCCGGGTAGTTATGCCCCAGAAGGGCAGGGAGGCATTCATCAGGGAACTCCACAGCGAGCACCCAGGCAATGTGCTGATGAAGGCCATTGCCCGGTCACACTTTTGGTGGCCTGGAATTGATTCAGACCTGGAACACTGTGTTCGCTGGTGAATGACCTGTGCCCAGCTGGGTAATGCCCCTAGGGAGGCCCCGCTCAGCCCGTGGCCCTGGCCCATCAAGCCATGGTCACGCATTCATGTTGACTATGCGGGCCCGTTCATGGGGAAGATGTTCCTCATTGTAGTAGATGCGTACTCGAAATGGATCGAGTGCATCATCCTGAATTCATGCACGTCATCCACCACCGTGGAAAGCCTCCGTGCGATCTTTGCAACCCATGGCTTGCCAGACATCCTGGTTAGTGATAATGGCCCATGTTTCACAAGCTACGAATTCCAGGAGTTTATGTCCGGCAATGGCATCAACCACGTCAGGGCTGCGCCGTTCAAGCCGGCCTCCAATGGCCAGGTGGAACGTGCAATCCAAATCATTAAGCAAGGTATGCTCAGGATTCAAGAACCCTCCCTACAATGCTGTCTATCACGCCTCCTGCTGGCCTATAGATCCAAACCGTACTCACTCACGGGGGTCCTGCCCGCAGAGCTACTAATGAAACGGACACTCAAAACTCAGTTGTCCCTCATTCACCCAGTCCTGACTGACATAGTTGAGGGCAAGCGCAAGTCACAAAACGAGTACCATGACCGTAATTTGAGGGGGAGATGTATAGAAATAAATGATCCTGTATTCATCCTCAATCATGCCATGGGGCCCAAATGGCTTGAGGGTACTGTAGTTGACAAAGAGGGGAATAGGGTCATCGTGGTAAAACTCAACAATGGTCAGATATGCTGTAAGCATCTGGACCAAGTAAAAAAAAGGTTCAGCATCGACACAGAGGAACCTGAAGAAGACCATGAGATGGAGCTCACACCACCGCCAGTGAACGAGCAACAAGAGCATTCAGAAGAATGCACAGTCCCTGCGGTCAGCCCAGACAGGCCAGAACCACCACAGGTGACAAACACTCACGTCAGTGTCCAACAAGCAGAGCTCCACGAGTGAGCGGAGACCACCTGAAAGACTAAACCTATGATCCTAATAAGACTTCGGGGGGTGGGGGTAGGTGATATCATGTATGTAACCACAATGTAACACCATTGTATTACTGTATACACTCAACCTAGATGCACACCTTGACTACTAGGGGTGAACTTGTGGGAGACACTCCTTACCTGATCACACAGGTTTATAAAGGGAGGTCCCACGCAGGGTCAGCATCTTTGGAGTCCTGTAAATAAAGAGTTAAGGTCACAGAGTGATCTTGCCTCCAGAATATGCCTCGTGTGGTTTCATGCTGTCGAGTAAGGATTTTACAGTATTGCTTTCATAAACTTGCTGTTTTGCAGTAATGAACAAACTGCTGTCATGGTTACGGATGTTGCAGATCCACAAGAGAAGCCATTTACCAGGTCTTGGGTTATCCTTGAACAACACCACAAGAGATCTACAAGTTTTAATTAAAAATTGGTGGCAAGATCAAGTACATTACAATTAGTCAGTAAGGCTCTCACACAGTTGTCAGAAAATAATGAAGTTCATATCTGCAGTACAGCAGTAATCCTGTGTGTCAACAGAGTTATCAAGCCCCAACTTCAGGGGGCACTTGACATTAGTTCTGCTAGTTCCAAAAAAGAATGATTCATCTAATTATCATACCAAAGGATAGAAATTGGACTTAAATTAAAGCAAAATCAATTAACGAATGCAACTGAGAAAAGAGAAGCAAATGTATAGTGAAATGAGCAAAATGACGTCAGAGGGTCGAATGCAAAAGAGAGGGGATTAAAGATTAACTCAAAGGTCAGAACTGTTGATATGCTGATGTATTGAGTAACCTATTCAAATGCTTACTGTTAGATTATTGGATGTGCTTATTTGTTCTGTGAAAATGGCCGCCATCAATCTTTAATCCCCTCTCTTTTGCATTCTGCCCTCTTGCTTATTTCACAGTATATTTGCTTCTCTTTTCCCTTTGTATATGATTGGTCCCATTGGAGGAGAAGCCACACCCTGAAGTTTCACTGGGATGTGTAACTAGAACTGCCCATCCCAAGGTCTCACTGACTTTGCAAATTGTAACTCGATCCACTTTGGCTTCCTGAAACGACAGAGGACCGAGCTCCCCAGAAGACAGCAAAGGCCAGCCAAGGTGCCTTACCCCAACCTAAGTGCATGCCTCCCCCAGACAAAGTGCCTTACTCCAGTCCAATGACATCCCTCCCCCAGCCGAAGTACTTTACCCCAACCTAAGTGCGTGCCTCCCCCAGCTGAGGTGCCTTACCCCAGCCCAAGTGCATCCTTCCCCCTCCTCCCAACATAGATGGGGCAGGCATTGTGTATGGATTGTTACAGATTTATTGGGTATGAAGTGAATACTGACAGTATCGTGACTTCTGGATATCATCCACTCCAATGATATCCCTTGTAGGGGTTTGGAAGAATGTGATCGTCTTCCCCCCACCCAAGTCTCTCACTCTCCCCCCAGCCTCTCTCTCTCGCTCCCCAGCCTCTCTTTCCCCCAGCCTCTCTCTCTCTCTCTGCCCTCAGCTTCTCTCTCTCCCTCGAGCTTCTCTTGCCTCCCCCCCTCGACTCTCTCTCGCTATCAGGCCCACGCCGGCCGCTCTCAGGCCCAGGCCCACCGCTCTCGTGCCCTCCCGCCAGCCGCTCTCGGCCTAGGACCACCGCTATCAGTGTGGGAGCTGGTCCTGGAGGGGGGAGGAAGAGAGTCGGCGAGGGAGTGAGTCGGGGCCTAGGGAGTCCTTGGCGAGTCCTGGAAGGGGGGGGGAAAGGTAGTCGGCGGTGGAGAGTTGGAGCGAGTCAGGGCGTAGCAAGGATGAGTTCTCAGGGAATCAGCGGCAGAAGAGAGTCAGGCCCTCAGCGGAGTCTCGGGCTTCTGGTCCTGCTTCTTGGCACCACGAGGAGGGAATGATTTGGGGCCTGGGAGGGGACGGGGGTGGAGTTTGACAGGGGGTGTGGCTTGTCACCTGTCAGTCAAAAAAAGTGCAGTATGGGCGTTGGGGGGCGGGGTGGGTGGGGGGAGGCGGATGGACGGCTGGCTGTCAAAAAAGTACAATACAAATAGTTCTAGATTATTTGGACATAGACTGGGCTCTTTGCATAATGAGTCTGGGTTGGTTGTAAAATAGAATGGAAATGGTTGGATAGAACAACATGAAAAATGGTCTGAGTCTTGGAATTCTGATCGCTGAAAGGATAAGCTCTTTATACAGTTAAGTTTTATCACCATTCATTTACCATGGTATTCCAAAGCAAACACATTTTCCACCATATCAAAATAATACAACAAATGTAAATTAAACTAATGATAAAAACATAAAAAATTAATATCTTTCAAGGTTTAGAATGTCAGTTATTATAATACTGTAAATCTTCCTTTAAATAATCCTAATAGATAATAGTTTGCTTGAATTTGCCTGTAGCCTATTTTCACTTAGGTCTATATTTTTAACAGCTCATTACAGCAAGTCAGTTTCCCATCAGGTTCCCATATTGAAGCGTTTATCAAAGCTGTCTGCATTCAGTAATCATGCAATGAATACTTAATTCACAGATTTTATGGTCCCTGTGTATTAAAGGACAAATATATATAATTTAAGGATGTTAAAAGAGTGAAATGGCCCTCCCGCTGGTGCTGGGCCATGACACCCCACTGATGTTGAACAAATAGAGACAAGTAATTAAAACTAAATATTTATTGCTCATTTAAGAAACCCTTCAATAGAAGAACAAAATCCCAATTAAATAATTATGTCCATTGCTGCAGAGGATTTGAAGCATTAAAAGCCTCCCACGCACTGACATTTACACAGTGATGTCAACTAACTGGCTAAATTCGAGAGGTTTAGTTCAGCTCACTTAAGCTCATTAAACAACAGAAGCAGACTATTTGAAAGTGATTTGTGTCCCATCTCTACTGGGATAGGGAGATAGGAATTGCTGGATGACAAGGGACCAAGGTCCACATAGATCGCCTTCTACCATCCCAGTGGTTGCATGATAAAACAATCAAGATTGTTGACTAATCAATCTCAATCAATTAGTCTACAACAGACCCAGACATGAGGCAAGGACACCCACAGTGCCACATTGGTGGAGAGCATGAGAACATAACATAAGAAATAGGAGCAGGAGAAGGCCATACGGCCCCTCGAGCCTGCTCCGCTATTTAATACGATCATGGCTGATCTGATCATGGACTCAGGTCTACTTCCCTGCCTGCTCTCCATAACCCCTTATTTCCTTATTGTTTAAGAAACTGTCTATTTCTGTCTTAAATTTATTCAATATCCTAGCTTCCACAGCTCTCTGAGGCAGTGAATTCCACAGATCCACAACTCTCTGAGAGAAGAAATTTCTCCTTATCTCAGTTTTAAATGGGCGGTCCCTTATTCTAAGATCAGGCCTTCTAGTTCTAGTCTCCCCTATTAGTGGAAACATCCTCTCTGCATCCACTTTGTCAAGCCTCCTCATAATCTTATACATTCCGATAAGATCACCTCTGAATTCCAATGAGTAGAGGCCCAACATACTCAACCTTTCCTCATAAGTCATTCCCCTCATCTCTGGAATCAACCTTGCATTGGAAACCATAGGTCCAAAGTTACCTGTTCCTCCAAAGCATGCTACATTTATCACACACCATGTTATAAATTATTGATATACTATATCCCCAAAACATTATTTTCTAAAAGAAATCTATAAGAACATAAGAACTTAAGAAATAGGAGCAGGAGTAGGCCATTTGGCCCCTTGAGCCTGCTCCTCCATTCGATAAGATCATGGCTGATCTTCAACCTTGACTCCACTTTTCTGCTCTATCCCCATATCCCTTGATTCCCTTAATATCCAAAAATCTATTGATCTCTGTCTTGAATATGCTCAACTACTGAACCTCCACAGCCATCTGGGGTAGACAATTCCAAAGATTCATCACCCTTTGAGTGAAGAAATTTCTCCTCATCTCAGTCCTAAATGGCTGACCCCTTATTCTGACCCTGATGACCGCTGGTTCTAGACTCCCCAGCCAGGGGAAACATCCTTCCTGCATCTACCCTGTCAAGCCCTGTGAGAATGTTGTATGTTTCAATGAGATCACCTCTCATTCTTCTAAACTCTAGAGAATAAAGGCCGAGTCTACTCAATCTCTCCTTGTAGGACAATCACCCCACCCCAGGAATCAGTCTGGTGAACCGTTGTTGCACTCCCTTTATGGCAATATATCCTTCCTTAGGTAAGGAGATCAAAACTGTACACAATACTCCAGGTGTGGTCGCACCAGAGCCCTATACAATTACATTAGGACATCTATACTTATACTCAAATCCTCTTGTAATAAAGACAAACATGCCATTTACTTTTCTAATTGCTTGCATGTTAACTTTCAGTGATTGGTGTACAAGGACACCCAGCTTTCTCTGAACACCAACATTTCCCAATCTCTCACCGTTTAAAAAATACTCTGCTTTTTTATTTTTCCAACCAAAGTAGATAACTTCACATTTCTCCATATTATATTCCATTTGCCATGTTCTTGTCCACTGTTTATATCCCCTTGAAACCGCTTTGCATCCTCCTTACAACTTACATTCCCAAAGAACTTTGTGTCATCAGCAAAATTGGAAATATTACATTTGGTCCTCTCATCCAAATCATTGATATAGATTGTGAATAGTCTAATTTGCATTTAAATGAATCAATATCATCTACTTCCATCATCTCCCTAAGGAGCCTGTTCCATAGGTTTACCACTCGCTCAGTGAAATAAAAATTTCCTGATATTTACGGGAATAGGGTAGGGTGGGGGGAAGGCGAACACACCAGGGAACGCATCGAGGGTGGGGTTCGGAGGTCCTGCCGAATTTAACGGCAGGACCTCGTCATTTTTTTCTTCTGTTTCCCAACGGGCATCCAGCCAAATTGACAGCCTGGCCAGCTGCAATGCAGAAAAAGCAATGGCAGAGGCATAATAGTATAATGGTTAGGTTAATGGCTTAGTAATCCAGATAGGCAATCCTGTACTAATGATCCAGAGTCATGAGTTCAGATCCCACTATGGCAGTTGGGGAATTTTAAATTCAGTTAATTCAATAAATCTGGAATTAATAAGCTTTTACGGAAGGAAATCTGCTGTCCTTAGCTATACGTGATGCCAGAGCCACAGCAATGTGGTTAACTGCCCTGTAAAATGGCCTGGCAAGTCACTTAGTTGTAACAAACTGCTACAGAAAACAATAATACAAATTAAACCGGATGGACCACCTGGCATCAACTTGGGACACGACAACGGCACACCCAGCCCAGACAACCTTGCAGAGTCCTCCTCACCAACATCTGGGAACTTGTGTCAAAATTGAGAGAGCTGTCACACAGACTAGTCAAAAAACAGCCTGACATAGTCATACTCACAGAATCATACCTTTCCATCAATGTCCCAGAATCCTCCATCACCATCCCTGGGTATGTCCTGTCCCCTCAGTATGACAGACCCACCAGAGGTGGCAGTACAGTGGTATACAGTCAGGAGGGAATAGCCCTGAAAGTCCTAAACATTTAATCCGGACCCCATGAAGTCTCATGGATTCAGATCAAGCATGATTACCACCTATCGCCCTCCCTAAGCTGATGAATCAGTACTCCTCCATGTTGAACACCATTTGGAAGAAGCACTGAGGGTAGCAAGGGCACAGAATGTACTCAAGGTGGGGGACTTCAATGTCCATCACCAAGAGTGCCACGGCAACATCACTACTGAAGGACACAGTTGTCAGACTGGACCTGAGGCAGGTGATGAGAAAACCAACACGAAGAAAATCCTACTTGACCTCGTCCTCACCAATCTACCTGTCGCAGATGCATCTGTCCATAACAGTATTGATAGCAGTGACCACCGCAGTCATTGTGTAGACAAACTCCTGTTTTCACACTGAGGACACCCTCCATCATGTTGTGTGGCACTACACTTTGCTAAATGGGATAGATTCAGAACAGATCTTAGGAAGGATATTTGGCCTTGGTTGGAGTGCTGTGTAGCTTTACCAGAATAATACCCGGATTTTAAGGGTTAAGTTACGAGGATAGATTGCACAAATTAGGGTTGTATTCCCTCAAATTTAGAAGATTAAGGGGAACAAAAAGGGTCGATAGAAAGAAACTATTTTAGCTGTTGGAGAGTCTAGGACTAGGGGGCATCGTCTAAAAATTAGAGCCATACCTTTCAGAAGTGAAATTAGGAAACACTTCTACACATAAAGGGTTGTAGAAATTTGGAACTCTCTTCTGCAAACAACAATTGATGCTAGATCAATTGTTAATTTTAAACCTGAGATTGATAGCTTTTTAATAACCATAGATATTAAGGAATATGGGCCAAAGGCGGGTATATAGAGCTAGGTCGCAGATCAGCCATGATATCCTTGAATGGCAGAATAGGCTCAAGGAGCTGAATGGCCTCCTATTCCTGTGTTCCTATCTAGCAGCTCAAAACTGGGCATCCATGAGGCACTGTGGGCCATCAGCAGCGGTATAATTTTATACCACCACAATCTGTAACCTCATGGCTTGGCATAGCCCTCACTCTACCATTACCATCAAGCCAGAGGATCATCGCTGATTCAATGAGGAGTGCAGAAGAGCATGCCTGGAGCACCACCAGCCGTACCTAAAAATAAGGTGCTAACCTGGTGAAGATGCAACACGGGACCACTATAATTCTAAACAGCAAAAGCAGCATGCTATAAACAGAGCTAAGCGATCCCACAATCAATGGATCAGCTCAAAGCTCTACAGTCCTGCCACATCCAGTTATGAATGGTGGTGGACCATTAAACAACTAATGGGAGGAGGAGGCTCCATGAATATCCCCAGCCTCAATGATCGCGGAGCCAAGCACGAGTGCAAAAGATAAGGCTGAAGCGTTTGCAACCATCTTCAGCCAGAAGTGCTGAGTGGATGATCCATATCAGCTTCCCCCTGATATTCCCATCATCACCGAAGCTAGTCTTCAGACAATTCAATTCACTGCACATGTAATCAAGAAATGGCTGAATGCACTGGATACAGCAAGGGCTATGGGCCCCAAAAACATCCCGGCTGGCATGTTAAAGACTTGTGCTCCAGAACTAGCTGTGCCTCTAGCCAAGCCTCTACAACACTGGCATCTACCCGGCAATTAAGGAAAACTGCCCAGGCGTTTCCTGTCCACAAAAAACAGGACAAATCCAATCCAACCAATTACTGCCACATTAGTCTACTCTTAATTATCAACAAGGTGTTATCGACAGTGCTATCAAGCAGCACTTGTTCACTAATAACCTGCTCACCAATGCTCAGTTTGGGTTCCGCCAGGACCACTCAGCTCCAGACCTCATTACAGCCTTGGTCCAAACATGGTCAACAGAGTTGACTTCCAGAGGTGAGGTGAGAGTGACTGCCCTTGACATCAAGGCAGCATTTCATGGAGTGTGGCATCAAGGAGACCTAGTAAAATTGAAGTAAATGTGAATCAGGGGGAAAACTCTCTACCGGCTGGAGTCATACCAAGCACAAAGATGGTTGTGGTTCTTGAAGGTCAATCAGCTCAGCCCCAGGGCATCACTGCAGGAGTTCCTCAGGGTAGTGTCCTAGGGCCAACCATCTTCAGCTGCTTCATCAATGACCTTTACTCCATCATAAGATCTTCACGAAGGAAGACACAAATAACCTTCTGAAAATACTAGGGAATCGAGGGTCTAGTGAGAAGGAGAAACTGAAGGAAATCCTTATTAGGCGGGAAATTGTGTTGCGAAATTGATGGGATTGAAGGTCGATAAATCCCCGGGGCCTGATAGTCTGCATCCCAGAGTACTTAAGGAGGTAGCCCTAGAAATAGTGGATGCATTGGTGATCATTTTCCAACAGCCTATCGACTCTGGATCGGTTCCTATGGACTGGAGGGTAGCTAATGTAACACTGCTTTTTAAGAAAGGAGTGAGAGAGAAAATGGGTAATTATAGACTGGTTAGCCTGACATCAGTAGTGGGGAAAATGTTGGAATCAATTATTAAAGATGAAATAGCAGCACATTTGGAAAGCAGTGATGGGATTGGTCCAAGTCAGCATGGATTTATGAAAGCGAAATCCTGCTTGACAAATCTTCGAGAATTTTTTGAGGATGTAACTAGTAGAGTGGAAAAGGGAGAAGCAGTGGATGTGGTGTATTTGGACTTTCAAAAGACTTTTGACAAGGTCCCATACAAGAGATCGGTGTGCAAAATTAAAGCACATAGTATTGGCGGTAATGTACTGACGTGGATAGAGAACTGGTTGGCAGACAGGAAGCAGAGAGTCGGGATAAATGGGTCCTTTTCAGAATGGCAGGCAGTGACTAGTGGGGTACCGCAGGGCTCAGTGCGAGGACCCTAGCTATTTACAATGTACATTAATGATTTGGATGAGGGAATTGAGTGTGATATCTCCAAGTTTGCAGATGTCACTAAGCTGGGTGGCAGTGTGAGCTGTGAGGAGGATGCTAAAAAGCTGCAGGGTGACTTGGACAGGTTAGGTGAGTGGGCAAACGCGTGGCAGATGCAGTATAATGTGGATAAATGTGAGGTTATCCACTTTGGTGACAAAACCACGAAGGCAGAATATTATCTGAATGGCGGCAGATTAGGAAATGGGGAGGTGCAGCAAGACCTGGGTGTCATGGTACATCAGTCATTGAAAGTTGGCATGCAGGTTCAGCAGGCGGTGAAGAAGGCAAATGATATGTTGGTCTTCATAGCTAGGGGATTTGTGTATAGGAGCAGGGAAGTCTTATTGCAGTTGTACAGGGCCTTAATGAGACCTCACCTGGAATATTGTGTTCAGTTTTGGTCTCCTAATCTGGGGAAGGATGTTCTTGCTATTGAGGGAGTGCAGCGAAGTTTCATCAGACTGATTCCCGGGATGGCAGAACTGATATATGAGGAGAGACTGGATCGACTGGGCTTGTATTCACTGGAGTTTAGAAGGATGAGAGGGGATCTCATAGAAACATATCAAATTCTGATGGGACTGGACAGGTTAGATGCAGGAAGAATGTTTCCGATGTTGGGGAAGTCCAGAACCAGAGGACATTGTCTAAGGATAAGGGGTAAGCCATTTAGGACTGAGATGAGGAGAAACTTCTTACGACTAAAGAGATCAAGGGGTTTGGAGAGAAAGCAGGAAAGGGTAATGAGGTGAATGATCAGCCATGATCTTATTGAATGGTGTTGCAGGCTCGAAGGGCCGAATGGCCTACTCCTGCACCAATTTTCTATGTTTCTATGTTTCAAAAGTGGGGATGTTCGCTGATGATTGCACAGTGTTCAGTTGATATCGTAACTCCCCAGTTAATGAAGTAGCCCATGTCCGCATGCAGGAAGACCTGGATGACATTCAGGCTTGGGCTGATAAGTGGCAAGTAACATTCGCACCATACAAGTGCCAGGCAGTGACTATCTACAACAAGAGAGAGTCTAGCCACCTTGACATTCAATGGCATTGCCATCGTTGTTTCCCCCATCAACATCCTGGGGGTCACCATTGACCAGAAACTTAACTGGACCAACCACATAAAAACTGTGGCTACAAGAGCAGGTCAGAGGTTGGGTATTCTATGGTGAGTGTTTCACTCCCCAAAGCCTTTCCACCATCTACAAGGCACAAGTCAGGAATGTGATGGAATACTGTCCACTTACCTGGATGAGTGCAGCTCCAACAACACTCAAGAAGCTCGATACTTTCCAGGACAAAGTATCCCACTAGATCAGCACCCCATCCAACACCTGAAACATTCACTCCCTCGACCACGAGCATAATGTGACTACAAGATGCACTGCAGCAACTCGCCAAGACTTCTTCAGCAGCATCTCCCAAACCTGCGACCTCTATCATCTAGAAAGACAAAGGGTGCAGGCACATGGGAACAGCATTACCTGCAAGTTCCCCTCCAAGTTACACACGATCCTGATTTGGAAATATGTCGTCTTTCCTTCATTGTCACCTGGTCAAAATCCTGGAACTCCCTCCCTCATAGCATGTGGGAGTACCTTCACCACACGGCCTGCAGCGGTTCAAGAAGGCGGCTTACCACCACCTTCTCAAGGGCTATTGGGGATGGGCAAGAAATGCTGGCCTTGTCAGTGATTCCCACATCCCATGAACAAATAAAAAAAGTCCGCAGAAGGAGACTGTTAGGGACGTTTCCCCAGCAATTGGGAGGGTTTAAAGTCAGAGATCAGGGCTTTGGAGTTGAGGGAAGAGAGAGGCTATCAGGAGGGGGAAGGTCAGAAATCGGTGCATTGGATAGGGAGGTCGGCCAGGATCAATGCATAAAGTGGACAACATTTCTGTGGGGTGCGGGGAAAGGTCGATTATCACAGAAGTGAGGTGAGAGACACCGCAATTGGCAGAGAGGAGGTTGAAGGCTTGCTTGAGGGGAAGCACTCCTGCTCCTCCTGGCTCACAACGAGTACTGTAAAATACACTTACTTTCTAGAGCCGGCAGCTCCTGCCTCCCTTTTACTGCTGGGAGGCGTTACCCCTGGGAAACCTGAGCGTCATCTGTTCAATTTAAATTTGGCTCCCAGTTGCTCTGTGGGAGCCTGACTTAAATATATTAATGAAGTGTCCCTCCTCTCCACAGCGGGACACTCACTCGGTCATGAAACCCGCTGCTGTGAAAATGGCGACAGGCGTGTACACTGTGAGTAAGGATCCTGCCCCCTGTTTTGTTTTTAACTTTAAGGTTCGCGCCCCCACCGACCTGCTCCCACCTGCCATATGAGGTTACTGTCAAGGCCAATGTTTCTGTAGAATATTTTTGAATTTACCCTCTTTAAGCGCAGGCCATATCATCTGGTTCTACTATTCTGGACAATGAGAAATAGCTCATCATGGTCTTCATTATCCAGTTCTTTTAGAATCCCAGAAAACAGCAATCATATCACTTCTCAACATTCTCTTTCGAGTGATAACATGCCTAATTTACATAATCGTTCTTCATAATCCAATCCTGCCACCCCACTCAATCATTCTGGTTACTCTCCCGCTTCCTTTTAATCACTGCAATATCCTTTTCACACTGTAGTGACCAGAACTATACACAGTCTTTTAAGTGTGGTCGCACCAATAATTTATTTTGGTTCAATATTGATGTTTTAATACATCCCAACATCTGATTTACTTTCATAAAAACAAAAAATGCGTGAAACATGCAACAGGTCAGACAGTATCTGTGGAGAGAGAAACAGAGTTAACATTTCAGGTTGATGAACTTTCATCAGAACTGACAGATGGTAGAGATGAATAGCTTTAAGCAAGTGCAGAACCAGGGAAAAAGGAGAAGAGACAGAACAAAAGGGTGGAAAGCCAACGTGATTAAATGACAAAAGTGATGGATACAAGGCAAAATGAGGTGATAATGAGACAAGTATAGACACAAAAGCTGGCTCCAGAGGAGGTGCAAATGGTGACAGAAAAATAGCAGAGGAAGAAGATAGCATGGGTAATCTGGCAAAGAGAAGGCTCCAGTGGTGCAATAATGGAAGAAAGGCAGGTAGATCTCAGAGGTGCGGACCACCTCGCTGATGGTATAGTGATAGGCGATCCCCCCCCAGGTAGCAATCCACACCTCCTCCACTTCCAGTGACTCTGGTGCAGCCATCCTCCATTACAATTAGTGTCATGTATTCAATTATCATTGTAACCCATGTATAAGCTGAACTAAGTTGTACACCTTGAGAACATTGACCACAAGGGGGTGAACTTGTGGGAGACACTCCTAACCTGGATTTTCAGGTATAAAAGGGGAAGCTCCACCCACCTTCATCACTTGAGGTCTTGGTAATAAAGGTAACTGGTCACAGAGTGACCTTCTCTCAAGTATGGGGCCTCGTGTGCAGTTATACTGTATAATAAGGACATATCATTGGCGATGAGAAACTGGGATTTAAACCACGTGAGCATGGCCACGAGTAACATTGAAGAGAGGTGATGATTAAGACAACTTTATTGAGAGACTACAGCAAAGTTTTGTCACTAAGGAATGGTTAGGACAGGATTCGGCCAACAAACGCAGGGCTCATCTCCTGACGGTTTGTGGATCCAGAAAGTACTCCCTGATGAAGGACCTTCTAGCGCCAGAGGAGCCGGCGAACAAGACGTTCGAATAGCTCAGTAAGTTGATCGGGGAACACCTTAAACCGGCGAGCAGTATGCACATGGCGAGACACCGGTTTTACATGCATCGGCGGCGAGAAGGGCAAAGCATTGCAGACTTCGTGGCAGATCTTCAGCGACTGGCGAGCCTATGTAAGTTCCCAGAAGCATGCAGAGCGGAGATGCTGCGAGACTTTTATTTTGAGGGCATCGGGCATGCTGGGGTTTTAGGAAATTGATTGAGACCAAAGACTTGACCTTGGAAGCGGCGGCTCTGATAGCCCAGATATTTATCTCGGGAGGAAGAGACCAGAATGATGAATGACAAAAATCTTGCCACAAATGCGGCAAACGACCAGGGAGTCAACATTGTTAATGCGGCACTCAGTTCTCTAGGTAAATAAGGGCGATTGGACATGCCCCAGCACGTAGTCGAACCCAAAGGGGGAATTCAACAGAGACAATGGCTAGCTGAACAGCGATTCATGCCATCGCAATGGACAATGCGGCCAGTAATGGGGCCATCAACACCTGTTAATGGTGCGTTTAAGGACAGTTACAGAGACAGTCAGAGACGATCGACTGGTAATGGACCTTTTGTTTCCAACAATGGGGCCTCCAGCTCATGCTGGAGGTGTGGAGGCAAACACCCAGTCAGAGCTTGCAGGTATCAGCAATACACCTGCAGAAACTGCAACATCAGCGGTCACTTAGTGTGTATATGCAGGAAGCCTGCTGCCAGGTTGTTGTACGAGGAGGACAGGCCCGATGTAAGACCTACGAGGCCAAATGAATACTGGGGGAAATCGCTGGAAGCTGAAGTTTAGCGAGTTCATGTGGAGCACATATACAGTTCATATACCAGGACGCCACCGATAATGATGAAAGTGCTCCTCAATGGCATCCCAGTATTCATGGAGCGAGACACGGGGGCCAGCCAGTCCCTGATGAGTATCAAACAGCTCGAAAGGTTGTGGGTGTCCAAGGCCAGGAGGCCAAAATTATTGCCGATTGACGTACAGCAACGGACATATACAAAGCAGATCATTTCAGTCCTAGGCAACGCCACGGTAGTCATGACCCACAAAGATTCGGAGAACAGGTTGCCACTCTGGATTGTCCCGGAGGACGGTCCCACACTACTGGGGAGAAGTTGGCTTGCTGTCATGAACTGGAAATGGGGCAATTTCAATGCAATTTCTTCTGTGGAGCGAGTATCATGCTCACAGGTCCTGGACAAATTTGACTCAACCCGGCATTGGCACTTTCATGGGGACCAAGGTAATGATTCACATAAACCCGGATGCCAGGCCAGTACACCACAAGGCCAGAGCGTGATGCGGGAAAAGATAGAATGCGAATTGGACCGCCTGCTGAGGGAAGGCATTATCTCGCCAGTCGAATTCAGTGACTGGGCGAGCCCGATGGTGCCGGTGCTCAAGGCGGATGGGTCGGTCAATTGGGTGTCACTCCAAGACCAGTATAGGCTACCGAGAGCGAAGGACCGTTTAGCGACGCTGTCCGGTGGCAAACTTTTTTCAAAATTGGACCTGACCTCAGCTTACATGATCCAGGAGCTGGCGAGTGAGTCGAAGAAGCTGACCACCATCACGACACACAAGGGGATGTTTGAGTAGAACAGATGTCCGTTCGGGATTTGTTCGGCTGCCGTGATCTTTTAGCGAAATATGGAAAGCCTCCTCAAATCGATTCCAGGGATGGTGGTTTTTCAAGACGACATCCTCATCACGGGTCGCAATACTGAAGAACACCTCCACAATCTGGGGGAGGTTCTACACAGACTGGACCGGGTACGGCTGCGACTGAAAAAGGCAAAGTGCGTCTTCTTAGCTCCAGAGGTAGAATTCCTGGAGAGGAGGTTAGCAGCAGACGGGATCAGACCTACTGCGTCTAAAACGGAAGCGATCCAGAGAGCACCTAGACCCCGTAACACGATGGAGCTGCATTCGTTCCTGGGGCTCCTGAACTATTTTGTTAACTTTCTTCCCAAATTGAGCACGCTGTTAGAGCTGAAAGGTCAAGATTGGGTCTGGGGGGACAGTCAGGAAAGGGCTTTTGATAGAGCACGTTAACGTTATATGACCCGTGTAAAAAACTTGTTTTAAAGTGCGATGCGTCGTCCTATGGGGTCGGGTGTGTGTTGCAGCATGTGAATGCCAATGATCAGTTACAGCCCGTAGCTTATGCCTCCAGAAGTCTGTCCCAGGCAGAAAGGATGGTAGAAAAGGAAGCGCTAGCATGTGTATATGCAATGAAAATAATGCACCAGTACCTGTTTGGCAGGAAATTTGAGCTGGAGACAGATCACAAACTGCTAATGTCCCTTTTGGCCGACAACAAGGCCATAAATGCGAATGCATCAGCCCACATACAGAGGTGGGCACACACGTTAGCCGCCTATGACTACACAATTCGGCACAGACTGGGCACCGAAAACTGCGCCGATGCACTAAGCAGGCTCATACTAGCCACATTGAGGGGGCAACTGAGCAGAATGCTGAGATGGTCATGGCTGTTGAAGCTTTCGAAAGTGAAGGCTCACCTTGACAGCCCGTCAGATTAAAGTCTAGACAAATAAAGTCCCGCTATTGTCTTTAGTTAAGAAATGTGTCCTGAATGGGGACTGGGCAGCCACGTACAGGGCATGCCCTGAGGAATTTAAACCATTTCATAGGCGCAAGGATGAACTCTCGATTCAGGCCGATTGCCTACTGTGGGGAAACCGAGTAGTCATGCCCCAGATGGGCAGAGAGGTGTTTATCAGAGAACTTCACAATGAGCACCCAGGCATTGTCATGATGAAGGCAATTGCCAGGTCATACGTTTGGTGGCCAGGGATAGATGCAGACCTGGAACTTTGTGTTCGCAGGTGCAACACATGTGCTTAGCTGGGCAACGCACCCAGGAAAGCCTCCCTTAGCCCCTGGTCCTGGCCCGCCAAGACATGGTCACGCATCCATGTGGACTACGCAGGTCCTTCCATGGGAAAAATGTTTTTGGTTGTAGTAGATGCCAACTCCAAATGGATTGAGTGTGCCATTTTAAATTCAAGCACATCCTCTGCCACGGTAGGAAGTCTACGGGCAATGTTCGCCGCCCACAGTCTACCGGATATCTTGATCAGCGACAATGGCCCGTGATTCACAAGCAGTAAATTCCAGGACTTCATGGCAGTCAATGGAATCAACCATGTCAGAACGGCACTGTTCAAACCGGCCTCAAACGGCCAGGTGGAACGAGCAGTGCAGATAATCAAACAGGGGATGCTCAGAATCCAAGGGGGTTCCCTACAAAGCCGCTTATCACGTCTGCTGTTGGCCAATAGATCCCGACCACACTCGCTCACAGGGGTTCCACCCGCAGATCTGCTAATGAAAAGGATGCTCAAAACCAGGTTATCCATTACACACCCTACTATGAAAGAAATTGTTGAGAGCAGGCATCAGTCCCAATGTGACTACCATGACAGAAATGCGAGGGCGTGATGTACTGATGTCAATGTCCCTGTTTTTGTCCTTAATTACGCTACAGGGCCCAAATGGCTTGCAGGCACTGTTTGCAAAGAGGGGAATAAGGTTTTTAGAAAGATAGAAACATAGAAAATAGGTGCAGGAGTAGGCCATTCGGCCCTTCTAGCCTGCACCGCCATTCAATGAGTTCATGGCTGAACATGCAACTTCAGTACTCCATTCCTGCTTTCTCGCCATACCCCTTGATCCCTCTAGTAGTAAGGACTTCATCTAACTCCTTTTTGAACATATTTAGTGAATTGGCCTCAACAACTTTCTGTGGTAGAGAATTCCACAGGTTCACCACTCTCTGGGTGAAGAAGTTTCTCCTCATCTCGGTCCTAAATGGCTTAGCCCTTATTCTTAGACTGTGACCCCTGGTTCTGGACTTCCCCAACATTGGGAACATTCTTCCTGCATCTAAACTGTCTAAACCCATCAGAATTTTAAACGTTTCTATGAGGTCCCCTCTCATTCTTCTGAACTCCAGTGAATACAAGCCCAGTTGATCCAGTCTTTCTTGATAGGTCAGTCCCGCCATCCCGGGAGTCAGTCTGGTGAACCTTCGCTGCATTCCCTCAATAGCAAGAATGTCCTTCCTCAGGTTAGGAGACCAAAACTGTACACAATACTCCAGGTGTGGCCTCACCAAGGCCCTGTACAACTGTAGCAACACCTCCCTGCCCCTGTACTCAAATCCCCTCGCTATGAAGGCCAACATGCCATTTGCTTTCTTAACCGCCTGCTGTACCTGCATGCAAACCTTTAATGACTGATGTACCATGACATCCACGTCTCGTTGCACCTCCCCTTTTCCTAAACTGTCACCATTCAGATAATAGTCTGTCTCTCTGTTTTTACCACCAAAGTGGATAACCTCACATTTATCCACATTATACTTCATCTGCCATGTATTTGCCCACTCACCTAACCTATCCAAGTCGCTCTGCAGCCTCATAGCATCCACCTCGCAGCTCACACTGCCACCCAACTTAGTGTCATCCGCAAATTTGGAGATACTACATTTAAAATCCCCTCATCTAAATCATTAATGTACAGTGTAAACAGCTGGGGCCCCAGCACAGAACCTTGCGGTACCCCACTGGTCACTGCCTGCCATTCTGAAAAGTCCCCATTTACTCCCACCCTTGCTTCCTGTCAGACAACCAGTTCTCAATCCATGTCAGCACACCCAATCCCATGTGCTTTAACTTTGCACATTAATCTCTTGTGTGGGACCTTATCGAAAGCCTTCTGAAAGTCCAAATATACCCATCAACTGGTTCTCCCTTGTCCACTCTACTGGAAACATCCTCAAAAAATTCCAGAAGATTTGTCAAGCATGATTTCCCTTTCAAATCCATGCTGACTTGGACCTATCATGTCACCTCTTTCCAAATGCGCTGCTATGACATCCTTAATAATTGATTCCATCATTTTACCCACTACCGATGTCAGGCTGACCGGTCTATAATTCCCTGTTTTCTCTCTCCCTCCTTTTTTAAAAAGTGGGGTTACATTGGCTACCCTCCACTCGATAGGAACTGATCCAGAGTCAATGGAATGTTGGAAAATGACTGTCAATGCATCCGCTATTTCCAAGGCCACCTCCTTAAGTACTCTGGGATGCAGTCCATCAGGCCCTGGGGATTTACCGGCCTTCAATCCCATCAATTTCCCCAACACAATTTCCCGACTAATAAGGATTTCCTTCAGTTCCTCCTCCTTACTAGACCCTCTGACCCCTTTTATATCCGGAAGGTTGTTTGTGTCCTCCTTAGTGAATACCGAACCAAAGTACTTGTTCAATTGGTCTGCCATTTCTTTGTTCCCCGTTATAACTTCCCCTGATTCTGGCTGCAGGGGACCCACGTTTGTCTTTACTAACCTTTTTCTCTTTACATATCTATAGAAACTTTTACAATCCGTCTTAATGTTCCCTGCAAGCTTCTTCTCGTACTCCATTTACCCTGCCCTAATCAAACCCTTTGTCCTCCTCTGTTGAGTTCTAAATTTCTCCCAGTCCCCGGGTTCACTGCTATTTCTGGCCAATTTGTATGCCACTTCCTTGGCTTTAATACTATCCCTGATTTCCCTTGATAGCCACGGTTGAGCCACCTTCCCTTTTTTATTTTTACGCCAGACAGGAATGTACAATTGTTGTAGTTCATCCATGCGGTCTCTAAATGTCTGCCATTGCCCATCCACAGTTAACCCCTTAAGTATAATTCGCCATCTATCCTAGCCAATTCACGCCTCATACCTTCAAAGTTAGCCTTCTTTAAGTTCTGGACCATGGTCTCTGAATTAACTGTTTCATTCTCCATCCTAATGCAGAATTCCACCATATTATGGTCACTCTTCCCCAAGGGGCCTCGCACAACGAGGTTGCTAATTAATTCTCTCTCATTACACAACACCCAGTCTAAGATGGCCTCCCCCCTAGTTGGTTCCTCGACATATTGGTCGAGAAAACCATCCCTTATGCACTCCAGGAAATCCTCCTCCACCGTATTGCTTCCAGTTTGGTTAGCCCAATCTATGTGCATATTAAAGTCACCCATTATAACTGCTGCACCTTTATTGCATGCACCCCTAATTTCCTGTTTGATGCCCTCCCCAACATCACTACTACTGTTTGGAGGTCTGTACACAACTCCCACTCACATTTTTTGCCCTTTGGTGTTCTGCAGCTCTACCCATATAGATTCCACATCATCCAAGCTAATGTCCTTCCTAACTATTGCATTAATCTCCTCCTTAACCAGCAATGCTACCCCACCTCCTTTTCCTTTTATTCTATCCTTCCTGAATGTTGAATACCCCTGGATGTTGAGTTCCCAGCCCTGATCATCCTGGAGCCACGTCTCTGTAATCCCAATCACATCATATTTGTTAACATCTATTTGCACAGTTAATTCATCCACCTTATTACAGATACTCCTTGCATTAAGACACAAAGCCTTCAGGCTTGTTTTTTTAACACCCTTTGTCCTTTTAGAATTTTGCTGTACAGTGGCCCTTTTTGTTTTTTGCCTTGGGTTTCTCTGCCCTCCACTTTTCCTCATCTCCTTTCTGTCTTTTGCTTTTGTCTCCTTTTTGTTTCCCTCTGTCTCCCTGCATTGGTTCCCATCCCACTGCCATATTAGTTTAACTCCTCCCCAACAGCACTAGCAAACACTCCCCCTCGGACATTGGTTCCGGTCCTGCCCAGGTGCAGACCGTCCGGTTTGTACTGGTCCCACCTCCCCCAGAACCGGTTCCAATGCCCCTGCTGCACCACTGCTCAAGCCACGTATTCATCTGCGCTATCCTGCGATTCCTACTCTGACTAGCACGTGGCACTGGTAGCAATCCCGAGATTACTACTTTTGAGCTCATACTTTTTAATTTAGCTCCTAGCTCCTTAAATTCGTTTCGTAGGACCTCATCCCTTTTTTTACCTATGTCGTTGGTACCAATGTGCACCACGACAACTGGCTGTTCTCCCTCCCTTTCTGGAATGTCCTGCACGCGCTCCGAGACATCGGTAGTTAAACTTACCAATGGACAAATCTGCCGCAAACACGTGGATCAAACAAAAAGGAGGTTCAGCAACCCCATAGAAGAATCAGAGGAAGAACACAACATAGAGTTTACTCCACCACAGGTGACCAAACACTGGAACCAAGTGGAGGAGAGCCCAGTCACTGTGGGCAGTCCGGACAGGCCTAAGGCACCGTGAACAGCAGACACTCAGGCCAGCGCCCAACAACCGGAGCCCCAACTCAGGCGCTCTACAAGGGAGCGTAAACCACCAGAGAGACTTAACCTGTGATCCCCATAAGACTTTGGGGGGGGGAGGTAATGTCATATATTCAACTATCATTGTAACACATGTATAAGCTGACCTAAGTTGTACACCTTGAGAACATTGACCACAAGGGGGTGAACTTGTGGGAGACACTCCTAACCTGGACTTTCAGGTATAAAGGCGGAAGCTCCACCCACCTTCATCACTTGAGGTCTTGGTAATAAAGGTAACTGGTCACAGAGTGATCTTCTCTCAAGTATGGGCCTCGTGTGCATTTATACTGTATAGTAAGGACATATCAATTAGCTGCTGTCTGAAAATAAAAGGGAGTTAGGGTGTAAAGTTGTTAAATTCAAATGTTAAGGTGGGAATACTATCAAGTGCCTAGTAGAAAGGATGAGGTGCTGTTCCTTGAGCTTGCATTGAGCTTCATTGGAACAATATAGGAGGCCAAGGACAGAGAGGTCCGAGTTGGAGTGGGATGGAGAATTTAAATGGCAAACAACCAGAAGCCCAGGTTCATGCTTACGGACTGAACGGACATGTTCAGCAAAGTGATCACTCAATCTGCGTTTGGTCTTCCCAGTGTAGAGGAAACCGCGTTGTGAGCAATGGATACAGTATACTTGATTGGAATAAAGCCAGAAAATGCTGGAAATAGTCAGCAGGTCAGACAGCATCTGTGGAGACGGAAACAGTTAATATTTCAGGTCAATGATCTTCCATCGGAACTGAAAATGGTTAGCAATATAACAGTTTTTAAACGTGCAGGGGCAGGGGGAAGGGGGAAGGAGAGGAAAGAACAAAAGGGAAGGTCTGTGATAGGGTGGAAGGCAGAAGTGATGAAATGAAAAAAAGGATGATGGTGCGAGGCAAAAGGACATGTTAATGGGACAAGTAAAGGAACAAAAAATGGCTCTAGACACGGTGTAAATGGGAATAGCAGAATCATCAACAGCTGCCATCCGAAAAAATGGGTACAGAGGTTATGATCTGAAATTGTTGAACTCAATGTTGAGTCCAGAAGGCTGTAACCTACCTAAAACGGCGCAGCCTGGACCTGGACGCCCGTTTTTCGCACCAGAAAGTGCGCCTAAAAAAAACGTACCTATTCTCCAGCTCCCTGCAGGTCCTCTGGAGCTGGGCGCGGCGCAGCACGAGCTGTAGGGGGTGGAGCCAGGTCCCTGCGCTGAAAACAGTGCCGGGACCTCTGCACATGCGCGCTACAGTGGGTGGGCATGTGCAGTAGCTCCAGGCGCCGCAAACTGTGGGAGGGGCCTGAAGCACGCAGCCCCTAGCCCTGGCCGAATGGACTCACTGGGGCTGCATGTATAAGGCTCCTCCCACCCGACCGGACCAGACCCGACCCCCGCTCTCCCCCCCCCCCCCCCCCGGACCTCCGCAACTCTCTTCTCTTTCCCCGCCCAGACCTCCGCGACTCTCCCCCCCTCCCAGACCACCGCGACCACCCCCTCCCCGAGACCCGACGTCACCTACCTGTAAATACAGCACGAGGTCTTGGGCCCGGCCGTTCAGCCTCCTTCTCTCCCTTCCCCACCCCCTCTCTCCTTCCCTCCCCCCCTCTCCTTCCCTCCCTCCCCCCCTCTCCTTCCCTCCCTCCCTCCTCTCACCCTCCCTCCCTCCTGTCTCCCTCCTCTCTCCTTCCCTCCTTCCCTCCCTCCCTCCTCTCTCCTTCCCTCCCTCCTCCTCCCTCCTCTATCCTTCCCTCCCTCCCTCCTTCCCTCCCTCCCTCCCTCCTTTCTCCCTTCTCCCCCTCTCTCCTCGCCCCTTCTTCTCCTCGCCCCTCCTCTCCTCCTTCCACCCTCCCACCCCTCCTCCTCCCCCCATCCCCCATCCCTCCTCCCCCACTCCCCACCCCTCCTCCTCCCCCTCCAACCCTCCTTCTCCCCCCCACCCCACCCCCCCTCTAACCCAACCCATCCCCCCTAACCCCCTTCTCCCTCCAAACCCTCTTCTCCCTCTCCCCCTCCCCTTCTCCCCCTCCCCTCGCTGTCAGAAACACAGACACTGACAGACAGAAAGTGAGAGACACACACACAGACAGACAGAGAGATAGAGACACTGACAGAGACACACTTGGGGGGCCGTCCCAGCACGCTATTGGAGGACTCCCGGTGCTGCAGTCGGTAAGTAGAAAATGTTTTATTTATTGATTTAAAAAAAATATATATTTTTTATTAATTTTTTTTGATTGATTTATTGGTTGATTTATTGATGTATTTATCATTTATTATTGATGATGACTCTTTATTTATAAAACTGAAGTGTTTAATGTTTGTAAACTTCCCTTTAAACTCCCCCCCCCCATTCCCTACGCCTGATTTGTAACCTACGCCTGATTTTCTAAAGTGTAGACAAGGTTTTTTCGAATGTACAAAAATCTTCACTTACTCCATTCTAAGTTAGTTTGGAGTAAGTTTTCACTGCCTAAACTTTGAAAACAGACGTTAGTGGCTGGACACGCCCCCTTTTGAAAAAAAAATTCTGTTCAAAGTGAAACTGTTCTAACTGACTAGAACTGGAGCAAACTAAATGCCGAGAATTCAAATTTCTAAAATACTCCATTCTAAACCAGTTGCTCCAAAAAAACAGGAGCAACTGAGGCCGAAACTTGGCCCCAATGTGCTGTTCCTCGAGCTTACATTGAGCTTCATTGGAACAGTGTAGAAGGCTGAGGAGAGAGAGTCAGAGTGGAAGTGGAGCAGAGAATTAAAGTGACAGGCAAATTGGAAGAAGTCCAAGTAAATCACTTTCACCTAGGAGGAGTCTTTGCGACCTTGACCAGTGGGAAGGGAGGACATGAAAGGGTAGGTATTGCATCTCCTGAACTTGCATGTGAAGTGTTGTGGGAAGCTGATCAAGTGTTGGGGGTGATGGGCGAGTTGCTTTACTCACTTCCACCAAGCATTGTTGTGATAACATAAATTTATTGTCAATCAGGACCCGCAGATCTCTTTCCTTTTCCATGCACATTATTTTCATTCCATTTAAGTAATAGTCTCTTCCTGGAGTTTTGTCCCGATATCAAGCACTTTGCATTTCTCTACATTGAATTTCATCTGCCATCTCTCTGCCCAATTCCCAGTATATTCAAATCTTCATGTAGCTTGTCCTGTTCAGCTTTGGGCTCTATCACTTGCTGTCTTTAAAATAAATCCTGTTACCTCAAAGAGAAGGCAGAACATTTGGACATTAACGTCATTAATAGTGCCTTTGTGTACTGAAGGCCTGCCCAGTTCAGGGTTGGATAACTGAGTCTACCACAGAGGGCCCACTTGATTCTGAGCTTCTGTCACCAAGCATGTTATCTTGAAGCCACTTTGACTTGAAGGAGATTAAGCCTACTTACTCCACCAAGGAGTATTCATAAGAAATAGAATCACAGGGCTGTGCAAATGTTTAAATTAGATTTTGAACACAAGTATAAAGACTGGAAGTATTTGACTTATGATGTTACAGGCATATGCAGGAAATTAGTTGAGCGAGAAGAATAGCTAATGAGCCATCCTTGAACACAAGAAGAGAGACCGGATGAGGCCGATTATCATAAGATAAATGGCATACCATGGTCACATTATTCAGGAGTCAGAAAGAAAGTTCTTGGGATTGTTTCTGTGCAGAAAAATTGATAGTATCGGATTAAAAGGCCAACAAAGAAAAATGTGGATAGATGGTGTGATGGAAAGAAGGATTACTTACTTTTATTCATGTCTTATTCATTCTCTGAATAATGCATTCTCCACACACTGCAGCAGTTAGCTCCTGGTCCTACTGGTCATTGACTTGAAATCCTGAAAGTGATTAATTTGTTTTTAACTCATGATTGGCTGCTTGCATCAAAAGACAGTCAATGCACCTGATCATTTGTTTATTTTGGCCTATGATGTAGTATTGGGACATGTAAAGCAAAATATTGTAGATACAAAAGCAAAATACTGAGGATGCTGGAATCTGAAATAAAAACAAAATGCTAGAAATCTCAACGGGTCAGGCAGCATTGGTGGAGAGAGAAACAGAGTTAACGTTTCAAGTCGATGACCCTTCATCAGAACTGTAGTATATCATAGTTTGCACTAAAACTACCATTTAGAGCTTCCACTTTTGAAGCTGCGAGGAGAACTTGGTGAATCATAGGACAGATCCAGTAGAAAAAAACATTTAAAGGAGTATTTTCCAATTGTTATCCTGGACACAATATGAAAATTTACCTCAATATCATAGGCGATTAATCTACTCTCGAGGCTGTAAGGAATGAAGGGAAAGGAATGCAGTATATGAAAAATGCATCATTCGAAGAATTAAAAAGACACTACCAAAGTTAAGTTATCTCACTTCCTTATTTGCATTCTCCACAATCCACAGAGCACAACAAAGCAAGAAAATTCAGGAAGAGGGATGCCTCTGAAATGGATTTTAGTCACGTCTAAGAGGGTAGATGAGATACTGCCGCGGGGAAGGGGGCGGGGTGGAGAAAAATATTGCAGATGTTGGAAATCAAACAAAAGCAGAAAATGCTGGAAGCATTCAACAGGTCTGGCAATATCTGTAATGAAAGGAAAAACATTAATGAGCCTGAAATTCCGATGTCCCGGGTCCGTACAAAGTTTCTACGGACCTGGGAAGGCATCGGAAAAGCTGGTTTTCAACGTGCAATGCACATGCACTGAAAACTGGCTTTTCCGATCTGTCACGTTTCTGGCTTGACAGATCTCACGCATATCGGGAGTGAGGACACTTGCAGGGCAAGATTTGTGATATTTACGCATATCTTGCCCAACAAATGTCCTCAAAAATCTTGCGCCTGAAAAAGCAGGCGTATAGCCTACTTTTATGGGAGCAAGTGTTTAAAAATACACAGAAACATTAAAATTAAATTAAATAAACACATATGAAAACTTATTTTAATGTTAAAAACCCTCCCCACTATGGTAAGTTTATTTTAAGGCAGAATTAAAAAAACTTTTTAAAAAGTCGGGAAAATATATTTTTTTATAAGTACCTTTAATTTAAATGAATCTTAAATATGTAGTGTATTTTTCTATCTTTTATTAGTGTTTTGTGTGTTTGGGGGGGGGGGGGTTCTCATTCATAATAATGGGAACTCCAACTTATGGAGTTCCCATTATTATGAATGAGAAAAAACTGTACCTTGATTGGCTGCCCAGAGCCATGTGACTCCAGCTCCAGCATATGGATGTCCAAATGTGTACGCGCTCTGATGCATAGGGAGTGAAGGCCTCAGGATTGGAAGTTCGAGCGGGCTCAGCACCTTCAGGTAAGTGTGCATTGTTTTTCCTTTTTTCAGTAGTTTGCCGATGGGAGACCTCAATCGGGATTTCTGGGCCTATATTTCAGGTATAATCCTTTGTCAAAACTGGATAGTATGCATGAGACTGTAATTTGGTGTAAAGCCAGTAACACTGCATAAGGAAATTAATACTGAACTGTTTTCCACAAAAGGAATTTTATTTTTAATGAGTTCAAAATGCTTTTTCACCTCCTAAACTCATCTATGCCAGGCTCTCCTGGCTTGCCTTCCATCCTTCACCCTCCATAACTTGAGCTCATCCAAACTCTGCTGCTCGCATCCTAACCTGCACCATTAAATCTGTAAGGGGGGTGGTCGCTATGAGGGGGTCAGGTTCCCTTCTGACCAACTTGAGTGGTTCGAATTGCTCCCACTCCCTTGGGTTCGAGACTCTGGATTTATTTGGGGGATGTGACAAAGTGCAAAGGACACCGGTTTGATGCAAAAGAACTTTGATTTTATTACAGTCAAGAAATTACAAACTTATAATTACTCTAATAAGAAAGTGCAATGTCAAAACTTATTAAAGAACAAAACCTTACACACTCAAAGGGGGTTACAATAGCTTATAATGACTCTAATAGGGAACAACACATTACATTCAAAGGGGGTTACAGTACCTAATTCTAGCTAGGTTGGACTCCAGGGCAGACAGGGACTATGCTGACCAATCCTTTATGGTCAGTTAGTGGTAGATCGCAGTTTTGGGGTTCGCTGGATGCGGAATGGTCTGCTTGCCGTACCCTGAACGTCAGAGAAGACTTCTAGCTGCGCAATCTTCAGTTGGGTTGAATCCGCTGATGCAGTAAGGCGCATTTTGGATCTGTGAGGTAAGTACTCGTTTTCTTCGGCTAGAAATAGGTTTCTACAGTCTGTAAGGTAATGTTTTACCTGTTGGTAGGTCAGGATTGGATTGTAGAGTGGAAACATTTCGATACTTCGTTTTTTCCCTGTTGGAGTTTTATTTCGAGTTTGGTCGATCGCGATGGTTTTCCGTTGGTACCACGTTGGTTGTGGTCGGTTGCTGCTGCGATAGTGATGTTCTTCCTTCCTTCAGGACTTCGAGGCTGGAGAAGTTAGTTTACAACTGTCACGTTGGTTTCTCTCCTTGTCTTGATGACATCAGTGTGGTCTCGGTTGTATGGCAAAGATGTCATACACTCTGTTAATACAGGGGCCAGTTATACGGTTTGAGTGGTTCTAATCTTGGCGCCAAATCAGTTCAGAATTCTTTGTTTAAATTTGGCGGGCTTGACTCTTCTTTATAATATTTTAGCGGGCTCGTTAAAAGTTAATATGTTTTGGGTGGGTTGATGTTCGAAAACTGTTTCCTGATGGAAATATTAGCTTGGTATTCGCAATGTCCTTTTGTGCTTAGTTTTCTGCGTACAGGCTGGATTGGGCCTCTTTGTGATGTATATGCTGAAACGGTTTTCCAGATTCAGGTTGCTGGTTGGCTATCTCTGGGTTATTTATTGTAATGTTAATGTCTCTTGTGGAGAAGGATTCTCGAATATCCATTTCTCCAGACAAGTTAACTTAGTCCCAACACCCAGACAATCCCAATAATCAAGTTGTCTCCTGTTAGTTCTTTAGGCCCGCCCACAGCCTTGAATTTGTCTTTTAAAATCCAAAATCCGATTAAAGTTCGTAGTTTCTTCCATAAGCATTTTAAGATTTCAAACTTTCTGGTAGATAGTCCCAAATTAAATTTCCTTTCGAATGGGCTCAGTCACTGCGGGGGTGGGGGGGGGGGGGATTCTTGTGAATTTTGCAACTTCAAATCTCTGCTCACTGATTTATACTGGCACCTGGTCCCTCGTCCAATTGATAATTGTCATCCTCATGTTTAAATCCTTTCATGAACTCGCCCGTCCCTAACCCCACCTCCCATCTCTGTAATCTCCTCCAGCCATATTACCCTCCTAAACTCTCTGTTCCTCTAACTCTGGCATGGACCCCTCTTCCCTTGGCAGCTGTGCTTTCAGCCATCTAGGCCCTACTCTCTGGAATTCTATCCCTCTCCTGCTTTAAGATCCTCCTTAAAACCTACCTGTTTTACGAAACTTTTAATCACTGCATTATCTCCTTTTTTGACTTTGTCTAATTACGTGTATGTGAATCGCCTTGGCATGGTGGCAACACCCTCGCTCCAGGCACTGGCACCTGCTCGACTATGTCATCGTCCAAGCCAGGGATTGCAAGGAAGGCGCATCACCCGTGCCATGACAGTAGCTGACGACTGCTGAACGGACAACCGTCTAATAGAAAAAGAGAAAACAGGTGCAGGAATAGGCCATTCGGCCCTTTGAGCCTGCACCACCATTCAATAAGATCATGGCTGATCATTCACCTCAGTACCTCTTTCCTGCTTTCTCTCGATACCGCGTGATCCCTTTAGCCGTAAGGGACATATCTAACTCATTCTTGAATATATCCATTGAACTGGCATCAACAACTCTCTGCGGTAGAGAATTCCACAGCATAACAACTCTCTGAGTGAAGAAGTTTCTCCTCATCTCAGTCCTAAATGGTTGACCCCTTATCCTTAGACTGTGACCCCTGGTTCTGGACTTCCCCAACATCGGGAACATTCTTCCTGCATCTAACCTGTCCAGTCCCGTCAGAATCTTATATGTTTCTATGAAATCCCCTCTCATCCTTCTAAACTCCAGTGAATACAGGCCTAGTCGGTCCAGTCTCTCCTCATATATCAGTCCTGCCATCCTGGGAATCAGTCTGGTGAACCTTCGCTGCACTCCCTCAATAGCAAGAATGTCCTTCCTCAGATTAGGAGACCAAAACTGAACACAATATTCCAGGTGAGGCCTCACTAAGGCTCTGTACAACTGCAGTAAGTCCTCCCTGCCCCGATACTCAAATCCCCTAGCTATGAAGGCCAACATACCATTTGCCTTCTTCACCACCTGCTGTACCTGTATGCCAACTTTCAATGACTGATGTGTCATGACACCCAGATCTCGTTGCACCTCCCCTTTTCCTAATCTGTCACCATTCAGATAATATTCTTCCTTCAGTGTTTTTGCCACCAAAGTGGATAACCTCACATTTATCCACATTATACTGCATCTGCCATGCGTTTGCCCACTCACCTAACCTGCCAAGTCACCCTGCCAGCGTCCTCGTCACAGCTCACACCGCCACCCAGCTTAGCGTCATCTGCAAATTGGAGATATTGCACTCAATTCTTTCATCTAAATCATTAATGTATATTGTAAATAGCTGGGGTCCCAGCACTGAGCCCTGCGGCACCCCACTAGTCACTGCCTGCCATTCTGAAAAGGACCCGTTTATCCTGACTTTCTGCTTCCTGTCTGCCAACCAATTCTCTATCCACATCAGTACATTACCTCCAATACCATGTGCTTTAATTTTTCACACCAATCTCTTGTGTGGGACCTTGTCAAAAGCCTTTTGAATGTCCAAATACACCACATCCACTGCTTCTCCCTTGTCCACTCTACCAGTTAAATCCTCAAAAAGTTCTAGAAGATTTGTCAAGCATAATTTCCCTTTCACAAATCCATGCTCACTTGGACCGATACTGTCACTGCTTTCCAAATGTGCTGCTATTTCATCTTTAATAATTGATTCCAACATTTTCCCCACTACTGATGTCAGGCTAGCCGGTCTATAATTACCCATTTTCTTTCTCCCTCCTTTTTTAAAAAATGATGTTACATTAGCTACGCTCCAGTCCATGGGAACAGATCCAGAGTTGATAGACTGTTGGAAAATGATCACCAATGCATCCACTATTTCGAGAGCAACTTCCTTAAGTACTCTGGGATGCAGGCTATCAGGCCCCGGGGATTTATCGGCCTTCAATCCCATCAATTTCCCTAGCACAATTTCACACCTAATAAGGATTTCCTTCAGTTGCTCCTTCTCACAGGTCCCCTAATATTTCCGGAAGATTATTTGTGTCTTCCTTCGTGAAGACAGAACCAAAGTATTTGTTTAACTGGTCTGCCCTTTCTTAGTTCTCCATTATAAATTCACCTGAATCTGACTGCAAGGTACCTACATTTGTCTTCAATAATCTTTTTCTCTTCAAATAGCTAAAGAAGCTTTTGCAGTCATTTTTTATGTTCCCAGCAAGCTTCCTCTCATACTCTAATCAGATCCATCATTGACTTCAACATAGCCCCAAAGCGAAGGGGGCAGCAGAAGCAGTGTCACAAAAAAGTCAATGCCAGGGCACTTAAGGACCCAGCTAAAAGAGAGCCCTTTACAGTCAGCGCCTCTCAGCTAACCTGGCGTGCCTTGATGGCCCCGAGATGCAGAATGCCCACAGTGCTTGGTACGCCCTCCAGGCCTCCAAAACCAGTGTCTGAAAGGAGACGCTCACTCTACCAGGAAACACCAGGACTGGTTTGATGATTGTTGTGTATCTGTAAAGCATGCACTCCCATGTTCCACAACCAGGGAGCGCTTCCCCTGAGGTCCCAAGGGATCCCAGCCTCCCTTGGGAGCACTGTATATAGGCCGGCCCCTAAGGCCTGTTCCTCACTCTGGAGTGTCTTAATAAAGACTGAGGTCACTGTTACTTTAACCTCCCTGTGTGCAGTCTCATCTGTGTTCGTAACACAATAACTAACGACGATTATACGAATCCAATGCAAAGATGCAGCAAACTGTGGGCATCCTGGAAAAGTTCTCGGAGGGTGAGGAATGGGAGGCCTATGTCGAACGGCTAGACCAGTACTATGTAGCCAACGAGCTGGACGGAGAAGGAAGCACTGCAAAAAGGAGAGCGGTCCTCCTCACGGTCTGCAGGACCTACAGCCTCATGAAGAATCTTCTGGTTCCGGTGAAACCCACAGATAAGTGGTATGAGGAGCTGTAAACACTGGTTCGAGAGCATCTTAACCCAAGGGAGAGCGTGCTGATGGTGAGGTACACGTGCCAGTGATCTGAAGGTCAGGAAGTGGCAAGCTACGTCGCCGAGCTAAGGCGACTTGCAGGACAATGTGAGTTTGATGGCTACCTGGAGCAGATGCTCAGAGATTTTTTTTACTGGGCATTAGCCACGAGACCATCCTATGAAAACTTTTGATTGTGGAGACACCGACCCTCAGTAAGGCCATTGCAATAGCACAGGCGTTAATGTCCACCAGTGATAACACCAAACAAATCTCTCAGCACACAAGTGCTAGCAATGTTCATAAATTATCTGGAACTGTGTTTGCGAACAGAAATGTACAGGGCAGAACCCACGAGTCTGCAACTGCCAGCAGGCCTCACGTGACCCAGATGACTCAGAGTCCGCAACAAAGGACGAATGCAAGGCAATTCACACCTTGTTGGCGTTGTGGAGGCTTCCATTCAGCTTATTCATGCCACTTCAAAGGGTATGTTTGCAAGAGCTGTGGAACAATGGGGCACCTCCAATGAGCTTGCAGACGAGCTGCAAGCTCTGCTGAACCTGCTAACCACCACGTAGCAGAGGAAGATCGGTCCATGCTGGATCAAAGCAATTTCGAGCCTCAGAGAGAGGAGGCAGATGCTGAAGTACACGGGGTGCACACATTTTCGACCAAATATCCACCTATAATGCTAAATGTAAAATTGAATGGCTTACCCATTGTCATGGAACTGGACACTGGCACTAGCCAATCCATCATGAGTAAAAAGATGTTTGAGAGACTGTGGTGCAACATGGCACTCAGACCAGCCCTGAGCCGCATCCCCACGAAACTGAGAATGTAAACCAAAGAGCTCATCACTGTCCTGGGCAGCGTCATGGTCAAGGCACCTACGAGGGCACGGTGTACGAACTTCCACTCTGGATTGTCCCGGGCGATGGCCCCACACTGCTTGGAAGGAGCTGGCTGGACAAAATCCGCTGAAACTGGGATGACATCCGAGCGCTATCACATGTCGATGAGGCCTCATGTACCCAAGTTCTCAACAAATTTCCTTCCCTTTTTGAGCCAGACATTGGAAACTTTTCCGGGGCGAAGGTGCGGATCCACTTGGTCCCAGAGGCACGACCCATTCACTACAAGGTGCGAGTGGTACCTCACATGATGATGGAGAGAGTGGAAATCGAGCTGGGCAGGCTGCAACGCGAGGGCATCATCTCCCCAGTGGAATTCAGCGAGTGGGCCGGCCCGATTGATCCAGTACTCAAAAGTGATAGCATGGTCTGGATTTGTGACGATTATAAAGTAACTATTAATTGTTTCTCGCGACAGGACCAATACCCGCTACCTAAGGCAGACGGCCTATTTGCGGCAGGAGGCAAGATGTTCACCAAGCTCGACCTGACTTCAACCGACATGATGCAGGAGCTGGAGGAGTCTTCGAAGGGCCTCAGCTGCATCAACACGCACGAGGGACTGTTCATCTACAACAGGTGCCCGTTTGGAATTTGGTCGGCTGCAGCGATCTTCCAGAGAAACATGGAGAGCCTACTCAGGTCGGTACCACGCACGGTGGTTTTTCAGGACGACATATTGGTCACGGGTCTAGACATCGTCGAGGCCTGGAGGAGGTCCTCCAGCGACTGGATCGCATCGGTCTACAGCTTAAGAGGTCGAAATGCGTCTTCATGGCAACAGAAGTGCAGTTTTTGGGGAGAAAGATCGCGGCGGACAGCATTCGGCCCACAGACGCCAAGACAGAGCCTGTCAGGAACGCTCCCAGGCCACAGAACGTCACGGAGCTGCGGTCGTTCCTGGGACTCCTCAACTATTTTGCTAACTTCCTACCGGGATTAAGCACCGGCTTCGAGCCCATACATGTATTATTGCATAAAGGTGAGAACTGGATATTGGGGAAAAAAAACAAGTAATTGCTTTTGAGAAAGCCAGAAACATTTTATGCTCCAACATGCTGCTTGTATTGTATAACCCGTGTAAAAGACTTGCGCTAGCATGTGATGTACGGAGTCGGGTGTGTATTACAACAAGCTAACGTTGCGGGGAAGTTGCAACCTGTCGCCTATGCTTCCAGGAGCTTGTCTAAGGCCCAGAGGGCTTACAGCATGATTGAGAAAGAGACATTAGCGTGCGTGTTCGGAGTAAAGAAAATGCATCAGTCCCTGTTTGGCCTCAAATTTGAGCTGGAAACCGAACACAAGCCCCTCATATCCCTGTTCGCTGAAAACATGGGGATAAATACTAATGCCTCAGCCCGCATACAAAGGTGGGCACTCGCACTATCAGTGTATAACTATACCAACCGCCACAGGCCAGGCACCAAGAACTGTGCAGATGCTCTCAGTCGGCTACCATTGCCCACCACGGGGGTGGAAATGGCACAGCCTGCAAACTTGTTGATGGTGGCGCAGCCCGCAGACTTGTTGATGGTCATGGAAGCGTTTGAAAATGATAAATTACCTGTCACGGCCAGCCAGATTAGGACTTGGACCAGCCAAGATCCTCTGCTGTCTCCAGTAAAAAAACTGTGTACTGCATGGGAGCTCGGCCAGCATCCCCGTTGAAATGCAAGAGCTAATCAAGCCGTTCCAGCGGTGAAAGGATGAGCTGTCCATTCAGGCAGACTGCCTGTTGTGGGGTAACCGCATCGTGCTACCCAAAAAGGGCAAGGAGATGATCATCTCGGATCTCCACAGCACACACCCGGGTATAGTAATGATGAAAGCGATAGCCAGATCCCACGTATGGTGGCCCGGTATTGACTCTGACTTCGAGTTCTGTGTACGGCAATGCAGCATGTGCACTCAGTTGAGCAACGCGCCCAGAGAGGCACCACTAAGTTTGTGGTCCTGGCCCTCCAGACCATGGTCAAGGATCCATGTCGACTATGCGGGCCCGTTTCTCGGTAAAATGTTCCTGGTGGCAGTGGATGCTTTTTCAAAATGGATTGAATGTGAAATAATGTCGGGAAGCACCACTACCGCCACCATTGAAAGCCTGAGGGCCATGTTTGCCACCCACGGCCTGCCTGACATACTGGTCAGTGACAACGGGCCATGTTTCATCAGTGCCGAATTTAAAGAATTCATGACCCACAATGGGATTAAACATGTCACCTCGGCCCCATTTAAACCAGCCTCCAATGGGAAGGCAGAGCGGGCAGTACAAACAATCAAACAGAGCCTTAAACGAGTCACAGAAGGCTCACTCCAAACCCGCCTGTCCCGAGTACTGCTCAGCTACCGCACGAGACCCCACTCACTCACAGGGGTGCCCCGGCTGAGCTACTCATGAAAAGGACACTTAAAACCAGACTCTTGCTGGCTCACCCCAACCTGCATGATCAGGTAGAGGGCAGGCAGCAGCAACAAAATGTAAACGATGGTCACACCACTGTGTCACGGGAAATTGATCTGAATGACCCTGTGTATGTGCTAAACTATGGACATGGTCCCAAGTGGATCGCGGGCACGGTGATAGCTAAAGAAGGGAGTAGGGTGTTTGTAGTCAAACTAGACAATGGACAAATTTGCAGAAAGCACCTGGACCAAACGAGGCTGCGGTTCACAGACTGCCCTGAACAACCCACAGCAGACACCACCTTTTTCGAGCCCACAACACACACCCAAAGATTCAACGACACCACGCCGGACCAGGAAATCGAACCCATCACATGCAACAGCCCAGCAAGGCCAGGCTCACCTAACAGCCCTGCAGGGCCAACAGCACGCCAGCCCAGCGAGGACACAGCCAACACACCAGAACAGACATTTGTACTGAGGCGGTCCACCAGGGAAAGAAAGGCTCCCGACCGCCTCACCTTGTAAATAGTTATCACTTTGACTTTGGGGGGGAGTGATGCTGTATATCTGTAAAGCATGCACTCCCATATTCCGCATCCCCTGAAGTCCCGGAGCACTGTATATAAGCTGGCCCATAAGGCCTGTTCCTGACTCTGGAGTGTCTTAATAAAGACTGAGGTCACTGTTACTTTAACCTCCCTGTGTGCCATCTCATCTGTGTTAGGAACACAATAATGAGAATGATCAGGAGATTCAAGAACTAATAGGCTGCAAACACAGGGCCTTTCTGAGCCTTAAACATCAACCCAACTCAGAAGCTGCAAAGCAGTATTACACACAGCTAAAGGCTAAGGTCCAACAAAAAACCTGGGACCTAAAGAACAGGTGGTGGATGGAGAAAGCACAAGAGATACAGCAGCTGGCCGACAGCCATGATGTGCAAGGATTCTTCACCGCAGTCAAGGTCACATACGGACCAAACTCCCAAGGCCCCACCCCACTCGTGGCCAAGAACAGGGAAACACTAATCAAGGACACTGAGGCAGTCAGTGTCCGCTGGAAGGAACAATTCGAAGATCTCCTCAACCGAGACTTTGCCTTTGACTCGAGTGTTCTCGAGTCCATTCCGCAGCATGCTACCTACCACCACCTCAGTGAGACCCTAAAACTGCATGAGGTAGAAAAGGCCATAAGACAGCTAAAAAACCAGGGTACAGGAGCGGATGGAATCCCTGCTGAGGCACTGAAGTATGGCAGAGAGGCACTACTGGCGCGAATACACGACCTCATCTCTCTCATCTGGAGGGAGGAGAGCATGCCGGGAGATCTTAGAGATGCAGTGATCGTGACCATCTTTTAAAAAGGGAACAAGTCCTACTGCGGCAACTACAGAGGAATCTCCCTGCTATCAACCACTGGGAAAGTCGTCGCTCGAGTCTTCCTCAACCGTCTTCTCCCCGTGGCCGAGGAACTCCTCGCGGAGTCGCAGTGCGGATTTCGTCCCCTCCGGGGCACAATTGACATGATTTTTGCAGCGCGACAGCTGCAGGAAAAATGCAGGGAACAGAACCAGCCCTTATACATGGCCTTCTTTGACCTTACAAAGGCCTTTGACACTGTCAGCCGCGAGGGTCTACGGAGCATCCTCCTCCGTTTCAGATGCCCCCAAAAGTACGTCACCATAGTCCGCCTGCTCCACGACGACATGCAAGCTGTGATCCTTACCAACAGATCCATCACACACCCAATTCATGTCCGGACTGGGGTCAAGCAGGGCTGCGTCATTGACCCAACCGTCTTCTGAATCTGCCTCGCTGCAATGCTCCACCTCACAGTTGATAAGCTCCCCGCTGGAGTGGAACTAAACGACAGAACCAGTGGGAAGCTGTTCAACTTTCACCGTCTCCAGGCCAGGTCCAAGACCACCCCAACCTCTGTCGTCGAGCTACAGTACGCGGATGACGCCTGCGTCTGCACACACAGGCTGAACTCCAGGACATAGTCGACGTATGAAAGCATGGGCCTTACGCTAAACATTAGTAAGACAAAGGTCCTCCATCAGCCTGTCCTCGCCGCACAGCACTGCCCCCCAGACATCAAGATCCACAGCGAGGTCCTGGACAACGTGGACCACTTCCCCTATCTCGGTAGCCTCCTATCAACAAGAGCAGGCATTGACGACGAGATCCAACACCGCCTCCAGTGCGCCAGTGCAGCCTTCGACCGCCTGAGGAAAAGTGTGTTTGAAGATCAGTCCCTCAAAACTGTCACCAAGCTCATGGTCTACAGGGCCATAGTAATAGCCGCCCTCCTGTATGGCTCAGAGACGTGGACCATGTACAGTAGACACCTCAAGTCGCTGGAGAAATACCACCAGCGATGTCTCCGCAAGATCCTGCAAATCCCCTGGGAGGACAGAAGCACAAACATTAGCGTCCTCGTCCAGGCCAACATCGCCAGCATTGAAGCACTGACCACACTTGGTCAACTCTGCTGGGCTGGCCACATAGTTCGCATGCCAGACACGAGACTCCCAAAGCAAGCGCTCTACACGGAACTCGTCAACGGCAAACGAGCCAAAGGCGGGCAGAGGAAACATTGCAAGGACACTCTGAATGCCTCCCTGATAAAGTGCGACATCCTCACTGACACCTGCGAGTCTTTGGCCACAGACCACCCTAAGTGGAAGAAGTGCATTCGGGAGGGCGCTGAGCTCCTCGAGTATCGTCGCCGAGAGCATGCAGAAATCAAGCCCAGACAGCGGAAGGAGCATGCAGCAAACCAGGCTCCGTGCCTACCCTTTCCCTCAACAACTATCTGTCCCACCTGTGACAGAGACTGTGGTTCTCGTTTTGGACTGTACAGCCACCTAAGAACTCATGCTAAGAGTGGAAGCAAGTCTTCCTCAATTCCGAGGGACTGCCTATGATGATGATGGTACATTATTCTACCCTCGAGGCACTAATAATAAATAATAATAATATTACATCATGCAATATACACTGTAACAGCTCTGCGGATGACCCTCCTGGTTGGTTTAATACTGAGCCGCACTTACCAGTCGGCCCAAGATTCGATCCCTGGTCTGTCCTGAGTTACTGATCTCTCTGGGGACGCAATTAGGATGCTAAAATTAACTGTTGTTCGTCTGGGCTAGAAAGGTGAAAAACCAGCCACGAATGTCATTCCAGATTGCTATCTCATGACTGCTATCACATAAATGCAAATTGTTGCTTTGTTATTGAAGAATTTTGAGCCCATTCATTGAGATTGGAAAGTAATATAAGGGAAACAATCAATAGACTCTTCAGAAGTAGGGAGTGGAAAACAGTGAGGACACCTATCTCTCACAGGTGATGAACAGTTTTTTAATAAAATCAGGGATATCCAATTTTTATGATTTTGGGAAGACTGCCAGAGGTACACAAGGAGTACTGCCCATAAAAGAATGCTTATGGTATGATATCTGATATAAAATGCAGTGCTGGAAAAGTTTGTTCACTTTTGGATCCTGGTGAATGAGCAGAGTTCTTAAAAAATATATCTAAAATTTGACTTAAGTATTCTGGTGCAGCAGCCTAATGTTAGCACTGAAGCTTGGTCAATTTTCAGAGTAGAAAATTGAATTTTAGCACCGAATTTTATATTTAATCGTGGGAGAAGGCAGTGCCTATATTAAAAAAAACATGAATTGTCTTCAAGATGATAATATATGGGGAAGGGGTGTGTCCAGTGTGAAGGCAGCTGAAGCACAGGCACAAGCAGAGCACTCAAACCCTAACGGTAAAAGCACAAACGGCTGGTGAGAGTCAGTGAGGGCCTCAGGGGTCGGGGGGAAAGAGGGGAAGACTGGAGAATGGGATTGAAGGGGGAGACTGGGGGTTCAGGGGATGAGCGGAGCAATGGGGGTCAGTAGATGGGGAGACTGGGGAATAGGGGTCAGAGAGAGAGGGATAATAAGGATCAAGGAGAGGGTAATGGGGTCAGACAGAGAGGGGAAATAGAGGTCAGGAGGAGGGAAATTGGTTCACTGAGAGGGGGATAGGGGTCAGGAAGAGGGAATGGGGTTTGAAGAGAGGGGGAAACCCAGAGGGCTGTAGATGGTTAGTTGATGAGTATATTCAAGACTGAGATCGATAGATTTTTGGGCACTAAAAGAATCAAGGGATATGAAGATGGGGCGGGAATGTGTAATTGATGTAAAAGTTCAACTATGATCTTATTGAATGGCTCGAGGGACCATATTGCCTACTCCTGCTTCTGTTTCTTATCTTCTTGCGTTCTTATATTTTAAGTGATTTTAAACGTTTTTTAAACCCTGTGCTTTTTGGGTGCCGTATGAATAGTGGGCAAGACCAGCAGTTGTTTACATTGTAATCTGTACAGTGGCAATGGGGGCAATTTTAACCCAATTCATCCATTGGGAAACTGAGGGAACCGATTGCAAAGCTGGATTTACAATCTCCCGATTTAATGCTCCATTGAAGTAAACTGTAGGTTAAAATTGCCCCCAATTTATCAATTACTGAGCATCGTGACACCCTTTAAATGTTTAAAGCTATAATAGTTCATTTTCCACTACAAATTTTTAATATAGTCAATGCGTTTGATATTTGAATATTTTATATCCTCTGCTTTCTTTTTCTATTCTGAAATGAACACAGATAGCTTATAAAATGAATCCAGTGAAGAAAAATAAAACGTAAACTAACCTGAGGAAGGTTCCAAAACATGGCAACTTGTATAGTGTCAGCTAATATAAAAACACTTGGCGAGAACCTCCACTTTTGAGTTTCTCGCTCAAAAATAGGCATTATTTCCATTGTGGGCATTAAAAAAGGATTTTCAGATCGCTGACTTCTCGCCCATTCTCAAAATACCTAGTTTACATTTTTGAAAATGGGCGTTACCGCGTGCGATATCAAATGGGCGGTAGCGTTAAATTTTTCTGACCTTCTGCCGTAAAGTGTGACCGTCCTTAGCAACGGCATGGCAACGCTCGATTCCTGCGATTCAGAAGGTCAAGGGTCACCATGACATGCGCAGAAGAGGAGACAGAGAGAGAGGGAGCTCAGAGGCACTGAAAGCCTGTGTGACTGTGGTGTGTCCTTGTTTGGCTGTTGTGGGAGGAACGCCGGAGATTCACCAGCAGTAAAAAGTCCACTAAGCACCAAGAACATAGTTGGCACTGAGTTTTTGTCCAACAAATAACATATAAAATGGAAGGGATGGAGGAGGCCCTGGAGCTGGTAGCCTGGAACACTGGTGGCAGAGAGCTCCCAGTGGTCCCGGAGTGCCGCACTGCACCCCAAGGTGATGCAGCCCCATTGCCATCCGCACATGAGAGCCAGCAGCAACATCTTACTTATGGCTCGGAGCACACTCCCACCTCGGGACCGTCCTCTCCCGTATCCGTCCAAGCAGCGCTTCGGCCGTCACCCCCCCACCCCACCAATGAAGCATCGCCTGAGGACCTCCTCGGCCAGGCGGCTTGGAGTCAGGAGGGTAAGGGTAAGGGGTAGAGGTGGGGAGGAGAAGCGGCGGGGGGGGGGGGGGTGGAGGGGGCGGGGGGGGAGGGAAGGGTTGGTTTGGACAGAAAAACGGATGATTTTTAAGGAAACCTTGCAGCACATTGGCTCAGATAGCTGCACCATTACACACTGGTGATTCCTTAACATCAAAGGGTATAATCACACTTAACTTCAATCAACTTAAACTGTCACTAAGGTGATGCCCACCATTGAAGTATGACCTACACAACCAGCAGTGTGTGAGCCTTGTACATAAAACTAACATTCTTTCAGGCAAAGCGACCATTGATGAGCTCATGATGTAAGGCTCCTGCAGCTATCATGCCACCATGGACCCTTTCATGCGGTCTACAGGAGGCGGGGGCATCAGCCTGATTGTCTGGCCCGATGTCAGCGTCCACTTCCTCCTCCTCCTCCTCTTCCTCTCTCTGGTGAGGTGGGCTGTCAGGCTCATCAGGCAATTCTTGTCCCCTCCTGATAGCCAAGCTGTGCAGCGTCGAGCAGACCACCACGAGCAGGCTACCTGCTCAGGGTGGTATTGGAGCTTGCCTCCTGAGTGGTCTAGGCATCTGAAGTGCTGCTTCAGCACTCCAATGGTTTTCTCAATGATATTGCGGGTTGCTCTGTGGCTCTCGTTATATCATCTCTCGGCCTCGGTGTGGGTGTCACGCAGGGGGGTCATCAGCCAGGTGGCGAGGCCATATCCTTTGTCCCCAAACATCCAGCATTGACCTTGTGGCTCATTTGTTTAACAGTCAGATACAGTGCTCTCACGCAGGATGTGCGCATCATGGATGCTGCCCGGAAATTGAGCATTCACAGCCAGTATAATTTACTGGTGGTCAACATCCAGCTGGACATTCAGGGAGTGGAATCCCTTGCGGTTCCTAAAAACCTCAGCATCCTGAAAAGGTGCCCTCATTGCAATGTGCGTACAATCTATTGCTGCCTGCACCTTGGGGAAGTTTGTAATTCTGGAGAAACTCTGTGTCTCCCTGGTCATAGGGAAGCTGATCAAGTCCCTTCAGTGTGCGTACAGAGCTTCAGTGAACTGTCAAATGCAGCGATATGTGGCATGCTGAGAAAGTCTGCAAATGTCGCCAGCTGTGGCCTGAAAAGACCCCGAGGCATAGAATGACAGTGCCATGGTGACTTTGACCTCGACGGACAGTGCAATTCTGATGGTGCTGGCAGGTTGCAGATCTGCCCTTATCAGCTGACATATGTCAGTAATAATCTCTTTGTGGAAGCGCCTTCTCTGAAGGCAGGTGATGTCGGGCAAGTCGAGAAAAGAATGCTTCTCCTTGTACTTGCGGGGATGTAATGTCTGGTCCTCCTCATCTGTCTGCCACTTTGTTCATTGGGCACATAATGCAGTGCAGTGTTCCTTCGGCGATGTCAAATCTGCTGCATGTATTTGGTCAGTAAGAGGGTGAGAAAGGATAGGTGGCATTACAGTAGTTCTGTTTTCCACCGAATGCACACAAACAAGGAATATCCCGACAAACACACCTCTTGAATTCCAATCAGTCACAGTATGGCCAAGATGTTTTTAGAGATGTTCACATCAACTCCAACGACCTGCAGAGTACATCCGAACTTCGCCGAGGTTGAAGCACAGCAGCCTTTTAAAGGACACGACACGTGATCTACAACAAGGTGTCCATAATGCTGTGATTCATCCCGGTTAGTTCCACTTTTTGTGGCCGTTTTTTTGAGCGAGCAACATTTTGGGGTGCAATATGTGCAAGGTGGTGAAATTGTCGATGGGCGATCTCCATGGCCGCTAGTTTGGGTCAATATGGTCTTTACAACAAAAAACAGTCGCTGGGCGTTAATATTGAATCTCAGTGTTAAATCCATGCGGCAAGTAACGCCGGACGATATTATGGGCATTGAATTCGCCCATTTTGCTGATTCCACCCAAAAAAAGTGGGCGGGCAGTAATATTTTTTTTCTGCATTAAGCCCATGGGGAAAGTAACGCTCGGCGATAAGATTCTGAAAAATGCCCGTCTGTTTCCATTTTGTGCCAAAATGGGCGATATATGGGCGTTATACGCCATTTCAGCAGTAAAATAGGCATTAAGTGGGCGTTAAGCAGGCAAAAAAATGGAGGTTCTAGCCCACAGTATTACATTGGATAAATGGCACAGAAACAGGCCATTTGGCCCAACCAGTTAATAACGGCGTTCATGCTCCACTCGAGCCTCCTCCTGTCTTTCCTCATCTAAATCTATCCACATAAACCTTGTGATATCTTCACAGAGCACAGCACACACAGCTCCTAACATGGCAGGTAGCTCTCTCGGAAGCCTCCGGAATCTGCGTGGTTCTGTTTATTATTAACTCAGCAGTTGCAGTACACAATACTTCCACATCCACAGTATGGAGCTACAAATATTACAAGTTTACAGACATTACACTGCGCCCTCCTGAATGAAGAAGTTATTACAACAAACATCATACATAACTTTCATGTTTATACATAACACAGGATATAAACTTTTTTTTCATATTTACAAATTTAACTTTACCACTTGTTTTCTGTTTCGAAGAGGATACCTTCGCTCTCAAACAGAACCTTCCAAACCTGGTGTCGATTTCACACTCATTCGAGGCTCATCCTGAGGAATGTTTTCCTCCACGGAATTTCCTTGATTTTCATTTGAACTCACTCTAACTTCAGGCTCTTTGTTTTCCTGACTCGGACTCAGACTTTCATTCTGATTCTCTCCTGAATTTATTTCCAGTACATTGGATTTAGGATTTGCTACTGGTATATCAAAACTATCTGATGAGTCAGAAATAATTGAATCATTCCCACCTTCAACTCCTTCCATGTCTGTAGGTAAAATATGATCAATATGAACAAACCTAACCCATCCATTATCAAACATCTTTACCAAATATGTGCGAGGACCACATATCTTCACCACTCTTCCTGGTAACCACTTTAACCATTTATGGTGATGGTTCTTCACTCTCACCTTCTGGTTTAATTTCACACTTCTCTCTTTTACTCTACCTCTATCATGATTCTCTTTCTGTCTTAATTGTGTCTCTTCTACGGACTGTGCCAAATTTGGCTTTAACAACGAGAATCTGGTTCGTGGCTGTCATTTGAGAAACAACTCTGCTGGTGTTCTACCAGTAGTTGTATGAGGAGTATTTCGATATGTAATCAAAAAATTAGCCAATTTGTGATCCAATGACAACTGTCGTTTCCTTGGATTTGGATCTAACATTTGTTTTATGAGGGCAAGTTTTACAATTTGTACAGTGCGCTCTGCTGCAACATTCGAAGCAGTTTGGTATGGTGGAACCTTGGTATGTTTCACACCATTTTAGCTTGTGAATTGTGCAAATTCTTCTGAACGAAATTGAGGTCCAATATCCGAAACAATTTCTTCAGGGAGGCTAAATGAAGAAAATAATTTTCGTAACATGTCCAATGTTTTACTTGTTGTTATTTTCCACATTGGAAACACGTCAACCCACTTCGAATGGCTATCAATCACAATGAACAATTGTTGTCCTTCAAACTCAGCAAAATCAATATGTAGCCTTTGCCACACCCTGGGAGGCCATTTCCATGGCTGTAATGGTACTGGTGGTGGTTGCTTGCTTACCAATTGACATGTCGTACACTGACTCACGATGTACTTTATATCTTTACCAAGACCTGGCCACCGTAAATAACTGCGTGCAAAACTCTTGGTCAAGCACATTCCCAGGTGCTGGTCATGGAGGTCTCCTAATAATTTGGACCTGAATTTATTTGGTATAACCACTCTTGCACCCCACATGATACAATCTTTATCGACTGATAATTCATTCCTACGAATGAAGAATGGATGTGTATCTTTGTCTGTTACCTGGTTTGGCCATCCATTTTCAATATATTCATACACCTTTGACATCACTGGGTCACATTTGGTTGCTCTACCAATCTCTTCAGCTGTGACTGGCAGTTCATCAATGTATGAAAAATAAAACACTTCTTCCCTATCGGGTGTAACTTGTGATGGGGAAGGCAATCTAGACATTGCATCAGCATTACTGTGATCAGCTGATCGTCTGTATTCAATATCATATGTATATGCTGACAAAATCAAAGCCCATCTCTGCATTAGGGCTACATCTAATGTTGGAACTGGGGACTTTGGATGGAGGATTGCTGTTAAGGGCTTATGATCCGTAACGATGGTAAACTTATGACCATTCAAGTATTTGTGAAACTTCTTGACCTCAAAAATTAATGCCAAAGCTTCCCTTTCAATTTGCGCATAATTACTCTCACTTGCACTGAGAGTGCGTGAAGCAAAAGCAATTGGTCTCTCCTCCCCACTACTTAATACATGAGAGATCACTGCCCCAACTCCATACGGAGAGGCATCACATGCTACCTTGATCTCCTTAGATACGTCATAGTGAACTAATATGGTCCCCTTTACCAATTCGCTTTTACACTCCATGAATGCTGTATCACATTCTTTTGACCAACTCCAATGGACCTGTTTTCTCAGTAATTCATTCATTGGATGTAGTACTGTGGCCAAATTTGGTTGGAACTTCTCATAATAGTTCAAAAGACCCAAGAATGAACGAAGTTCGGTGACATTCCTGGGAGTGGGTGCATTTCTAATTGCATCCAATTTTTCCATGGTTGGATATAAACCATATTTTTCTACTCTATACCCTAAGTACTCCACTGAGTTTTTAAATAACTCACACTTACGAGCAGCCATTCATACTCTGTGCTTCTCTAGTCGTTTGAGGACTTCATTCAATATGTTATTATGAATTTGCCTATTTGGTGCTGAAATTAGTATGTCATCCAAATAACATACTACCCTTTCAATACCTTGCAAAATCTGGTTCATCACCCCTTGGAATATGGCAGGGGTGGAAGACACTCCAAACGGTAGCCTATTAAATTGATATAGGCCTAGATGAGTATTTATAGTCAAACATGATTTGGACTCCTCATATAGTTCAAGCTGTAAGTAGGCATTCGTAGGATCCAGTTTTGAGAAGATCTGACCACCTGTCAGTGTTGTGAACAAATCTTCTATATTTGGCAATGTATTGGGGACATTACCCTCTAGAACCAGGTTTACGGTTACTTTATCACCACACAATCTTACCTTACCATCGGACTTAGGTACAACAACAATGGGTGCAGCCCAATTACATCGATCTATCTTACAAATAATGTTCTCAGTCTCTCGTCTTTTGAGTTCTTGCTCAACTTTCTCCTTGGGTGCATATGGTACTGAACGTGGCTTGTAGTAAACCGATCTAGCGTCTTTCTGTACCCTGACACTTGCCTTGAAGCCTTGGATCGGACTGCCCGATTCGCAGAACACCTTCAGATACTTCTTGATAACCTCATCCGTTGATTAAAATCTCGCTTCCACACAGAAAATCTTACTCCAGTCCAGCTTCAGTGAGCTCAACCAATTTCTTCCTAGTAAGGCAGATTTGTCTTCCTTCACTACTATTAGAGGCAAGTTCTGAAATTGGTCTTTATATTTCATCGGTACGGTCTTACGACCTACCACAGGAATTTTCTCTCCCGAGTAGCCTTACAGCTCTATCTTGGATTTCTCCAGTTGGAAATCACGCAATTTGTCGAGGTACATCGACTCCGGTACTACACTCACGGATGCACCCGTGTCAATTTCGATTGGTATCTTGAATCCCGCAACATCTATGTGGATTTTGATGCTTTCTGAATCGCTGTCCGTTAACCTCATGGTCCTGATGACGTGTACCTCTAACATCTCCTCGTCCTGTTGTTGTTCTTCCAAGCTATATAGTCTCTTGGGATTTCTATAACTTCCATAACTTCCTTCTGATCGCATCAGTTTTCACCCCACAAACAAAACGATCCCGTAATGCTCGGTTTTGAAAGTTTCCAAAATGACAGTGCATCGATAGCTTTTTTAATGCTACGATGTAATCACTGATAATTCATCAGTCTTTTGATTCTGAATCCCAAAACGATAGCTTTCAGCAGTTTCTAACGGTTTGGAGTTATAGTGCTGCTCCAGCTTCATTAAAATCTCTTTAAGCGTTGTGTCCTTTGACTCATCAGGCACAAGCAGATTTACAAGTTTTTCGTACAATGCCAGACCCGCCACCGATAAGAAGATCGCTTTCTTACGTTCCAACACAGCCTGGTTCTGGACTGCATTGTCTGGAACTTCGATTATGTTATTTGCAGTGAAATACATTTCTAGCCGATCCACATACACTTTAAAATATTCCCGATCGTGTCTATATTCCCACAAATGTCCGATTACACCTGCCATTTTAATCTCTAGCTGTTCACACCATGTGTTGTGTTTTACCTCGGATTTTTGTAGCTTTTTCCAATGACACAAACTTCCAAAGTCTCTCTGTCGGCTGGCTGAATCCTTCACCAGCAAAATTTAAGCCTTAAATCATCTGAAAAAATCCCATCTCACCGCCAAATGTGATATCTTCACAGAGCACAGCACACACAGCTCCTAACATGGCAGGCAGCTCTCTCGGAAACCTCCAGAAACTGCCTGGTTCTGTTTATTATTAACTCTGTAGTTGCAGTACACAATACGTCCACATCCATAGTGTGGAGCTACAAACATTAGAAGCTTACAGATATTAACACCCTCTATTCCCTTCTCCCTCATATGCTTGTCTAGCCTCCACTTAAATGCATTTATACCATTCGCTTCAACCATTCCCTGTGGTAGCGAGTTCCACATTCCCACCACTCCTTGGGTGAAGAAGTTTCTTCTGAATTCCCGATTGTATTTTGTGGTGACAATCTTATACTGATGGTCTCTAGTTATGCTCTTCCCCACAAGTGGAAACATTCTGGGACCGAAATTCATCGTCCCGGAAAGGACAGCTACCACGGGGTTTGGGCAGCCGATCGAAAAAATTGAATTTCCCTCCCCGTGCCATATTCAGATCGGGGGGCATTTGAGCAGTGCGCACTTTTGCCGGAAAAGCAGCCTGGACAGCGATTTAAACCAACAAAAAGGTAGGACTTCTTCAGGCAGTGCCCCCACGAGATATTCGAATTGGTGCTCGAAAGCAACACCGCTGGAGTTTTGCCATGATCAGGGCCCTTTGGTAGGGAAATAGTTTAATTAATTTTAATGTTTTTATTTCAGATTCCATCATCCACAGTATTTAGCTTTTCATATAGTTTTATTAATTATTAGTGTTTTTATGTCAGATTCCATCATCCGTAGTATTTAGCTTTTCATTTAGCTTTATTAATTGTTTTGGCTCCATTATACCTGCTAAATGCTTCTCAGAGGTTTGCACATACTTTGTTCAACTTTCAGGTCTGACTCTTTAGTTGAGCCCTGTGGGCTGCAGAGACCTGCTTGGCAGGGTTCACCCTGAGGATGGGAGGAGTGTTGGGAGGGCGAAACTTGGTACACCTGCTCAGAAGCAGGGTGACACCTCCATATATGTGAGGATGCACCCTCCCAGGAGGCTCCTAGCCAGTCTGCACCTGGCCCTTCCAGGATGGTGATAGGTCGATGCCTCCTAGCTCTGGGGCGAAGGGGATACTCCTCCTCCTCCTCCTCCTGCACCTCCTCCTCCTCCTCCTCCTCAGGTGGTACTGCTGGCTCAACCTTCAATGGCTGTCCCCCCATAATGGCCAGGTTGTGCAGCATGCAGTAGACCACGACGATTATGGAGACCTATTGAGGAGAGTACTGCAAGGTGCCACCAGAGCGGTCCAGGCACCGGAACCTCTGCATAACAATGCCTATGCATTGCTTGATGATGCTCCTGATGGCACAATGAGCGTCATTGTATGCATGCTCTGCCGCTGTCCTGGGGTTCCGCAGTGGAGTGAGCAGCCAAGTGGTCCCCAAGTAGCCAACCGCAATTCTGATTCAGGCCGGTGAAGACGGCGGGCACACTGGTCTGGTGCACAATGAACGAACCATGGCTGCTGCCTCCCTTGCCCGCTGCCTGACTGCACAGTGCCTTCTCCTGCATGCCACCCTGCTTCTGACCAGGTGTACCAGGTGTTGCCCTGCCAACACTCCTCCCATCCTCACGGTGAACCCTGCCAAACAGGTCTCTGCAGCCCACAGGACTCCACTAAAGAATCAGACTTGAAAGTTGTACAAAAGCTTGTGAAAATCTCTGAGCAGCACTCAACAGGTTTAATGGAGTCAAAACAATTAATAAAACTATTTCAAAAGCAAAATACTGCGGATGCTGGAATATGAAATAAAAACACTAATGGCCCTGAAATCCTGTTCCTCTGCTTCCCACGGGCGCTCGACAGAAAATGTTAAAAAAGTTGCACACCGACCTTTTCCTGCTGTGCCCACCAATGATCCCGGTCCTGAGGCCTCCTCTCCCTGTGCAACGGAGCACATGCACATCTGGATGCCCGTATGCTGGAGCTGGAGTCACATGGCACTGGACAGCCAATCCAGGTACAATATTTTCTCATTCTTAATTATGGGAACTCCGTAAGGAGTTTTCTTTATTATGATTGAGAAACACTCCCTCAAACACCCAAACACAAATAAAAAGTAGAAAAAATACATCACATATTTAAGATTAATTTAAATTAAAGTTAATAAATATCTCAGAAAAAAATAATATTTTTACGATTTTTTAATTATGGTTTAAAATAAACTTACCTCAGTGGGCAGGGTTTTTAACATTAAAATATGTTTTTCAAATTTTATCTTACAATGTTTTTGTATGTTTTAAAACTCTTACACTGGAAAAAGTAGGCTATGCGTCTGCTTTTACTAGGTGCAAGAGTTTTCAGGACATTCTGGGCTGGGCTGCGAATGTCCTGGATGTGGGGATATGGAAGATCTGTCAAGCCAAAGCTTGACAGATCGGAAAAGGCAATTTTCGGCGCATGCGCATTGTGTGCCGAAAACCGGCTTTTGCAATGCCTTCCCGGGTCCGTACGCACTCCGTACGGACCCGGGAACGCCACAATTTCAAGGCCATGACAAAACAAAACAATTTCCCTATCAAACGGACCTGTTTGCGGCAAAACTCCAGCAGTGTCGCGCTCCTGCACCAACTGGAAAACCTTGTGGGGGCACTGTCGAGAAAAATCTTACCTTTTTAATCACTGAAGTTTGCTGTCCTGGTCACTTTTTAGTGGCCCGCATGCTGCTGAGGTCACCGCTGGAAACCTTCCTTTACAGTAGCTTCAACGCGCTGTTTCCGGCGGAGGTGCGCACCGCTCAAGTCCCCCCTGAGCGGAAAATGGCTCGGGGAGGGAAAACACTCAACCGCGGTGGCCGATCGATTTTTTCAATCGGCCACCCAAACCCCACGGTAACCGTCGGCCTCATGACTCCTCATCCTTTCCTGATATATATATATACCCTCGCATTGCTGGTCTCATCCTTGTAAATCTTCTCTGCATCTTCTCCAGTGCCCCTTTATTATTTTTATAATATGGCAACCAGAACTGTATGCAGTACTCTAAGTGTGGTCTAACCAAGGTTCGATACAGGTTCAGCATAACTTCCCTACTTTTCAATTCTATACCTCTAGAAATAAACCCTAGTGCTTGGTTTGCTTTTAAATGGTTTTGCTAACCTGTGTCGCAACTTTTAGTGATTTGTGTATTTATACTCCAAAATCCCTTTCTTCCTCGACCCACCCAGACTCGCACCCTCCAAGTAATAAGTGACCTCCCTATTCTTCCTACCAAAATATAATACCTCACATTTATCTGTGTTGAACTTCATTTGCCAATTATTTGCCCATTCTGCAAGTGTATTCATGTCCTCCTGTAAATTGTTGCAGTCCTCCTCAGTATTGACTATCGCCCCCAATTTGGTGTCATCCGCAAATTTAGAAATTGCGCTTTTGATTCCAAAGTCTATTTCGTTAATATAAATTGTGAACAACAGTGGTCGCAGCACTGATCCTTGTGGAACACCACTACCCACCTTCTGCCACAGTGAATAGCTAATTTTTACCTCTACTCTCTGCTTTCTGATTTGAAACCAGATAGCTATCCATTCTGCTGCTTATCCTCTGACTCTGCATTCTCTGACCTTGTTTATCAGTCTATTATAGGGCACCTTATCAAAGGCCTTTTGAAAATCTAGATCAATTACATCTACTGCATTACCATTGTTTACTCTCTTTGAACCTCTGCAAAAGGTTCAGAGATTGGTCAAGCAAGACTTTCCCTTTTGAAGTTCATGCAGACTATTCATTATTATATATTTGGTTTCCAGATTGGAAAAATGAACTGATGGTTAGGCATACAGACAGAGGACATAAATATCCAATCATATGTTGCCACCGACTTTATTACATCATGATCATAGTCTCAGAATAAGGGGCCCCTTAAAACTGAGATGAGGAAACGTTTATTTTCTCTGAGGGTTGTAAATCTATGGAATTCTTTGCCCCAGAGAGCTGTGGAGGCTGGGTCATTGAATATATTTAAGGCAGAGATGGACAGATTTTTGAGCGATAAGGGAATAAAGGGTTATGGGGAGTGGGCAGGGAAGTGGAGCTGAATCCATGATCAGATCAGCTGTGATATTATTAAATGGCGAAGCAGGCTTGAGGGGCCAAATGGCCAACTCCTGCTCCTATTTCTTATGTTCTCATGTTCTTATGCTGATCAAATTGAAAGTGTTATTTCCAAGGACCAATGGCATAATGGACAAATTTGTGTAGTGTATGGAGAATGCAAATGAGGGCAAATGGCTGGCGTGAATTCAATGCCGCTGTGCAGAGACTGAAAAGTATGGTGTGCACTGACAGCCAGCGACCAGAGTGAAAAAGGCACATAAAGGTTGAAATTCTGTCCCTGGTGCTTTGGTGGTGCAAGTGCATTTTGTGCTACTGATGTATGGAGGGGACTTCCCTGGGTTTTCCACTGTTCCTTAGTTTAGATAGAGTTAGCACACTCCCAGTATAATTCATATAATGCAGCAGAGCAGAAATGTGCTGGTGCAGATTCTTAGGCCCCGCGCTTCCTGCTGCTGGCAACATTTGAAATTGGGCATTTTGCTGAGGTGAGGCAGGAAATTGCTACTACCAGGGAGGAGGAAGGGCAGCCCATGCCAAGCAAAGGCTTTGAATCATAGGGTCAAACAGTGAAACCAAACAACAGTGCGACATCAATAAACTAAAAACAGCAACAAAATAAAAAGGACAAATTTTATCAGAAATGTTAAAACTATAGCTGGTTACTTTATGACCACAGGAATGTAGTTTTCTCCAAATTTTGAAGGTGCACAAAGTTGCAAAGGAATTCCCAGGGCAACAAGGTCACACACTTCTCAGATCCCCAAATGAATGCTATGATGAGACTTGTGCCACCAGAGCAGTGCAAGGCTCCGATGGCTCAAGTGTATGTCCAACGAGAAGACCAGGTAAATGAGGTGTACTGATGCTAACCCCAGGTGTCTGCTTCCTCTGTGCCCACTGCATGTCTGCACCACTGGCATAGGGTCGGCCGGGGGTGGGGGGGGAAGAAGAGAGAGGATCGGGGCCGGCCTCATCATCATCATTGAGGAGGGGTGGGGAGGCCTAGGAAGGCCTCATGGTGGGGTCTCCGATAGCATGAGGTGGGTTAGACAGTGGGCCTGGATCCAGGAGGTATGTATAAATGCAATTTTACAATTATGCAAATAAACTGAAATTATATAGGGCCCTGGTGAGACCACATCTTGAGTACTGTGGGCAGTTTTGATCTCCTTACCTAAGGAAGGATATACTTGCCATTAAGGGACTGATTCCTGGGATGGGGGGATTGTCCTATGAGGAGTGATTGAGTAGACTGGGCCTCTATTCTCCCGAGTTTAGAAGAATGAGAGGCGATCTCATTGAAACATACAAAATTCTCACAGGGCTTGACAGGGTAATTGCAGGGAGGATGCTTCCCCTAGCTGGGCAGTCTAGAACCAGGGTGTTACAGTCTCACAATAAGGGGTCAGCCATTTAGGACTGAGATGAGGAGAAACCTCTTCACTCAGAGGGTGATGAATCTTTGGAATTCTCCACCCAGAGCTGTGGAAGCTCAGTCTTTGATTATATTCAAGACAGAGATCGATAGATTTTTGGATATTAAGGGAATCAAGGGATATGGGGATAGTGCAGGAGAGCGGAGTTGAGATAGAAGATCAGCCATGATCTCACTGAATGGTGGAGCAGGCTCGAGGAGCCAAATGGTCTACTCTGGCTCCTATTTCTAATGTACTTTTGGATGCAGCAGTCCCCGCCTCTGTTTATCTTCCAGGTTTCACAAATTGTCCACATGCAATTAAATTCAAAATAGAGAGGATAAATTATTTAAATTGAAGTAAGGCAGGTTGGTTGCCCCCCGCCCCCACGCCAGCCCCCACCCCCACCCCATCCTGCCTCTGGTAAAACCGGAAGTGGGCAGATTAGAGGCAGGATCAGGTCGGGAATCCCATTTTTAACATGTTAACTGCCCCCACGCTCCAAACCTACCCAATCTTTAGAGGAAAATTCCGGCTTATGATGTTTGAGACATTAGTCCATAGTGAATCTATATCACAGCTTGGACGCACTGTAAGGATCATTGAATAGTGATCACTATATTTTTGTTCCTTAAGTTACATATTCTATAAATGACTATATCTGCCGATAGGATAATTGGAGTTATTCTCACCAAAGTCCAAAAATTAGAATATAAGAACATAAGAAATAGGAGCAGGAGTAGGGCATTTGACCCCTCAAGCCTGCTCCGCCATTCAATAAGATCATGGCTGATCTTCTACCTCAACTCCTTGACTGCACGATCCCCATATCTCTTGATTACCTTAATATCCAAAAATCTATCAAAAATTTGTAGTTTCTGCTTAAAGTAATGAAACTTTCATTGTGGTTACAGAGAAGGGCAGAGCCACACGGAAAATTGGAAACACGTATATGTAACCAGATAAGATTAGAATGTCCCAGCACTGAGTGAAGAGATGGAGCCACAACATTTTCAGGTATCCCAGACAGCCACCTAAAACAGACATTAGGCACTTTAAGTGAAGGATCTATCACCTGCTTTAACTCACATCTGCTAAATACAATTTTGCAGAGCAACAGCCACCAAAAGGTAATTTGAAAAAAAATGTTTATCTTTAAATTGTTCCTGCAGAGCCAGGAAGAGCAGGAATGCTTTCCTGACTCCACAGTATCCTGATCGACCTCCATGCTGGCAACCCTATTGCCACTCCACCCCTCCCATTGGACATACCATCTGGCCGCTGCTGGCGAGGCAAGAGGCAGAATAATCATTGCTTCAAATGAGCAAGCTTCCTGTGGAGATGCAATCGGCACTGACAGCTCATCCAATTAATATTAATATGGCCCAATGTCGACTGGCCTTGGGCCTCAGTTTCAGCACAAGTTGTAGCCTCATCGCTGCCTTTTAGGCCCCAAAAGGTGCCGACAAGTTTAGACTCCACTCTATCCAGAATATAGATGAAGATTTCTCTCAAATTATAAAAGCAAAAAACTACACTGTTTCTCTGGAGATATCTAATTCAGATCTATTCTAGAGGGTTATGAATTATTCAGTGTATTCAAACACAGTGAGGGATTGGACATTTTTTACTTTCAATGTATTTAATAATTGAAACATACAAAATTCTTAAGGGGCTTGACAGGGCAAATTCTGGGAAAATGTTTCCCCTGGCTGGGGAATCTAGAACATGGGGTCACAGTTTCAGAAGAAGGGGTCAGCCATTTAGGACTGAGATGAGAAGAAATTTATTTTCACAAAGGGTTGTGAATCTTTGGAATTCTCTACCCCTGAGAGCTATGGATGCTCAGTCATTGAATATATTCAAGTTAGAGGTCGATAAATTTTTGGGAACTAAGGGAATTAAGTGATATGGGGATAGTGCGGGAAGGTGGAGTTGAGGTAGAAGATCAGCTGTAATCTTGTTGAATAGCAGAGCAGGCTTGAAGGACCAAATTACCTACTCCTGCTCCTAATTCTTATGTTCTTATGAAAATAGGAGGTGGATTTTCACCTTGCCACCTGGTGATATGGATCAGCCGCCCATTATCGAAACCACCTGCTTTGCAGTGAAATGAAAATTGGACATTTTCTATGATGCTCGTTCAACCTACAAAGCCAGTGTTACACCCGAGCGACAAGGATGTTTTATGTTAAAGGCCACTTGTGTTTTTGAACACAGATGGTTGGCATTGGTCTACTTTTGTTGGAAAAGGCATTCTGACCAGCTTCACTGCCAAGGTTAAGCACTCAAGCTCTCCAAACCCTCTGCTTTGTGAGTCACTCTCTTCTAACCCACCAGTGACCAATTACTTTCTGAAAAATGTTGGCTGCTCCAGTCTACATTGTTCTGTGTAATACTTCAAACACAGAAGAAAGACAAAAATTCTCAGTCCATCAAAAGAGCAATCTGTCGCTATAAGTATTCATCATTGTACATTAACATTAAACCTATTGTCAAACTTGAAATTGAAGGTTCAATGTTATATCTTCCTACTGGATATGTGAACATTAAGGGTCAGTGGAGGGGGGGGGGGGAGGGAGGGGGAGTGGGAGCGGAGAGTGTAAAGATCCCAGATCTAGGTTTAGGAAAAAATGAGTAAGACTGAGGGAACATCCTGAGAATGGTGATTCCAGCCAAATCTACAACAATTGTTCACCCTTACCCTTGCTCAATGTCAAACTGAAAAATGTGGCTCAGCTCCAAGATTTCTTTTTGATATGAGGGAATAACAAAAAGTGCAATAAAGATTAAATGAGCCTAAACCTGGCTAAATTAGAGTAGCTTCGGTAGCTTCGGTTCTGTTTAACCACCCATTTGAGATCAGTTGAGCTAGGTTTTTGCTCATTCACACCGATCATCTTGTTATACCCCATTTACTTTCAGTGAACAGCACGCATTTTTTAAATGTCAAACATTTTTACACGTTCTTAAGCAAGCGGTGGTTGGATATTAGCCAATTTATTCATTTTTTGTTCTCATTTTGCATAAATAAATGCTTCTTACACATATATATATTAATAAGAACATAAGAACATAAGTAATAGGAACAGGAGCAGGCCATACAGCCCCTTGAGCTTGCTCTGCTATTCAATAAAATCATGGCTGCTCTGAGCATGGACTCAGCTCCACTTCCCACCTGCTCCCCATAACCTCTTATTCCCTTATCACTCAAGAAACTGTCTATTTCTGTCTTAAATTTATTCAATGTCCCAGCTTCCACAGCTCTCCGAGGCAGCAAATTCCACAGCTTTACAATGCTCTGAGAGAAGAAATTCCTCCTCATCTCTGTTTTAAATGGGCGGCCCGTTATTCTAAGATCAGGCCCTCTAGTTCTAGTCTCCCCCATCAGTGGAAACATCCTCTCTGCATCCAAGCCCCCTCATAATCTTATACGTTTTGATAAGATCACCTCTCATTCTTCTGAACTCCAATGAGTAGAGGCCCAACCTACTCAATCTTTCCTCATAAGTCAACCCCCTCATCCCCGGAATGAACCGAGTGACCCTTCTCTGAACTACTGGCTGACCAAAGTAGCTTAAATTGCCAAAACTGGCATAGGTGGCTGGTAACGCCCCCTTTTGACAGAAAAAAAATTAAACTAAAATAATCCTAATTAACTCACTTACACCAGCGCAAATTGAATGTGCAAAATGGGGATTTTTAAGATACGCCAGAAAAAGCAAGTTGCTCCAAAAAAAACGGAGCAACTCCTGGCCAATTTTGAGCCCAGTGTAACTTAATTTACAACAGTGATTCAATTTGACCACTGGGCTCAGTGTAGATGGAAGCTCAGTGTTCATACTGAGTTGCATTTAATTTTTCCCATATTGGTAGAATAAGCTAATCTTCGACCCAGCATTGCATTACCATTGCCACCTTATCTATGTTGTAATGATCTCAGCAAGACAGGACTTGATCCATTCATTGCCAAATGGTGTCAATGGAAATGAACCCTCCTTCATAGAAATTATCTACTTACGCCACTGTATGTGGCCACTTCAGAAAACCCTTGCAGAAAGTTAAGAAATCGGCGCAGGCAAGTACCTTCTAAAGCACCAAGACTTACAAAGCACTAAACAAAGCACAAAAATAAGCAATCAAAAAAAAATAAAAAATAGAGAAGTTCTACCTTCATCTGACCACTCGGCCAGGGATAGGGATGGGACGACCCGAGAACACTCGGCCAGGGATAGGGGTGACAACTATGAGCATCGGGTCCCTCTCACAGGCTGCAGGACGCGCTAGGGGCGCATGTGCAGACGTCCCGGCATGGTTTTCAGCGCCGGGTTGCTGGCTCCACCCCCAATCCACTGGCCACGCTACGCCACCACCGAGGAGAGGCCAGACAGCAGCTAAAGTCAGGAGGAAGATTTTCGGCGCGCTTGGAGGCAGACAAAAGCGGCGCACCTCGGGTGAGTGTGCCAAAAATCGGCAGGGGCCAATTTTTAGCCCATAGTTACCAGTAGGCGACAAACAAAAATAAAATCAGGTTACCATCAGCAAGATAATTCTTCCCAAAGCTGTACAAACAGAATACGCAATAGAGGAATATGAAATATAGAATTTATTCATTGATGCCCAGGACTTTTATGTGCCTCTCCCTAAATAGACAGCGTCTAGGAAGTGGCACAGTTATAGCTCTGCTCACTGGTCCACCTCCAGGTTGTCGCTTTTATTGGTCTGACCCCTGTTTCGATTGTCCAGACTGCCACCTCTTACCTAGTCCTGTATTCTGAATGACAGGGTCTCTCCTAGATCACTTTTTGTTACTGTGAAGTACTATAACACACGATCCTTAGATCCTTAGACTAAAATGTCCATTCCATTAAAAGTGAGTAATTAATCTGACCACAATTCAGATTGAAATTAAATCCAACTATTTAATAAAAATAATTAAGAAACTTAAATTTATTTTGTGTTGTGTATAATTAAACTACTGCATTTTCCAACTATTTGATCTGATTTGTATTCAACTCATTGCTGACCTGCATAACTCATATACAACTTCATTGCTATTTACTCCTTCTGAATCCTGCAATCAGTCACACATGTGGGATAAAGAATCTATAAAATTGTTGCACCTGCAGCAAGTTCTCACAAATGCTTTATATGCCACATGTAATGTATAGAACAGCTTGATTGTACCATTGCCAAAAAATTAAATGCACTTTTTTATAGTCATTGTGAGCACTGGTGTAGCATAATGATAATAGCTCTTTGTTGTGCCGGATTATAACAGTGCTATTTATAAACATTACTGCCACATCATTGAGCATGTACATTGGGCAGAAATTCAGTTCCAGTCATTCTGACAGAGTAGCACTGGTATTGCCATTGAAAAAGTGGTAACAAACTAACATGTCCTTCTCGGCAAAGCTGTATTAAAATTCATTTAACATAAGACCATAAGAAATAGGAGCAGGAGTAGGTCACCTGGCCCCTCGAGCCTGTTCCGTCATTTCAATAAGTTCATGGCCGATCTGATCATGGACTCAGCTCCACTTGCCCGCCCGCTCCCATAACCCTTTATTCCCTTATCGCTCAAAAATCTGTCTATCTCCGCCTTAAATATATTCAATGACCCAGCCTCCACAGTTCTCTGGGGCAGAGAATTCCACAGATTTACAACCCTTTGAGAGAAGAAATTCCTCCTCATCTTAGTTCTAAATGGGCGGCCCTTGCTTAAAAATATATTCTGGTATATTGCGCGGCTCTTGTCCATTAGAGTCAGTGTCCCATATTCTTGCTTATTTCTTGCATTGTTTGCTCATTTACTGAAGTGTTGTCTTTGTAGAGTTCCATTGTAACAACACCACCAAAAATACGGTGCTCATAGCTCAATAACAGCATAAAAACTATTCATGTGGTTCCATAGGGATTGAGCAATTTCTTAGCACTAAAACACAGACAATAAAATTATTTCTAATTCTAACAGATCCTTCACAGCATTTTTTCCATAATGAGTCAGAGAATACAATTCCCTTTTTAACAATAGTGGCAATATCCATAAATTGCGGTAGGGACAGTGTTATGAACATATGGAAATAAACAATAAGAAAAGACCAGCTTATCTACTGAGCTTGTTCTATACTGTCATGGTGTAACTGCTGATCAATAAGACAGTGAATTTCGACTTGGTGGTAACACAATTCACACAATAATGAATTACCAACCTGCTTTACACTCTTTCCTATTTTCTGAGAAAATCGGGTGGAGTGTAACACGGGCTGACGATTCATTATCGGCCATTTTGCACTAATGCCCAAGATGAATTTCACCCCCTATGACTCCTATCTGCCGCCCATCACCCACCAATAGAAAGTTTGTGTGGCATTTCCAGGAAACCTGCACTGTGTGCAAGACCTCTAACATATATTGAGTGAAAGGCAGCACTCATTCGCAGCAAGCAGTAGTTCAATAAATGGGATGTACATTTAGTCCTAGGTAGTGGGCGTTGGGTGGAGGAACCAAGAAGGAAGTGAAACAAAGCAAAGCAGGGGACAACAAAAAACATGAAAAAGTCCACATTACAAATTGTTGGTTGCGGGCCTGAGGTGACTGTGCGTGTGGATAGGGAGCAATACCACGGCTAAATGAGGAATGATGTAAGAGCAGATTATTTCCAAAAGGAAACAAGATTTTTCAACAAATAAATACACGGATTTCATGAATTGAAAGACACTTTTCAGAGAATGGGGGAGAAATGGCAGGAAATGCATTCATTAAATCAAGTAGGGCAGAAAGTCAGGAAAATAAAATAAATGCCAGCAGCAAACAAACTAATTAAATAAAGTCAGCAATTGGCAGAAAGTTGGAAAATTAAACAAATAGCAGTGGGTAACATATACATTCAGTAAAGTCAGCACTTTGATATCAACTCATGAAAATTAATGATATAAATATGTGAGCTTCATGATGGCAAGCAGCCTCGCAGAGAATGGAATAAAACGCAGCAAATTAATTAAGGAAAGAAAGAAAGCCAGCAGTGGAGTGGAGCAAACTGCCTTGCACAGAATTTGGGAGAAATTAAGTGAATTAAATGATTATAGCAAAATGAATTAAATAGGTGGACATCATACATTAAAAGGGACCATAAAACAGGTCAGCTGTAATTGCCAACATTATTTAATTCATTTATTTGCGGTCAATATTTATTTAATTAATTTTCCTGACTCTGTGTCACATTGCTGACTTTATTTATCTTTAATTCATTTATTTCTCACTGTTCTTCCCCATTCTCTCGAAAACGCTTTCCAATATATGGCACCCACATATCGTTTTTTTTAATATATTCCCCAATTGGTGCCAAACTGCCGACTATATTCAGTTAATTCATTTACTATGAGTTTTTATTTGATTAACTTCACTGACTTTGTTCTTGTTTTCTGACTGTTCTACCAGATTCCATTACTGAAGACTGTATATTAATATATCCGAATAGATTGTCCCAATACATGCTAAGACCAGGAATAAATTAGGTCCTGTAGCAATTTGTTTACATGAGGATTAGTAGAAAATTACTCAAGGGGTGAAATTGTTCTTGAGTGGTAGTGCAAAACTGGCGATAGTGAATCAATTTTGTTTTCCATCCAATTAAATTGGGCGGGGTGTAGAACAGGCTGGCAATTCATATCAGCCATTTCGCTCTGCCACCCGAAACCCATTTCACCCCATCCAGGCCAAATTTGTGTTCATATGGTATGACTGTGTTCACCCTGTAAGTAATAAGATTTGCACTCTAATATTCATCCACTTACCTCAACCCAAAATGCACCACATAAAAGCTACCACAGCCAGACCCATTGCCACGTGTCATTTGCACATGGAATTCAATATGGCCTCAAATTATCAAATTGGACGTCCGAGGGGTGAGCCAACATTAATATACAGTCTTCAGTAATGGAATCTGGTAGAACAGTCAGAAAACAAGAACAAAGCTGATGGGGCAGGGGTTCAAGTTGGGTCACTTGGAGTGCAGCACCTCTTAAAGGCCTACTGAACTTCTTAAAGGGAGGCAGCTGGTTTCAGTTTGAAAGCTGATTAAAGATGGCTGGAGGAGCTCCCAAAAACGAGCTCCTTTACAGAGGAGAGCCTGGGGGTTTTACCTCCAAAGGTGGCCTTGACGAAAGTGTCTATTGTTGGGGCTATGGGAAATCCACCAAATATAGCTAGCGTATAGAAGGAAAGGCAGGCGGTGTCCAATCAGATGAGTGCTGTCGCTTCTATGCATCACTCAAAGGAATAAATGAAAAAAAGTTCTCTAGACCGAGGAAGTGTATCAAGTGGCCAATGAGTGCCAATTCAAAGCAAACAGGATAGTTGTACTATGCATGCACCAACAGTGTGCTGCCAAATCTTTAATGCTGCCTGTTTCTCACTTCTTAGCCCCTCTTAGAAACATAGAAAACATAGAAATTCGGCCCTTCGAGCCTGCACCGCCATTCAATGAGTTCATGGCTGAACATGCAACTTCAGTGTCCCATTCCTGCTTTCTCGCCATACCCCTTGATCCCCCTAGTAGTAAGGACTACATCTAACTCCTTTTTGAATATATTTAGTGAATTGGCCTCAACAACTTTCTGTGGTAGAGAATTCCACAGGTTCACCACTCTCTAGGTGAAGAAGTTTCTCCTCATCTCGGTCAGTTTCTCCTCATCTCCTAATTGTCCCTGAAGCTGCACCTCTGACTTGATGGCTGGAATTCCGCCGAGAATGTGGGACAACTGACAGTCGTGACTTTAGAATCTACAGCTCTCATTTGTGGCAACATCAGGGTACCATTTTCTTTGTTGCAGGCACCACTGCTTTGTTGCAGGCACCACTGGTGCATGTGGCAGCTTCGCTGGAACCTGCAGCAGACCCACAGCTAAGAACTGGCCAGGTATCAGTCGTTACCTCCACCTCGATGCAAACACATACTGCAGCTGTGGTGGCAGTACAACAAGGAATAAAGACCAGCCTGCACAGCGGTTTCCAGACCATGGCAATGTAATGCATGCTGCTAAATCTCAGAGCTTGCTAAATCTGCCATTAGACCAGCCATCTGTATGTTGAGGGAATGGAAGCCATTCCTGTTGCGGTAGCTGAGGAGGTGTTCTATGGAAGCATGCAAAGCAACATGGGTGCACCTTGGACCTTGGGGAAGGTAGCAATTCCATAAAACTACATGGCTCTAACTCACTGCTACCTTGCCAGGCTGCCAAAGTTGATGAATTAACCGGGTTTCTTTGGCAGCACCTCCCAAACCCGCGACCTCTACCACTGAGAAGGACAAGGGCAGCGGGTGCATGGGAACACCACCACCTCCACTTTCCCCTCCAAGTCACACACCATCCTGACTTCGAAATATATCGCCGTTCTTTCATCGTCGCCGGGTCAAAATCCTGGAATTCCCTCCCTAACAGCACTTCAACACAAGGACTGCAGCGGTTCAAGAAAGCGACTCACCACCATCTTCTCAAGGGCAATTAGGGATGAGCAATAAATGCTGACCTTGCCAGCGATGCCCACTTCCCATGAATGAATATAAAAAAAAAGGTCTGCTGTAAAGGGCATCAGTGACAAAGGCATGCCCATTCTGCAGTGTAGTTTATATTACGGTCCGCGTTGCGGAATTAGAGCTGAGGGTGGATTCACTCTGGAGCATCCACGATGCTGAGAATGACGTGAGTATCACGTGTAGTGAGGTGGTCCTACCGCAGGAGAAGGGTCCACAGTCAGATAGGGAATGGAAGACCAGCAGGAAGAGCAGTGCAAGAAAGATAGTGCAGGGGTCCCCTGTGGTCATCCCCCTGCAAAACAGATACACCGCTTTGAGTACTGTTGGGGGGGATGACTCATCAGGGGAGGGCAGCAGCAGCCAAGTTCATGGCACCGTGGCTGGCTCTGCTGCACAGGAGGGCAGGAAAAAGATTGGGAGCGCGATAGTGATAGGGGATTCGATGGTGAGGGGAATAGGTAGGCGTTTCTGCGGCCGCAACCGAGACTCCAGGATGGTATGTTGCCTCCCTGGTGCAAGGGTCAAGGATGTCTCGGAGCGGGTGCAGGACATTCTGAAATGGGAGGGAGAACAGCCAGTTGTCGTGGTGCACATTGGTACCAACGACATAGGTAAAAAAAGGGATGAGGTCCTACGAAAAGAATTTAAGGAGCTAGGAGCTAAATTAAAAAGTAGGACCTCAAAAGTAGTAATCTCGGGATTGCAACCAGTGCCACGTGCTAGTCAGAGTAGGAATCGCAGGATAGCGCAGATGAATACGTGGCTTGAGCATTGGTGCAGCAGGGAGGGATTCAAATTCCTGGGGCATTGGAACCGGTTCTGGGGGAGGTGGGACCAGTACAAACCGGATGGTCTGCACCTGGGCAGGACCGGAACCAATGTCCTTGGGGGAGTGTTTGCTAGTGCTGTTGGGGAGGAGTTAAACTAATATTGCAGGGGGATGGGAACCAATGCAGGGAGACAGAGGGAGACAAAAAGGAGGCAAAAGCAAAAGACAGAAAGGAGATGAGGAAAAGTGGAGGTCAGAGAAACCCAAGGCAAAGAACAAAAAGGGCCACTGTACAGCAAAATTCTAAAAGGACAAAGGGTGTTAAAAAAACAAGCCTGAAGGCTTTGTGTCTTAATGCAAGGAGTATCAGCAATAAGGTGGATGAATTAACTGTGCAAATAGATGTTAACAAATATGATGTGATTGGGATTACGGAGACGTGGCTCCAGGATGATCAGGGCTGGGAACTCAACATCCAGGGGTATTCAACATTCAGGAAGGATAGAATAAAAGGAAAAGGAGGTGGGGTAGCATTGCTGGTTAAAGAGGAGATTAATGCAATCGTTAGGAAAGACATTAGCTTGGATGATATGGATTCTATATGGGTAGAGCTGCAGAACACTAAAGGGCAAAAATCGTTAGTGGGAGTTGTGTACAGACCTCCAAACAGTAGTAGTGATGTTGGGGAGGGCATCAAACAGGAAATTAGGAGTGCATGCAATAAAGGTACAGCAGTTATAATGGGTGACTTTAATATGCACATAGATTGGGCCAGCCAAACTGGAAGCAATACGATGGAGGAGGATTTCCTGGAGTGCATAAGGGATGGTTTTCTAGACCAATATGTCGAGGAACCAACTAGGGGGGAGGCCATCTTAGACTGGGTGTTGTGTAATGAGAGAGGATTAATTAGCAATCTCATTGTGCGAGGCCCCTTGGGGAAGAGTGACCATAATATGGTGGAATTCTGCATTAGGATGGAGAATGAAACAGTTAATTCAGAGACCATGGTCCAGAACTTAAAGAAGGGTAACTTTGAAGGTATGAGGCATGAATTGGCTAAGATAGATTGGCTAATGATACTTAAGGGGTTGACTGTGGATGGGCAATGGCAGACATTTAGAGACCGCATGGATGAATTACAACAATTGTACATTCCTGTCTGGCGTAAAAATAAAAAAGGGAAGGTGGCTCAACCGTGGCTATCTAGGGAAATCAGGGATAGTATTAAAGCCAAGGAAATGGCATACAAATTGGCCAGAAATAGCAGCGAACCTGGGGACTGGGAGAAATTTAGAACTCAGCAGAGGAGGACAAAGGGTTTGATTCGGGCAGGGAAAATGGAGTACGAGAAGAAGCTTGCAGGGAACATTAAGGCGGATTGCAAAAGTTTCTATAGGTATGTAAAGAGAAAAAGGTTAGTAAAGACAAACGTAGGTCCCCTGCAGTCAGAATCAGGGGAAGTCATAACGGGGAACAAAGAAATGGCAGACCAATTGAACAAGTACTTTGGTTCAGTATTCACTAAGGAGGACACAAACAACCTTCCGGATATAAAAGTGGTCAGAGGGTCTAGTAAGGAGGAGGAACTGAGGGAAATCTTTATTAGTCGGGAAATTGTGTTGGGGAAATTGATGGGATTGAAGGCCGATAAATCCCCAGGGCCTGATGGACTGCATCCCAGAGTACTTAAGGAGGTGGCCTTGGAAATAACGGATGCATTGACAGTCATTTTCCAACATTCCATTGACTCTGGATCAGTTCCTATCGAGTGGAGGGTAGCCAATGTAACCCCACTTTTTAAAAAAGGAGGGAGAGAGAAAGCACGGAATTATAGACCGGTCAGCCTGACGTCAGTAGTGGGTAAAATGATGGAATCAATTATTAAGGATGTCATAGCAGTGCATTTGGAAAGAGGTAATATGATAGGTCCAAGTCAGCATGGATTTGTGAAAGGGAGATCATGCTTGACAAATCTTCTGGAATTTTTTGAGGATGTTTCCAATAAAGTGGACAAAGGGAGTACCAGTTGATGTGGTATATTTGGACTTTCAGAAGGCTTTCGACAAGGTCCCACACAGGAGATTAAGGTGCAAAGTTAAAGTACATGGGATTGGGGGTAGTGTGCTGACGTGGATTGAGAACTGATTGTCAGACAGGAAGCAAAGAGTAGGAGTAAATGGGTACTTTTCGGAATGGCAGGCAGTGACTAGTGGGGTACCGCAGGGTTCTGTGCTGGGGCCCCAGTTGTTTACATTGTACATTAATGATTTAGACGAGGGGATTAAATGTATCTCCAAATTTGCGGATGACACTAAGTTGGGTGGCAGTGTGAGCTGCGAGGTGGATGCTATGAGGCTGCAGAGTGACTTGGATAGGTTAGGTGAGTGGGTAAATGCGTGGCAGATGAAGTATAATGTGGATAAATGTGAGGTTATCCACTTTGGTGGTAAAAACAGAGAGACAGACTATTATCTGAATGGTGACAGGTTAGGAAAAGGGAAGGTGCAACGAGATCTGGGTGTCATGGTACATCAGTCATTGAAGGTTGGCATGCAGGTACAGCAGGCGGTTAAGAAAGCAAATGGCATGTTGGCCTTCATAGCGAGAGGATTTGAGTACAGGGGCAGGGAGGTGTTGCTACAGTTGAACAGGGCCTTGGTGAGGCCACACCTGGAGTATTGTGTACAGTTTTGGTCTCCTAACTTGAGGAAGGACATTCTTGCTATTGAGGGAGTGCAGCGAAGGTTCACCAGACTGATTCCCGGGATGGTGGGACTGACCTATCAAGAAAGACTGGATCAACTGGGCTTGTATTCACTGGAGTTCAGAAGAGTGAGAGGGGACCTCATAGAAACGTTTAAAATTTTGACGGGTTTGGACAGGTTTTATTAAGTTATAACATAGAAACATAGAAATTTACAGCGCAGAAGGAGGACATTTCAGCCCATCGTGTCTGCACCGGCCGACAAAGAGCCGCACTGCCCTTCATCAGCAGCCCTAAAAGTTACATACAAACCCATGAACAATGATGGAAAGGCAAAGAGCACCCAGCCCAACCAGTCCACCCCACACCACTGCAACACACCTCATATTAAAAACATTTATACTACACCCCAACTGGAGCCATGTGATCTGCGAGAGGCAAAAACCAGATAAAAACCCAGGCCAATTTAAGGAGAAAAAATCTAGGAAAATTCCTCTCCCACCCATCCAGGCGATCGAAACTAGTCCAAGAGATCACCCTAGCCGTATAACTACCATAAATCTTTTGAGTATAAGGCACATCTGCCCCCACCACCGCCAGCCCAACAAAAACGTCCAAAAGTAGGTGCGATGTTTTACATCCAGGGCCATATTATATTCCAAGATTTACTTTATGGAGTATAACATGGTTCGCATCGATTCACAGCAGTGGTATTTGTGTGATTAAAAAACCCTTTGAAATCTATTAGCTCTTTCAGGAATATGGCATAATTCCTGCATGAAATATGCTCCCTTTCTCTCTCTTGCTCTCCCATTTATATGTATATACATATAAAGCAACAGGTAAAAATCTATTTCAGTTTATTCAAAGAGAATAAATGGTGATGTTATTGTGTTTTGTTTGATCTGATATACTGGTTGCACAAGTCACAGAAACACTGAACACATTGATGCAAAAGTTGCAAATAATAAAGAAGAGTTATCAGTGGCATATTTAAGGTGATTGGCAAAAGAGCCAAAGGGGACATGAGGAAAAACGTCTTTACGCAGCAAGTAGTTATGATCTGGAATGCACTACCTGAGAGGGTGATGGAGACAGACTCAATCATGGCTTTCAAAAGGGAATTGTATAAGTACCTGAAGGAAAAAAATATTGCAGGGCTGCGGAGAAAGGGCGGGGGAGTGGGACTAGCTGAAGTGCCCTTGCAAAGAGCCATCATGGGCTCAACGGGCCAAATGGCCTCCTTCTGTGCTGTAAACATTCTATGATTCCATGGTTTCACATGCATTACCTAGTAGTTGGCTCAGAGCAACAATGGAGGTGACATCTTTACTTTAGCGTGTGAATAGCCTAGAGCGAATGCACACATCTAATTTCTAAGGAGATGGGAAGATGTATACTTTAGTATGAATCAAATATACATTCATGATAATGTAAACATTATGGTATATTAGTATTTTGAAAGGAGTTAAAACTTCAACCACAATGAAAAGAGGGGATACATAAATTTCAGTAAAATATAAAACAATCATTCAGATGTTTCTCCTGAGAGGGTAAACTGAAGAGTGAATCAGCCCAACCTGCTCTTTTTCACTTTGTCAGCAGCATAGGTGGAGGCCCAAGAGAACTTTGCTTAGCTCAGCTGAGAATGGCCCTTGGCATAAGGAGATCTAAAGGAAAGACTGAGAACGCCATAAAAAATGGGAGCATCACCTACATTTTCAAAATAAATAGAAAAGTTCCCAAGAAATGAATAAATGAATAACATTTAAAAACTGTCATCTGATGTGTAGATTCCCTTGATATTTCCGGCCCACTTACAGTGCAAGAATGTAGTAGGCAATCTTTGCTGTGTACAAATTCAGGTGAAAGCCATTTTCACCTAATCACGTCCTCTGAGTTTCTTGATGCTTCTGCAGCTCCCTCACAATCTGACTCAGAGTTGCCACTGGCAATGGAGGCCGTCCTTTACCCTCCAGCTGGGAGGTCCGATCCACAGCTTCTCACAACTATCTGGGCAGAGGTGGTACTGAGGTGTCGGGCACCTCCATCCTTGACCACACAACCACACAGTGTCGCAAAAAGTTGTGCGCCCTCATGTCGAATTTACCAATATTTCGCAAAGATTCCTGGTACCTTTCCCCTGCAGAGGAGAAGAATCCCTTCCTGGACTTTTAAAATGAGTTTAAAGGGGCAGACAACGCCTGCAGGGGATAAAAGGGGATGCATTCATGGAGTCCTCCCCCCAATGTTTGGACTCATAGGAAAGGGAATTTAATTTGGAACTATCTACCAGAAAGTCTGAAATCCTAAAGTGCACATGGAAGAAACTACGAACTTTAATCAAATTTGGGATTTTTAAAAGATGAATGTTGGGTCGGCAAGAAAAGGGGTGGGATCCATCTCTAAAGGGCCAGTTTGGATATTGGAGCTAATCAAATTGTCTGGGAACTGTTTACTCTCGAAAACTTGCCCCTAGAAAACATTAGCATTCAAACAATCGACCATGGAAGAAACAGTATCACACCACCCAGAGGACCCAAATGTCACATACATATTTCAACACCTTTTCAACAGGCATCGAAATATCTGGCTCAGGCCAGACGAGCACAATGGACGAGAGCTCACCAACTTCGAAAAGCCTATTAACGCCAGATTAAAACCACTTAATCAAGTTTCAGTTAGCTGGGCTGCAACATCAAAACAAAGAGCTGAGCTAGATTTGATGGAAGATAAGGAAGCCTGTTTTAGTATAAGTGAAGGCCTGTTCTGGCAGTTAGGTGTGCTTCTAGAGACACTATTAAGTTAGCAGTCTCGTTGCCTAAGTTCTACACCAGCCTCGAAAAGTGGGACCCTGAAACATCGGCGAAAGGAATCTCTAAAACCCAGAAGGACAGCACCACGACAACAAACAGGCTTTCAAAACGACTATCGGAAAGTTTCGGACCATCGTGACCAATCAAACAGTCAACCGGAACCAACCCGACAAAACCAAAGAAAAACCAAAGATTTTTCCACTCTACAAGCTGGTCCTACGCCAGCAAGGGATACAGACTACAGAACGTGGACAATTAAGGCGAACCCCAGGAACAACTAAGGCAAACCCCGGAGTTGGAACTGTCAAAAGGGGATTGGTGAGCATAGCCCCTGAACACCCCAGAGCTATAACTTAGTTAGTTTGGGGAATTGGGAGGGGGGAGGCTGGGATAACTTGTGTAAATGTATCTGCAGTCTCCTCTTTACCCCATTTAGAGTTTAAGCTGTATTATTTTCCTCACAGGCTGTAATTTGACATTTTATTCAATGTGTTGTACCCCTCAGTGTGTATTGGTATTAATATTGTGTGTGTGTTATTAAAGGTGTGCCTTTTTACTTCTTGAACACAATAAAGCCATACCTGCTTCCTACCTTGTAACCGATTGTCTGTCCAAGTCTGTCACAGTCCCTTCATAATTCCAGTGTCTAGAACCAAGGGTATGGGAGCGATTCGGAACTGCTCATATAAGGTCAGAAGGGAAAGCTGACCCCCTGAAAATCACCCCTTACACCCACTCGTCTGGTCAAAGTGAATACATGTTCCCCCAACTGTTACCGATGAACCTGTGAGCCTCTGCCTGCTCCCACAACTCTTACAAGGCTGCCTTTGTGCAGACTCAGCAAGCCAGCATTTAACTCAGGATGTGTGCCTACTCACATTTATTGCCTCATTTAATGCTGTGCTGTGAACCACAGCTGCTTAAGCTGCCCATGCATTTCTTCCACATACATAACTGCACTGTTACTCACCAAGTTTCCTTTCTTTTGCAGGGAAAAATGGCACATAACAGGCTGCCGCAGCAGCACAGCGATCTGTGCTCCCAGTGGCATGGCTGTGACTCAGGGGAACAGGAGTCCAGCTGTCCTCTCTCAGGACGACAGCATTTCTGATCCCACCACTGCTACTCCATCATTGCAACTATCCACGGATATCACTCAGCCAGCCCTGACTGCCACAGCCCAGCCTGAGGTGCTTCAGTCTGCAGCCGGATCTTCCAGCCCAGAGCTGGTCGAGTGCGTCATAGAAGGCCATCTGTAGTCTCTGGCCCAGAAACACAGCAGCCTTCCACAGGAGAAACACTCTTTGGTCTTTACCTCATTTCACTGCTGGGCATGTGGTCTGGAAGGAGGGGCTCATTGATGTGTTGATGGGGAGGCACAATGGAAGTGGTAAGTGGCGAGGAGCTTATTGGAACCGAGTTCTTCTGAGACGGTCTCGGACCTCCCTTGCAGTCTCGGACGTTGTCGGCGCATCCTTCCTACCGGTTGTGTCTCCTCCTACAGCTCATCCTCCTCCTGATCCTGCTCCTCTCCTCCTGAGGTGCAACAGCTATGTCTTCAGGCAATGGCTGTGCCCTCATGATTGCCAGGTTGTGAAGCATTCGGCAGATGACCAGAAAGAGGGATGGATAACTGTTGAGGATGTAAATAAACAGACTAACTGAAATAGGAGAAGTGTAACTAACTGTGTCTTTTAGAGCAACACCCAAAATGGTGTCCCTAAAACCAGCATGAACCAGCTTGTTTATAGCAGTGTGGGAATAGCTCCCGCAGGGTGCTAATGCCTGTCTAGTGTCCTGCAGCTAACAAATAGAATATGAACATAACATATTTCACCCCTTTTGAAAACACAGTCTATGAACAGACAAAGGGCTAGATTTTCCACTTTTATTGCATGCTTAATGCACACTTAACGTCCATTTTACCGCTGAAATGACGTATAATGTCCAGATATCGCCCATTTAGCCACAAAATGGAAACTGACGCCGATTTTTCAGACACTTATCACCGAGCGTTACTTTCCCCATCTGCATCACGCTGGGAAAAAATAATACCGCCCACTTTATTTGGGCGGAATCATCAGAATGGGCGCAATTAACGGCCATAATATCAGCCAGCATTAGTTTCTGCACATAATTAATGTCGAGATTCAATAATACTGACCGCCCACTTTTTTTTGTCGTAAAGATCACATTTGCCGAAACTAACGCCCAGGAGATCGCCCAGCGTCACTTTCATCACCTCGCACACATCTCGCCCACAATATCGCTCGCCCAAAACACCGCTCAGAAAAAATGGAATCTGAACGAATCACAGCGGTGTGGGCGCCATTTTTTAACTCGCAGGTCGCTTCATTCAAAAGGCTGCTTCAACTTCAGGGGAGTTTGGATTGACTCTGGAGTCCTTCTCAGGTGAAGTGACATCTCAACAGACATATTTTCATACTCTGGACTATTGGGGGTTTACTCTAGGTGTATTTTAGTGAGGAAATTATTGCTTCTGATCAATCCCTATTATACTTTTATTGCAATGGGGCCAGCCATTTCTCAGCCTTCATCGATTAACACGCAGATGCTGCAGAGTGCAAATGGCTCAATGTCTGATGCACATCATTATGTGCCCAATTTAAGACATGCCAGAATGAGGAGGAGGTCCAGACCATACACACCCCGCACTTACAGGGAAAAGAGGTCTTACCTCGACGTGACCGAGCACACCTGCCTTTGGAGACTGTGCTTCCACAAGGTGGTGATCAATGAAATATGCGAGCTCATCAGGCCACATATGCAGCCTGCCATCAGGACATCAGTGTCGGTCGAGGTTAAGGTCACTGCGGCAATGTGTTCGGTTCCTTTCGGGCCTCCGCGGTCGAGATTGCCCCTCTATCTCACCATGCCACGCATTGCTGCATTAGACAGGTCACGGAGGCCCTGTACGCACGAAAGATAGACTTTATCAGCTTCCCCATGACCACGGAGGCTCTGACTACCAGGGCTGGAGCATTCTACTGCATTGCTAAGTTCCCCAGGCTGCAGGGAGCAATACAGTTCATTCACATCACCATGTGGGCACCTTCTCAGGACCCAGAGCTTTTTCGTAACGGAAAAGGATTTCACTCCCTGAAGGTCCAACTAGTTGTCGACCACAACCAGATCATAATGGCAGTGCATGCCAAATGTCCGGGCAGCTTCGAAGAGGCTTGCATCCTGCTTGAGAGCGCTGTCTCTGACATGTTTAAGAGTCAGCCACAAGGACTGTTGGTGACAACCGATATGGCCTAGCCACCTGGCTGATGATCCCTCTGCGTAACACCTACACCGAGGCAAGAAACGATACAACCGGAGCCACAGAGACACACGCAATGTGGTCCAGAAAACAATAACTGTGCTTAAGCAGCACTTCAGATGCCTGGACCACTCAGGAGGGAAGCTACGATACAACCCTGAGCAAGTAGCTAAATTAATGGTAGTGTGCTCCATGCTGCACAACCTGGCTATTCGGAGGGGCCAAGAATTGCCAGAAGGGACTGATGCTCCACCTCAGGAGAGAGAGGAAGAGGAGGATGAGGGGCTGGACACTGACCTAGGGCCAGACAATCAGGCTGGCAATGCAACCATGCCCACATCCCTCTCCAGACCGCAGGAAAGGGCCCGTGGTGGCTACTTGGCTGCAAGACTCTTACTTCAGGAGCTGATATCTGAACGATTTGCCTGAAAGAACATTGCTGTGAGTGATGACGCTGACACACTGTTGTGAATGTTCAGCTCAGAACCCAATGCATCGAGGATCTGGTCACCAATGTCTACAGTCCTCCTGGACAACTGTACCATCTCTCCACTCTCATGTCGCGTTCATGGACCATACCTACCTGGCCATCACCTTGGTGCCAGTTAAAGTTTAAGTTGATTGAAGTTAAGTTTTATTTAACCCTTTCATGTTAAGGAATCACCAGTGTGTAACGGTCCAGCTATCTGAAACAATGCGCAACAAGGTTATGTTCAATAAAAAAAAAATTATACCAACATTGGTCTGAAATCATAAGTATCACGGCCAAAAGTACTCCAACCCCACCCCACTTTTTCGACTATTGACATCAATCAAATGGTCAACATGTCCAGCAACACAGAATACAAATGCAAAGCAGGAGCGTGGTCTCCAGCACCCATACATTACAACAAATTGCATACACCCAGATGGAGATATAACACAGCCATCAACTGTGGACATGCGCCTCACTTTCTTTCCTCCTCCCCTTCTTCTCCCCACCTCAACCCTTTCCCCTCCTCGCTCCATGCCACCTGACCGAAGAGCTCCTGATTGAGGGTGGGATGAAGGCAGAGGCAGTGGTTGGACGGATACGGGAGCAGGGGGTGCCGAGGGGGAAACATTCTCTGATCCAGAAGCAGGATTTTGGTCCTGCCTCTAATCTGTTGGGTGGAGTGCCGCGCTCAGGGATCACTGGGAGGCATGTGCAAGCAGTGTTCCGGGCTATCGCCTCCAGGGCCTCTGCTATCCGCGGAACGTACTCAGTCATGGTGGCCAGCTGTCGGGATATGCCCCCCAATACATCGAGGATCTGGTCACCAATGTCTACAGTCCTCCTCGACAACTGTACCATCTCTCCGCTCTCATGTCATGTTCGTGGACCATACCTGCCACGTCCACGAAACCTCCGTGGGGTCGGCGCTGTCCTGGGGACAAATGGGGTGCCCTTTTGGCGAGGTGGCTTGGGGCCAGTACCTCCAGAGTGGAGGCGGGAATGACCGGTGGAGCACTAGAGGGCCTTGGGGTGGAATGGCTTCTGGAGCGTGGCGATGCAGGTTCCTCGAAGTCAGCGCTCTCATCCGTAGAGAACAGACCCAGCGGATTGACAGGCGAAAATTGGAGCTCCTCAGCATCAAATGTAGGATCGGCTGGCGAGTCCGGCCCCGCGCCCCACCTTCTGGCCTCTGTAGTCTTGCCTGGGGCCGTACTGCTGGCTGAGCTGCAAAACACAAATGAGGTTATTAGAGGAGAAGGGTCACAAGGTGATTCCAGCGCTATACACAGCATATGCATGACAAAAGCATCACCGCTATCAAGATCATCACAGACATCACATTTCATGACCATCAACACATTGTGCATTGCAATGATTTTCATTAGGCCAGCATTAATTATAGGACAATTTTGGAAATCATCTATCGTATATGATTGCTCGTATATGAGTGGGTGTGGCATCTATTGATTTTACATCATGCAATGGTGTAAACTTTACTCACGTCGCTTCGCTTCAGGGTCTGTAGATGCTTGCGTGGCCGTCTGGGGGTGCTTCTCAACGAGTGTGAGCACCTGCTCCTCCACCTCAGTGATGTCGCTGGTGACTGGTGGCACCCCACCCATTCGCCTCTGCATGGACCTCATCGTCGATAGCTTCTTCTGTAAAAGGTGACGGGACGACATGGCGTGAGATCATTGCGTGATACCATTGCGAGGTACTGTCACAGAGACTGATACAACACATAACCGACAGATGTAATCACGATTATTATGATAATTATCATTCTTTACCTAAAGGCGTGCGCTGTGACCACAGGCTTTGACTACAACATTCCTGGTAAAAGTGCAAGATCTCACATCTGCTGATAGTCACTCATGATTCTTACAAATCAAATTATATAAATACATAACTACATGTAAATAAATGTAATACTTACTCTTGCGGATCCCACAAGGTCGTTCCATCGTTTGCGACATTGGTTTCCCTCACGCACCTCGTTGGTCGCCGACGAGATCATCTCTGCTATTTTGGCATATCTTCTGCTAGGCCTTTGGGTTGGGCTTCTCACGCCCTCCCTGGGTCAAATCACCCCAGCATAACTCGACCTCCTGCAGGAGGGAGGTATTTGCCTTGTCCGAGAACCTCCTCGCCCTTTTGCGCCCTCCAATGTGCTCCTCTCCCAGCTCACTGCTCTCGCCAGCATCAGTCTCCACAGTGCGCTGTGATGTCTCCCCCTTTCCCTCCATTATAGGCCAAATTCAGGCAAATATCTGGCTGGTAACAGCAAATTTTTGTTTCCCTATTTGTTCTAAAGCTCTGCAGAGAGCAAAATTCACCAGAATCCCTCCCGCCCTGTGTTTGGGCTCATTCGAAAGAAAAGTTAATTTGGAACTATCTACCGAAAAGTTTGGAACTCTGAAGTGCGTATGGAAGAAACTGCGAACTTTAATAGAGTTATGAACTGTTACAAGACAAATTCAAGCCTGTGGGCGGACCTAGGGAACAAAGGAAGCCCACTTGATTATTGGAACTGTCTGGGTGTGAGGACTGAGGTAACCTGTCTGGAAGAATGATTATTTGGAAATCTTCCTCCACAAGAGATATTACCATCACAGTATCACCCAGAGATAGCTCCCCATCAACATGGGTCTGGACAAATCATTTCAGAATATACATCACAAAGAGGCACAATCCAGACTGTATGCGAAAGACTAAGCACAAAAGGACATTGCAATTAGCAAACTAATATTTCCACCAGGAAACAGTTTTCGAACATCAACCCACCCAAGACATATCAACTTTAACGAGCCTGCCAAAATATTACAAGGAAGAACCAAGCCCGCCAAAATTATACAAAGGATTGTGAACAGATTGGGCGGCAAGATTAGAACACTGAAATCGTATAACTGCCCCTGTTTTCAACAGAGGTTAGTGGGGGAGAGAGGTGGTCACTGCTACCTCATCAAGACAAGGAGATAAACCAACGTGACAGTTGTAAAACTAACTTCTCCAGCCTGGAAGTCTTGAAATCCTGAAGGAAGGAAGAACATCACCATCCACCATTAACTATCAAAAGGATTGGTAAGCATTAGTCCCTGCCTGCCCTGGAGTCTAACCTAGCTAGAATTAGGTATTGGGAGGTGGGAGGTATAATTTTACTGCATCCCCCTTTGAATGTGTAGTGTATGGTACTTTATTAGAGTGATTTTAAGGTTGACCTTGTACCTTGCCTTGTATTGTTCTTTATTAGAGTGATTGTAAGTTTGGCCATGTATTTTCTTATGAGAGTAGTAAGCCTGTATTATCCTGACTGTAATAAAACCAAAGTTCTTTGCATCAAACTAGTGTCCTCTTCACTTTTGTCACCCCCCACCCAAATAAATCCAGAGTACAGAACCCAAGGGAGGGGGAGCGATTCGAAACCGCTCAAGTTAGTCAGAAGGGAACCTGACCCCCTCATAGAGACCACACACACACCACCCCACAACCCCCCCTTATAAAATGGCGACCATGGCACCACTCTGGTACACGGGGTGTGATGTAGAGAATGCTGGTTTGGGGCAAAGAACTAAATGGAAAAGAGGATTTCCTCCGATGTGTAGAAGAAGGTCAATGTAAGTAAAGAATGGTTGCTTAGTCTATTGCGCGCTGAGCGTCCGGCTGACGCTGCAGCCCAGTGGACAGCAAGTAAAGATCAGAAAGAAGCAGTAGAGAAAGCAATTTGGTTGGTCTGTCTACAGCGACTGGCCGAGCTGCTAGACAGAATGAATGAAACAGTGCAGGCAGAGTTATGGGAATGTGCAGAGAACTATCAGGAAAAGGTTATGTCAGAAGAAAGATTATCAGGAGAACTCCGCAAGCTAAAACAGAAAAGGACCCAAATAATGGAAAGGTTTAAAAACAGTCAGGACTATTTTCAATGTCAGGTTACCGAGGCCAAAAGTAATGAAAAGTCACTGAGGGAGGAAAGCACTCGCCTCACCCTACAAGTAAAAGAGCTCCAGGAAAGATTGAAAGATATGCAAGCAGCATATAAAGTAGCTAGCGCTAATGGGTTTGAATCGGGAGACCACGGTCCCTGCCAGCAACAAATTAAAAGTTTAAACCTTGCTCTGTCCAAGGCAAAAGGCATGGTACACACCAGGTAAACCTGGAAGAGAAGGAAGAAACTACCTCGCCACTACCTGTGGCACCGGTGACTACACCAGTGCAGCAGCAGGAGGGGCAAATCAGTTGCAGGGCGGACAGGAATAGTGAACCACCACCACCTGTAGCACCGCAGAGAAGAGAGGGAGGCGAGCCAGAACAGGGAGAGCCAGAACCAGGGCAATGTACCCGGTGCGGCAACAGAAGTTTGGCCCGCCCACCCTTAACAGCGGTCCTGGGCCCCTGGAAAGTCAGTTTGTGGTCCCCCACACTCCCCACCAGCTTAGGGCTATGATAAGCCACCTGGGAAAGCTAACTCCAAAGGGAGACCCCTCGGTTCACTTTGTGGAAGTGGAACAGGCAGGGGATATTAATGGGTGCAATGATGCAGAAATGGCAAAGATGCTTCTCCTATCTCGAGACAGCAAACTGTACCAGTGCCTCTCTACTGAGAGCAAAAGAGGACAGAAAACACTTGCTGCTGTCCAGAAAGACAATTAGAAGCCATGGGCTGCAATGACGGGAGCCCCTTCTCTAGAGTAGAGAAAATGGTGCAGCTCACAGGAGAAACCCCACAGGCTTTCGCAGACCGACTCTGGCCTGTGTACAAAAGCGCCTGTAGTGGGGACATAGACAGGGATCACTTAAACCCGGATGAATTAGCACACTGGCTCCAAAGCCTAATGGCTAACAGTTTATCCAGAATAAGAACCAAGGCTGAGGCTTGGTTCGACCCCAGAGATCCCCAAGCCACAGAACAGGGAGTGCTTAGGCAGCTGACCCTAGCTTACAGAAACGGCAGAGGGACAGAAGAGCACCCACAAAAGGGAAAGGTTCACGAAATCCGACCAAACCAAGACAAGAGGGAATGACGCCACGAGGGGGGCAACCCCTCCGATACAAAACGTACCTGCTTTGGATGCGGAAAGAGTGGGCACTGGAGAAGGGATTGTAAAAGGAAAGAATTCTCCAGCCCCTGCCCAAAAGACTGAGACAGATAAACCAATCCCCCACAACTCGTTTGATACCTTTTTAACTGCGCTTCGAGCCATGTTCGATGGCCCTGGGAAGGTAGCCACTGCCACCTGTACTGAAATCCCATCTGCCCCCTCCCAACCAAAACAGTGACTAGGACAGGCACAGCCTGTCCACCTGTGTTCCCTCGAGTATGATGAGTGGGGGAGACCAACCGTACAGATGGAAGTGGAAAAGGTGAAAGGGACTTACCTGCTGGACACCGATGCCTCAAGCATCCTTGTCTATGCAGCTAACCCCACCGCCTCACCTTTGTCTAACGGGGTCCCCTACAGCTTGGTGGGTTTCACAGGCACTGAACAGAATGGCTCATTCTCTGTTCCGCTCTCCATTCATTTAGGTACACTCCACACTAAGTGGATGTGTCCTGATGAAGTGGGAGCAGGAAGGGAGAGGGATCCTGGGGGCCGACTTCATCCTAGGCCACGGGATCGTAGTGGATTTAAGAAACCACTGTCTTTGGCGGTCAGTCTGTATGGGACAGGAGAGTGAGGTGATGGTTATCCCGGGAAAACAGGGAAAAGGGACGGTGTACACCATGAAACCAAAGGAGCGTTACGACCTTGAATCACTGGTCAGTAATACCCCTGTAGAATATCAAGAATATGTGAGGAAAAACCTTGCAGCATTTGCCATTCACAAACACGACTGTGGGAGAATAAACTGGGTTGAGGTTAGCATAGATGGGGACCCCATGACCCGACCACAGAAACAGTACAACTTCCCCAGGGAGGCGGAGATACACATGGAAAGAGCTTGGGTTCTCTGGTTAAACAGGGGGTATTGAGACCGATAGCTACCCATGTGAACTCTCCATTGTGGCCGGTTAAGAAACCGGACAACTCCTGGAGAGCCACAGTGGACTATCGAGTACTCAACCGTAACATCCCCGCCTGTGCACCCACTGTTGCTGCTGTCGCTGACCTCATTGGAAGTATCCCAGGAAGTGACCACCTTCACAGTGCTGGATATTTCCAACGGGTTCTGGCCCATACCTTTAAGAAGGGAAGATCAATACAAGTTTGCTTTTACCTTTAAAGGACAGCAATACACTTGGAACTGTCTGCGTCAGGGCTTCCACAACAGCCCCAGTATTTTCCATCAGTGTATGGCCAACTGTTTAAAGAGCTTCAGCAGACCCCAGCAGCTCGTACAGTATGTGGATGATCTGCTCCTGTTCACCGATGAGGGGGAGGAGCATGGCCCACTGCTGGCTGAGCTGCTGGAACTGCTGGAAGAAGAGGGATTTAAAGTAACCCCAAGAAGGCACAGATCGGCCTGAAGGAAGTAAAATACCTGGGACTGGCTGTGCACGCAGGGCAAAGAGCCATTGACAAAGCTAGAAGGGAAGCAGTGCAGGAGTAAGATATTTTCTAGGGATAACCGGGTACTGCAGAGAGTTCATTGAGGATTATGCAGTCACAGCAGCCCCTCTGCTCCGACTCCTACACAAGGGAGTGGAGTGGGAATGGGACAAAGGTTGCAAGGCAGCATTTATTCAACTCCAGAAAGACCTGCAGACCGCGCCAGCTCTAGGGGCCATAGATGGGGATCAAGAGTTTTTTCTGGAGGTAGCAGCCAGTGGGGACAGCTTGAGCACAGTACTGCTCCCAGAGCGTCACGGCCGGCTGAGACCAGTGGTCTACTCCTCCAGGATACTCACGGATGTGGAGAAGGGATACTCCAGCTGTGAGCGGCACCTCTTAGCCACTCACTGGGCTGTGAAAAGATCACTGATCTTCACAGAGGGGTCCCCTATCACACTTCTTACCCACCATACGCCCACCCAAATGCTTCTGGATGGGAGAATCAAGGACGGGACAGTGAGCAGTGCCCGCATTGCTCACTGGACCCTGTTCCTCTCTTAAATGGACCTAAGGGTAGAGGGTCTCTGCGAGCCAAGACTCGCACCCAACATAATTTATCCAGGGACAGCCCACCAGTTTTCCATAGAAGGGGTATGGGAAATTAATGTCAGCTTTCGGGCTGGGTTACACACCACAGGCTGAGAGATCTATATGGATGGTTCAAGCACGGTATCTGCAGGTGAACGACTCACAGGCTGCGAAGTTTATGACCCCGAGGCAGGTATTGACCTGGCGATTAAACTCCCCAGTATTGTGAGCGCCCAACAGCTGAACTGTCTACGGTAGTGTACATAGTCACACACTCTGAAGAATTCCCTACCCCATACACGATTTGCTCGGACAGTGTGTTCACATGCAATTCGTGTACGGATACCTGGCTATCTGATCCCGCCGTGGATACACATCCGCAGACAGGAAACCCCTGGCAATTAAGCCCCTACTGGAAAAGATCATGAAAGCCGTAGGGGAGGAAGGGAATATCTACATACATTAGGTGAAGGCACATTCCACCACAGAACCCCGTAGCGAGGGAAACCAGCAGGCTTACATGCCAAGCAGGGGGCCCGCATGGGCAAGCTCTGGGATCCGTACAACTCAGGACCCATAACAGCAGTCAGGGGCAGGAGGGGGACGGCAGAGAAGGCAGGGTTAGCTTTGCCCCTGGACCTAAAAATGGTCCAGACCCAAGGCCCCGTCCTCAAAACTGTCCTGAACACGCTAGCTAAAGGTGAAAGGGTAGATGGCCCGTATGGCACCGCAGCAATTGCCATTAAAGAAGGCATGCTGTTCAGGGGGGAGCAATGGGTAGTACCGCAACAACACTAGAAAGAATTCCTCCAGCTGGCCCACGATGGTCCAGGAGCAGGACACCCCGGACCTGAGACCACTTGACCAGGACTCAGGGAAGACGTCCGCGAGTTCTGCGCTAGCTGTCTGGTGTGCGCGGCCAACAACCCGACCCCCAGAAAAGAAAGTTGTCTATGGGACATATCAGGAGGGTAGAGGGACCCTGGCAGTCAATCCAGATCGATTACATCGGGCCCCTACCCACTGCCCATGGAGGTTACAAGTACTGCCTAGTATTGGTGGATGTAATCACCAAATGGGTGGATGCTTTCCCATGCTGAACAGCCACTGCATTGGGAACAGCTAGGATCCTGGTCAGAGAAGTGTTCTCCTAATGGGGTTACCACAATAAGTGGAGTCTGACCAAGGGAGTCACTTCACCGGGCAGGTGATGCAGGAGACCCTTAAGGCACTCGGCATTAAAGGGAACTGGCATGTCGCCCACAACCCGCAGTCATCCGGGCCTGTGGAACGTTTAAACCGCACTATCAAAGAAAGGCTGCGCAAAGAGACAGGGGATACACCAAAGGGGTGGGTAGAGGTCCGACCACTAGTCCTCATGGGGATCCGGGCTAACCAGTCAAAGAGCACGGGGTACTCCCCGTACGAGCTCATGACCAGCAGAGCCATGCGAACCTCCACCCATGTGTTAGCCCCGGTACTCACGGAAGGTCAGCTGAGGGAAGCGAACCAGGACAGCATTGTCAGGAATCTGTTTGAACACCTTAAACAGATTCACTGGCAGGCTGATAACAACTTGGGAAAACAGCATCGGAGCAGCTAGAGCCCGCAAACACCATGAGTGGCAGATAATAGGGGACCAGGTTATGGTGAGAAATTACGCTAGAATAAGGGTCTTTGAGGCACTGTACATGGGACCGTACCACATTGTCAACAAGGCAAGCCCCATGGTCTATGCCATAAAATTGCCCCGCCGAACAAAGTGATTCCACATAAATCAGTGCAAACTTTTCAACCCAGGGGCAGTAGCTAAATGCAAGGGACAGCCAAAAACTGTAAACTGTACTAAAGACAGGGACCCCCAGCCAACAGCCCCCGACTGTGGAAATCCCACAGAGGATGTGGCAGACCCACAGACTGTACCTAGAGGGGCGGTGGACTGTGTTACTGGAGGAGCTGTCCCCCCCAATCATTTGGGACTCGGACGCACCCCCAGCAGCCAGAGCCTTAAGAAGGACTCCCTGCACACCACGGCCAGAGACACTGTGGTCACCAGCGCTCCAATTTGAATGGTTCAGCCCCAGGAGAGGGACCAGCTGCAAAAGGACACCTAAGTTCAGAGACCAACCCGCGAGCAGAGACACCCAGCCGGTAGCCTCGGGCAACAAGGGACCCCCAGAAAAGAAAACGATGGACCAGTCACCAAGTGAGAGTCCCCAGCCCGTAGCCCTCAACCAGGCAGAATCCCCAGGGGAAGAAACGAATCAGGCAGCCAACCCCAAAGGAGCAATGTACTGCAGCATCGGAGGGGACGTTCCCCCGATAGTGTGGGACTCAAACCTACGTCCGGTCAGGGCACTTAGGATTAGACGGTGCAGACCGACCTATTACCTACCTCGCCGGACATCCAGCAGGAGAAGAAGAAAGAGAGAAGGTAGGAATTAACCTGGCCACCCGGAGACGGGTGGCAGATGCACATATATATTGATATGGATTTAAGTATGTTTAGTGAATAAGTTAAAGTAGAGTAAGATTTATCTGTGTAATGATAAGTGCATATGTATTAGTTAACTGGGGTAAGGAAAAGAATCTACCTGTGCAGCTGTTAAAAGAGGCACAGGCCGTGTAATCCCCAGAAGTAAGTAAAATCTACCAGTATGGCTATTAAGGAAGCACCGGTAAGATAACAAGCAGAACGACTGTGAGATAAAGTTAAAAGCAATCAGTCCACAAGGAACTGAATAAGACAGCCAGTCAATTAAAGTCTATGAGCCCAACTTGGAACTCAGTCACCTTTGTCAAGTCAGAGAGCTTTCTCAGGGCTAGACAATCTGTTTTATATGCCCCTACAGGAAAGAGGACAGCATGAGAAGGATCCTATTCCTGCTCGCCCTGATAAGGATGAGCAGCGGCAACTGAGGAGACGTGGAAGAATCCCTCATTTACGGGTGTTCAGGAGGGAGAGCACCGATCATAACCGCCAGGGGTGGCCCCCGAGCCGTGGAAGAACTCGCCGTTTATGCCCACGAGGGAAGATGGCCAGGGTGGCTGGGATCTAACTCTACCGCTACTCCAGCCAGGAAGGTATTACCTACGGGGAGACGTCACTTCCATGCCCCCGGATGTAGATCATCGCTGCCCGAGTCAGTGTTACAGAGGGAAAGCGTGTGTGTTTGACTTGTAAAGGGAACATTCCCCTGAGAAGATGGTGGTGGCTCAACAAACTCAGCAAGGACGCATGGGACCAAGAATCGGACTGGGAAAGACTCGGTAATGATATGTACCGCACCATCACGAGGACACGGGGAGGAGTAAAAGTGTGTTGGGACAAATGGTGGGAATCTGAACAAGGAATTTATGTTTGCATGTGGGGATCAGAGAGTATTTGTCCCGCAGGCATATCAATCGCCTTTGCCAGGCAATGACAAGATGAAGGGGAAGGGATGGGGTGGGATTCTAGCCTACACGGGTGCGCGGTCCCACACTCCCCACTCCCAATTAACGCCACCGAACTAAGAGCACACATTAAGAAACCCCTGCCCACAACCCCGCCAATATGTACAGTAAGAGAAAGGTGTCCAACCACCACCAAGGGACCTGGGAATGGATTAGTATTGGTACCGACCGAAAAGGTGTTATATCAGGGGATATGTTATGCAGTAGCTTCAGTAATATTAAATCTTACCGAGGTACACCTGCCTGCATGGTGTGCGAAGGAAACAGAGCTGCTACACAGGCCCTACTGAGAGACATGTTCAAGAAATTTTATGAGTTAGACTTTGGAAATGTAGACAAAGCAGACCTCTATACCCTAAACACTAGGGACACCATGGGCTCAGGGAGACCTAGAAGGGGAATCGTAAACGACATTTTCACTACCTACAATACAGCATCCTCTGTAATAAACAGCCTAGATGACATAGAGCTGCAAACACAGATAAACAGTTTAAAGACCCAATGGAGAAAAATCCTGAAACAGGAGAATACCGTAGTAGGATCAGAACTACACGAGGACCAGGCTATGACTGTCCATTTAAAAGAAATAGTGACTGAGCTGGAAAAACATGCACAGTCAGTGAATGCACTCATACGGGAGGATAGAAACGCTTCTGACCAGGCTGCACAGAACGAGGTGTGCATGCTGTATGGAACATGGTTGTTGGGCGAGGGCCGCAACAACCTGGAGGATTTAAAACAAGGTGTAGTCCCCTCTTGGATCAGGAACAAGCACCTCACAGCCCTCCACCTGTACAGCAATTCACTAAGCCCGTGCCAGCTCCGCCTAGCCTCTGAAGCCTACCCTGTCCGAGTAGACTGGGAAATCTAACCACACCATTATGGGGATAGTACTAAGGATGCCGGTCATGGGTGGGACAGCCCGACCCGCACTGGTACACCGGGTGGAGAACATTGGAGTTATTCAGAGAGGTGCACACATTCATAAAGTGGGAGCACACTGTAACGGGTACTGACCTCTCCGGGTGCCGGAGCCGGGGAGCACACGTAATACTGTGTCCCTAGTACTTGAGTGCCCATTCAAAGTAACAGTGTCGGTTTAAAGCTGCTGATGCACAGTCTATTAACTGCACCATGGAAGTAATGGCACAAGAACATGTCCCTCCACAGGTAGCATACATAGGGGGTGGGACTTTTTGTGTCACCACCAGTGCGCCCCACTACCAACATGGACACTTCTGGTGTCCGGCAAGTGACAGCAGTTTTTGCTTCAAACCTGAGGCATCAGTTCAAGTGGCCTAGGAACGGATTGTCCCCATTCCTGAACCCTCCACTGTCCACCTCACTGTGAAGGAAAACATTACAAACCTGCAGGATTATGTTGTACATTTTGGCTATGCAATTCTCCCTCGACCCGAACATCTTACTGCTCTGCTGAAAGCTGTAATTATCTCACAAAAACACTTCTATACTCCAGAACAGAAAACAATTGAGGTAGGGAAAAAGATTCTCGAGATCACCATTCCGCCTTGGTGGGACCTTTTCAGAAATATAGAGGACCCAGTCTGGATCAGAATCGCTTCCCATACTTTAGTTATTTGTCAACTCGCGATTATACTTTACTTATGCTGTCTCACTTGCTGAGTGAAGCACAGAGGCCGTCAGGTCAGGCACCAAAGGGTGTTATATGCTCCTTGGCTGAACTTGGGAATCGCAGGGAGGGGTGACACGATACTACCATGTTTAATTTGTGTTTGATTTTACCTGCTGTAAATCGCAAAATCTCGAGTATTGTAAGAGTGTTACTTAAATGTTTTGACTATATACCTTTATTTTACTGAACTTAAAACGTGTTTGACTATGGACCTTTATGCTATTTGAGAATGTGTTTTTATTTTACTTTACTTAAAGTTGTGTATGACTGTATACCATCATTTTACTGTGAAAACTGAGTAAAAACCGAGGGACATCATACCCCCTCTATGCTATAACCAAATTGTAATTACTATATTCGCCTGTATATTGCATTACATTTCAACAGGGGATGCAAGGTAATGTTTAGCTAGTATAAATGCAGGGAAGGTTGACGCTCGGGAGCAGGAATTTTGCTTAAGGAGTGTAGAGTGTCAACAGGGGGGACTGCAGAGAGCAAAATTCACCAGAACCCCCCCTGTGTTTGGGCTCATTCGAAAGGAAATTTAATTTGGGACTATCTACCGAAAAGTTTGGAACTCTAAAGTGCTTATGGAAGAAACTACGAACTTTAATAGAGTTATGAGCTTTTACAAGACAAATTCAAGCGTATGGGCGGACCTCGGGAACAAAGGAAGCCCACTTGATGATTGGAACTGTCTGGATGTGAGGACTGAGGTAACCTGTCTGGAAGAATGAGTATTTGGAAATCTTCCTCCACAAGAGACATTACCATCACAGTGTCACCCAGAGATAGCTCCTCATCAACATGGGTCTGGACAAACCATTTCAGCATATACATCACAAAGAGGCCCAATCCAGCCTCTATGCGAAAGACTAAGCACAAAAGGACATTGCAATTAGCAAACTAATATTTCCATCAGAAAACAGTTTTCGAACATCAACCCACCCAAGACATATCAACTATAACGAGCCCGACAAAATATTACAAAGAAGAACCAAGGCCGCCAAAATTATACAAAGAATTGTGAACAGATTGGGCGGCAAGATTAGAACACTGAAATCGTATAACTGTCGCTGTTTTCAACAGAGGTTAGTGGGGGAGAGTGGTGGTCGCTACTACCTCATCAAGACAAGGAGATAAACCAACGTGACAGTTGTAAAATTAACTTCTCCAGCCTCGAAGTCTTGAAGTCCTGAAGAACATCACCATCTACCATTAATTATCAAAAGGATTGGTAAGCATAAGTCCCTGCCTGTCCTGGAGTCTAATCTAGCTAAAATTAGGTATTGGGAGGTGGGAGGTATAATTTTACTGCAACTCCCTTTGAATGTGTAGTGTATGGTACTTTATTAGAGTGATTTTAAGTTTGACCTTGTACCTTTCCTTGTATTGTTCTTTATTCGAGTAATTGTAAGTTTGGCTGTGTATTTTCTTACTAGAGTAGTAAGCCTGTATTACCCTGACTGTAATAAAACCAAAGTTCTTTGCATCAACCCAGTGTCCTCTGCACTTTTGTCACACCCCGCAAATAAATCCAGAGTACAGAACCCAAGGGAGGGGGAGTGATTCGAAACCGCTCAAGTTGGTCAGAAGGGAACCTGACCCCTTCATAGAGATCACAAACACACCACCCCATCCTCCCCTTACAGCTCTAAACTCTCCCTCCTTCCTCCCAAAGCAGCCACACCAAACCCACATACGCCTTAAATCCCTCTCAGCTCCCTCTCTATCTGTCTCCTCTTCTGCGCATGTCATGATGACCTTTGATATCCTGAATCGCGGGAATCGAGTGTTGCCATGCCATTGCTAAGGACGGCAACACTTTATGGCAGAAGGTCAGAGAGATTTAACGCTACTGCCCATTTCATATCGCTCGCTGTAATGCCCAATTTCAAAAATGGAGTCAAGGGGCTTTGAGAATTGGCGACAAGCCAGCGATCTGAAAACCCATTTTTACCGCCCACACCAGAAATACCGCCCATTTTTGGGCGAGCTGCACAAAAGTGTAAATCTAGCCCAAAGTCCTTGAGACAGGCAAGCTGTGTTCTGATACGATGAGACCGGCGTGGAGCTTGCAGTGTTTGATTGAGGTTTTCGGTTGGGAAACAGAATAATGTCTCTGTTCCATCCTGCTGGTCTGTTGGCCTTTCAGTTGGGATCAGTCTTCGAGCTTTCCATTGAGTTCCATCATTGAGTTTGTAGGTGTGAGGGCTGAACTTTCACCCGATCTGTTTTGGTGACGAAAGTAAATATGCGAGCTTATGACTACGGTTTGGGTGCTTAACTCTGACACAATCTCCATTCTACAGTTGGGGCTTTTGAGTGCGTCATTTTGTGTCAGTGTACGAGCTCGTTTTTCGTTGACGTTCCAAAATCTAGGATGCGAGTGTGGTTATCTTCGCACTAGGTTTGGCTGGCGGTTTACGAATGTCCAGCAAGATTCCACCCAATAATGTGCTCAGCGGGTGTCTTCCCCGTTAGTGAGTGCTTTGTCGAACGGTATGTGCGGAGAATGGTTTGAACTGCTTCGTTAAATGTTTGGCCTGCTGCGAGGTTGGCTTTCAAACCCTCTTTGATGATGCGGTTAAATTGCTGAACACCTCTGTTGCTTTGAGGACTGTACCGAGCAGTAAGATGATGCTTGATAGCATGACGAGTGAGGAACTCCGCGAACTGGTCGGATGCAAACTGTGGTCCATTGTCAGTGATTATGACCTCTGGGAGGCCCCATTTTGTGAACATACGCTACAGAGTAGTGATGATTGTTGATAAGGTCACTGAACTTGTAGCAATTTCTAGCCATTTGTAATGCAGATCATTTATTACAACAAGGAAACACTGGTGCTGTGGAGCTGTTTCAACTGGACCGAAGATATCCAACTGAAGTTATTGCCATGGTCTTCATTGGCACTGGTCAAATGTTTGTGGCCTTTTGCAAAGAATGACTAAAAAAATGATTCAGAAAGGGAAGCTAGACAATGAAAGTAAACTTGCATGAAATATAAAAACAGATATCAAGAGTTTCTATAGGTATATAAAAAGGAAAAGATTGGCTAAAGTAAATGTTAGTCCCTTAGTGTAGTAATGGGGAGCATGGAGATGGCAGAAACTCTGAACAAATATTTTGTATCAGTCTTTACGGTAGAGGACTCTAAAAATATCCCAACAGTGGATAGTCAAGGGGCTATAGGTGGGGGGGAGGAACTTAACACAATCACAATCACTAAGGAGGTGGTACTCAGTAAGATAATGGGACTAAAGGCAGATAAATCCCCTGGACCTGATGGCTTGCATCCTCGGGTCTTAAGAGAAGTAACGGCAGGGATAGTGGATGCATTGGTTGTAATTTACCAAAATTCCCTGAATTCTGGAAGGTCTCAGCAGATTGGAAAACTGTAAATATAACGTCCCTATTTAAAAAAGAAGACAGACAAAAGGAAACTATAGACCAGTTAGCCTAACATCTGTGGTTGGGAAAATGTTGGAGTCCATTATTAAAGAAGCAGTTGCAGGATATTTGGAAAAAACATAATTCAGTCAGGCAGAATCAGCATGGATTTATGAAGGGGAAGTCACGTTTGACAAATTTGCTGGAATTCTTTGAGGATGTAACGCGCAGGGTGGATAAAGGGGAACCAGTGGATGTGGTGTATGTGGACTTCCAGAAGGCATTTAATAAGGTTACTGCCCAAGATAAAAGTTCACAGGGTTGGAGGTAATATATTAGCATGGATCGAGGATTGGCTAACTAACAGAAAGCAGAGAGTAGAGATAAATGGTTCATTCTCGGGTTGGCAATCAGTAAGCAGTGGGGTGCCACAGGGATCAGTTGGGACCCCAATTATTTACAATTTATATTAATGACTTGGAAGAAGGGACTGAGTGTAATGTAGCCAAGTTTGCTGATGATACAAAGATGGGAGGAAAAGCAATGTGTGAGGAGGACTCAAGAAACCTGAAAAAGGACATAGACAGGCTAAGTGAGTGGGCAAAAATTTGGCAGATGGAGGATAATGTTAGAAAGTGTGAGGTTATGCACTTTGGCAGAAAAAGTCAAAGCGCAAGTTATTATTTAAATGGAGAAAACTTGCAAAGTGCTGCAGTACATCAGGACCTGGGGAACCTGGTGCATGAAACACAAAATTTAGTATGCAGGTCCAGCAAGTGATCAGGAAGGCCAATGGAATCGTGACCTTTATTGAAAAGGGGATGTAGTATAAAAGCAGGGAAGTCTTGCTACAGTTATACAGGGTATTGGTGAGGCCACACCTGGAATACTGCGTGCAGTTTTGGTTTCCATATTTACAAAAGGATATACTTGCTTTGGAGGCAGTTCAGAGAAGGTTACTGGGTTGATTCCGGAGATGAGGGGGTTGACTTATGAGGAAAGGTTGAGTAGGTTGGGCCTCTATTCATTGGAATTCAGAAGAATGAGAGGTGATGTATCGAAACGTATAAGATTTTGAGGGGGCTTGACAAGGTGGATGCAGAGAGGATGTTTCCACTGACAGGGGAGAGTAGAACTAAGGGGCATCATCTTAGAATAAGGGGCCGCACATTTAAAACTGAGCTGAGGAGGAATTTCTTCTCTCAGAGTGTTGTAAATCTGGGGAATTTGCTGCCTCAGAGAGCTGTGGAAGTTGGGTCATTGAATAAATTTAAGACAGAGATAGGCAGTTTCTTAACTGATAAGGGAATAAGGGGTTATGGGGAGCGGGCAGGGAAGTGGACCTGAGTCCATGATTGGATCAGCCATGGTCATATTAAACAGTGGAGCAGGCTCGAGGTGCCATATGGCCTACTCCTGCTCCTATTTTTTATGTTCTTATGTTCTTATGATTTCGGTCAGACTGCACGCTTCGCAATGTGAGACAAACTCCTCCATGTGAGTGTCAATCCCAGGCCACCTTACTGAATCGCGACAGCTCTGATTCATTCGGACAATGCCAGGGTGTCCATCGTGTGCCAATGAGAGAACGCGCTGTTGAAACGACTTGAGAATTACTGCCCTATCACCATGAGCTTGACAGCCATCGTTCCCCAACGGAAAATTGATCGCTAAGTCTGTGGAAGGTTTTCAGCTCTTCCGGAATTTTCTTAGGCCACTCCATCTGGAGGAAGTGGCACATGTGCTGGAGCGTAGCATCATGCTGTGATTCAGTTTTGAGTTTGACACAGGAGACAAGGTTTCTGATGGACTGAGTGCTGATCGATGTGACATATATGTCGTGATCTGTGAACAAGTCAGCACCAAAGTCCAATGCAGGTGTCGAGTGGCTGAGCATGTCAGCTACGTGGTTGTGACTGCCAGCGATGTATTGTACATTAAAATTATACTGAAGAAGGCAATCTGACCATCAGATAATTCGTAGTGGTCTGTGCCCAGATCCAGTTATAGCGAGTAGCGTAGTTAGTGCTTGGTGATCGTACGGAGGGTAAATTTCCTTCCATAGAGGTAGATGTGCCAGCGTTCACATGCGTAGATGCAAGCGAGTGCTTCACATTCCCCTGTAGAGTATTTACGTTCTGCAGATGAGAGCGACGAGAGGAGCAGGTACTGGCCGTTCCAGGCCATCAATCCATTGCAAGAGCACAGCATCTATGGTGGTGCTGGATGTATCCGTGGTGACATACGTAGTGACATTCGGATCAACGTGCACGAGGACAGGGGGGGATGTGATTTTCTCCTTAAGTGTGATGAATGCCTGAACCTGGGAATCTGTTCATTGCCAAGTGACGCCCTTGCGCACAACTTGCAAAGTGGTTCGGCAATGTACGCATAGTGCTGGATGAACTTCAGATCGAAGTTGCAAGTGCCGAGGAATGATGAAAGTTCTTTGACGTTGGTAGCCTCCTGCATTCGCTGGATCATGTCATTGTTGTCACCTTGTGCTGTGACTCTGCAGCCCAGAAAGTTTATTTCTCCTACAGCGAATGTACACTTAATGGCATTAAGTGTAATGTTATGTGTAGCAAGTCCAGCCAAAACTGCGTGAAATCACTGGTCATGTTCTTCCATTGTCCGTCCATGGACGACGATATCGTCAAGCAGATTGAGGGCTTCCTCTATGCCTGCTAGCATAGTAGTGACAATCTTCTGAAATGCATGGTGCAGAAGATAGTCCATAGGGCATGCGTCGATACTGATACAGACCATCACGTGTCGTTAATGCCGTGAGCAGTTTGCTGTCCTCCGCTAGGGATATTTGCAGGTAACTGCAGCGCATGTCAAGTTTCGGAAAAACTATTGAGCCGTGGAATTCTGAAGACAGTTCATCGATGGTAGGAAGACGATGATGGCCTTGTTGATCTCTTTCAGGTTGATGCATAGGATCTCCCCATTTTTATGCCAAGCAATGACTAAGTTCGAGATCCAGGGTAAGGAGTCGATGCTCTCAATGATTCCCTGAGATTCGAGTTGCATTAATTCTGTGAATACTTGGTCGCGAACCACGAATGGGAGATGGCGAAGACGCTGTGCAACCGGTTTGACAGAAGGGTCAACGCGAGGACGATGACAAAATTTTATTGTCACTCCAAACCCTGTGAAGATTGAGGGATACCGTTTGTCAAAGTCCTCCGTGTACACAGGTGTGCCAGTTGGGTCATAAGCTTTTAACCCAAGCTTGTCAAAAAGGTCAACACCCATGAGGCTTTGGCCCTTCGCGACATGAAAGGAAAAATTCTCCAATGTTATGTCCTTGTAGTATATCGGGACAGATATGATCCCAAGTACTTCAATTTTGGAGTTGGAGTACACATGTACAGTGGAAGTTGCGGGCTGCAGTTGACAGTGCGTGAAGTGTGTTTTGTACACAGTCTAGCTCAATATGGAGACTTTGGCTCCAAGGTTAATGAGGAGGCAAATGGGCATGCCGTCAATGTTTTCATTACAGTCCTTGAATTTACCCAAACCGATATGTGAAATGACACGAATGGTTTCAACCATACTGGGTTCATCTCTATCGGGGTTGTCCACATGTCGATTATACTGCAATGAGTGACAGACACCAGCAAAATGGTTCATTTTACCACATGCAGAGCATTTCTTCCCGCATGCAGGGCAGTTAGGACTTTTTGCTGAATGTGATTTGTCCCCAGTTAAAGCAGTGGAAGTTAGGCCCGCGATCCGTAGTGGGTGGCTTATTACTAGCCCTGGGTCTCTGCTGTAATTTCCACTTTGGACGAACGCCTTGCAAATAGGCTGTAGCTGAAGTCTGCTGCACAGAGGGAGCAAGGGATCTGATCACTTTTGAATCAGAAAGCACTGATTCGATTTGGATGGCTAAATTAGTTGCAATGTCCAATGTAATTTTGCCATTCTCCATTAGCAAGCATTCTCGAATGCGGGGGATCGTTGTTTTCTCAATAATTTGACTCCCAATCATTTCCTCTGTGAGTATTCCAAAGTTACACATAGCAACCAGATCAGTTAATGAAATTATATACTGTTTCATTGGTTCAATGTTCCCTTGCCCCCTTTGATGACATTTGTATCTCTCCATCATGATACTTTTCTTTGGCCCAAAATATTTCTCTAAGGCGCTTACCGCTTTGTCGTAGGACTCCGTGTCTTCGATTTCGCCAAAGATGTGTTGGCCTTCGGTGCCGAGGCAGTGGATAAATATTGCACGGCGGCAAGCTGGTGTTACATTGTCACCATCTAAACCACTTGCCATGATGTACGTAGAAAAACTTTTTATCCATCTCGGCCATGGAATTGGAGGATCTCTGGGTGTGGAGAGGAAAGGCGGGGGGGTGGGGGGGGCGGGCGGCTGGGAGTAGGAAGGTTAATTTGATTCTTCCTCATCGCCAAATTATGTTGCGTACGGAAATAAACAGTCTAACTGCAACAGGAGTAATGTAAATAACTGTGTCCTTTATAGCAATTCCCAAAATGGTGTCCCTAAAACCAGCATGAACCAGCTTGTTTACAGCAGTATGTGAATAGTTCCAGCAGGATCCTAATGCCTGTCTAGTGTACTGTAACAAACAAATAGTGTATGAGCACAACAATACCCAATCAGGCGAGTACTGCAGGACTCCTCCTGAGCGGTCAAGGCAGCGGAACCGTTTCTTCAGCACTCCAATGGTCTGCTCAATGATGCATCTGTTGACGGCATGACTGTCATTGTAAGAGTGCTGGGTAGGAGTGGTAGGGTTGCGGAAGGGAGTCATGGCGGGTAGCCCTGGTCTCCAAGGAGCCATCCGGGAGCTGCATTAGATGGTTGGAACAGAGCTGGCACACCTGTCTGCCTTAGGATGAAGGCATCGTGGCAGCTGCTAGGATAGCGGGCATTATTGTGCCTGTGTGGTCACACACCAAGTGGGCATTGAGTGAGTGGTATCCTTTTCAGTTTCAAAAGATCTCAGGATCCTGGTGCAAAGCCCTCAAGGCAATATGTGGCTGTCTATGGCACCCTGCATCAAGGGGAAGTATGCCATCCTCACAAAGCACTCTCACTGTTTTTGTCTCAACATGGGGAATGAAATGTACCCCATCCTCCTTCCGTACAGAGCATCTGTGACATCATGATTGGAGCAATGGGCAGCCTACTGGGAGACGTTGGAGATGTCTGCTGTGGCTCTTTGGAAAGATCCATTGGCATAAAAATTAGGGCGATGGTGACCTTCACTGCTACTGAGAGATCTGTTCTCAGCCTTGTTTGGGGCTCACGGTCTGGCTACAGCAGATGGCACAGCTCCGTCACCACATCTTTAGTAAATCACAACCTTCGGGCACACTACTCCCCAGTGAAGTGGATGTAGGAAAACTGTTGGTAAAAGAACCTGCGTGTGTGCGGCCTTCTGTTGCCATGTATGTATTTGCATCTCCCACTGCCCACATCCTCATGGACCTCCTGATGTTGGTCCTGCTGTTGCTGTCCCTGTGCATCCTCCTGCTGCTGTGCCTCTGCCTGCTGCTCTTGCTCCCTTGGCATCTGCTTGCGTCTTTCCATGTGCCTCTGTCTGTCCCTCTCCCTGGTCCCTCTCGAAGGTCCTCTTCAATGAGCCTCCACCAATGCAGGTGCCTCTCCAAGTGCCTGCATTTCTGTTTCCCTCTCCCGATGCCTCTGCCTGGCAAAATCACGCCGCCGTTGTCTTCTCCGAACCATCCTCTGATGGTGAAGATGCAGGAGGTGGCCCACTGCCAGCACTGAGCCCATGATTTGCAGAGAATTTTGCGCTCTACACATGGAGCTGACTGAAGCAGGGGGAGCAATGGAAGTTAAAGCAAACTAACTGAGGCCTAGCAATCAATCTTGGCTATTGCAGAAACAAAAAACAAAATAATTTCAAAGTGTTTAAAAATTTGGCCGACAAAAGGTTATCTCTACCAGCGCGCCTTTAAATCTCGCTGTCGCTGCAGCCTGACAACTTCAAACTGACAGCAAAAGCTGTCTTTGGCTTTGGCAAGCGTTAGATGGAGGAGTGCGGGACAATTTATGCTTCCGGGGCGGTCACGAGGCAATGCGCACGGTGATGACCTCATCATTGCCATATGCACAAGAGCATCGCAAGCAACGCCGGAGCAGAACACAAGGCATAGTGCCATCGGCGAAGAGGTGGGCAAATACGCATGGGTCGATGTGGCCGTTGCGCCCGTGTGCTAACTCATTAGCGCACCGTTGGCACCGGCAGGCGGCGCTAACTGGGACTGCGCAAAGGCAATTTCGGCCCCCTGTACTTGATATTGACTGATTGGCGGATCTTTGGACCCCAACCCCTCTAACAGTCAAGGCTTACATAGAAACATAGAAAATAGGTGCACGAGTAGGCCATTCGGCCCTTCTAGCCTGCAACGCCATTCAATGAGTTCATGGCTGAACATGCAACTTCAGTACCCCATTCCTGCTTTCTCGCCATATCCCTTGATCCCCCGAGTAGTAAGGAATTCATCTAACTCCTTTTTGAATATATTTAGTGAATTGGCCTCAACAACTTTCTGTGGTAGAGAATTCCACAGGTTCACCACTCTCTGGGTGAAGAAGTTTCTCCTCATCTCGGTCCTAAATGGCTTACCCCTTATCCTTAAACTGTGACCCCTGGTTCTGGACTTCCCCAACATTGGGAACATTCTTCCTGCATCTAACCTGTCTAAACCCATCAGAATTTTAAACGTTTCTATGAGGTCCCCTCTCATTCTTCTGAACTCCAGTGAATACAAGCCCAGTTGATCCAGTCTTTCTTGATTGGTCTTCTCAGAAGTAGGCATGGAATTCCCTAAAGGCACCTATTCTCTGCTTCTTCTAGGTGCCACCTGAGGGCCAGGATTGCAGGAGGTGATTGGCTGCTCATGTTCAACAAAAGGCTCACAGGACTGAGGTGGCCCTTGTCTCACATCCATTTAATCCTTGGATGCTTGGTGTCATCTCCCATGTTTCACTGGTACTGTGTGATGACTGGAGTCCTGAGATATACTGCTATCCTGAGAGACGGCAGCGACTCCTGTGTGACTTGGCCCTCACCACCCTCTTCACCACCATTTTACTCCTCCTGTTTCAATCGTTTCTGTGCAAAACGTGAAGTGAGAGATGTGGGGAATGTGACTGTTTAAGTGGAGGAAGGGGTTTTAGGAAACTGGGTAGCCATAATGCAAAATGCCAAGTCCAAGTCCTCCTTAACCAAAGTGCATTGTGAAAGATTAGTTGAGCAAGTGTTACTTTATGAGAGTGAAGAGCTTTATGGCGCCCAGGATGGACAAGGAAGAAAAGGGAAAAATGTGCAGTGTGTTACCTTGCCTACCCTGGTGAGAACGTGAAACTTTTGTCATCACTAGTCTGCAGGTCTGGGGGTAAGAAATTGGCAGTCAGTACCAGTGTCACATCCTTCCAAGTAGTATGAATTCTAGACGACTTGATAGCACCAACACCCTGGAGTGCATTTGTTCTGTCTTCAATGCCCTTCCTGGAGCACTTGCAGGTCTCAGTGAATGAAGTTGCACTTTCTCATTTTCTGGCTTGGTACCATGTTGTACTGCCCTCTGGTCACAGATTGTGCTTCAGTCATAATTTTGTGCGAGTGTAATAAAAATATTGCTAAGACATGGCAGTGAAGTTAATAGTGAGTGAAATCAATGAACCAAGAACTATTGCTCTCCTACTTGTTTGTCCCGAGTCTGCCGCTGAGTGCAGGCTGAACTGTCTTTTTTAAGGCTGTACAGACAATGCAAATGAGCAGATCCAGGAAATTTGTGTATAATGTGCTATAGAGGCCATCAGCAGACACAACACTTCGTTTTCTAAAAGGTACATCAGCGATGTAACTTATTTCGAGGAAATTCTCGGCCTAAGTTTCTCCATCACAAGTAGTTAATGGAAGATGAGAGGGTAACAAATCTTTAAACGAGCTCACATTTTCTTCCACTTTGGAAACAAGACAGCTTTAAGTGAATCAGAACTGAATAATAAACTCTGATAATGCATTTTAAAATACAACTGCTAGATGTATACATTAGATGATAAATTGGCAGAATGCTCAAGTTATTATTTTCCATTTGGCAGAATTATAGAACAAGAAGCTGTCACACTTTGACTTCTCCCAAGTTCAGGCATCTTTCAAAACATTGTTAAACAAACCCCTTGTGCAGTGGTCACCATGGAGACCATGAGTGGAGAAAGCAGCAAAAGACACTTGGTCCTGCTTTACATGCACAGCAGCCACCATGCTCAGTTTGTGGGGATTACTACAATTTCCGATCTGACACATCCAGGTTAAAAAAGCTTTACGGTTTAAAAACAGCTCTTGTGAATTAATCTCTCAGCCAGCTAGTGCACTGCCAATGTACGAGGATGAGCACACACTTTCACTTTTTTTAAAACTAAAAATTCTTGGAAAAACAATCATAGCCACTGTCCATCAAATTGAGGGAAGCAATTTGTTAAACATTTCGATAAACAGAGGGATTCTGTGTAACACAATGGCCAGGAATTTCCACAGAATCTGCTCTCACTCTGTCATTATAACTTCACTGGAAGTGTGGCCCGAATGGAGTTTACATCTGGTGAACTTACAGCAATGGAGCGGGAACAGTTCTGAGGAAATTCCCTCCTTAGAAAAGTACTGTAAATTGGAAAATATCAGCATAGAGAATATTTTGCCCAACTACTAAGGCTACCAGCAACTTAGTGCAAATTAATTTCGCTGAGACACATTTAGAGAACCCTCATGCTCTTCCTTGAATAGTGCCACAGGATTCTTTATATCCACTTGAGCAGGCAGATGGGATCTTGGCTTAATGGCTCTACTGAAAGATGACACCTCTGACAATACATCACTCCCTCGGTACTATATTGAACTGTCAGCCTAGATTATGTACTCAAGTCTCTGGAGAAGGACTTGAATACACAACTGATTCAAAATTTAATTGATTGTGAAATTTACTTATTTATATAACATAAGTGGTACATGTGGATCTGTGCTGACTATTCTGGTGCGACAATAATTTGGGAAAGCAATACCATGGAATGTTAGAATACATGTTTACCCATCTCTTCTTTAATTCGTCACAGGCAAAGTTACCAAATTCAATCATTGGTGGAAGTACTAAAGGGATGTCATGCACTTGCCCTGAATCAGCAAAGGAAATTCAAAAGACAAGTCCTGAACATTCTCCAGGTGCCAGTTCTGTGCTGTACTAACCTTGAAATCGGTCGTCACTGTGACCAATGCACCATTCATGAACATAGTCAAGAAACAGTTAACATTTCCAATTGAGTTCAGAGTAAATTAGAGACATCATTTTGCTTTTGTATCATGGAAATCTTTAAAGAGAGATAGAAGTGGACTGATTCAGGTTGAAGGATATTTAAGAAAAATAATTCAAGGACAGTTGGGAACTTTGAGAAGTCATGAAGAATAGCACAGCAGTAATAGTATTCACTGGTGGTGGTCACCAAGTAGGATAATAGATCAGGAAACCAAAAGCTATTTCTATTTGAATACTGTTTTCTAAAGTGGCAATCCTCTAATAAATGTTCTCCACTAACTGCTGTGAAATGGACTAAAGCCATTTCAAAGCAGGAAGGAAATGTGTTCTCAGGGACAAACTACAAGCTCCTCATATGAATACAAAATATTTTCTTATCCAGAAACTGATCAATATCTATCTTTTGCTGCTTCTTGAGGCTGTATTCATCTGTAAATTGTTTTTATTTTCATGATCTATGAATATAAGGGGCCGAAATTGGTCAATACAGATGATCTGCCCATTTCTCGGCGGTATGCCGGCAGTATGTCGTTTCATACCGCCGGTATGTTGCCGACACTAAAGAAGGCAAAATCGGTGAAAAACTGTTGGCGTTATGTCAACGGTCTGCATCAGGCAGTAAGGATCTTAGTAGTCATTCAAGATCCACTCTCTGTTTGATGGGCGGTGCGGCACGGAACTGCGCATGTGCAAATTTTTTTTCTTTCCGATTTTTTTTCACAAGCGTTTTACCCATGATTTCGGGGGTCAGGGGTCACCTACGCATGTACAGTGAGTTGAGGAGGAGCGAGAGAGAGTGAGAAGGAGCAGCAAGGTAGTCGAATGCCAGAGAGTTTGAAAGTATATAGCACAGTGAAAAAAAATTGGTAGCACTAATAGTTATTCAGTTTCAACATAAGAACAGATATTTAAGAAGGGAAAATTAATATCCAGAAAAAAATTATGCCAATGTTAAAGAAAACATCCAAGCGCAGGAATATCGATAAGGAGGGGAGGTTGAGTGTGCCTGCTTTCGATGAAACTGAGTTAACTGCCCTTCTGGAGCACATCACAGAGAGGTATCCAACCTCAAGGGTGGTCGTTTTTGGAAAGCCCCTCCCAAAGGAGTACAACCAAATTTGGGACAAGATCGGGAGGCTGTGTTCTCGAAATGTACAATGGGAAGTACCGGGAAAAGGTGCTGTATGAGTGGAACGACCTGGTGAGGGTTGCAAGAGTAAGTAATGATTTTATTTATGAACTCCCCATGTACCATGTACCATGTAAATGTAGGTTCCGTGTCACACGGCTGATGTTATTTATCTTAAGATTACGGCGATGTATTCGTGATTTTGAGGCAATGTCAAGAGGATCAACGCAGTGTTTTTTTTAGTGTGTTTGTGTGTGTGTGTCTGTCTGTGGCATGTTAAATGGATTGAAGATTTGTACTTTGATTTACTTTACGTTCTGCAAAGGAAGACATTTGCAATAGCGGCCGATCAGCATCACACGCGGGGCGGCCCCACAACCCAGGAGCCGCTTACAGATAGCGAGATCCATGCCCTGTCCCTTGTTGGGGATAGCAACTGTGCCACCACCGGCACTGGAGCTGACCCACTCACACAAGATGGTAAGTTGAATACAATCCAGTTTGAGTTGCGGTCCTATCATGTCACGTAATGTAACTGTAACTGTAATGTTGGCCTGATGTAATGTAATGTAAGTTTATTGCACTGTAATGTTGGCCTCATGTGATGTACTGGAATGTTGGGGACATGTAACGCAATGCATATATGTATTGTCTATCTGTGATATGTAATGCAGTACTGCAGCAGTGGTGGACATTTAAGTAAGACTGCGATAAGTCACTGTACTATGTACTAATGTAACCCCCACCCCTTCCCTGCTATCAAGCTTTTTTAAATGTTGTCTTGTACTTCTAGACTCTGATGATTCAGGCCACAATGACACCGACGAGAGACCTACTGCCTCCACCTCTGGTATCACCCAGTCCTCTCCTGTCGAGGAAGAGGAAAAGGAAGAAGAACAAGAAGAGCCGCTGATCCAGCAGCCAGTGGGGGTGGAGCTGGTGGTGGAGACAGAGGAGGATGCACCAGCTCCATGTGGGACAGCTGGAACATCCTCCACCACCATGGAGTCTGTATTCAGGGGAATTCCCCATTGGCTGCTCTGAATCTGCCAGATCAAGCTGTGCGCAGTAAAGCCCCACCAGTGTTGCAGCGCCTTTGCCGCAGCGACGGAGGTTGGTGCAGGAAAGGTCAGTTGCTGTAGGCGTGTACCAGGACATGGTCCGTCTGTCACAGACCAGCGTCGACTTGGGTCGAGAGCTGCTCAAGGTCATGATTACAATAGCCACTAACATCACAGCTCTATCAGAGCAGCAATCGGAGGAAAGGTTGCATATGATCACCGCGATGGAGTGAACCGCTGACGCCGTCGAAGCCATGCGACAATCAACAGGATTGGGATATGGCGCGGAACCCCCCCATGCCATAGTACTCAGGTCGACAGCACCTGAGGGTGGGGAGCTGACATCATCTCCCAGCTCTGAAGCCTCGCCTTCCACATTGCGAGCTTCTCCTGAGGTCCCAGTTATTGCACCTGCAATGTCTCACGACACCCCCCCCCCCTCCCGACCCCCGCAGTGACAGCAACGGCACTTGGGGTGCGGTGCTGGACGCCGGCTTGGTATATACCCGGGGAGGTCCATGACCACGGGCACTGGGAAAGGGAAGGGTATCAGTAAGAAAGGGGGGAATAGTCCCAAGGGTGGTGTACCACGTGGCCACGGAAGGGGCAAAGGGTGTGGGCGGGGAAATTAAAGGGTTTGTTCGTAAAATTATAAAATGTTTGTTCAAGTTGGTATTAAAGTTTTGTAAGTTTTGTTAAAGCTTTTTATTAAAGTTGTAACAGTTGCTAATTTTTATAAAGTTTTGAAATTGTTGTCTATTTTTTTAAATTTTTAGATAAACGTTTGAATTGAATTTAACCACTCTTGTACAGTGTCAAACATTTGGGGTAACAGTCATGAGGGTCCCAAAACACAGCTCTCCACATTCAAGCAAAGCATTAATTTATGAGCTGCTGACGTAACAATTTTGCAGTGGCATACGCTCCGTGTGCCCACCGCTGTGGTGTTGGGGGTGGTGCCATGGGTTCATCTGCAAGCTCCTCGTCATCCTCCTACCCCTCATTGTCCTCTGATTCCTCCTCCGTCTCCTGCACTCTCTCCTCATGCAGTCCTCTGTGGCAATTCCTGTTCCCACATGATTGCTAAATTATTCAACATGCAGCACACCACTGTGAACTGAGCAACCTGCCCAGGGTAGTGTTGCAGCCTGCCTCCCAAGTGGTCCAAGCATCGAAAGCGCTGCTTCAGCACTCCAATTGTCTTTTCAATTATGTTAAGTGTGGCTATATGGCTTTTATTGTATCATTGCTCGGGTTCTGTGTGAGGGTTCCACAGGGGGCTTAAGAGCCAGGTAGCAAGGCCATACTCTTTGTCGCCCAGCATCTAGCATTTACCTTGTGCCTCAGACTTCAACAGGTCAGATACAGTGCTCTCCGGCAAGATATGAGCATCATGAATGCTTCCTGGAAAATTGGCAAACACTGCCATTATCTGCTGTGTATGGTCGCAGACGAGCTGCACGTCAAGTGAGTGAAATCCCTTACGGTTTCGGTACACCTCCACCTCTTGTAATGGTGCTCGCAGGGCAATATGGGTACAGTCAACAGCACCCTGCACCTTGGGGAAGTCGGCAATGCGTGCAAATCCCAAAGCCCTGTCACTCTGTGCCTCCCTAGTCATTGGGAAGTTTATAAATTACATCCGGCATGCTTCAGTTACCTGTCGAATGCACCAATGAGTAGCGTACGAAGAAATAGCGCATACGTCCCCAGCTGATGATTGAAATGACCCACATGCATGAAAGGAAAGTGCCACAGTCACCTTCATCTCAACGGAGAGTGCAGTAATATTTCTGCTACTGGGCTGCAGGTCTGCCTTAATGAGCTGGCAAATCTCAGTGATCACCTCTTTTCGGAAGCACAGCCTTTGGACACACTGCCAATCGGTCAGGTCCAAGTATGAACACTTCTCCCTGAAGATCCTTTGCATCATCATTCTGCGACCTCTTCCATGAGCCGTATAACTCTGCTCAATAAACTTCCTCACATCTGGTTCCTCCATTAGACAGATTGCCATCAATAAAGGCTGAGATAACACAGGCCCCATTCTTTTTAAATCTCCACAATATTTTTCGATCAAAAAAAATTAATAAAATGCCTTTCTATCTTAATAATTTACTCAGTAAAAGTAAATGTACCTTTTCCAATCAAAATTGCACTCTAAAATCACTTTTCACTTCAGGGATACAGAGCTGTTGCTTGAGCTAACAGTTCCCGATTTCCAAAATGGCAGCTCCGTGCACTCCGCCCATACCTGGCTACTTACCATCGAGTAAAACCACCTTTTCCAGGATGGTATGCAGCTCTCATAGGCAGTCCCTCGGAATCGAGGAAGACCTGCTTCCACTCTTAACATGAGCTCTTAGGTGGCTGCACAGTCCAATACAAGAACCACAGTCTCTGTCACAGGTGGGACACAGGTGGTGCAGCTTTGGTGGTATGTCGGCAGTGTGCGATGAAAATCGCACTTTTTGGGTGGTCTGCAGCCGGTCCTGCACGGTGGATGGTGTGCATACCGCTCGGCGTTATGTCATTGATGAATATTCCGCCGAGCGGAATGTCAGCGGTATGTAGCTGTTTTCTGACCAAAATTGCCTTTCGGACCCTAAATGATTTTCCATAAAACTAGCTTATTTCACTTCATTAATACAGCAAAAAAGTGCAGAACACCTTATACGATTAACTCAGACATGTAAATTAATAAAATAAAATCTTAGTTGTACTTATGAAAATCCATCAGGCTCACAAGTTGTGCAACCAATATTGCAGAGGTTTATTGTTCAGCAAACCAAGTTAGAGATTAGCTTTCATCGGATGGTATGCAGTTGAAGAGCGTACCAGTGTTTTCAAAACTTTCTATGGCAGAAATACAGTCATTTCTGGCATAACCATATTCGACTAAGGTCTTGTGCTGTCTTCAATAATAACAGAGCTTTTCCCCGTGAGCATTGTGAAAATAAAAATCCCTCAATATTTCATTTTGAGAACAGATAATTCTCACTCTCCCAGTGTCCTGCCCTATAGTTTCTGCAATATTTTTTTCCCTTTTTCACCACTGTGGAGACACCATTTTAATATGAATAAATCAGGAAACCAAAAGCTATTTACATACATTGCTGCTTAATTTGTGTTTTAAAACAATGAGACAAACCCCATTATTCTGCAGTGACAGCAGTCCTATTAATGACACACTAACAAGCCACTGTTAAATTTGCATCTGTACAATCCACTATGTTGCGGGTTGGAATAAAGAGTAATACGAACATTTTAGTTTACTATTTGCATGTTGTTACTAATAACCTTCTGATAATAATCAGTTTGCAGGAATGACAACAGTAAACCTCCACATCTTTACTGAATAAGGACATAATTGAAACCTGGCACAAATATATACATATAGTGAAATCTGGTTATATGCAATAAATTGGATCAGAAAAAAATTTTGGGGGTACAATTCACAAACTCCAGATCATAGTCCAGCTTTACCTGTGTTGCAAAGTGTTTTTTTTCCTTCTGTAACTATCCCATGCTTTCCAATGAACATACAAGAGTTAAAGCACACCAAAAACGTATGGAAACAGTTAGGGGGCAGAATTTCTGCAGTGGTTCCCTGATCCCTCGCCGTAACTTCAAATGGTTTCCTGCCATTCTTCCATCAAAGTTAGGGTGAGAGATGTGGGTGCCTCTGTTATGTTGTGATGCCATAATGCCATACCTCGTCCAGGCTAACATCCCCAGCATTGAAGCACTGACCACACTCGATCAGCTCCGCTGGGCAGGCCACATAGTTCGCATGCCAGATACGAGACTCCCAAAGCAAGTGCTCTACTCGGAGCTCCTTTACGAGCCAAAGGTGGGCAGCAGAAACGCTACAAGGACATCCTCAAAGCCTCCCTGATAAAGTACGACATCCTCACTGACACCTGGGAGTCCCTAGCCCAAGACTGCCCTAAGTGGAGGAAGTGCATCCGAGAGGGCGCTGAGCACCTCGAGTCTCAACGCCAAGAGCATGCAGAAATCAAGTGCAGGCAGCGGAAAGAGCGTGCGGCAAACCTGTCCCACCCACCCCTTCCCTCAATGACTATCTGTCCCACCTGTGACAGAGACCTTGGCTCTCGTATCGGACTGTTCAGCCACCAAAGAACTCACTTCAGGAGTGGAAACAAGTCTTCCTCGATTCCGAGGGACTGCCTATGATGATGACCATGGGGGTTCTACCAGTTTCCCATCTTAACTTCAGTGGGAGACTGGCGGAATCCTCAAGGAAACAGCGTAAATGGCTGCTTACCCATTTCCCCTGAGGATTCTGTAGTCAGGACAACTCACATGGAATTTTATCATCATAATCTGTTATGAGTGTCCTTAATCAACTTATGCACTGATTGAGTGCTGAATGTAATTCATGGCACCATTTAAATTCTAGACATTTTAAGAACCCATTTTAACATCAGATAGAGTTGTTAGAGACCAATAATACCCACAAACACTGTTAATCCCATGTATTTTTTTTTTACTGTGTTACTTTGAATGCACAATTCAGACATGAATAGGAAATTTTAATCTCCAAGTATGGGCGGGACGGGACAGGACAGAGGTGGGGGAGTGGGGTGGGGGGGGAGGATATATTCTTAAAAATGAGAAACCCAACCCCAACCTGTCATGAACGAGCTTACTTCCTGTTTAACCGGGGCCAGTTGAGGGTTGGGTGTTGGGCATGTAACCCACTCTCGAAAGGCGTGTCAGTAATTGTCATATGTTAATGAGGCTGCGTGTCTCAGATTTTAGCAGCCATTTGGATTTAATGTCGGCGAGTCTCATCTCGGAAAAGCTGGCAGCAAAAGCAAGGGCACAACTGCCATTGACCCCTGCTCCCAATCTGGCTGGCTTCTGGGTGAGAAAATTAGTACACAAATGCAAACGAGTTCATGTCATTAAATTTGGTAGGACCTCCACCCTTTCTGTATATCTGAGTTTCCTGGCCCTGACAGCGCACCCCATGCACCACCCCCCCCCAGCCACCCCGCCCCCTCCCCCCTGTCCCCCCCATGGCCCGTTCCCTCCCCGTAGATATCGGGATCAAACATTCCGTAACATACTGCAATCCCCGTCAATATGTGAGTGTTACCAATGCCTAATTTGTCAGGAATAAATTGATGAGAGACAAACTGTCCCCTGCCATCAACTTACTTTATAATACATTTCTATATCAAGTCAAAATTGCACCTCTTGCTTTTAGCATTCATTTCAGTGCAAAAACAAATCCAATTCTTAACATATTTATTGTCATTGCTTTGATTTCTGCATCATTGGATGACTATGCATATTGCAATTTATATATACTTTCCATATATTTATGTTGGAGTGATTATTGATATATTGCAACTTTGAGGAGGATGAATTCCTCTCATCCATAAATAAATAGCCAGAATTGTACAAAAGTAAATCAGTAAAATCTTCCAAAACAATTCAAAAGTATTTAGAAGCCCTGATCTTCTGAAGAACAAGCATCTATTAACTAACATTTTGTTTTCCAGCTAACATTGTAAATGCAAACTTAATAGGAACTTTATATTTATATGATGTCCAAAGGAATTGCTCATCCTGAATCAGAGATTTTCTAAGAATCGGGATGTATTGCCAAGTATTATTGTTAGGGACACTGATTTACCAGTATTGAGGGCAGCCCTGGAAGAGGCCCTTGGATCAGGAGCACTGTGCAGGAAGCCTGGGGTTTCAAAGTATTGGCATGGGCCTTAGCGTCTAGCTGTCTAAGAGCACTGTGGAAAGGGTTCATGCGAGCACTGGGGCAAATCAAACTATGTGGAATCACTGGAAGAGTAATCCTAGATCTGAGAATATTGGGGAAAGAGTCTGGGAATATTTGGGTGTTGCAGGCATGAGGGAGTACTGAAGTTTGAAAGCGCTGGGAGGGTAGCCTAAGATCTGTGAGTACTATAAGGTTACTAATCTTCAGAAAAGCACAGAAGGAGAACTAAAAATTGATTAATCTAAGCTTTTGGAATTTAATACAAGCTTTTGGAATTAAGCTGGACATTTAAGGACATTCTGTGGTCAGGAACCAAAACTGACATCATGCATAACAACAATGGAGTTGTTACGTGAGGCTCTGAACTTGATTGACCAGGGTGAGGAAAAAAAAAAACACTGGAGACATCAAGGGCTAGACTTCCCACTTTGCTGTCTATCGCCCCAAAAATGGGCGATGTTCCAGCGATGTTCAATGTCCCAGCCTTACCGATCGTTGGCTCATCGGCAATTTTTTGTATGCCGATTTTTCACTTGGCGATAGGCCAGCGATGCAAAAGGTCAGCGATGTGATGTGAGCCCAATGAACGGCCAGCGATGTGGAAGGCAAAAGCTTCCCTAGCAACGGCCTTCTGCGCATGCGATTTTGAAAATTTTTTCCGGTGGAGAGCATTTTGCACGTTTTGTGAGGTCAAGGGTCATCCACAAATGCACAGAAGGCCAATTGTGGTGGGGGAGAGAGAAAGAGAGAGAGAGCAAGAAGGAGGAGAGAGCTAGAATTGGAGTAAGAGAGGAGCAAAAGGAGATATATTTGAAAACGTCAATTTGAAAATGTATATTTGAAAACGTATATTTGAAAACGTTAATTTGAAAACATAAATTCAAAATATAAAAATAAATAGAAAAGATAAAGATCAAATATGTCAGCATCATTGTCTGATGTGAAGGAGGCTCACAAAAGGGCCAAGCCCTTCTCAGATGAATCAAACGACGTCCTCGTTGAGGAGGTGCATGCAAAGTGGGGCGAGTTAACCCGGGGTGGCAGTGGGAAACATGGGAAATATGAGCCAAGATTTCTGACATCGTCTTGGCAGCATCTAACGAGGCGAGGGTGTCCGACCAATGCCGCAAGTATTGGAGCAGCCTGGTTGCGTCAGCAAGAGCAAGTATAGATTTTACGTTGTACATTATTGTAATTTTAATATTAAATCACCTGCATTGAAATATTTTTTGTACACAGTGGGACACTTTTGTACATTAGCTCCTGACATTGCAGACCTCAATGGAGTTTGTATCAGAGAGAGATATGTTTGTGTCAGTCATCACCTCGTATCCCCGATATGTGTTATAACTGTTAAAATGTCTTTGCATGATAGTACACATACCATGCAGCTTATGCCATGCACTTTGCCAATTTTGCAGAGGAAGATATCAAACAACCGAGCCCAGCAGAGGCACACAGGAGGGGGCAAAGCTGCCTTACAAGCATTGAGTGATATTGAGGAGCGTGCACAGTCGAGCGGCCACCTCCCGTGGATCTGCTGAGCCCTTAGATGTGTCATGTGAGTAATGTGTCAAGCAGTGTTAAAGTAATCCTGCCTCCACAACTCTGTGTTACTGAATTCCACATAGATGTACTACCATATGTACTAACATATGATGCATTGTTATGCAATATAGAAACATAGAAAATAGGTGCAGGAGTAGGCCATTCGGCCCTTCGAGCCTGCACCACCATTCAATATGATCATGGCTGATCATGCATTTCAGTACTCCATTCCTGCTTTCTCTCCATAATCCTTGATCCCTTTAGCCGTGAGGGCCACATCTAACTCCCTTTTGAATATATCTAACGAACTGGCCCCAACAACTTTCTGTGGTAGAGAATTCCACATGCTCACAACTCTCTGAATGAAAAAGTCTTTGCTCCTGGTCTCATTTATTGTAGTAGTGATGCTCCTCATTCGTATGCCAGCGCAGCGCAATAATTGTACCCTTCTACTCGAATAAACTCAATAAGCTCAATTGTGTTTTGCAGGGCCCACAACACCAATGTGCAGATCAGAGCCGCGGTTCCGTTACAGGTGGTTCTCACCACAGGTGGGGAGGAGGAGGAGGAAGATACCACGGAGCCTGAGGTGGTGGAGGAGGAGGGGGAGGAACTGGAATCGGAGGAAGATGCCCTTAGCATCCCTCAACATGTGATGGAATCACCTGTGGGACCTGTGGCCATTACATCGGCATCTTCGACAGAAGAAGCAGCGGGACCAAGTGGTGTGAAACTGTTGACTCCAAGACAAGCATTAGTGCCCTCGCAGACCCCATGGGGGTTCATCAGCGAGTAGAGCACACGCCTATCCTGGCTGATCGCATGGATGGCTTGGCTCAACTGTGCGAGGAGACCGTCATGATAAGTTGCGACCATCTCCAGGCGTTTGTGGCCTTCACGGAGGCCTTCATGGATGCCTTCTGCAGGGTGTCACAGCAGATGCTCGAGGAGATGCGTCAGCAGACTGTCACCACAAATGCCTTGCGGCATGCATTGTTGGCGGGACACAGCGCTGCGTCTGAACATGACATGATGTCGCAGACCGCAAACGCCAGCACACAAGCGGGTCAGGAGGAAGCAACTCCTTCTGACTTTGGAAGACAATTCCCATGCTTCGCCTTCCTCTTCTACATCCCCCCAATAGGCGATCAGACCAGCAGTTCCCCCACCACGGCAGCAAGTCTTGCCATTGGTAGTTACACACCCGCGACGTCTTGGTGCCACCCGGGGACCAAATTGGGCGGGTGGGGCTAAAGGACGGGGAGGGAAAGGTGGCAGCAGGTGATGTGTGAAGATTGTTTTTAGTTCTCTCTGTTAATTGTTTACTGCTGGGGTGTTGTTTGGGGAGGTTGGGTGGGAGGGTGAGTGGGTGGGTGGTTGGGTTGTTTGGGTTGCTCCTGTTGCAGTTCAAATTGAAATTTTGTTTGAGTAAACTTTTTTTTTTATTACATTTTACAATTTACAGTTGTTATGCATTTTCTTATAATAACGTAATAATATATTAATGTAAACAATGGCTGACAGACAGGGCAAGGATGTAACATAGCTAAATGCTAACACAAATGCAACCATTGTTTTGCGATAAACGTAACTGTAACTCTGACTGTTCACAATTAAATTTCATGCAAAGCGTTCATTTATGAGCTGCTCACGCAACAGTTTTGCAGCCACATAACTCCCACGGGGTTTTTCCAGCCTTGTGGGTGGGCATGGGGGCATGGGTTCATCGCCAGGTTGAATGTCCTCCCCGAGGTGCTCATCGGCCTCCTCCTGCTCCTCCTCCTCCTCCTCCAGCTGCTCCTCATCATCTATCTCTTCCGCCTCCATTCCTTCTTGAGGTGGACCAGCAGCCCCACCTGGCAAATGTTGCCCTCTCCTTATAGCCAGATTATGTAAAATACCACAATAAACTCAGCGAACTGGTCAGGATGGTACTGTAAGCTGTCTCCTGAATGGTCCAGGCATCTGAAGTGCTGCTTTAGGACTTCAATTGTCTTTTCGACGATGTTGCGTGTAGCAATGTGGTTTTCATTGTAACGCTTCTTGGCCTAGTAACGGGGATGCGCAGGGGGGTCATGAGCCAGCATCCAACCGTGACCTTGTGACTCATTGACAAACGGGTCAGCGAAAGCACTCTCATGCAGGATGTGCGCATCATGGATGCTGCCTGGAAAATTAGCATTAACTGCCATGATAATTTGGTTGTGGTCAACAATGAGCTGCACATTCAGCGAGTGAAATCCCTTTCAGTTACGAAACACCTCCGCATTCTATAAAAGTGATTTCAGGGTGATGTGCATGCAGTCTATTGCTCCCTGCACTTTGAGGAAGTTTGCTATTCTTGTGAACCCCAAAGCCCTGACAGTTTGTGCCTCCCTGGTCATAGGGAAGTTTATAAAGTCCATCCTGCGAGCGTACAGGGCTTGAATCACCTGTCAGATGGAGCAGTGCGTGGCGTGCTGAGAGATACGGCAGATGTCACCAGCTGAAGCCTGAAAGAAGCCCGATGCGTAGAAGGATAGTGTCGCAGTAACCTTTACCTCAACGGATAGTGCGGTCTTGATGGTGCTGGCAGGCTGCAGCTCCCCCTTGATGAGCTGACAAATCTCATCAATGACCTCCTTTCAGAAGCACAACCTCTGAAGGCACGCGTTGTCAGACAAGTTCAGGTAAGATTGCTTTCCTTGTAATTTGTTTGGTTGTAAGTTCTCCTCATACGCCCATGCGTTAGTCTGCAATTGATCCCTTCACTAAACCCTTCACTTAACTCAAGCTCAGGTGCCAGTAGTTCTGCAGTTACAAGTAATGGCAGAGAAGATGCAGCCCCCATTCTTTCACTTTTTATATAAATACCCTTTCTACTACTAAACTGACCTTTCTACGAAAATAAATGAAAATATAATTATAATAATAATGTAAGTTTAAATTTGACTGGATATATCTGTCACATACACTTATAACTCACAAATTACTAGCACTCTTGTTTTTGCAGCCTTCCCCCTTTCCTCCGATATTCAAAATGGCGTCAAAATGGCATCCATAGTGCCGAGCTCTGTGAGGAAAAGCCGGGAAAAGCAACTATTCCTCGGCAATGTTGCCGGCGAGCGATCAGCCCGGCGATGTGCCGAAAGTTGGGATGGGCGACGTGCAGGCGATCACCTCAGCGATCAGCTCGCCGATGTGAGCCGAAAGTGAGGCAGATTATTTTTCGCTGATGTTCCAGCCTGAATTTCCACTTTTTTGTCAAAATAGCGATGAAAAACCGTTTTGAGCGATATATGGGCGATATATGGGTGATGTGAAGTGGAAAGTCCAGCCCCAAGTCTGTAAAAAGACTGGACAACAAAGGAACTGTTGAGTCATTAACCCTTAAACATAATCACACGAGGCACATACTGCAGACACAGTCACTCTGTGACCTTCACCTTTATTACCTGGACCAAGGAGTGCTGGCCCTGCGAGGGACCTCCCCTTATATACCTGAATCTCCAGGTAAGGAGTGTCTCCCACAAGTACACCCCCTGTGGTCAAGGTGTGCATTTCTAGTAAGTATGTACAGTATGTAGTGGTTACATGAGGGTTACAATTATATAAGGTTTACAGTAGTATGCTGGTTACATACATGACATCACCTCCCCCTCACGTCTTTTTGACTCAAAGGTTAACTCTATCAGGTGGTCGACGCTCTCTCGTGGAGCGCCGCAGTTGAGGCTCTGGTGGCTGAGCCTTGGCATGTGTTCCTGTCACCTGAGGTGATTCCGGCCTGTCCGGACTGGCCGCAGGGACTGTGCATGCTGGTGATTGTCCTTGTTGCTCATCCACTGGCAGTGGTGTGGTTGACATCTCATGCTCTTCTTCATGTTCATCGGTGTCTATGCTGAACCTTTTCTTTACTTGGTCCAAGTGTTTGCGGCATATCTGCCCATTATTGAGTCTGACCACTATGACCTTGTTTCCCTCTTTACCAATTACGGTGCCCTCCAGCCACTTGGGTCCCAATGCATGGTTAAGTACAATTACCAGATCATCCATTTCTATACACCTCTCCCTTGAGTTATGATCGTGGCACTCAGTTTGGGACTGGCGCTTGCCCTCAACAATGTCTGCCAGGGTTGGGTGGATGAGGGACAACCGCGTTTTGAGCGTACGTTTCATGAGGAGTGAACTCCCGTGGGCGAGTGCGGCCGGGATCTATAGGCCAGCAGGAGGCACGATAGGCTGTACTGCAGAGAGGGTCCTTGGATGCGGAGCATGCCTTGCTTTATGACTTGGACCGCACGTTCCGCCTGGCCATTGGAAGCCGGCTTGAACGGCGCCATCCAGACATGTTTGATGCCATTACCCGACATAAACTCCTGGAATTCATGGCTGGTGAAACACGGGCCATTGTCGCTGACCAGAATGTCCGGTAAGCCGTGAGTCGCGAAAACCGTGCGCAGGCTCTCCACGGTGATGGATGTTGTGCACGAGTTTAATATGATGCACTCGATCCATTTCGAGTATGCATCGACAATTAAGAACATTTTTCCCATGAACGGGCCCACATAGTCCACCTGATTGCATGACCAAGGCTTGGTGGGCCAGGGCCACGGGTTGAGCGGGGCCTCCCTAAGGGCGTTGCCTAGCTGGGCACACGTCGTGCACCTGCGAACCCAGTGTTCCAGGTCTGAGTCAATCCCTGGCCACCATACATGTGACCGGGCAATGGCCTTCATTAACACGATGTCAGGGTGCTCGCTGTGGAGTTCCCTGATGAATGCTTCCCTCCCCTTCTGGGGCATGACCACTCGGCTGCCCCATAGCAGGCAGTCGGCTTGGATGGAGAGCTCATCCATCTGTCTCTGAAACGGTCTGACCTCCTCGGGGCATGCCCCGTGCATGGGCGCCCAATCCCCCGTCAGGACACATTTCTTTATCATGGATAGGAGGGGGTCCCTCTTGGTCTAGAGTTTGATCTGGCGGGCTGTGATGGGGGAGCCTGCGGTATCAAAAGCGTCAATGGCTATGACCATCTCAGCGTTTTGCTCCGCCGCCCCCTCGGTGGTGGTAAGGGGAAGCCTGCTGACCGTGTCAGCGCAGTTTTTGGTGCCTGGTCGGTGCCGCATGGTGTAGTCATACTAGGCCAGCGTGAGAGCCCATCGCTGTATGCGAGGTGACGCATTTACATTGACCGCCTTGCTGTCGGACAACAGAGAAGTTAACGGCTTGTGGTCCATTTCTAATTCGAACGGTCTGCCGAAAAGGTATTGGTGCATTTTTTTCACACCATAAATGCAAGTGAGTGCTTCCTTTTCGACCCTGCCGTACCCACGCTCTGCCTGGGAGAGCGACCTGGAGGCATAAGCCACCGGTTGGAGTTGTCCGTCTCCATTACCCTGCTGCAACACACACCCAACCCCATATGATGATGTATCGCATGTTAAAACTAGTTTTTTACAGGGGTCATACAACGTTAATAGTTTGTTGGAACAAAGCAGGTTCCACGCCCTGTTGAAAGCCCGTTCTTGACAGTCCCCCCAAAACCATTTGCAACCCTTATGCAGGAGCACGTGTAACGGCTCCAACAATATGCTTAAGTTCAGCAGGAAGTTCCCGAAATAGTTCAAAAGTCCCAGGAACGATCGCAACTCCGATGTGTTGCCGGGCCTGGGCGCATGACGGATCGCCTCCATTTTGGATTTGGTAGGCCGGATCCCATCTGCGGCAACCCTCCTGCCCAAAAACTCGACCTCTGGGGCCAAAAACACACACTTGGCCTTTTTCAGCCGCAGGCCAACCCGGTCCAGTCGGCGTAGCACCTCCTCCAGGTTGTGGAGGTGTTCCTTGGTGTCTCGACCCATTATTAGGATGTCGTCCTGGAATACGGTTGTGCCGGGAATGGATTTCAGCAAGCTTTCCATGTTTCTCTGAAAGATGGCGGCCGCCGAACGGATGCCAAAAGGACACCTGTTGCAGATGAATAAACCCTTGTGCGTCGTGATAGTGGTCAGAAGCTTGGATTCTTCAGCCAGTTCCTGAGTCATGTAGGCCGAAGTGAGGTCCAATTTAGTGAACAGCTTGCCACCTGCCAACTTGGCAAAAAGGTCCTCCGCCCTCGGGAGCGGGTATTGGTCCTGCAGGGACACCCGGTTGATGGTGGCTTTTGAGTCACCGCAGATCCTAACCGAGCAGTCCGCTTTAAGGACAGGAACAATGGGACTTGCCCAGTCACTGAATTCAATGGGTGAAATTATACCCTCTCTGAGCAGCCTGTCCAGTTCACTCTCTATTTCCTTACGCATCACATACGGCACTGCTCTGGCTTTGTGGTGCACTGGTCTGGCGTCCGGGGTGATGCGTATAACTACTTTTGTGCCCTTGAATGTTCCGACACCGGGTTGAAACAGTGACCCGAATTTTTGTAGTACCTGTGAGCATGAGCTTCACTCCACAGATGAAATGGTGTGCACATCCCACCATTTCCAGTTCATCTCAGCTAGCCAGCTCCTTCCCAAAAGCGCGGGGCCATTTCCCGGAACAATCCAGAGTGGCAGTCGGTTCTGTGACCCATTGTGTGTTACCACCACGTTTGCACTGCCTAGCATTGGAAAGATTTCTTGGGTGTATGTCCGTAGCTGCGTATTAATTTGTTCCAGTTTGGGCCTGTTAGCTCTGTGTGGCCATAGTTTCTCAAATTGTTGTGCACTCATGAGGGACTGGCTAGCTCCCGTGTCCAGCTCCATGTGCCATTCAATAAAACTTTCACCATCATGGGTGGCGTTTTGGTTTATGAGCTGTGGACGTCAGCCTCATGAACCTGCTGAACTTCAGCATCCATGGCTTTACCCCAGGCATTGTCCTGCACTGCAAGCCCCTCGCCTGATTCCTCTGTTTCATAGTTTAGCCTCACTACCGGCTGTTTGCAAACCCTAGCCAAATGTCCTCTGGCATTACAAATCCTACAGATGAACTGCTGAAATTTGCAGCTTTTCGCATAATGTCTGCCCCCGCATCTCCAGCATTGGCTGAGATCGTTGTTCACAAAAGGATTGTTAGCAGGCATTCCTCTCTGATTGTTCCCTTGGTTGTTTCTAAACACTCTGATGGTGAGTGTTAATGGTCCCCTTGATGGCGTGAATTGCCGCTCCCCTCTCAATTGTCCCTGTCGGGGGCCCACCTTAGAGTCGGTTTCAGCTTGGGCAGTTACAAAATGCCTTTGTCTGACTGCTGCAGTTTCAAAATGCCTTTGCCTGACTGCGAGATCTTGAGCCGCGTTTATCACGTTAATTCCTTGATCCATCGCCACGTTGGAACCAGGACTAGCGTAAATTAGCTTGGTCTCTTCTTCCCCGGCTATGAAAGTTTGAGCTATCAATGCTGCCCCTTCTAAAGTTAAGTCCTTGGTCTCTATGAGCTTCCTGAAGATCCCAGCATGGCTAATGCCCTCAATGAAAAATTCCCTTAACATCTCCCCCCTGCAAGTGTCTGAGAACTTACAGAGGCTAGCCAAGCGCCGCAAGTCTGCCACGAAGTCCGAGATGTTTTGCCCTTCCCGACGTCGGTGTGTGTAGAACCGGTGCCGGGCCATGTGTATGCTGCTCGCCGGTTTTAAGTGTTCGCTGATCAGCTGGCTGAGCTCTTCTAAAGACTTGTCGACCGGTTTGTGGGGTGCGAGCAGGTCCTTCATCAGCACATACGTTTTTGTCCCGTAGCTTGTTAGTAGATGCGCCCTCCGCTTGTCAGCAGCATCCTCTCCCAGCCAGTCCTTCGTGACAAAGGTCTGCTGGAGTCTCTCTACAAAATCGTCCCAGTCTTCACCCACACAGTAACATTCCTCTGAGCTACCGGTGGCCATCCTCTGGGTTCACTGATTCCTGTTTCCCGTCGCCAGGTGTTGAGTCCTTAACTCTTAAACATAATCACACGAGGCACGTACTGCAGACACAGTCACTCTGTGACCTTCACCTTTATTACCTGGACCAATGAGTGCTGGCCCTGCGAGGGACCTCCCCTTATATACCTGAATCTCCAGGTCAGGAGTGTCTCCCACAAGTACACCCCCTGTCATCAAGGTGTGCATTTCTAGTAAGTATGTACAGTATGTAGTGGTTACATGAGGATTACAATTGTATAAGGGTTACAGTAGTATGCTGGTTACATACATGACAGGAACCACACCAGGTGCACAATTTTTGGGGACAAGGTGTAAAGATGATTAATCAACTTGAGCCTTGCAGACTCAGTGTGCAAATGGGAAAACAGATGAGTCCATTATTGCAGTCAATCAACCAAGTGGACCACAAAACAATGCATCGATGCAAACATTCCAACAGAAATTGCAGTGGCGGGAGTTCAGTCAAAACCTGGATATAAATTTGTGAGCTAGAAGCAGTTCAGCAGAAGTCTGAAGAAGGATAGGAACAGATGGAAGGAGAAGCACACAGAAGAAGTAGAAGGACACATGTACAGATCGACACAGGTCGAAAGAACGAACAGACGAGCGGATGGAAGGACATGTAGTACGGAACATACATGAAAGGAACAGCACTGCAGAGAACAGCCAGAACAAGAACCAACCGGTCACGGAACCAATAACCACAAACCTACAATAGCTGCAGCCAGGAAGGGTGATTGTATGTTTTCTGTTGATTTCTCTCAGAAGTCTAGTCTTGTAGTTCTAGTCAGTTTTTGGGGGTAATAAAACTGACACTGGGTTAAGCCTAAATTTTGTGCCACGTGTTGTCCTTTCCCCTATAAGTTCCGAGGTCTAAGAATCAGAGTAGTGTGAAAAACAAACACCCGACAGAAATGAGATGTGGATCTCATGATATGGAATCAGGTGGGAGTAAATCTTGGGATCCAGAATGATGAGGAAAAGTATTGGGAATTATGAGGGGGCTAGGCTCTGGCTGAATTGGAAGGTTCCTAATGTCGATAATATGGGAATCAGGATCTTGCAGCCTTGACGGGAAGAGCAGCTCGTGAAACTTTAGTATATGACTGTCTTTGGCCTTTGCAGACCACCTGGCTGTAAGTTTCCTCCTCCGACCTACCTATTGCTACTTGTGAACTGTTCGATACTCCAACACTGTGCCTTGTTGTCAGTTGGTTCTTGATTTTGTATTCCTGCTTTAAAACACTATTAGTGTGTTTGTCAACTTATTCAGTCTTTAATAAATCTACATTTACACAAGCAAATATTACCTCATAATGCTAATTTATGAAGCTTCTAAGTTTTATACAAAAAGTTTACCTTTGAAGTCTATTGTCTGCTATTATGCGTAGAAGGAAAAGGGCTAGAAATTCGGTATGGCCCGCTTTGAGGTGGTGATGGTGGTGGGCCGCTACCTTTCGCACCAGGCGATGTCTACCGGCTCAAAGTGCGATCATCAGTTGTATGGCCCAAAGAGCAGAGTGGAGCGCTAAGAGAAGCGTTCACACTCCTCTTCAGGCACTAGTGCCTGAAGATGAATAAAAAAGTCCTGGTGAAAATTTCAATAAACTTCACCCACACTTCCCCACTCCTGCAACAAATAAATAAAAGTTTACAAACTGAAATGTCAGCACTTACTGTGCACTCTGGATGACATCGCCCCGGGGTCGTCGCTGGACCGACTGCTTCCCCTGCCGGTATCAACGCCAGGTGCTACTGCAGGCGAAAGAGCACATTTTGCAAACATAGGGCTATGGTGGCATCGCACACGCAGTGCCTGCATCGAGTGGGCAGGGCTAGTGAGCACAGCGCAAACTGCCAGTGCCGCAGCCAGACCTTCACTGAAGTTCGCATCAGGAGCTGACAGCCTGGCACTCGGATGATAGGTGTTCAGCGGTCACTTAGCGCCCCTCTTTGGCGCTAATGGTGGCGCTCAACAACCAGATTTAATTGTGTTTTTAGCCAAAATGAAGAGGGCTGGAGGCACATGCCACAATTTAAGTAGGCAGCAGCCAATCAGGCGGAACCTAAAAATTCAAATTTATTTTCGAGGTACATTTAAATCACTTTGAGAAAAAAAATTGAAATACTATTTCATTTTCCATTAAGAAAAGCAATGTATGGTCAGAAACAAGCCTTATTTCACATTCTCAGTATCAACAAAAGAAACTACAGGGAGTGTTAATCACATGCTATCTAACTGCTTGTGTGGTAAAAAATTAATCGTGCTCAATAGGGGAAAAAAAGAAGTTTGGAAATTCAATAGTCAATTTGTTTCAAAAACTGCTTAGAAAGGTCAAGAAACTTACAATTTTCATTTAAAGAAAATAGAAAAATAGTACCCTGGTGCTGTAGAGTATGTTCTCCAGAAGTTATAGTTAGGCTACATTTCAAGGCAGAGTTAAGGGAGCTGGTTCATGTAAATTACCTGTTGACCAGAGAGTGTTCAATTCCGACAATGAGTATTAAAAGCAGAACATTTTTCCAATACCTGGTATTGAGATCCTTCAATTTAGGAGCTGACAATTCACCAAAACTATAATTAAGAAATAAATGGTGACTCTAAACCAATCCTCACCACATCCCGAGGGACATAATTAATGTCATAAAGTTCTTGGGTCATATTCCACCAAATTAAAATTAAAATACGATGGCTTCTTCCCTCCACAGGAAACTTTATCCACCTTTTAAATAGAGAAAATGTAATTTTTTGAATTAGGAACAATTAGGCCGGAATTTTGCCGGCAATCAATGGACAAAATGGATGGCGGGTCAGCTGTTAAATTTTAAATGATTGACAGTGGGTCAGGAACCCGCCACCATGCTATTTCCCAGATGTCGGGTCTGCCAACGCTGAACAGACCTGACACACAGTGGTGGGGGATGCAATTTAGAACATTATGACCTGGTTAAGAATCTATTAAAAAGAATTTTGAGCTGAACTTACCATTATACCAGGTCAGGTAAGGACATCGGGAGTTGTGTGACCATTAACTAATTTCTTTACTTGACAGCTGTAATTGTGTTATAATAGCTCCCATCTCACAGTTGTTCACTTTCCAAGATCAAAAGCTGTTGATTACTGCACGTTGAAGGCAGATTGAGCTTTATTCAGGTTGCAAGTGTTTGGAGCAATTTCTCTATCCAATGTCACCTCATTGGCACAACCTCTCTCACCATTGACAGATCGCTTCTGTCATCTCATGTTCACCTGCCACCTATTACATCAGCATTGATGCCCGTGAAACTATCTCACCTTGGTTCTCAGAATCCCACCATGATCACCCCCAACAACAACATCATCAGGCACATCAACATCACCAGGCAAAACAGCAGCACCAACAACAACACCAACCTTCTCTGCAATCAACTGTTGCTGCACAGTGCACAGGGCATCAGCACCTGACCACATTGCTGCCCAGCAGGCCAGGGATGGCCTCACCATGGCCAGATTTATTTCGCTTTACTCCTGGCTGCCACATGATGCGCCAGGCCCCCGACACCAACACCATAAAGCATCCCTACAATGCCCAATCCATTCCTTTCACACTCATCACCATTGCAGGGGGTACCCTTATGTCTCACCTTTCACTGCAAGCGATTAAGCCACTTCCAAAGTTGCACACAAATCTGTCCAAGAAAGCAAAGTGTTTAAAATTAAGATTTTATTGTTGGATAGCACTTTAACAGAAACTTTACATGAACATTGGCTAAAACACCCAAGAGCCTACCCTTGTGTGTTGTTAGTTGGTATGATTGGACTAGGATGAGGGTGAGTGTGAGGGGTGGCCAGTGATATGGGGAAGTAATAATGTAGCTAACGAGAGATGGGTGGAGGTGCAAGGTAAACTGGTTTGAGTAAGGGTCGGGAAGTATGGAATAGGGTCGGAAAGGCAGAGTGATGGAGATGTGATGAGTGGCACAGCAGGATGAGGTTGAGTGTGGCTTTTCAATAATGTTTTGTGATCCACTGAGATCATTGAAAGGTTTGCGCCACTGCAGCCTAATGCTTCTGATGACATCCCTGCTTGTGCCCTCCTGCGCAATGTGCAAACAGGCTGCATTGATCTCCTGGGGAGGTCTCTACCACCCATGGGAAGGAAAGGTTACCTTCCTGCATGCTGTGACTCCCTCCATAAGCTTATGCAGCCCTGTGCCTTTGTGCAGTGCTTGTCAGTGTTTACAGCACTTCAACGCTGTAGTACACTGACAGCACAACTGCCAAAGTAAATTTGGATATGGTCCCTTTAAAGAAGCCGGCTGATAATGTGTCATCAAGTGACATCATCAGATCCGCTTCCTTCAATTGGCCAGGAAATGCGCTGGCTGGGCTTAACAAGCCCAATTAACAGAAAGTAATTTTACTCAGTAGGCTGGAGCCAACAGCGAGGCCGGGACTCGCTACTGACCCCGGCCGCACTGGACCTGCCAAGGCAGGGGAAATGGTGGCCTTAGTGTGTTTAAAAAGGGGGTTTTCTGAGACATTCATGGTGGTGTGACATCTATAAGACTTTTTCCTCTGGTTTTCAGACACCAAGGGGCCAAAATTGTCACCCCGTCCAAAACGGGGCACACGCATCGAATTTCACCTTCTGTTACCGCTGACATGGATGCAGTGTTAATAAGATAGAAATTGCCCTTTTTCGTGGCCGAAATTGAGCGGAGTGTTAATTCCCGGTGGTAATGGCTGCTTTCAACGGTGTGCCTGCGGAGTGGAGTTTGGAATGCGAAATTCCCCTCTTTATCAATTTGATGCAAACCATCATGTTAACGATGCAGCTGCTCCCTGGCCTTCTTAAAGGGCAGGTTTTGAAGCTGTGTCTTGAGTTCCTCTTGACCTTTCTTTGCATAGGATGGCCGCTGCCCTAGAAGTTCAGAGTGCTCTCATGCACTCTGGGCAACAGGGCACGGAGCCTCAGACTGCTTTCGTCTCTGATGGTTTCCAGAGTGTGGCTGCTGTCATGTGGTCTCAGCTGGAGGCTACGCGACATCTGATTGCTGCCATTGCGGCTGAGTCCACCGGGGGCCTAACGGTACCACCACACTCCGCCGACCTGTGGTCCAGCAGCTTGGTAGGGGAGGTGTGGTGCTGCCCTGGGGAGGTGGCACTGGCTCCTCGGACCAGGATATTGATGTTGCCTCTCTGGTTCACATCAGCCCTGAGCCGAGAGCTGCCAGCACGCATTTGCTGTCAGCCATGGCTTCGCCCCAGCCACTTCCGACTGAAGGCACACAGGAGGATGCGGGCCATTCTTCAGCCAGCCCTTCCAGGGCCAGAGCTGGTTGGGAAGTTGAGAAGGACATCTGCAGCTTTCTCTACACACACACAGCCGCCTTCCCAAAGCCATGAGGCAGCCACAGAGGAGACACTGCGGCGTACTGTAGGTCTGCGTATGATGGGTAATAATCTGTTGGACAAGGGTGATAATGGATTATGTGAGTGTTTTTGAGACTTATTGTTTGGGTTGTAATAAATCTTTATTTAGTGATTCGAATTTATGATCAGATCTCTCATTTCAGTGTGCGGGAATGATGTGTGAGAGGGCTCACAGGTTGGCCCATGGAAATGGCCAGATGGAGGCTTAAATGGGCATTGACTTACGTGAACCGGGCAACTATGAGACGGCGTTGTGCTTCTTTTGCAGGGTTAGGATGGGACGCCGCCTCCTGCGTAGCTGCTCACCCACTTCCTGCTCCTCCTCCTGAGCCTTTTCCTCCTCCTCATAGGCCTTCTCCTGCACTGCTGCCACTGCTGCGTCATCCTCCAATGGCTGTGCCATTATGATGGCGATGTTGTGGAGCATGCTCAGGCGAGGACTGCAGCACACCCCCCTGAGTGGTCAAGGCAACGGAACCTCTGTTTGAGAATGCCAATAGTGTGTTCCTTGATGGTTCTGGTGGCCGTCAGACTCTCAGTGTACGCAACCTGCCCATCAGTTCTCGGGTTGCACAGAGGAGTCATGAGCCAAGTGCTCAGCGTGTAGCCTTCGTCACCCAGGAGCCAGCCGCTATGTTCACTGGGACCAGTGAAGACATGTGACACACCACTCTGATGCAGCATGAAAGATTCATAGGTGCTGCCAGGAAACCGGGCGTCCACGTGCATAATCTTGTGGTTGTGGTTGCAAACGAGTTGCACATTGAGGGACAGAAAGTCCTTGTGGTTTCTGAATTGCTCTGCAGCCTGGTGGGGTGCCCTGAGACCGACATGGGTGCAGTCAATCGCCCCCTGGACTCTGGGGTAGCGTGCAATGCAGTCTGGCGCTCCAATTGCTTCTACCTGGTCATGAAGAAGGATGTGCAGTCGGCCCCCCTCCTATACAGAGCATCTGTGACCTTCCGTATCGCTGTGTGGGCTGCAAGCTGTGAAATGTTGCAGATGTTTGCAGTGGCAGCTTGGAACGAGCCTGTGGCATAAAAGTTGAGGGCTATAGTGACCTTCGATGCCATGCTCAGGGCTGTCCTTACTCGTGTCTGTGTTCAAATTCCAGTTGCAGGAGATTACAGATCACAATGACGACCTCCTTCCAGAATTTCAGTCTGTGAAGGCACTGATCATCATTCATATCAGTGTATGCAAATTGATGGCAGAGGACCCTTCCATGATACGCCCTCTCACCCCCACTTCTGTGTGGCCGTCTTGCTATGTGAGATGGCTCATTGGCTGCTCCCTTCTGTTGTTCTGCCTCCTCCAACTCTGCAGGTTGCTGCTGCTCAGCACCTGGCTCTGCTGCTGGCTGCCTCCTGGTCTGCTCGCCCATTATCTGGTGGGGTGTACCGGTCTTTCCTCCTTGGCGTAGGCCCTTGCTGAGGGCCTTCATGTGGCACGTCTCTTGCCTGTAAGTGGTTTTGCCCTTGGTGGTTTCAAATCAACCCCCTTACAACAGTCCTAGACATCGGAATTATAGTGGTGAACAGAAACACACAGTTATAGCCAGATATTTCGGTCTCAACCGTCACAATGCTTTGATTCAAGTTAAAGTACACACCTGCATCCAATAAAACACATCCTGGTGGTGTAAAACAAACAAACACAGTACAACACACAACACTGGCCTGTCCGAACAGGCCCCTAACGCGAAGTACCCACGACTAAAACACTCCTGCTCGGTTTCAAAAGTGCACCACCGAATCTATCCAACAGAATTGTGCATATGCTTGCGATTTGTGCAAAAACCTTCCCACTAAGCGCCTAAGGCTTAATTGGGACACACAACACCCTTTCACACTATGCGGTGGTCTTAAAGATGCATAGGCTGGGATAATGTGTGGACTTCCCAATTACCCCTCTGGCTCACTTGCTGCTTCTCCCAATGAGGCATATCTTCTGGTTCTGTACCTATCTGTGGTATTCAAGTCCAGTCTCAAAGTCAGCTTCCCAGTCAAAATAGCGAGGCTCTCTTTGCTCATAGATGGTGTTTCTTCTCTCTGTCCCAGACAGAGTGCTCAGTCCTTGAGCATTGAACAAAGTGAGTAAGCGTAGGAGGAGAGCGAGAGCGAGAGAAATGCCACTCTTATACCTGCAAAATGCTTCTTCTCACGCCAAAAGTTCAACTGTCCTTCGCCTGAGGCAATACAACTGAAAGAGCAAACTCTTGTCTTTGGCCTGTTCCTTTGTTACTGGGCTATTTCCTCGATTAGGCTCCAACAAGTCTGGGTGGTCGAAAAGCTTCCTTTGTGTCTTGAGCACCGACCAATCTTCTTGATCTCTCACTGATTACATGACAAAGGGCACCACCACCATCCCCCGATCAACCATTTTCCTGCTATTGATTCCGGCCCACCTGATGTGTATTCCTGTGGGTCATGTTTGGTCCTGTCCCACATCAGGCTGTCTGCCCTTCTGCAGTAACAGCCAAATTCCAAAACTTAAAGTCCAAAAGTATAAGTTCAGAAGTTTTTGCTTTTGTTGTTGTGTTTTCGCCGAATTATTACAGCTTGCCCTCTGTCGCCATCTCCCTGACCCTCTTCACGTTAGCCCTTACCTGCTGTCTCTGCAGCCATTGCCCCCACTGCCGCTTTCCACTCCATGCCTCGGCGGCACGCACAATGCGCAGGCGGCATTGGCCTACAAGCACTGCCCCATCTCAAAGGCCTTCACAAGCACAGCCTCCTCGAAGTGGCCTCCCTGTTCCGCAGGTGGAAGGCGCCTCCAGTACTTGCTAAGCAGTGCGCACTGCAGCAATGCAACAAAATCACCGACAATAAGCCCAACTAAATCACCAACCCTTTAAGGCACTCCAGCGATGTGAATCAGCAACGATGCACCACCCGAAAAAAACTACTTTTGGCACGGCCGATTGGCTGGACGACTTTTGAAGAGCAATGACGCTTCTGGCCCGGGACCTCGGTGGTGCGCGCAGTGATGAGGCACATAGGAATGCTGGCCACCACCGCAGCGGAAGTGGGGGGGGGGGAGAGGTACAGTGCTGCACACTGCCGCTGCACACAGCAGAGGAGGACAAAGGGTTTAATTAAGATTAAAAAAGGGAAAATAGAGTACGAGAGGAAGCTTGCCGGAAACATAAAAAATGACTGCAAAAGCTTCTATAGATATGTGAAGAAAAAGATTAGTGAAGACATACGTTGGTCCCTTGCAGTCGGATTCGGGTGAATTTATAACGGGGAACAAAGAAATGGCAGACCAATTGAACAAGTACTTTGGTTCTGTCTTCACGAAGGAAGACACAAATAACCTTCCTGATGTACTCGGGGTCCGAAGGTCTAGTGAGAAGGAGGAACTGAAAGATATCCTTATTAGGTGGGAAATGTGTTAGGGAAATTGATGGGATTGAAGGCCGATAAATCCCCAGGGCCTGATAGTCTACATCCCAGAGTACTTAAGGAAGTGGCCCGAGAAATAGTGGATGCATTGGTGATAATTTTCCAACAGTCTATCGACTCTGGATCAGTTCCTTTGGACTGGAGGGTTGCTAATGTGACACCATTTTTTAAAAAAGGAGGGAGAGAGAAAACGGCTAATTATAGACTGGTTAGCCTGACATCAGCAGTGGGGAAAATGTTAAAATCAATTATTAAAGATGAAATAGCAGCACATTTGGAAAGCAAAGACAGGATCAGTCCAAGTCAGCATGGATTTATGAAAGGGAAATCATGCTTGACAAATCTTCTGGAATTTTTTGAGGATGTAACCATTAGAGTGGACAAGGGAGAACCAGTGAATGTGGTATATTTGGACTTTCAAAAGGCTTTTGACAAGGTACCACACAAGAGATTGGTGTGCAAAATCAAAGCACATGGTATTGGGGGTAATGTACTGGCATGGATAGAGAACTGGTTGGCAGACAGGAAGCAGAGAGTCTGGATTAACGGGTCCTTTTCAGAATGGCAGGCAGTGACTAGTGGAGTGCCGCAGGGCTCAGTGCTGGGACCCCGGCACTTTACAATTTATATTAATGATTTGGATGATGGAATTGAGTGTAATATCTCCAAGTTTGCAGATGACACTAAACTGGGTGACGGTGTGAGCTGTGAGGAGGGTGCTAAGAGGCTGCAAGGTGATTGGACAAGTTAGGCGAGTGGGCAAATACATGGCAGATGCAGTATAATGTGGATAAATGTGAGGTTATCCACTTTGGGGGCAAAAACACGAAGGCAGAATATTATCTGAATGGTGGCAGATTAGGAAAAGGGGAGGTGCAGCGAGACCTAGGTGTCATGATTCATCAGTCATTGAAGGTTGGCATGCAGGTACAGCAGGCGTTGAAGAAGGCAAATGGTATGTTGGCCTTCATAGCAAGGGGATTTGAGTAGAGGAGCAGGGAGGTCTTACTGCAGTTGTACAGGGCCTTGGTGAGCCCCACCTGGAATATTGTGTTCAGTTTTGGTCTCCTAATCTGAGGAAGGACATTCTTGCTATTGAGGGAGTGCAGCGGAGGTTCACTAGACTGATTCCTGGGATGGCAGGACTGTCATATGAGGAGAGACTGGATCGACCGGGCCTGTATTCACTGGAGTTTAGAAGGATGAGAGGGAATCTCATACAAACATATAAAATTCTGATGTGACTGGACAGGTTACATGTGGGAAGAATGTTCCCGATGTTGGGGAAGTCCAGAACCAGGGGACACAGTCTAAGGTTAAGGGGTAAGCCATTTAGGACTGAGATGAGGAGGAACTTCTTCATTCAGAGTGTTGTTAACCTGTGGAATTTACTACCGCAGAGAGTTGTTGATGCCAGTTCGTTAGATATATTCAAGAGTGAGTTAGATATGGCCCTTGCGACTAAAGGGATCAAGGGGTATGGAGAGAAAGCAGGAATGGGGTACTGAAGGAATGATCAGCCATGATCTTATTGAATGGTGGTGCAGGCTCGAAGGGCCGGATGGCCTGCTCCTAAACCAATTTTCTATATTTCTATGTTTCTAAGCCGCGTCAGGGCAATAGCGATCTCTGCAGCCATTTCATGAGAACGCAGCGGTCACTGCACTCCGCAGCATTGCCGCTGGTTTGGGGTGCTAACAGGCCTTACCAACTGTAAAGTCCTGTCCCCTCAGTACAGATTCACACGAGGCATGTCGTGAAGTCAAGGTCACTCTGGACCTGCACCTTTATTTCACAGCTCTGGAATGCTGCACTTGCCTGAGACCTGTCCTTATATACCTGTCTCTTGCAAGTGCACCCGTGGTGGTAAGGTATGCTGGTGGTTACAGGTCATATCTTATTACAGTCATATATAGCATGTTAGGATACAGTTATATAGAATAATTTAAGATACATGACATCACCCTCCCCCAAGATCTTATTGTCTTTATAGATTCAGTCTCTCAGGTGGTCTACGTTCTCGCGTGGAGCGTCTGAGTTGTGGTTCAGTTGTTTGCCTTGGTGTCTGTTTTTCTTTGGGTGTGGTTGCTGATATCTCGCCTGGGCTGTCTGTTTCGATTGGTGTGATTGTTGTTGATTCGCCTGGGCTGTCTGTTGGGATTGCCCTTTCCTCAGGTTGTTCCCACTGTCTGTCCACCAGGTGTGGTGCGAGTTCCACATTGTAGTCTGCCTCTGGTTCCGCAGTGTTGTTGGTAAATCTGCTTTTGACTTGGTCTACATGCCTCTGGCAGGTTTTGCCATTGTCCATTTGTACTACCAGTAGCCTGTTTCCTTCCTTGCCCGTTACTGTCTCTGCAAGCCATTTGGGACCCCTGCCATAGTTTAGTACAAACACTTTGTCCCCTATCCCATTCCATCTCCCCCTCGAATTTCTGTCATGGTACTCAGTCAGCTTACGGTGCTTTGCCTCAACGATTTTGTGCATGTCTGGGAGGATTAATGAGAGCCTTATTTTTAAAGTCCTTTTCATCAACAGTTGCGCGGGGGGGGATCCCAGTCAGTGAGTGCGGACGAGATCTGTAGGCCAGCAGCATTCGCGACAGGCGACCCTGCAGCGTGGGACCTTGAATTTTAAGCATGCCTTGTTTAATGATTTGCACTGCTCTCTCCACCTGGCTGTTGGAGGCCGGATTGAACGGTGCCGTCTTGACGTGATTTATGCCGTGGTAAATTATAAAGTCTTGGAATTCTGCGCTGGTGAACACGGACCATTGTCACTGACCAATATGTCAGGGATTCCGTGCATTGCAAACATGGTTGCATGGCTCTCCACAGAGGTGGAGGTTGTGCTCGAGTTTAAAATGGTGCATTCAATCCACTTTGAAAATGCATCTACAACTATATTTTGCCGATGAATGGGCCCGCATATTCTGCGTGCACCCGCGACCACGGTTTGGTAGGCCAGGGCCAGGGGCTCAGTGGAGCCTCCCTGGGGGCATTGCTGAGTTGGGCACAAATGGTGCACCTTCGGACGCAGAGCTCCAAGTCCGCGTCAATACCAGGCCACGAGACTTGGGATCTGGCTATGGCCTTCATGAGAATGATCCTCGGGTGCTCGCGGTGGAGCTCCCGGACAAATGCCTCTCTGCCTCGCAGAGGCATGACTACTCGGCTGCCCCACATCAGGCAGTCTGCTTGTAGTGATAGCTCATGCATGCGTCTGTGAAAGGGTTTTAATTCCTCGGGGCAGGCATCGCGAGCCTCTGCCCAGTCACCGGTTAGGACACATCTTTTTACTTAGGATAACGTGGGGTCGCTGGCCCTCCAAGCTCTGATTTGGCGAGCCATCATGGGCGAACCTGTGGACTCAAAGGCATTGATTGCCATGACTATCTCACAGTCCTGTTCGTCAGACCCTTCCGTGGTCACCAGGGGTAGCCTGCTGAGCGCGTCAGCACAGTTATCTGTGCCTGGTCTGTGCCTTATGGTATAGTCGTAGGACGCCAGCATGAGTGCCCACCATTGAATTCGCACTGAAGCGTTGGTGTTTATTGCCTTGCTCTCGGATAGGAGGGACGTGAGGGGCTTGTGGTCGGTTTCTAACACAAACTTGGCCCCGAAAAGGTATTGGGGCATCTTTTTGACACCGTACACGCACACGAGTGCCTCCTTCTCTACCATTTCATACCCGCGCTCCGCCCGCGAAAGTGACCGAGAGGCATAAGCTATGGGTTGTAATTTGCCGGCACTATTGACATGTTGCAAAATGCACCCGACCCCATACGCTGACGCATCGCATGTGAGAACTAGCTTTTTACCTGCGCCAAAGAAAGTCAAAACACTGATGGAACACAGAAGGTTGTGTGCCTTATTGAAGGCGCGTTCCTGGACGCCCCCCCAAAACCAATCGCACCCCTTCCTGAGTAGCACATGGAGAGGCTCCAGCAGCTTGCTTAAGATCTGCATAAAGTTCCCAAAGTAATTGAGTAGCCCGAGAAAGGCGTGCAGTTCTGAGACATTCCGGGGCCTGGGTGCCAGGCGAATTGCTTCTGTTTTGGACTTTGTTGGGCGGATTCCATCAGCGGCAATCCTTCTGCCCAAAAATTCAACCTCGGGTGCGAGAAACAGGCACTTGGATTTCTTGACTCGTAGGTCTACCCGATCCAACCGCTTTAGTACTTCCTCCAAATTACGGAGATGGGAGTCGGTGTCCCTGCCCGTGATAAGTATGTCGTCTTGAAATACAACCGTCCCCAGGATGAACTTGAGCAGACTCTCCATGTTGCACTGGAACATGGCAGCTGCTGACCTGATGCCGAATGGGCATCGATTGTACATGAAAAGGCCTCGATGTGTGTTGATGGTGGTGAGTAGCTTGGATTCCTCGGTCAATTCTTGCGTCATATACGCAGATGTGAGGTCTAATTTTGAGAAAAGTTTACCTCCAGCCAATGTGTCAAATAAGTCATCCGCTCTGGGCAGCGAGTACTGGTCCTGTAGGGAGACTCTGTTTATGGTAGATTTGTAGTCCCCACAGATTCGTACGGATCCATCAGGCTTCATGACTGGGACGATGGGACTTGCCCAGTCCCTAAATTCCACATGTGTTATAATGCCTTCCCGCAGAAGCCTGTCTAGTTCGTGTTCAATCTTTTCCCTCATCACATAGGGTACAGCTCTGGCCTTGTGATGGACTGGTCTAGCATCCTGTGTGATGTAGATTTTGACTTTGGCCCCTTTGAAAATGCCCACACCTGGCTGAAAGAGATGATCAAATCGCTTTATAACTGTTGGGCAGGAGGTCCATTCCTCTAATGACATGGCATGGACATCATCCCATTTCCAGTTTAGTTTTGCCAGCTAGCTTCTCCGCAGCAGAGCTGGAGGGTCTCCGGGAACAATCCACAGGGGAAGTCGGTTCACTGTCCCTTTGTGTGTGACAGAGAGCATGGCGCTGCCGAGGACTGGTATGATTTCTTTGGTAGAGGTCCTTAGTGTGGTGTCGACCCTTGTAAGTTTTGGTCTGTCCCTTGAGAGATTGACTTGCTCCCGTATCCATCTCCATGTTGACAGATATCCCATTGAGTAGGACCCTCATCATTATAGGAGGCTTCCTGTTGTAGGAGCAGCGGCCATTGATCGTGTTGACCCGCTGTACATCGATGTCCCAGGTACTGTCCCCACCATCTTCTGGTCCGCTTTCCGACCCATCCGATTCGTATACCAGCCGAGCTGCCATTTTTTTGCACATGCGGGCCAAATGCCCTGTATATTCACAATTTCTGCAAACAGCCTGCTGAAATCGACATCCCCTTGACGAGTGCCTACCCCCACACCTCCAGCACAGACCTGTTCTATTGTTTAAAGTGTTCCCAAAGAATGAGCTGCGTCTGGCTGATCTCTCTTGAGATTCTCTCAGTTTGTAGTTGATTGCTCGCATTGTGGGTTAATGCGGTGTGAACGGCCATTCCTGTGGCCCTTGATGGCTTCTGCCTGATGTTGAGAGCCTGTTCTCCCGGTTTTGTCTGTGTGTGGGGGTAGCAGCTTATTTAGTGCTGTGAACTTCTTCTTCCGATATTTCTTTAGTTGTCGTACCTGCATTGTAAATCAACCTCGTTTCTTCTTCCCCAACCAAGAATGTCTGTGCAACCAGTGCTGCTGCTTCTAAGGTCAGGTTCTTGGTCTCAATGAGCTTTCGGAATATGCCTGTGTGGCCTATTACTTCAATGAAAAAGTCTCTCAGCATTTCTCTCCTCAGTTCACCGGAGAACTCACATAAACTAGCCAACCTCTGAAGTTCCGCCACGAAGTCGGGTATGCTCTGGCCCACACAGCGTCTGTAGTTGTAGAACCTGTGTCTGACCACGTGTAGGCTGCTCGCTGGCTTCAGGTGGTCTCTTACCAGTGTGCTCAATTCTTCAAACGACTTGCTTGCTGGTTTCTCGGGTGCCAACAGATCCTTCATTAAAGCGTATGTTTTCGAGCCACAGCTGGTCAAGAGATGGGCTCTTCTCTTGTCTGCCTTATCGTCGCCTAACCAGTCTTTGGTAACAAAGCTTTGCTGGAGCCTTTCTATAAAGTCCTCCCAATTGTCTCCCGCATTGTACTTTTCATCTGATCCGTTGTTCGCCATTTTGTGGATTCTGTAATCCCGTAACTCGTCGCCACTGTAAAGTCCTGTCCCCTCAGTACAGAGTCACACGAGACATGTAGTGAAGTCAAGGTCACTCATGAACTGCACCTTTATTTCACAGCTCTGGAATGCTGCACTTGCCTGAGACCTGTCCTTATATACCTGTCTCTTGCAAGTGCACCCCTGGTGGTAAGGTATGCTGGTGGTTACAGGTCATATTTTTTTACAGTCATGTATAGCATGTTAGGATACAGTTATATAGAATAATGTAAGATACATGACACCAACAGGGGCAATTTTCACCCCCAAGACTTATAAAAACACTGAGATGCAACAAATACAATGGCCGGTAGTGCCCTGGGTCGCTTCACCTCCAGCAACGACGTCATCGGCGTGTGCAGCAACACATTTTCACCCAGCACCGGACGGTTTTTACCCCGTGGCGGAATTTGGGCAGCGCTCCGTGAGGCTGCTGTGGACAATGTCAGCGCCAGCCTTGCAAGTCACGGACTGGGCTGCACTCCGCTCGCAGGATGAAATTTAAAGGGAAAGTGCTCACCATCATTTTGTCCTCTCATCCGGCCTTCTGTTATTTTTTTTGTGGGGTCCACGCCGCGATGTTGCAGCCCAGCACTCCACTTCTGTGCAGAGCTGGAGCCATGGGACCCCACATCCCCGGTGCAGTAGTGGAGGCCCGTCGACCCACTGCAGAGCTCGCAGTGTGCCATTCCCTTTAATGGAAGGGGAGGGGCCTGTGCTCGTGTCAATGGAGAGGCCCCATCGTGATGCAACATTTGCGCGCTTACCGTCCCAGCCCCGCTCCTGAGAGGAAGTGGAGCGCCCAACGTTGTGCTCCACTTCCTCTCAGAGGAGGTAACCCCCATTTAGGTTACGGGGCAGGACTTTCGCGCCGGGTGTAGGAAGTCTTGCCTTCACCAAGGTTACCACCCCCAAACATGGCTATATGCAATTTCACCTCCTTTGATTTTATTAGTTTTTGGAGTGCTGCTCTCTCTCACTTTGGGACTTTTATAATGCAGATGGAAAAGAACTTGCCTGAAAATCTGTTCCTTCAGCTATGCTTTACCTTCAAACCACCAGATGCCATTGTGAATACTTCCGTGCCTGTGACATTAGAAATAAATGAAGAGCTAATGTCAGAGACTGAAATATCCTGATAAGATGATACAGGTTGCTTCAGATCCGTTTATTTGAATTCTCTCCACCCTATGCTGGAAATGCGGTTAAATAGACAATTTTATATGGTGGAGTGAGAGCAACTTCAAGGAACTTCCTGACCAATGAGATGAATGACGAGTTAATCTGTTTCTTTTTGATGGTATCGGTTGAGGGAAGATTATTAATCAAGACACAGAAACAACTCCATTACTTGTCCTTGACTAATCTCAAGCAGTCTTTACATCTATGGGCAGATGGGATCTCAATTTTCCTCATTAGTGTCACTGCACTCTAAAACGCAGGGTACAGAAAAGATTTACTACAAAGGTTCCAGGGATGAGGGATTACAATTATGTGAATAGACTAGAGAAGCTGAGGTTGTTCTCTTTGGAGCAGAGAAGGCTAAGAGGAGATTTGATAGAGATGTTTAAAATCATGAAGGGTTTAGGTAGTGTAAATAAAGTAAAACTGTTTCCAATGGCTGAAGGGTTGATAACAAGAGAGCATAAATTTAAGATGATTCGCAAAAGAACCAGAGACAACTTGAGAGAAAACTTTTTTATGCAACGGTCGTCAGGATTTGAAATGCACTGCCTGATAGGGTGGTGGAAACAGATTCAATAGTAGCTTTCAAAAGGTAATTGGATAAATATTTGAAGGAGAAAAAAAATGGAGGGATTATAAAGAAAGAGTGGGGGAATGGGACTAACTGGATTGCTCTTTGAAAGAAGCGGTGCAGACACAATGAGCCAAATGGCCTCCTTCTGTGCTGTACTACTCTACGATTCTATGATTCCATAAAATGTGAATCATTGTATGAAGCACTTTGAGGTGTTTGATGAAAGGCGAAGGTGCAATCTAATTAAAAGTACTTATTTTATTGTTGTTCAAACAATTGCTGTATTTGTTCTGTGCACATATTCTTAGAAAACTGGAAACAATGAAACGTCTTCCTTTCTTGTTTGCAGGCAGAAAAATGTTGATACATAGACCTAAACCCCTGATATATTTGCTTTTATTTTCTCCTTGTTACTCTTTTCCATTCCTTCTGGTCTTTCTCTCTCCATTTCATTTACCTCTTTTGCACACATATTTATCCTTCCTCCTCCTCCCCCACCCCTCATTCTGTTTCTACTGCTGAATTTCTATCAATCAAGACTTGGCCACACATTACCCCTATGGATTTACATCATGTTCTCAGTTATGTTTTTGAAAACTACTCTATGAAGATTGCACTGGTTCCTGTAACACTGAGGCACTCCCTCAATATTGCATTGGAGTATCAGTCCTAATATTTAGCTTACATTCTGGTGTGTGGCTTGAACCCACAACCTATGGACCCTTCACAAAATCTGATCAAAATATGGAAGCACTGCGTTATTATTCAATTTGAATAACCATGAAGATCCAGAGCTGTCTTCATCTAATAATATATCATGTAGTTACCTTGTCAGTTAACACAGTCTCATTTAACACTTCCACACAACCCATGTAGGCCTATACATTTGGCAATGCAGGCCTGTTTTCAGGTGCTAACAGGCGTATTAAGCCCCCAATATAGCATGTGGGAAGTGTGTGCATGTTTCCAGGTGGAAGTGTGGCACCTTCCATATTATGAAATGAAAAGGGTTGTCATTCAGTGCCAATGCCTACAGCAGGCATCAGGCCCTTTGCATTGCATGAAGGGGTCAAACGCCTGATTGAGACCCTCACTACGATGGGTTGGCCCTGAGGCAGCTGGCGTCAAACCTTGGGATCACTTGCTACCAAAAAGCTATGGTTTTGAAACTTACTTACCTAAATGTGGAGCCGTGAGGAGCAGGAGAGCTGCTCCCTGCGACCCGGCTTCCGAACCCACTCCTCCGTGAGCCACTGTTTCTTCCTCCCCAGCCTTCACTTACCTGAGGGTCGCTGCGACGTTTACTCTTCGCCGGGTCGCTGTTTGTGCCACACTGGCTTGGTGTTAATAAAGCCAGAGGCGAATATCGGGGGAGCCTAGGGGTTTAACATTCAAGTGCAGTGTTGAATGGCCATGCCTGAATTTCTGCCCCATGGTTTCAGTTCCAGTGGCACAAGAGCAGATAGGAACTGGTTAAATGTTTAAAATCGTCCTGTTGTCATGGCCCCAAGTTTCGCCATGATTTGCTCCTGATTTTTAGGAGCAACTGGTGTAGAACGGAGTATCTTAGAAATCGGAATTCTCGCCATTTAGTTTGCTCCAGTTCTAGTCAGTTAGAACAGTTTCACTTTGGAACAGAATTTTTTTTCAAAAGGGGGCGTGTCCGGCCACATACGCCTGTTTTCAAAGTTTCGTCAGTGAAAACTTACTCCAAACTAACTTAGAATGGAGTAAGTGAAGATTTTTGTACGCTCGAAAAAACCTTGTCTACACTTTAGAAAATCAGGCGTAGGTTACAAATCAGGCGTAGTGAATGGGGGGGGGGGTGGGTTTAAAGGGAAGTTTACAAACATTAAACACTTCAGTTTTACAAATAAAGAGCCATCATGAATAATAAATGATAAAAACATCAATAAATCAACCAATAAATCAATCAAAAAAAATTAATAAGAAATAATTTTTTAAAAATCAATAAATAAAACATTTTCTACTTACCGACTGCAGCACCGGGAGCCCTCCAACAGCATGCTGGGATGCCCCCCCACCCCCCCCCCAGTGTGTCTCTGTCAGTGTCTCTATCTCTCTGCCTGTCTGTGTCTGTGTCTGTGTCTGTGTTTCTGACAGTGAGGGGAGGAGAGGGGGTAGAGGGAGAGAGGGGGGGAGTAGAGGGAGGGAAGGGGGAGGGGGAGAAGGGGGAGGGGGGAGAAGGGGAGGGGGAGGAGGAGAAGGGGGAGGGGGAGGGAGGAGAGGGGGAGGAGGAGAAGGGGGAGGGGGAGGAGGAGAAGGGGAGGGGGGAGGGGGGAGGAGGAGAAGGGGGAGGGGGAGGAGGAGAAGGGGGAGGGGGGTGAGGAGGAGAAGGGGGAAGGGGAGGAGGAGAAGGGGGAAGGGGGGAGGAGGAAAAGGGGGGAAAGAAAAAGGGGGGGGAAGGAGAAGGGGGGAAAGGAGATGGGAGGGGGGAAAGGAGATGGGGGGGAAAGGAGATGGGGGAAGGAGATGGGGGGGTGGGGAAGGAGATGGGGGGGGGAGACAGGAGAAGGGGGAGGGAGGCTGAACGGGCTGGGCCCGGCCGGGCCCGAGACTTCGGGCAGGGCCCAAGACTTCGGGCAGGGCCCGTCCCCAGCACCAGATTTACAGGTAGGTTTCGTTGGGTCGGGTCGGGATCATGGGTTGGGTCGGGGGGAGCGCGGGTCGGGGTCGGGAGCGCGGGTCGGGGTCGGGGTCGGGGGGGTGGTGGGAGGGAGGTCTGTTAGGTTCGGGTCAGGGGGAGGGAGGGAGAGGGAGGTCAGGTTAGGGGGAGGGAGGTCAGGTCGGGTCCAGTCCGGGGGGGCGGGCAAGCGGGAGTCGGATCGGTGTCGGTGTCGGTGTCGGGTCCGGTCCGGAGGCAGGGGGCGGGGGGAGGGGGAAGCGGGAGTCGGGTCGGGTCCAGTCCGGGGGGTCAGGTCGGGTCCGGTCCGGGGGCGGGGGGCGGGAAGCGGGTGTCGAGTCAGGTCGGGAGGAAGCAGGAGCTGGCCGTGGGAGGAGCCTTATTCACGCAGCCCCAGTGAGGCCATTCGGCCAGGGCTAGGGGCTGCATGCTTCGGCCCCTCCCACACAGTTTTGGGCGCCTGGAGCTACTGCACATGTGCGGCCACTGTTTTCAGTGCAGGGACCTGGCTCCGCCCCCTACAGCTCGTACTGCGCTGCGCCGAGCTGCAAATGACCAGCAGGGAGCTGGAGAATCTCGAAGTGTTTTTTAGGTGCACTTTGTGGCGCAAAAAACGGGCGTCCAGGTCGGGACTGCGCCGTTCTAGGCGCGGCTCAAAACTTAGGCCCCATATTTCTACATTATACGTGACAGAGACATTTATAAGGATTGCACTTATGTACGATAAGACCAAACATCAGACCTCAGTGAGTTGGATCAACTTTTATAATCAAACCTTTGTCCCCATACATTTCAAATATGCTATATTTCTCTCATAATATTCATCATTTTACACGCCGTATCTTCCAAATCACTGTGATTTATTTCAGGATTTTTATGCTTCAAGCAGTAGTTTCTAAAGCCAGTTCATACTTAAAACCAGCATATCTGCTCATGCAACATGATCATTCAACATGAGTAATCAGCCTTGCATGCAGAAACTGAGAGGTTTCAGCCCTTGGGTTCCTTAGTGGCCTACAATCAGATGGGAGCTGCTGTCTATGTGAACATGTTCCAGGAAAGTCTCCAGTAGCATAATTGTGTGCTACTATTTGTTGAAAAGAGAGGCAGAGAAAGCCAGACAGAAACAGAGTGGATAGCTAACTGGCTTCAAGACAGAAAGCAGAGAGTCGGGGTGAAAGGTAGCTATTCACAGAGGCAGAAGGTGGGTAGTGGTGTTCCACAAGAATCAGTGCTGGGACTACTATTCTTCCCAATTAATATTAACGACTTAGACTTTGGAATCAAAAAACACAATTTCTAAATTTGCGTATGACACCAAATTGGGGGCAATAGTCAATAATGAGGAGGATTGCAACAAATTACAGGAAAACATTAATAAACTTGCAGAATGGGCATATAATTGGCAAATGAAGTTCAACACAGGTAAATGTGAGGTACGGGTTGCACCTCAACAGCGCCGGGACCAATATCTTCGCGGAGAGTTTTGCTAGTGCTATTGGCGAGAGTTTAAACTAGCTTGGCAGGGGGATGGGAACCTGAGAACGAATTCAAAAAGAAAGGAAATAAAGCAGAAATTGGATAGCAAGAATTTAGAAAGCGTATCTGTAAGACAGAGGAAACAGGGCTTAGTATGTAGTAAGCAAGGAGGTCTTCCTGTGCTGAATGGTATATACTTTAATGCAAGGAGTGTAGCGAATAAGGCGGATGAGCTAAGAGCACAGGTGGACACTTGGGAGTATGACATTATAGCCATTACAGAAACATAGTTTGGCAGATCAATATTCCTGCTACAGGATTTTTAGACAAAATAGAGAGTGGGTTAAATGGGCGGCAGGGTGTGGGGGGGGGCGCGGTGGGGGCTTGCGGTACTGATTAAAGAAACTATTGCAGCGGTGAGGAGGGATGATATGTAAGAGGGATCATCAAATGAGGCCATATGGGTCGAATTGAAAAATAAAAAAGGGGTGATCACACTGCTGGGCGTGTATTATAGACCCCCAAACAGTGGAAGGGAGATAGAGGAGCAAATATGTAGGCAAATTGCTGTGAAGTCTAAAAATCATAGGGTAGTAATCGTAGGGGATTTTAACGATCCAAATATTGATTGGGACAAATTTAGTATGAAGGAAATAGAGGGTGCGGAAATCTTGAAATGCATTCAAGAGAACTTTTTTAGTCAGTATGTAGCAAGCATGAGAGGGGGCGGTCTTGGATATAGTTTTGGGGAATGAAGCTGGGCAGGTTGAAGGGGTATTAGTGGGAGAGCACTTGGGTGCCAGTGACCATAATTCAGTCAGATTCAAATTGGTTATGGATAAGGGCAAGAATAAGCCTGGAATAAAAGTTTCAAATTGCGGAAAAGCCAATTTTGCTAAATTAAGGAGTGATTTGGCCATAGTGGACTGGAAACAGCTACTTGTGGGTAAATCAGTGTCAGAACAGTGGGAGGCATTCAAGGAGGAGATCTAGAAAGCTCAGGTCAAACATATGCCCTTAAAGAAAATGGTTGGGAATAATAATTCCAGAGCCCCTTAGATGACTAGGGGAGGGTTAAGAAAAAAAGGGATGCTAAGAGAGAGCACGAGAAATCCTTGGCTCGTAAAATTAAGGAAAACCCTAAGATGTTCTATAAATATATTAAGAGTAAGAGGGTAACTAAAAGGGTAGGGCCTATTAGAGACCATGAGGGTAATCTTTGTGTGGAGGCGGAAGATGTTGGTAAGGTTCTTAATGAATACTTTGCATCTGTTTTCACAAAGGAAAGGGGCAATGCAGATACTGTTAGCGAGGAGGAGTGTGATATTCTGAATGAAATAACTATAGTGAGAGAGGAAGTATTAAGGGGTTTACCAGCTTTGAAAGTAGATAAATCTCCAGGCCCAGATGAAATGCATCCTAGGCTGTTGAGCGAAGTAAAAGAGGAAATAGCAGACGTCTTGACCATCATTTTCCAGTCCTCTTTGGATCTGGCCATGGTGCCAGAGGATTGGAGGACTGCTAATGTAATACCCTTGTTTAAGAAGGGAAAAAGGGATAGGCTGAGTAATTACAGGTTTGTCAGCCTAACCTCAGTGGTGGGAAAATTATTGGAAAAAATCCTGAAAGACAGGATAAATCTGCATTTGGAAAGGTAAGGATTAATTAGGGACAGTCCCCATGGATTTGTTAAGGGAAGATCGTGTTTGACTAACCTGATTGAATTTTTTGAGGAGGTAACCAAGAGGGTCGATGAGGGTAGTGCGTACAATGTAGTATATATGGACTTTAGCAAGGCTTTTCTCACTTTCTCCTAAATCTCTCACTCAAATGCTCACTCTCTCCTCCTTCTTGCTCTCTCTCTCTTCTCCCCCCACCACAAATGGCCTTCTGTGCATGTGTGGATGACCCCTGCCCTCCAGAAATGTGCAAAATGCTGTCAACTGGAAAAAGAAATCGGATGCGCAGAAGGCCGTTGCTAGGGAAGCTTTTGCCTTCCACATCGCTGGCTGTTTGTTGGGCACACGTCACATCGCTGACCTTTTGCATCGCCCATTTCACATCACTGGCTTATCGCCGAGTGAAAAATCGCCATCCAAAAAATGGGCGATGTGCCAGTGATCGGTAAGGCTGGGACATCGAACATTGCTGGAACATCGCCCATTTTTTGGGCGATAGACAGCAAAGGGGCAAGTCTAGCCCATTATCTCTAAAATGGAACTATATAATTGGGCTACATCCATTCTTGTTTTACCTAGGTCTGATGGTCCGGTAAGGTTGTGTGGTGATTATAAAGTAACCGTAAACCAGGTTCTTGAGGGTAATTTCCCCAATACATTGCCAAATGTAGAGGTTTTGTTCACCACACTGACAGGTGGTCAAATCTTCTCAAAGTTAGATCTCACAAATGCCTACTTACAACTTTGAACTAGATGAGGAGTCCAAGTTATGCTTGACTATACATACTCATCTCGGCCTATATCAATTTAATAGGCTACCATTTGGAGTGTCTTCCACCTCCACCATATTCTAAGGGGTGATGAACCAGATTTTGTAAGGCATTGAAGCGGTAATATGTTATTTAGATGACATACTCGTTTCAGCACCAAACAGGAAAATCCATAATAAAATATTGAATGAAGTGCTCAAAAGGTTAGAGAAGCACAGAGTACGAGTGACTGCTCACAAATGTGAGTTATTTCAAATCTCAGTGGAGTACTTAGGGAACAGAGTAGACAAAGATGGTTTACATCCAACCAAGGGAAAGCTCGATGCAATTAGAAATGCACTCAGTCCCAAGAATGTTACTGAACTTCGATCATTTTTGGGTCTTTTGAACTATTATCTGAAGTTCCTAACAAATTTGGCTACAGTGTTACATTCACTGAATGAGCTGTTGAAAAACAGATCCAGTAGAAGTGGTCAGAAGAAGCATTCAAGGAGTGTAAAAGCCAATTGTTAGAGAGCACCATGTTAGTTCACTATGACATGTCTAAAGAAATCAAGCCAGCATGTGATGCCTCTCCATATGGAGTTGGGGCAGTGATCTCTCATGTAATACATAATGGAGAGGAAAAACCAATTGCTTTTGCTTCACGCACTCTCAGTGCCAGTGAGCATAATTATGGGCAAATCGAAAGGGAAGCTTTGGCATTAATTTTTAGGGTTAAGAAGTTCCACACATACTTGTATGAACATAAGTTTACAATCGTTACAGACCATATGCCCCTGACAGCAATCCTCCATCCAAAGTCCCCAGTTCCAACCTTAGCTGCAGCCTGAATGCAGAGATGGGCTTTGATTTTGTCAGCACATACGTATGACATTGAGTACAGATGATCAGCTGATCACAGTAATGCTGATGCTATGTCTAGATTGTCATCCCCATCACAAATTACTCCTGATAGGGAAGAAGTGTTCTATTATTCATATATTGATGAACTGCCAGTCACAGCTGAAGAGATTGGTAGAGCAACCAAACGTGACCCAGTTATATCAAAGGTAAATAATTACATAGCAAATGGCTGGCTAATCCAGGTATCAGAGAAAGATATTCATCCATACTTTGTTCATAAGAATGAATTATCAGAGGATAAATATTTTATCATGTGGGGTGCAACAGTAGTTATTCCAAATAAATTCATGTCCAAACTGTTAGGAGATCTACATGACCAGTACCTGGGAATGTGCTTGTCCTAGAGTTTTGCACGCAGTTACTTATGGTGGCCAGGTCTAGATAAAGCTATAATACATCATCAGTCAGTGTACAGTATGTCAATCCGTAAGCAAGAAACCACCATCAGTACCGTTACAGCAATGGAAATGGCCTCCCAGGGTGTGGCAAAGGTTACATATCGATATTGCTGAGCTAGAAGGACAGCAATTGTTCATTGTGATTGATAGCCATTTGCAGTGGGTAGAAGTGTTTCCAATGCAGGAAACAATATCAAGTAAAACACTATACAATTTGCGAAGATTAATTTTTTCATATGGCCTCCCAGAAGAAATTGTGTCAGATAATGGGCCACAATTTTGTTCAGAAGAATTTGCACAGTTCATGAGCAAAAATGGTGTAACACATACCACGGTTCCACCACTCTGCTTCAAATGGTGCAACAGAGTACACAGTACTAATTATAAAACGTGCCCTCATCAAGCAAATATTGGATCCAAATCCAAAGAAACGACAGTTGCCATTGGACCACAAATTGCCAATTTTCTAATTACTTATCATAATACTCCTCATACAACTACTGGTAGAACACCAGCAGAGTTGCTTCTCAAACAACAGCCAAAAAACAGATTCTCGTTGTTAAAACCAAACTTAGCACAGTCTGTAGAAGAAAAACAATTAAGACAGGAAGAGAATCATGATTGAGGTAGAGTAAGAGAGAAAAGTGTGAAATTAAATCAGAAGGTGAGCATGACGAACCATCATCATAAATGGTTAAAGTGGTTACCAGGAAGAGTAGTGAAGATATGTGGTCCTCGCACATATTTGGTCAAGTTGTTTGATCATGGAAAGGTTAGAATTGATCATATTTTACCTACAGATGTGGAAGGAGTTGAAAGTTGGAATGATTTGATTATTTCTGACTCATCAGATAGTCTTATTACAAGTACAGAACCGGTAGTATATCCTAAATCAGATGTAATAGAAACAAATCCAAGAGAAAGTTAGAATTTAAGTCTGAGTCCGAGTCAGGCAGAGAAACAGTCTGAAGTTGTAAAGAGTTCAAATGTAGATCATGGGTGTCCCTTGGAGGAAAACTTTCCTCAGGATCAGCCCAGAATGAGTCTAAGTTCAACACCATGTTTAGAAAGTTCTGTTTGAGAGTGAAGGTATCCTCTTCGAAACAGAAAATAAGGTTAAATTTGATTTGTTTGATTTGTAAATATGGCACAATAAGTCCATATCATGCGTTATGTATAACCATGCAAGTTATGTATGATGATTATTTTGCTATAATTATTTCATTAAGGAGGGAGAAGTGTAATATATAGCTCCACCTAGTGAACTACTGCTCTATCTAGTGGACTGCTGTGGTAATGCAGCCATTGCTGTTTACAAGAATAAAAAGGAATGCAGGCATCTTATAAAGTCTGTGTGTTTGTGATGTAGTAAGGAAGATATCACGCAACTATAATGAGGGACTAACATGAGGGAAAAACCCACTTGAACTGTTCCTCACCAATCTACCTGTCGTAGATGCATCTGTCCATGACAGCATTGGTAGCAGTGACCATCACTCAATCACTGTGGAGACAACGTCCCGTTTTTAAACTGAGGATACCTTCATCATGTTGTGTGGCACTACCACCGTGCTAAATGGGATAGATTCAGAACAGATCTTGCAGCTCAAAACTGGGCATCCATGAGGCACTGTGGGCCATCAGCAGCAGCAGAATTGTATTCCACCACAATTTGTAACCTCATGGCCCAGCATATCCCTCACTCTTCCATGACCATCAAGCCAGGGGACCAACCCTGGTTCAATAAGGAGTGTAGAAGAACATGCCAGGAGCAGCACCATACATAGCTCAAAATGAGATGCCAACCTGGGGAAGCTGCAACACAGGACTGCATGCAAGCTATTGACAGAGCTAAGTCATTCCACAATCAACGGATCAGGTCAAAGCTCTGCTCTCCTGCCACATCCAGTTGTCAATGGTGATGGACCATTAAAACTAATTGAAGGATGAGGCTCCATGAATATCCTCATCCTCAATGATTGTGAAGCCCAGCACACAATTGCAAAAGACAAGGCTGAAACGAATGCAACCATCTTCAGCCAGAAGTGCCGTGTGGATGATCCATATCAGCCTCCTCCTGAAGTCCCCACCATGCCAATTCGATTCAGTCCACATGATATCAAGAAATGGTTGAGCGCACTGAATAAAATACAGGAAAAGCTATAGGCCCCAAAAACATCCCAGCTGTCGTGCTGAAGACTTGTGCTCCAGAACGAGTCGCACCTCTAGCCAAGCTGTTCCAGTAAAACTGAAGTAAATGTGAATCAGGGGTAAAATACTCCACTGGCTGGTGTCATATCTAGCACAAAGAAAAAAGGTTGTGGTGGTTGGAGGTCAATCATCATAGCCCCAGGACATCACTGCAGGAGTTCCTCAGGTCAGTGTCCTCGGCCCAACCATCTTCAGCTGATTCATCAATGACCTTCCCTCCATCATAAGGTCAGAAGTAGGGATGTTCGCTGATGACTGCACAGTGTTCAGTGCCATTTGCAACTCCTCAGATAATGAAACAGTCCATGCCCGCATGCAACAAGATGTGGACGACATTCAGGCTTGGGCTGATAAGTGGCAAGTAACTTTTGTGCCACACAAATGCTAGACAGTGACTATCTCCAATAAGCCAGTCTAATCACCTCCCCATGACATTCAGCTGAATTACCATCGCCGAATCCCCCACCATCAACATCCTGGTGGTCACCATTGACTAGAAACTTAACTGGACCAGCCACATAAATAATGTGGCAACATTAGCGTCTCACCTCCTGACTCCCCAAAGCCTTTCTGCCATTTACAAATCACGTCAGGAGTGTGATGGAATACTCTCCACTTGCCTGGATGAGTGCAGCTCCAACAACACTCAGAAGCTCAACACTATCGAGGACAAAGCAGCCTGCTTGATTGGCACCCTATCCACCACCTTAAACATTTACTTCCTCCACCACCGACGCACCTTGGCTGCAGTGTGTATCCTCTACAAGATGCACTGCAACAACTCACCAATTCTTCTTCAGCAACATCTCACAAACCTGCGACCTCTACCACCTAGGAGGACAAGGACAGTAGCCACATGGTAACACCACCACCTCCAAGTTCCCCTCCAAGTCACACACCATCTTGACTTGGAAGTAATTCACTGTTCCTTCATCGTTACTAGGTCAAAATCCTGGAACTCCCTCCCTAACAGCACTCTGGGAGTACCTTCACCACACGGACTGCGGCAGTTCAGGAAGGCGGCTTGGCACTACCTTGTCAAGGGCAATTAGGGATGAACAATAAATGCTGGCCTTGCCACCGATGCCCACATCCCATGAACCATTATTAAGAAATGCTTTAGCACAGAAGCCATTAAAAGTGAATCTTGGTTATTAGGTCAAGCCTCAATAATCTGCTGGAATTCTTTCAGGGACTAGTTTAAATGTCAGGAACTATTTCTTTTTGCAGATCATCATCAACCTCTGGAACAAGTTGCCAGCATGTGAAATGAGTTCAGATTCATTGCAAGCATTCAGTAGGGAGCTGGATGAGATACTGAATGTGGTCAACATTATTGCATATAGAAGGCAGGGTAGCGGGGGTATTGAGTGATTCGTCTCCCAGACCTTGATTGATCATCTTTGGGGGTGTGAAAGGAATTTCCCAGAGTTTCTTTCTAAATTGGCCTAGATCTGTTTACTTTTTTATGCCTCTCCCAACAGATTGCTTGGTTTATGATGGTGATAGTGGTGTGAGGGAGGGGAGCAGGGGTGTTGGATGGAGGCAATGATGTATGGAAGTTACAGTATTGGGTTAGGGTTAGTGGACCAGCTGATCTTTTCCTGTCCTTTGCTTTTGTTTGTTCGTATGTTCATAGGGATTTATCTGAACTGGTGATTAAGGGTTTTTCTGAGGATATACTTTACTTGGATTTTTGAAGGAATTTGATAAAGTTCCACTGTGAAACTTATAATGAAAGCTAAAGAAATGAATAACAAAGTGACTAGTTGGGTTGAATACTGAACACAGATGTAGAAGGAAAACGATCTCTTTGGGGGTCGAGATTTGTGGCAATTGACGACTCTGTTTTGAGTTCCCTACTGTTCACACAATCCTGCACTTTGAGTGGGAAGCCACAGTTAACAGAGGTATAGGTCATTGAATCAAGACTACAGTGTTGTCACTCTATTTCTAACCATTGTCCTTTCATGCTCAGCTCTCTCAGGGAGTGTGAGATCATGGAACGACTTCTATAATCAAGAAGTTTTATATTTCACTTTGATGAGCGGTCAGCTAACAAACAGTATTGGAAAAGATTTGATTAAATGAATAGACTGAGGAATGGAAGCTGGATTTTACAGATGATAAGAAAATAGATCAAATAAAATTATATGCAATGGAAGTATGTCCATTAACAAAAGTGAAAACAATAAAAGACCTGGCCATGATTGCTGATTCTGCACTGAAGCCTTCCAGTCAATGAGAAGTTGTTATCCAACTAAGTAAATCGTGTCCTAAGACACATCACAAGAGTCATTCTCAGTTTTCACTCACTATACCAAGAGCATCACATGTAGTGTCGGGTATCCTACCATTTAAAAGGACATTGATGCATTGGAAAGGATTCAGAGAAACATGTCGCGTATTGGCACAAAACAAAGTTATGAGGAGACTGTCACCGAGTTGAACATATTTTCATTGGAGAAAAGCTACATTTATAAAAGCCATGATGCAGGTCTTTAAAAGGTGATTGTGGGGGAGGGTGGTGGTTGCAAACGGAGGGCTGGGGAAAATGTCGAAGTCGTAATGAAAGAGGATCTCATCATCATCATAATAGACAATCCTTCGAGTCGAGGATGACTTGCTTCCACGCCAAAAAGTTCAAAGGTCTTTCAATGAAGGGCCTAATATTCCAGGTCCAGGATTAAATCTTGAAGGGTGGAAGATGTCTGTGCGTAGATTTTTTTTTAATGTGTGGTGGCCGTTGCACACCAGCCACCACACGGGCTTGACAGAGCTCGGTCTTGGTCCAGTGGCAAGGATTAACCGAGACGACTGGAGACCTGGTCTGCTGCACGGACCTAGTACGCACACATATCCCAGTGTGAAACATAGAAACATAGAAATAGGTGCAGCAGTAGGCCATTCGGCCTGTCGAGCCTGCACCACCATTCAATAAGATCATGGCTAATCCTTCACCTCAGTACCCCTTTCCTGCTTTCTTTCCATACCCCTTGATCCCTTTAGCTGTAAGGGCCATATCTAACTCCCACTTGAATATATCCAATGAACTGACATCAACAACTCTCTGCGGTAGGGAATTCCACAGGTTAACAATCTGAATGAAGAAGTTTCTCCTCATCTCGGTTCTAGTTGGCTTACCCCTTATCCTTAGACTGTGTCCCCTGGTTCTGGACTTCCCCAATATCGGAAACATTCTTCCTGCATCTAACCTGTCCAGTCCAGTCAGAATTTTATATGTGTCTATGAGATCCCCTCTCATCCTTCTAAACTCCAGTGAATACAGGCCCAGTCAATCCAGTCTCTCATCATATGTCAGTCATCCCGGGAATCAGTCTGGTGAACCTTCGCTGCACTCCCTCAATAGCAAGAACGTCCTTCCTCAGATTAGGAGACCAAAACTGAACACAATATTCCAGGTGAGGCCTCACCAAGGCCCTGTACAACTGCAGTAGGACCTCCCTGCTCCTATTCTCAAATCCCCTAGCTATGAAGGCCAACATACCATTTGCATTCTTCACCACCAGCTGTACCGACATGCCAACTTTCAATGACTGATGTACCATGACACCCAGGTCTCGCTGCACCTCCCATTTTCCTAATCTGCCGCCATTCAGATAATATTCTGCCTTTGTGTTTTTGCCCCCAAAGTGGATAACCTCACATTTATCCACATATTACTGCATCTGCCATGCATTTGTCCACTTACCTAACCTGTCCAAGTCACCCTACAGCCTCTTAGCGTCCTCCTCACAGCTCACACCACCACCCAGTTTAGTGTCATCTGCAAATTTGGAGATATTACACTCAATTCCTTCATCTAAATCATGAATGTATATTGTAAATAGCTGGGGTCCCAGCACTGAGCCCTGCCGCACCCCACTAGTCACTGCCTGCCATTCTGAAAAGGATCCGTTTATCCCGATTCTCTGCTTCCTGTCTGCCAACCAGTTCTCTATCCACATCAGTACATTACCCACAATACCAGATGTTTTAATTTTGCACATCAATCTCTTGTGTGGGACCTTGTCAAAAGTCTTTTGAAAGTCCAAATACACCACATCTACTGGTTCTCCCTTGTCCACTCTACTAGTTACATCCTCATAAAATTCCAGAAGATTTGTCAAGCATGATTTCCCTTTCATAAATCCATGCTGACTTGGACCGATCCTGTCACTGCTTTCTAAATGCGCTGCTATTTCAACTTTAATAATTGATTCCAACATTTTCCCCGCTACTGATGTCAGGCTAACCAGTCTATAATTACCTGTTTTATCTCTCCCTCCCTTTTAAAAAGTGGTGTTATATTAGTTACTTCCCAGTCCATAGGGACGGATCCAGAGTCGATAGACTGTTGGATAATGATCACCAATGCATCCACTATTTCTAAGGCCACTTCCTTAAGTACTCTGGGATGCAGACTATCAGGCCCCGGGGAATTATCGGCCTTCAATCCATTGATTTCCCGAACACAATTTCCTGCCTAATAAGAATATCCTTCAGTTCCTCCTTCTCACTGGACCCTCGTTCCCCTAGTACTTCCAGAAGGTTATTTGTGTCTTCCTTCGTGAAGACAGAAGCAAAGTATTTGTTCAACTGGTCTGCCATTTCTTTGTTCCCCATTATAAATTCACCTGAATCTGACTGCAAGGGACCTACATTTGTCTTCACAATTCTTTTTCTCTTCATATATCTATAGAAGCTTTTGCAGTCAGTTTTTATGTCCCCGGCAAGCTTCCTCTCATATTCTATTTTCCCCCTCCTAATTAAACCCATAGTCCTCCTCTGCTGAATCCTAACTTTCTCCCAGTCCTCAGGTTTGTTGCTTTTTCTGGCCAATTTATATGCCTCTTCCTTGAATTTAACACTATCCTTAATTTCCCTTGTTAGCCACGGTTGAACCACTTTCCCCGTTTTATGTTTACTCCAAACAGGGATTGTTGAAGCTCATCCATGTGATCCTTAAATGTTTGCCATTGCCTATCCACCGTCAACCCTTTAAGTATCATTTGCCAGTCTATCCTAGCCAATTCACGCCCCAAACCATCGAAGTTACCTTTCCTTCAGTTCAGTACCCTAGTTTCTGAATTAACTGTGTCACTCTCCATCTTAATAAAGAATCTACCATGTTATGGTCACTCTTCCCCAAGGGGCCTCGCACAACAAGATTGCTAATTAGTCCTTTCTCATTACAAATCGCCCAGTCTAGGATGGCCAGCCCTCTAGTTGGTTCCTCGACATATTGGTCTAGAAAACCATCCCTAATACACTCTAGGAAATCCTCCTCCACCTTATTGCTACCAGTTTGGTTTTGCCCAATGTATATGTAGATTAAAGTCGCCCATGATAACTGCTGTACCTTTATTGCACGCCTCCCTAATTTCTTGTTTGATGCTGTCCCCAACCTCACTACTACTGTTTGGTGGTCTGTACACAACTCCCACCAGCGTTTTCTGCCCCTTGGTATTCCGCAGCTCCACCCATACCGATTCCACAGCATCCAAGCTAATGTCCTTCCTTACTTTTGCGTTAATTTCCTCTTTAACCAGCAATGCTACCCCCGCCCCCCCCTCCCCCCCCACCACCACCCACCCCCTCTTTTTGTTACTGTCTATCCTTCCTGAATGTTGAATACCCCTGAATGTTGAGTTCCCAGCCTTGGTCACCCTGGAGCCATGTCTCTGTGATGCCAATTATATCATATTCATTAATTACTGCCTGTGCAGTTAATTCGTCCAACTTATTACGAATTCTCCTCGCATTGAGGTACAGAGCCTTCAGGCTTGTCTTTTTAACACACTTTTCCCTTTTAGAGTTTTGCTGTAATATGGACCTTTTTGATTTTTGCTTTGGGTTTCTCTGCTCTCCACTTTTACCTTTCTTCTTCCTATCTTTTGTTTCTGCCCCCATTTACTTCCCTCTGTCTCCCTGCATAGATTCCCATCCCCCTGCCATATTAGTTTAACCCCTCCCCAACAGCACTAGCAAACACTCCTCCTAGGACATTGGTTGCAGTCCTGCCCAGCTGCAGACCGTCCAGTTTGTACTGGTCCCACTTGTTAGCACGAATGTTCCCTCCAAGAATCACTCGTCACTCTGGGTCGGTTCCATACATCAAAATGGTTTATTACACCGGTGGGGAGATGAAGCCACTGATTCATCCAGGCACCTCTCTCCACTGAATAAAGGATTTCATGGATTTCTATATGTTTTACAACAGTTTCCTACAGTTACATCAGCCCATTTCGGCCGAACACTATCCAATCATATTGATTATAGATTACATATAGATTCAATTAGACAAATAGAATTGGTCTCTAAACATTAGGTGGCTGCGTGATCACCTCATGTGTTGCTAAGAGTTACTCATGGTCTTGTGACATTGGCCAGGCACCCCCCTTATCTTACTATCCTTGGATGCTGTCTTTGGGTAGTTTCCTTATCTTAATCCTGTTACAGGAGTACTATTGTTCTATCATTCTACCGGGACATCTTATCTGGGGCCTGGAAGCCTGTTGATTAGAGACATCTGCTGAGCTCATCTTTTCTGTGTATTCCTGTGTGAGAAACGGCAGTTATCAGTAACTAGGAATGCGGTCCCTTTCTGCTAGCTGCATTCCTTTGCTGAATCACTGGCAGCCATCTTCATACATATCCTGTGAATGTCTGTCTTTGAGTGAGAGTGCTTGTGTGATTTTTGACTGCGGAATGAATTTTTCACGTGTCTGAAAGCCTGTTTGGAAAAGTGGTGGAGCTGTCTGTTTGAATATTCGCGTTAACACCACCTCCCCCAGAACTGTGTGGGCTGGCCCGTGCTGCCCCTAGGCCCATGCCTCTTCTGGACCCCGAACTCTCGCTTCTCCTGGGCCCTGATCACGTGCCTCTACAATCTCTCGCTGCTCCTTCAGTCCGATTTCATCGCTCCTGCTGCCCACGCTCCAATCACCGATCTGGATCTTGGAGAATCCAGCAGAGGATCTAGCAGAGGATCTAGCAGAGGACCTGCAGCGGCCTGCAGTATTAATGTGGGTTGGGGAAAAAGCAATCCTGCTGCACCCAGCTCCATATCTTTAATGAATTTACCTTTTTGGTGGTAGCCCGTAGCGGCCCCTTTAAGGACCACCTGTTAGGCCACATGTAGACCTTGTTTTCCTGAAAGCAGCTGGCATTGGCGTTGGCTGGCTCAAGGCAATTGAATATGGCAGAGGGCCTGAAACAAGTGTTAGGCTCATAAGAACATAAGAATGGGTCAAGACTCATTTCTGGCCCAAAGTTTTTTGGAATTGTGGGAGATGCTGAGCTCTGGGCCAGGTGAAGCCTCATTAGAACGATGGAAAATAAGCAAATAATTACCTCACTGGATTGCCTCTTACCAATGAGATGGGTGCATGACTAATCCTATGACCTGTCTACTTAAGTAGTATGATTAAAGGAAAACTTTTTCTGCTGAATTTGTTGAAAACTTTGGAGGAGAAATTTGGCTGCTTTGTGTCTCCCTGAGGGAAGGGGAGGGGTGGTAATGGGGCACTAAGGGATTACCTATGGGGCACGGTGAATTCAGCGATGCCCACAAACTTCCTTGCCAGTTACTGCCTCGGTTTCTAGTGCCCCATAGATTATGACGTCATCAACTGCGCAGCGCCCCGTTAATACCCCAGATGTGAAACAGGTTCCCGCCTCCTGCTGTATTGCCGGACGTCATCAACTGCAGCAACAGGAGGCGTTGTGACCTTGGCTGGTCACTTGGGGAGCGATAATTAAAAGCAGTGGTGGTCAGGTAGGCCAAACTTTATTCTTTGCAGCAGCCTAGTGCCTGCTGAAAGTTTTTGATGCTTCATTGCTGCACGATGTCCAAGCCCTCCGCTCTCAGAGTGTTTGGAGCTGTAATAGCAGTCGCGCAAGTCACCAGGCCACACTGAACTGCATAGAAGAATGCTTTAACCTTCATCGGCCCTTGCCTTAAAGTGAAGAAAGCAGCCTCTAATGCTGGTAGCAGTGCACTGGACATTCTTCAGTGCTCTGCCTCGACCGCCCCGCTCACGCACTTTAGCGCCTTAAGAGAAGTAGTTTACATTTGATTTAGTGCTCCACTTCTCACTTGGAATGCTAAAGCTGAATAGCCTGTGAGCAAAAAATGATTATTGTCTGGAGATACTTTTTGGAGACATTAAAAGTTATCGCAAAAGAACGCAATGGGATTTCTAGCCATTTGTTTTCCAATTAGAGTGCAGATTCTTTTTGCTTTTTCCTTCATGCATTCATTAATTTTAAAAGTTGGAAAGAAAGCTGTGTTTTTCTTTTTTTGGTATGCTTTTGTCAATACCTTCATCCATTATTACTGACTGGTGCTGCAATTGAAATAGCACAATTATCAGGGCGGAAATTCCTTTAGTGCTTCAATGGCAATGCATGATTTAGATGAGAAAAATATATTCATAAGAGGTCAACAAATGCAAAATGGCTGAAATATTTTGTCCGCACTTGTCAGTACTGCATCAAACCTACATGCGAGGAACTATCAGCGGGAGGTCTGGGCCTTAAAAGGAGTACACCACTACAAGGTACAGCGCGAGCCGGTCCAGGCTGTGAAGAGGGTGACTGGACTGGACGTCACCATAACCCAGGTCGCTGATTGGAGCGTGGATAGGTACAGCAGGAGCGCGAGGTTGGTGCGAAGGAGCGGCAAGAGATTGTAGAGTGACGAGATCGGGGCCCAGGAGAGGTGCGAGTTCGGGGCACAGAAGAGGCGAGGGCCCAGGGACAGCACGGGACAACCCACACTGCGATATGTGTGCATAGACTGTTCTCTAGTCGTCTTGGTTACACCTTGCCACTGGACCAAGACCTAGCTCTGTGAAGCCCGTGTGGTGGCTGGTGTGCAACGGCCACCACACGTTAAAGAAAAATCCATGCGCAGGCATCTTCCACCCTTCAAAAAGTAGTTTTGGACCTAGAATAGTAGGTCCTTCATTGAAACACCCATGAACTCATCCCTTCTTGGCGAGGAAACAAGTCATCCTCGATACGAGGAACCGCCTAAGAGAAGAGACTTGGATAAGACAGAAACCTGTCAGCATTGCCTCTGATTTGTGAGAAAGGCTTTCACATGGTTATATCAGCTGCTGCAGGCTGACCTGAATACAACATTTAGAATGGGGAGTGTTCTTCCCACTGCAGTGACGGTTACTTCAACGTTAAGATAGTGGATCCATTCAAGTCAGCACAGATCAGCCAGTCTGCACTGCAAGCATGCATCAAGCAATGAAATACTATGTTTGCAAGAGGCAAGAGCTTGTCAGAAATCAGAGCTTTCAGCAAGTGGCAGGATTCCCTAGAATCCTGGGCATCACAGATGGCATTATTGTGGGTATCAGAGCTTCTCTTAGCATCTCCATGATCTTCATGATCCATAAGGATTAATGATTTAGACTTAAATGCAATGGGCATGATAAAGAAATTTGCAGATGATACAAAAATTGGCCATGTGGGTGACAGTGAGGAGGAAAGCTCTGGACTGCAGGAAGATATCGATGGATTGGTCTGTTGGGCAGAAAAGTGGCAAATGGAATTCAATCTGGAAATGAGTGAGGTAATGCATTTGGGGAGGGGCAACAAGGCAAGGGAATACAAAATAAATGGGAGGATATTTAGAGGTATGGAGGAACAGAGGGACCTTAGAGTGTATGTCCACACATGCTTAAAGGTAGCAGGACAGGTTGATAAGATAGTTAAAAAGACATACGGAATGCTTTCCTTTATTAGCCGAGGCATAGAATACAAGAGCAAGGACGTTGTGCTAGAACTGTATACAACACTAGTTAGGCCACAGCTTGAGTACCGCGTGCGGTTCTGGTCACCACATTACAGGAAGGATGTGATTGCATTAGAAAGGGTGCAGAGGAGATTTACGAGGATGTTGCCACAACTGGAAAACTTTAGCTATAAGGAAAGATTGGATAGGTTGGGGTTGTTTTCCTTCGAACACAGGAGGCTAAGGAGAGATTTAATTGAGGTGTATAAAATTTTGAGGGGCCCAGATAAAGTGGATAGGAAGCACCTATTTCCCTTAGCAGAGGGGTCAATAACCAGGGGGCATAGATTTAAAGTAGTTAGTAGAGGATTAGAGGGGAGATGAGGAAATATTTCTTCACGCAAAGGGTGGTGCGAGTCTGGAAATCAGTGCCTGAAAGGGTGGGAGAGGCAGAAACCCTCATCACATTCAAAAGGTACTTCGATGTGTACATAAAGAGCCGTGACCTACAGTCTACGGATCTAATGCTAGAAGGTGGGATTAGACTGGGTAGCTCTTTTTCAACTGGCATGGACACGATGGGCTGAATGATCTTCTTCTGTGTCATAATTTTCTCTGATTCTTTGATTCTATGAAGGACTTCCATTCTGTTAATGTTCAGGTGGTATCTGACCACAGAAACATCACTATGTACTCAAGTTCCCGCTATCCAGAAAACATTAAACATGATGCCTTCCTTATGCCAAAGTGCTTGCATTATTTGAAGGCTCATAAATTCAGGACCATGGTATCATGGATCCATATGATCCTTCTTCCACCCCTTCCCGAATGTGAGCAAAAACTAGCGAGCGTCACATTCTCAAAACTGGCCAGCATGAGCGTACACGCTTAATGATTGTGAGCTGCCTTCTCCTGGAAGCACATACAAGACAGACAGGTATTATTAATTGGCAGAGCAGCCAGATAGCCAGACCACATGAACCCTTGCATGGGTGCATTCCAACACAACACATATGATATGGTACTGGATCTCAGTTAACTATTTTCAACAGTACTATTTTACAGTGTGAGCTGTTTATATTCCCACAAGTGTACTCTACAGTTTGTCTACAATAAAAGAGGAGAAAGGTTGTTTCCATGCTTACATGTCACCTCCCAGAGGATGCTGATACTCACAAATTTAATTTCCACTATGCATGCTTTGCCCTACTATTAATAATGTGAGACAAGGTGGGTACACTTACCTTGGCCTCCTCGAAAGGAAATTGGAAACTGCATTGTACCAACAGAAGCACAGAATATGAGAAAAGAACATTAAGCTCAAACCATCCAGATATGGTACAACCACACACTTGAGTGCATGGTTAGGGGGATGGGTCAATCTCCGGGGAGTGGGAAAAAAAATCTGTAGCCAATTCAGGTAAAGATACGATAAATAAGGGAATTAAGGGTTATGGGGAACAGGCGGGTAAGTGGAGCTGAGTCCGCGGCCAGATCAGCCATGATCTTGTTGAATGGCGGAGCAGACTCGAGGGGCTAGATGGCCTACTCCTGTTCCTAATTCTTATGTTCTATGGTTGATTTTAACTTTCAGCGGTGGTGGAAAACAGCTAGTAGCAGATTGGCCACCCACTATCATCATCATCATAGGCCATTCCTCGAAATCGAGGAAGACTTGCTTCCACTCTAAAAGTGAGTTCTCAGGTGGTTGTACAGTCTCTGTAACAGGTAAGGCAGACAGTGGTTAAAGTAAAGGGTGGGTGGGGAGTCTGGTTTGCCGCACGCTCCTTCCACTGTCTGCGCTTGATTTCTGCATGCTCTCGGCGACAAGACTTGAAGAGTGGATGCACTTCCTCCACTTTGGGTGGTCTAGGGCCAGGGATTCCCAGTTACACATAATCAATGTAGGAGTTCCGAGTAGAGCGGTTGCTTAGAGGGTCTTGTGTCGGGCATGCGGATGATGTGGCCCACCAACGGAGCTGGTCACATGTAGTCAGTGTTTCAATGCTGGCCCCACCACACAGCACTGCCCCCAGGTCATCAAAATCCCCAGCCAGGCCTTGGACAAACGTGGACCATTTTCCATATCTCGGGAGCCTACTATCAGCAAGGGCAGACATCGATGGCGAGGTCTCCAGTGTGCCAGCGCAGCCTTCGGTCACCTAAGGAAGAGAGTATTTGAAGACCAGGACAATAAATCTGGCACCAAGCTTATGGTCTACAAAGCAGTAGTGATACCTGGCCTACTATATGGCTCAGTGACGAGGACTATATACAGCAGATACCTCAAAGTGCTGGATAAGTACCACCTGCGCTGGCTCCGCAAGATCCTGCAAATCCACTGAGTGAATAGATGCACCAATGTCAGTGTTCTTGCTCAGGTCAATATCCCCAGCATCAAAGCCTTGACCACACACCACCCACTTTACACCTAGAATGAGTTACAGCGGGCTGCACAGGGAGATTCAGTAAGCACAAATGGACAGGATCAAGGATGGGGAAAGTATGACATGGGACACAGCTCACTGAATGGCAATCTTACATGCCAGCCCTGCATCAGAGGGCACAGGTAAGGACTTCCAGGATCCACCCTGTAAAAGAATAAGGATTGCTATGCACCAGCAACGACTTAATGTATTGGACTACCTGTCTATGTCGGACATTGTGAAGAAGTCCACTTCCAACTGTGTGCACGGCATTGAAGCAATGTAATTAACCATGGAATGCGTGCTCAGCTCTCCACATGGGCTGGAAAGCCCTTTGGGATGACCTGAGGTCATGAAAGACACTATATAAATGCAAGTCCTTTTTTCTTTTCAGGAGAAAAACTTTAAAATTACACTAGGAGAGGGGCCCTCCTGACTGTTCCTGCCCATGATTTGTGGGAAAACTGTAGAACCGGAGAATCCAGCACTGAAGAGGTTGAAAATGTCATCAGGATCCTGCAGCAGACGTAAGACTCTCATTTATATATATTAATTACGCACTCACTGGCTTAAGTAAGCCCTATGGACAACTGAAAGGAGCTCTAAATAAAAAGAGAAGTGAGTGTACTTCCGGCACAGAATGGGTAAGCGAGGCCAAATTTTCAGAGTCCCAATGTCCATTTTCTTTCCAGTGGTGGGTGAAAGCTGCAAATTGCCCCCAAGATTTTGCCAGTACTACTTTAATTTTCTGACTTTGCCCTCCTGCCGAGCAGATTTGGTTGTGGTGAGCACGTGTAGAAAGTTCCGTGGTACATGTTTTCAGTCATTATTTGAATAGTCAGAAAGTTGTGTGCAGAGTAAGGCAGAATTTCCCACCTGTGCTCATAACAGGTGAAGCCCATTGTCATAATTATACAGAGCAGTATTGGGACCAGGTTGTACAGATGATAACCTGTTCTTCAAGGATCATAAAATACCATTCTTGGTTAATATTGGAATTAATTTCTTAGAGATAAACTGTAGGAATGATCCATAAGGAGTGGTATGATATATTAATGTCACAGACTTTTATAGACACATTTTATTACTCTTTCTGTGATTAATAGAGTAGTATATCAGTACGGCTCTAATTAAAACTGATCCAGGCAGTAAATCATCTAGTATCAATAAAATACAACAAACTGTTGCCTTCCCAGCTTTGTAAAATGTTCACAATTACTGACCAGCCTCTTGGGGATTTGCTTGTATTTGTATCTTAATTTCCATTTAAAAAAATATTTTCTGGGCTGCTATTTCCATTGAATACTTTTTGGCTTTCAACCCGTGTCCATGTAATAAAAATTGGGTTGACATCTGCATAATCTGGCTGAGATTGATAGGGTGCATTTACTCAAGGATTATAGACTATGAAACCATTGACAACTGCCATATTTTATTGGACAAGTGTACTGCTTACTTTGAACAATACAGAGAAGTAAGGGAACTATATTAATTAACATCATCATATTTGGGCACAGTATTGCTTGATAACAGACTGGAGAGTAAAAAAATATTATAATTTATTTATTCTTCCTGACAGATGGGTTTCTTCATAGAATAGGAGGAGGAATGTATAAAACAGTAATTTCATCAAGATGGTTGGTTGACAAGAGTGATGTTCCAGCTGTTCAAGAACATTATTATAACCTCAAAGGTTGTGCTTATTCCTAAATCTTTTCTAGGCATCCATTGTTATACTATCCCTTAAAGCAAGAGCTGAGTTGCTCTAGGATGAACACAATCACTATCACAGTGCCATGTGATAACTGGAAGGATATTACAGCCTTGTGATGGAACCTCTGATAGATTATATCCTCAGGTGGCAGACAGAGACATATTAAAAGGTTGTTTTGCAGTTTTACTCAAACCACAAATCTCTATACTGTGCATTGCAAGTGTACACATGTTTATCTTAAAATTGAACTAACATTCATATTACACGAACAAATAATCCTAACAGCACTATAAAGAATCGCCAACTGATAAATAAGTAAAAGATGTCAAAGTGCCTCAGATAAACAAGTTGCCGAACATTAGAGACCATCTGAAGTGTTAGATGATATGAAACTAAAATATTTATTTCGCAGGCTCCCATTCTTAGCTTGTGCAGCATATGGCTTTGCAGTTCTTGGTGCTGTCAATGGGTGTAAAGAAGAAAAATGTTCAGTCCTCTTACATTATTATCCCTCATCCTGGTGAACACAATTATTTTTATAAACCAAACATGGCAGAGAAAATAAATTAAACAGCTTTGGCACCATTATGTACACATTATTCATGCCTGCTATAATGTGATTTCTACCTATATATAATCCATAGGAACAGGAGTAGAGTGTTCAGCCCCTTGAGCCTGTTCCACTATTCAATTAGATCATGGCTGATCTGTACCTCAATTCTATCAATGCCTTTGATCCGTATCCCTGGATACCCTTACCTAATAACAATCTGTCGATTTCAGTCTTGTAAATTACAATTGACCCAGCATCAGCAGCCTTTTTGGAGCGAGAATCCCACATTTCTACTACCCTTTGTGTGAAAAAGTGCTTTTAATTTCACTCCTGAATGGCCTACCTTTAATTTTAAGATTGGGTCCCTTTGTTCCAAATTCCCTCACCAGAGAAAATAGCTTTTCTGTATCTACTTTATTAAATCCTTTTACCACTTTAAACACCTCAGTTAGATTACTCTTCAACCTGGTCATCTCAAGAGAATACAACCCAAGTTTATGAAATCTGTCCTCATAATGTAATCCTTTAAGCCCTGGTATCAGTCTGGTAATATACCATGCCTCTACCGTTCCACCAGCTTCTCTCTCTTGAAGACAGGGAACATTCTTTAGTTTGAATGTTTTAAAAAGCAAAGATCTGTCAAAGTAACAGCTCGGCCGGAATTGTTACCATTGAGTCGGGTCGGGTGTGTGTGTGGGCTGCATGGCGGGTCGTTAACGCGATGTTCTGCTCAACATGTCCTTCAGGGCGACTTTAACTTAATGGCCGCACTTAAAGCAGTCATGCACATCTCCCAGACCAATTAAATGGAGCGGGTCTGATGACATAATCGATGACTCATTTCTAGCGTCGATATTTAAAGCAGCCTTGCGCTCAACTCATCTGAAGGTTTCTGGAGGCGTGCGGAAGCTGAAATGCAAAGGGCTACCAGCAATGATGGACAGACAAAAGCAGAGGGCTGCACCACAAATTTCAGATGCATCCCTGCATACTCTGGTGGAGGCAGTGAGAGCATGCAGGGAGGTCCTCTTCCCTGGTGTTAGGCGAAGGAAAGTCCAAAAGACACCAAAAGAACAGTATATAGCAGAGGAGTTCAGCAGCAGGGATGTGGTCAAGAGGAACTGGATCCAGTGCAAGAAGAGATTCAATGGCCTCATGAGGTCAGGAAAAGTGAGTCAAATGCCACACTTACCTTCACCCTGATGTGCCTGTCACCACAACTCACATACTCACATTCCCATCTGACTAGCCATCCCTGACTCACCCTCATCTTAATGCAATCATAGCAAATAACACCACAGAAGGAGATCATTTGGCATTGGCACCCCACTCCCTCATAGTCACCCTCTACAGACATAACCCATCCATTCCTTACACTCATTTCATCATGCTCACTCAAACTTTTCTTCTTTCCCTCCTTGCAGGAGTAAAGAGCCCAAAACATGCTGGAGAGGCAGAGAGCCGGAGATGGCCCTCTTGTCTTCACCCAACTAACAGCAGCAGAGTAGGGCGCTCTGAAGATCTTGGGAGTTGCAGAGGTGCTGGTGGTGGGAAACAGAGAAAGGGCAACATCCCAGCAAGATGGTGACAGAATCACAGGGCCGAAATTGCCCCTTTCCTCAAGGCCTGTTACAATCGCAAATCGGCGGCCACACTGTGGAGTGAAGTGGCCGCCGACTTTTGGTGAAATGGCCGCTGCTAGCCCAATTACCCTCCCGGGTTTTCCCGATGGTGTCCCGATCCCGCTCCCCCCTTACTGCTTCGCTGCTGCCGATCCGTCTTAAATGCGTCATCACCATGCGCAGCAGCATTGATCTAACCTCCCCCCCCACCCCACCACGGCGACATTCCTCTCGGAAAACTTCGGCCCGCCCTGCGATGCCAAAAGAAGCTTTTTCCCGGTGGTTCAGTGAGGCTGCGGCCTTCTGCAGCAGTGGTGCGGTTTCCCTTAAAGGGGAGGGCCCATTGCCGCTGCCATCATGTTTTCCTTTTGTCGGCCAACTGCTATGTTGGCCTGACAATTATGTACCAAGGTTCGGCCGGGCCGTCATCAGGCAGCCCGGCACCCTCCTCGGTGCTAGGCTGCTGGCCTAGTTGGAACCCTCCCTGATGGCCCAGTTGGCCAAAGTTTTAAAATCGCGAAGGCTCTCCCCCTTAAGCGGTGACTCCGCTCTGCACCCAACTTCTGCCCCTCAGTTTCTGTCACCGCCACGTCTTTGCCCCTCAGGTCTAATCACACCCCCATTAAGACTGAACTCCGGATCAAAACAAAAAAAAAAAACAGCCGAATGTCGTTCAAGAGGCGACCTGAACCGTAGCTGCGGTAAAACCCAAAGAAACAGGGTGGGAGCACCCCGGTTCTGGCGGGGGACAATTTCTAGCCCCATATCTCATACAACCACATGGCATACAACGGTCACTCATAAGGTGACTGATGTCAGCAGCCAGTGAAATGTCATTGTGTGGATAATGGTAACGTTACCCATTCTTATAATAACACTTCTAATTCATCTCTTTACAGTCCTGAAGGTCCATCAAATGCCCTTCCACTGTCTAGCTACAGAAGGAAGGTGACTCCTCAGAGGAGTCTCCAGCCTCTGAGGGTGCAGCATCAGCAGACCCAAGCACACACAGCACCAGCACAGAGACTGTGCACCAAGGGAAAGATGACACACAAGTAGATTCACAAGGGTAGCCATGGGTGCTTTAGTCAAAGAAAAATGACACAAAAGTAGATGCACACAAGTATGCACATGGGTGTATGAGCAAATGCTAGTTTTAAGTTTCAGTTATTTTAATGACACACATAAATGTATTTCTTTGCACCACTTTCTGGTCTTGTCCACTTTCGTCTGCTATCTTGGAAGTGGCTTTGTCACTTGGAGTGAATGGTGAGACATTACTTAAACCTCAAGCACTGGGGGTTTGGGTGAGAGGAATGGATTGGTCATTGTAGGGAAGCTTTATGGTGTTGTTGGGGGGGAGGGGGAGAACTTAGTACATCATGTGAGAGCCATGTGGCTGCATTGGAGCAAGTTAAGTAAATCTGGCCATGATGTGGCCATCCCGGGTCTCCTGGGAAGCAATGTGTGCTGCTGCTGGTAACATCTCCATCTCAGGTACCTCCTCTTGCTCCTCCTCGTCTTCCACCTGCTCCTCCTCTTCTAAAGAGGCTGTGCGCTCTGTGCCTTGCTCCTCCTGCAGCTCCAATCCTCACTGCTGCATTATGTTGTACAGTGTGCAGCAAACGTCGATGATTCTTTAGTCCCTGGCTGGTGTGTACTGAAGGGCTCCTCTAGATCTGTCAAGACATTTGAAGTGCATCTTCAGCATGCCTATTGCTTGTACTAGACACATCTGGTGGACAAGTGGCTTTCATTATATCTCTCCTGGGCCTCACTACTTGGCCTCCTCAAGGATGTCATGAGTCAAGCCTTCAGTGGATAGCCCTTGTCTCCAAGCAACCAGCCGGTAAGTCTGTTTGGAGATGCAAGGAGCTGAAGGAAGGTGGACTGGTGCAGCGCAAAAGAGTCATAACAGCTGCAAAGGAATCTGGTGCACATATGCATGGGTTGCAGACATTGAGAGAATGGAAACTAATACGGTTCACGAACACTCCTGGGTGATGATGGGGTGCCTTCATGACCACATGTGTGTAGTCGATGACCCCCTGCACCTGTGGGAAGACAGCCAAAGCCGCAAAGCTGAGTGCTCGCTTAATAACACTGGCAAAGTTGATATAATTGGCTGATTGGTGAAACACAGCTTCGGTCACCTGGGTGATGCATCTGTGGGCGGCTGACTGCGAGATGCCGCAAATGTCTGCTGCAGATTCCTGGAAGGAGCCTGAGGTGAAGATGTTGAGGATGGTGGTGACTTTGACAGCCACTGGTAAGGAGTGTGCACCACATCCTCTGGGCAACAGGTCTTGTTCCAGCAAGCTACAAATGTCTACGATGACCTGGCGCGATAGCCTGTGCCTCCTGAAGCACTGCTGCTTAGTCATGCTGAGGAAGCTTATCCTCTGCCTGTATACTCTGTGTTGAAGGTATCATCTCTGGCGCACTGTAACTATGAAGTGCCTCCCTCTCAACCTTTGCAGCATCAGGTCATTGAGGAGAAGGCTGCTGTTGAGGTTGCTGCTGCTGCTCGTGTGGCTCATCTTGGTCCCATTCTGAGCACCAAGGTGAGACAGTATATACAGCACCCATGCTTATGCAGGAGATGGCAAGCAAAGTGGAATTCAGAGGGTCAATCCTTCAGTATTGGGATATTGAGTAGCAATGTGGTGAGAATGGCTTCTGAGGTTTCAGAAATGATCTGCAAACTGCTGACACCTAAAGCTGTGGACACAATGGAGTCAGCAAGAGCCTTTCCATGAGGCAAGTAATGAGGTGTAATGTGCAGTATTTATGTGCATTTTCCAGCTTTCAATGAATGGACTCGCCAATGGCCACTGAGCTGCTGCCTCCACTTCACAGGTGAGGTACCCGAGCTGTGTGAATCCCATGCTCTGGCAGTAAAAGTCAAAAACTGGTGTTAAAAACCCCCTTAAGGGTCTCTCAACAGGTTGTTCATGACTTGAATGTGGTCACCCACCTCTGCCGATCGGGTCCATGTCGCACCTTCAAAGTCGGCCAGTGTGAAATGCACGAGGCGAGGGGACGACGGCAAGTTCCCGACATGCTTGCAATTTCCGGGATTTTTATTGCCACTCGACTCCCAAACCCACACGCTGGTCCCTAGAGCTCTGTCTTGCTATAATATCACTAATGCCAAAGAAAAGGTCAATGCCTCATAGTGTTTAATGATTCTATTAGCTAGCTCCTCCATACCAACATATGAATCGCAATAAAATAATTTGTGATATTTCTGGGTAACTCCAGCAAGACACATAAAAGAAGCTTCAACTCTACACAAATCAACCCATTTAAAATGAAGCCTGCGTACATTTTTTGATGGAAGTCACTAGTAAAGTGAAAAACTGTCTTTGTTTCATATTCTAAACAAAACAGATGGAACTGCTTAATATGAAGACAAATCTCCTGTGAATCAGACAAATTACAACTGAACAAATTCTGGTTTCCAACCCAGAATCTCACTCACCTTTATGGCTCATTATTTATTTGAAAATTCGAATTCATTGGAAATATGTTATTATAATTGCATAATCTTTCAATGACTCCATTTATGATGACAACAACTTGTATTTATGGAGTGGCTTTACTGTCGAAAAAGGTCCCAAGACATTTCATCGAAGAAAAGAACAGATGCCAAGTCTTTGTGGGAAGATTAGGAGAGGTGATCAAAAGCATGGTTGAGGAATCAGATTTCCAGTAGGCTTTTTAAGGTAGAGAGAGAGAGAGGTACAGAGGGCGGGTTTAGGGAGGGAGATCCTAGAAAGTAGCACTGGAATGGTTGAAAGTTCTGCCACCATTGGTGGAATGGACATAGGGAAATATGTACCGAAACTCAGAGTCAAGACAATGAAGAGGATGAAAGGTTTGAAGGTGAGGTGACATTATGAAAGGATTTGTATACAAGAATGATTTTAAATTCAATGCATTGAGCATGACTCAAGTGCAACAGAGTACAAGGTCAAAGTTCAGTGCTATCCAGTGCTTCAGTGCTGGGATGTTCCACAGAGGCACAGTTAGGGTTTAATTTGCAAAGCTTTTGCTTTTGCTGTTCGTATTCCAGTTGTAAAGTCCTGTCCCCTCAGTACAGATTCACACGAGGCATGTAGTGAAGTCAAGGTCACTCTGGACCTGCACCTTTATTTCACAGCTCTGGAATGCTGCACTTGCCTGAGACCTGCCCTTATATACCTGTCTCTTGCAAGTGCACCCCTGGTGGTAAGGTATGCTGGTGGTTACAGGTCATATCTTATTACAGTCATGTATAGCATGTTAGGATACAGTTATATATAATAATGTAAGATACATGACATCACCCTCCCCCAAGGTCTTATTGTCTTTATAGGTTCAGTCTCTCAGGTGGTCTATGCTCTCGCGTGGAGCGTCTGAGTTGTGGTTCAGTTGTTTGCCTTGGTGTCTATTTTTCTTTGGGTGTGGCTGCTGGCATCTCGCCTGGGCTGTCTGTTTCGATTGGTGTGATTGTTGTTGACTCGCCTGGGCTGTCTGTTGGGGTTGTCCTTTCCTCAGGTTGATCCCTCTGTCTGTACACCAGGTGTGGTGCGAGATCCACATTGTAGTCTGCCTCTGATTCCGCAGTGTTGTTGGTAAATCTGCTTTTGACTTGGTCTACATGCCTCCGGCAGGTTTTGTCATTGTCCATTTGTACTACCAGTAGCCTGTTTCCTTCCTTGCCCGTTACTGTCCCTGCAAGCCATTTGGGATCCCTGCCATAGTTTAGTACAAACACGTTGTCCCCTATCTCATTCCACCTCCCTCTCGAATTTCTGTCATGGTACTCAGTCAGCTTACGGCGCTTTGCCTCAACAATTTCATGCATGTCTGGGAGGATTAATGAGAGCCTTATTTTTAAAGTCCTTTTCATGAACAGTTGCGCGGGGGGGTTCCCAGTCAATGAGTGCGGGCGAGATCTGTATGCCAGCAGCAGTCGCGACAGGTGACCCTGCAGCGTGGGACCTTGGATTTTAAGCATGCCTTGTTTAATGATTTGCACTGCTCTCTCCGCCTGGCGGTTGGAGGCCGGCTTGAACGGTGCCGTCTTGACGTGATTTATGCCGTGGTCAATTATAAAGTCTTGGAATTCTGCACTGGTGAAGCACGGACCATTGTCACTGACCAATATGTCAGGGATTCCGTGCGTTGCAAACATGGTTGCGAGGCTCTCCACAGTGGTGGAGGTTGTGCTCGAGTTTAAAATGGTACATTCGATCCACTTTGAAAATGCATCTACAAACACAAGGAACATTTTGCCCATGAATGGGCCCGCATAGTCTACATGCACCCGCGACCACAGTTTGGTAGGCCAGGGCCAGGGGCTCAGTGGAGCCTCCCTGGGGGCATTGCTGATTTGGGCACAAATGGTGCACCTTTGGATGCAGAGCTCCAGGTCTGCATCAATACCAGGCCACCAGCCGTGGGATTTGGCTATGGCCTTTATGAGAACGATCCCCAGGTGCTCGCGGTGGAGCTCCTGGACAAATGCCTCTCTGCCTCGCAGAGGCATGACTACTCGGCTGCCCCACATCAGGCAGTCTGCTTGTAGTGATAGCTCATGCATGCGCCTGTGAAAGGGTTTTAATTCCTCGGGACAGGCATCACGAGCCTCTGCCCAGTCACCGCTTATGACACATCTTTTTACTAAGGATAACGTGGGGTCGCTGGCCGTCCAAGCTCTGATTTGGAGAGCCGTCATGGGCGAACCTGTGGACTCAAAGGCATTGATTGCCATGATTGTGGGTCGATGAGGTGTGAACGGCCGTTTATGTGGCCCTTGATGGCTTCTGCCTGCTGTCGAGAACCTGTTCTCCTGGTTTTGTCTGTGTGTGGGGATAGCAGCTTGTTTAGTGCTGTGAACTCCTTGTTCCAATTTTTCGTTAGTTGTCGTACCTGCATTGTAAATCAACCTCGTTTCTTCTTCCCCTACCAAGAATGTCTGTGCAACCAGTGCTGCTGCCTCTAAGGTCAGGTTCTTGCTTGCGTGGCCTATTCCTTCAATGAAAAAGTCTCTCAGCATTTCTCTCCTCAGTTCATTGGAGAACTCACATAAACTAGCCAACCTCTGAAGTTCCGCCACGAAGTCGGGTATGCTCTGGCCCACACGGCGTCTGTAGTTGTAGAACCTGTGTCTGGCCATGTGTAGGCTGCTCGCTGGCTTCAGGTGGTCTCTTACCAGTGTGCTCAATTCTTCAAACGACTTGCTTGCTGGTTTCTCGGGTGCCAACAGATCCTTCATTAAAGCATATGTTTTCGAGCCACAGCTGGTCAAGAGATGGGCTCTTCTCTTGTCTGCCTTATCGTCGCCTAACCAGTCTTTGGTTACAAAGCTTTGCTGGAGCCTTTCTATAAAGTCCTCCCAATTATCTCCCGCATTGTACTTTTCATCTGATTCGTTGTTCGCCATTCTGTGGATTTTGTAATCCCGTAACCCGTCGCCACTGTAAAGTCCTGTCCCCTCAGTACAGATTCACACGAGGCATGTAGTAAAGTCAAGGTCACTCTGGACCTGCACCTTTATTTCACAGCTCTGGAATGCTGCACTTGCCTGAGACCTACCCTTATATACCTGTCTTTTGCAAGTGCACCCCTGGTGGTAAGGTATGCTGGTGGTTACAGGTCATATTTTATTACAGTCATGTATAGCATGTTAGGATACAGTTATATATAATAATGTAAGATACATGACACCAGTGAACTGCATTTGCAATGCTGACTAAACAGGGACAAGTTTGAAAATATTCATGAAGACTTGGCTACCATGTATTCCTGTTGCACTATGTTGCTGACCACACCTCTTGAAATACAGTGTTAATGATCTCAATGTGATGTTTGCATGGCATTACATTTCTGCCAACTTGTGGTGTAGACAAAGTCTGTGAAATATTTATGATCAAAATCTCACATTTCAGTCTAATATGTATGTAGATACTACACTCCACAACATAAACAATTGCTTTATATTCTGTTTTTGATAACGTGATCATAACTTTCATCATATCAGATATCAATCTGCAACTAAGAGGACAGGCTATGCACTGTAATCCTGTATGGGGGAAAAGAAAAGTCGGTCGGTGAAGGAAAAAGTGGAACCACAAAGCCCACAAGACTTTTCTGTCATTTAGAACAATTAGGTCTCACAATTACGCGAGTGATTTACCATGCAACTCAATTATGCAGGCTGAAATAGGTCACATGTTTTCCGATTGGCAAACAGTGACTAGTGGGGTGCCGCAGGGATTGGCGCTGGGTCCTCCATTATTTACAATCGAGATTAATGACTTGGATGAAGGGACCGAGTGTAATGTAGCCAAGTTTGCTGATGATACAAAGATGGGTGGGAAAGCATTGTGGGGAGGACACAAAAAATCTGCAAAGGGATATAGACAGGGTAAGTGAGTGGGCAAAAATTTGGAAGATGGAGTATAATGTGGTAAAATGTGAGGTTATCCACTTTGGCAGAAATAATAGAAAAGCAAATTATAATTTAAATGGAGAAAAATTGCAAAATGTTGCAGTACAGAAAAACCTGGGGTCCTTGTGCATGAAGCACAAAAAGTTAGTATGCAGGTACAGCAAGTAATCAGGAAGGCAAATGGAATGTTGGCCTTTATTGCAAGGGGGATAGAGTATAAAAGCAGAGAAGGCTTGCTACAAGTGTACAGGGTATTGGTGAGGCCACAGTTTTGGTCTCTGTATTTAAGGAAGGATATACATGCATTGGAGGCTGTTCCGAGACGGTTCACTAGGTTGATTGCGGAGCTGAGTGGGTTGACTTATGAGGATAGGTTGAGGAGGTTGGGCCTACACTCATTGGAGTTGAGAAGAATGAGAGGTGATCTCATTTAAACTTATAAGATAATGAGGGGGCTTGACAAGGTGGATGCAGAGAGGATATTTCCACTGATAGGGGAGACTAGAACTAGAGGGCGTAATCTTAGAATAAGGGGCCGCCCATTTAAAACTGAGATGAGGAGAAATTTCTTCTCTCAGAGGGTTGTAAATCTATGGAATTCTCTGCCCCAGAGAGCTGTGGAGGCTGCATCATTGAATATATTTAAGGCAGAGAAAGACAGAATTTTGAGCGATAAGGGAATAAAGGGTTATGGGGAGCAGAGAAGTGGAGCTGAGTCCATAATCAGATCAGTCATGATCTTATTGTAAATAGTGACACCATCTGGATTCCATTGAGGCGTTAATTCGATGCCTCAACGCCTCGTGGGTATATTCACTTCCTACGCATTCACTCACTCAGAAGCTGAGCATGGCAGACCCAGCAGCAGCTCGTCAGTGTCCCCATCAGTTCTCGGACGCTGCCCTGGATGCTCTCTTTAATGCCCGGGCGAGGCGGTGGCTATCAACTGACAGAGTCCTATAGAGGGAAATTTCACAAGAAGTTTCTGCAAATGACACTGTGGCCAGGACAGCCACTGAATGCGTACAAAAGTGGAACGACATGATGCGGCTGGTGAGGGTGAGTATCTTACATTTGAACCATCAAGATGCTAAGCTTTGATCTCGCTGTGCACTCTCTGCTCAATGTTGTGTTTGTGAATCCATGCTCTACATGGGTGAGGTCACAGTCAAGGTTTCCATTTGAAGCCTCACCCACTGAAAAGGCCTGCATTTGCTGTTAACATTGCTACTCGGTTCTGCAGACTGACCCCTCATGTTGTTGACTCCTCAGTCTTCATATATGTCTCGAAGACGGTAGTCTCCCCATTACTGCTAGGTCCTGGCCCCCAAATTCAAGCATTGCCACAGCAAGACCACGCAGCGAATGGAAGTTACATCGAACTATGAAGACTGTCATACAGTAACATGTACTAAACTATGTAAGGCACTAGGGACACATTTATGGAGGGCTTTATCTCAGTCGTTCTCTTTAATCTCACAGGACAAGTTCGACCACAACCACAGGAAGCAGATGAGGACTGCAGGAGGGGACTCTGACCTGCAGGTCCTGACTCCGTTCGAGGAACGTGTCTCGGCCCCGATGGGCATTCAAGTTGGTGCCATGGCGGTGGCCCCCCCTAGGGACAGTGACAGTACGTTGTGTTCCTTTGCAGCATCCGGCAGGCAACTTAGGCCTGACACCACGATCCTTCAGCCCTTTACATGAGACTGCCATTCTCGAATGCGTTTCCCACTTCTGCCCTCCTTCCCTGCAGTTAGCCACTCTTCTCTGGCTTTGCGCTTGCAGATGTTGGCTCAGACGGCCAGGGGCCTGCACATCAGCCTCCCACTGCACGTGATGGTGCACAGGACAAGGAGGTGGAGGACACCTCTCCGGACGTGACCAAGGAGTCAGCATCCTCACAGAGCAGGGCCAGCAGCTTATTGTCAGAAGGCATGGGTGGAGAGATGGAGGTGGGTGATGCACTGGGAACCAGTGGCCTGCAGCAACGCGGGGGGGGGGGAGGGAAGATCAGGGGCCAGCTCCCTGGAGGGTGAGTGCATACCTGAGTGATGCTCTGCAGCACCCTGATGATCAGGCCGACAGTCATTGCAGCTGCACAGCAATATGCTCGGTGCTTTGTCAAAGGTGCCCGAGAGTGTCGATGCATTTGCTTTGAGTGTGGTGGAGGCCACCTCAACGACTGCATTTGTGTCTCAATGGCCCATCGAGCTGATCCTTGATAGATACCAACGGATGTTGGATGCTCCAAGTGACCATGGGGTCCCAGACATGATGGCATGGGCTATGGCTGGCGTGGCAGTAGCCATTGAGCACCAGGCCGACGCTATGGTAGACCTGCATACTGTCATGGCGTCAGTGCGTGGTGGCATCAATCAGCTCCGTGGTGTGCTGCAGTCACAGTCTGCATTGATGCAGAGCCAACTTGAATCCACACAGGCACTGACCGCTGCCATCGTGTCTGGGGCCCTATCAGTTGCACAGGGAACTAACGTTGGCGAAGCACGGCAGCAATCTGTACTCAGCCAGAAAGCTCCAGATACTGAGGCTCTGCCCCGGGGGTGTAGCAGTGTGCCGGGCCTGTTGGAACATGATGTCCTCTCCCAGGGCGACATCATTCTGCCCTTGCCCCTACCGCTCTCTGCAACCCATCCACCACAGTTAACAACTCTCTGAGTGAAGAAATTTCTCCTCATCTCAGTCCTAAATGGCTTACCCCTTGTTGGAGTGGATTTTCGGACATAGCAAAGCATGATGGGGTAAGCCAACTATCTGCCTTGCCACTAAATGAACTTTGTACCAAGAAGCCTATCTGCTGTCCGCTGATATGAACTCTGCAGCAACAAGTGACTCATTGCCAGGTGCAGGCCACTGTTTCATAGAAAGCTTTGCAACAGAATAACTAACCACAAAAGAAGATAAAGAGGAAGGGCCCCCAAATTCGCGCCATGCTATCAGGTTTCATTAGGACTAAAAAGTTGTGCAACAATATGATTGGTTGTATGTAAATGAATTGCGTTGCCAGATGGATTGATTGGTTGTATGTAAATGAATTTAAATGATTGTATTCCGCCCTCTGTAAACTCCTTCTAACCCCGCGGCATAAGTGCTGCCTCCTCTGCTGAGGTCATGCAATCCACAGCTGGCCTTTCCAGGGACTGAGGTGGTGCAGAACATACTGCTAGGCCATCAGCTGTAGCAGCAGTGCCAACACAGCCACCTTGTACCAGATTTGCTGCAGGCACTGAGACCTTATTAAGGAGGAGCAATAGGCCTGGGAGGGAGGAGAAGGGAAGGGGTGGGAAAGCACTGAGAAAGAGCCGGTAAAGATGTGTTTGTTAGTGGCCAGAAAAGGTCACCTTGCTCCAATGTGAACTAATATAAATGGTTGCAGTTGGATGAGCCAATAAAGAATTGTGCGATGCTGCCCAGAGATGCTGTCCTTGTTCCATGATGAAGTAATGTGAATAGTTACCTGTGCATGTGGATGATACTATTTCATGGGGACTGGTTTCAATGATTGTTTGCTGTGGATGATGGCGTCCTTTAGTGCTTCTATTCAGCACACTATATAGGGCACGGAATTGGTCGACATACCGCCTGCGTACTGCCCGCGTACCGCCCACGTACCACCCAAAAATGCAATTTTGGTCAAAAAACACATACTGCGGTCTACCAATATTCATCATTGACATACCGCCGAGCGATATGCACACTGTCCGCCGTGCAGGACTGCCCGCATACCGCCCAAAAAGTCAGATTTTTATCGCATACCGCCGACCTACCACCGGAGCTGCAAACCGACCAGAAAAAGGTGGTTTTACACAATGTTAAGTGGGTGGGAATGGGCGGAGTGCATGGATCCACCATTTTGGAAATCAGGAACTGTCAGCTAAAGCAGCACCTCTGTATTTCTGAGGTGAGAAGTGATTTTACAATGCAATTTAGAGTGGAAAAGATATTTTTGTTGTTGCTGATTAAGTTATTAAGATGGAAGGCATTTTAGTTTTTTTTTTCATTGAAAAATATTGTGGAGATGTAAAAAGAATGGGGCCTGTGTTATTTCAGCCTGTATTGCTGACAACCTGTCTAATGAAGGAACCAGATGTGAGGAAGTTTATTGAGCAGTTATAAGGGTAATGGAGGAGGTTGCAACCTGATGAGGAGGAAGAGGCCTTACCCTGATGACTGTTACCCCAAAAGTTTGACACAGTACAAGAGTGTTTAAATAAATTCAAACATGTATGTAAAAATCTCAAAAATATACAACAATTTAAAACTTTGATAACTATAAAACAACTCGAACAACTTTAACAACTTTAATAACAACTTTAACAAACTTTTACAACTTTAGTAAACTTTTACAAATCAAACTTCAATTATTCAATGAACAATTACAACAAAAAGACCCATTACTGGCCTCGGCCACGACCTCGCCCCCTTCCTCGACCGCATGCTACACCACCCCTGAGACTATTCCTCTCTTTCTTACTCCTGCCCTTCCCTTTCCCAGTGCCCCTGAGCCCGGACCTCCCCATACTGGTACCAAGCCGACGTGCTGTCGTAGGGGTTTCAGACATTGCAGGCGCAAATAAATGAGGCCTCAGGAGAAGCCGTGATGTGGAAGGCGAGGCTTCAGAGCTGGAAGATGCTGTCAGCTCCCCACCCTCAGCTGCTGTCGACCTGAGTACTATGGCATGGGGGGGGGGGTTCCATGTCATGCCCCAATCCCATCGATTGCCGCATGGCTTCGACGCCGTCGGCGGTCCTTCCATCGCGGTGATCATACGTGACATATCCTCCAACTGCCGCTCTAATAGAGCCGCGATGTTTGCGGCTATTGTAGTCATGGCCTTGAGCAGCTCTCGACCTATGTCGCCGCTGGCCTGTGACAGACGCACCATGTCCAGGTACACGCCTTCAGCAACTGACCTTTTCTGCACCAACCTCCGTCGCTGCGGCAAAGGCGCTGCAACACTGGTGGGGCCTTGCTGCACAGGGCTTGGTCCCGCAGAATCAGAGGAGCCATGGAGGAATCCCCTGAATACAGACTCCGTGGGGGAGGATGTTCCAGTTGTCCCAGATGGAGCTGGTGTATCCTCCTCCGTCTCCATCCACACCTGTCGTCTGTGTCGGTGTGGCCTGAATCATCCGAGTCTGGAAGTATAACATAACTGTTAAAAAGCTTGGCACCAGGGGAGGAGTCAATGTTACATTAGTACATAATACAGTGACTTTTCGCAGTCTTACTTAAATGTCCACCACTGCTGCAGTACTGCATTACATATCACAGACAGACAATACATATATGCATTGCATTACATGCCCCCAACATTGCAGTACATCACATGAGCCAACATTACAGTGCAATAAACTTACATTACATTACATCAGGCCAACATTACAGTTACAGTTACATTGCATGACATGAGAGGACCGCAACACAGACCGGATTGTATTCAACTTACCATCCTGTGTGAGTGGGTCAGCTCCAATGCTGGTGGTGGCACGGTTGCTATCCCCAACCAGGGACAGGGTGCGGATCTCGATGTCAGTCAGAGGCTCAAATGTTGTGGGTCCTCCCCCCCGTACGGCGCTGATCGGCTGCTATTACAGATTTCTTCTTCTGAAGAAAGTAAAGTAAATCAAAGTAAAAATCTTCAACCCATTTAACGTTGCAGACACACAGGGTCACAAACACACACACACTAAAAAACACTGCGTTGATCCTCTTGTCATTGCCCGAAAGCACAAAGACATCGCCGTAACATTAAGGTAAATAACATCATCCGTGTGACACGGAACCTACATTTACATGGCACATGGCGGGTGCATATATAAAATCATTACTTATTCTTGCTACCCTCACCAGGTCGTTCCATCTCTTACGGCACCTTTCCCCTGTGCGTACCATGGTACTTTTGGTGGACACAGCCTCCCCAATCTCATCCCATATCCTGTTGTACTCTTTTGGGGGGGGCTTTCCACGACCACTCTTCGTTAGCTCAGTCATCATCATTATAGACAGTCCCTCAGAATCGAGGTAGACTTGCTTCCACTCTTAAAATGAGTCTTTAGGTGGCTGAACAGTCCAACACAAGAGCCACAGTCCCTGTCCCAGGTGGGACAGATAGTCATTGAGAGAAAGGATGGGTAGGACTTGTTTCCTGCATGCTCTCGGCGATGAGACTCGAGGTGCTCAGTGTCCTCTCGGACCGCACTTCCTCCACTTAGGGAAGTCTTTGGCCAGGGACTCCCAGGTGTCAGTGGGGATGTTGCACTTTTTCAGGGAGGCTTTGAGGGTGTCCCTATAACGTTTCCTCTGCCCACCTTTGGCTCATTTGGCATGAAGGAGTTCCGAGTAGAGAGTATCTCTCTGTTATATGTTTGAGAAGGGCAGGTAACTCCGTCTCATCGAAGGCAGGTGCCCTCAATCTGTCGTCCTTTTCAATGTTCCTGCGCTTTGATTTCCATATTTCTGTTATGATTTTTACTTTGTAAATTATGACTTATACTTCAAACTGCATAATTATTAGTTGTTAGGAATATTTTTTAACTCTGCAATGTGTTCTTAAAGTAACTGCCCAACGATTAGCTTGCTGCTCCTTCTCACTCTCTCTCCCTCCTCTTCAAGTCACTGCACATGCGCAGGTGACCCCTGACCCCCGAAATCACGGGTAAAACGCTTCTGTTACAAAAAAGGGGAAAAAAATTTGCGCATGCGCAGTTCAATGCCACGCTGTGCATCGAAGAGAACGTCGATCTGGATCGACTACTAGTTTACATACCGCTGTCCGCTGCAGACTGCTGCAGACTGCTGGCATACCGCCGACATAACGGCGAAAACACTTTGATCAATTTTTGTCCTCTTTGGTCTCGGCGGTATGCCAGCAGTTTGAAACGATGCACCGTTGGCATACTACCGAAAATGGATGGACTTTATGCATCGAGCTATTTCAGGCCCTATGGGTTTTGTGTCAATAGAAAATTGCTTCATTTGTCACAATCTTGTGTTGCCATTTGTATGCACGGAGGCTTCGATGGTGGGTCGCGATGTCTTCAGCAGATGGTCAGGTGAAGAGGCTGGTCAGGTGAGGCGGGGCCCGCAATGCCAGATAAGTACAATCGATGGCTCCCTGAACCCTGGGAAAGCCCGCTATCATGGCAAAGCCACGGGAGCGCTCATCCACATCTTCCCGGACATACTGAATTTGATCTGGTGTATTTGTTTGCTGTAGAGTGCGTCAGTAACCTGGCGAATGCAGCAATGTACTGCAAACTGCGAGATGTTGCATATATCGCCTACAGGAGACTGGAAGGAGCCAGTACCACAGAAGTTGGGTGCTGCTGTCACTTTAACTGTCACTGACAGCGAGGTCCTGGTGCCGATGTCATCTGCCAGGTATGTCTGCCGAAGGTTGAAAAGCTCTGTGACCACGTCCTTGAGGAGCCTCAGCCGCCTTAACCAATGCTCCTCGGGATCTCAAGATAAGAGTAATGCGCACGGTAAAGCCTGCGTCTGTACAGCCTCCTGCCCTGCTGTCCGGGGTGTCTCCTCTGGGGAGGATCCACATTTGCCCTGAGCTGTCTCTGCAGCTGTCACTTTTCAAGTTGTCGCCACAGGACGAGGTGGTGTGCGACCACTGGCCCCATCACTTTGCAGAAGTCACAGCGAAATCCAACTTTCACTTTTTTCCTATACCGAACCCAGCAATTTGTCCCAGATACTAGTAGTCAATCTGACGTGTCCACAGCAGTGTGAGGCCAACACCCTATTGTCTGTGCGAGCATCAAACGTAGCACTGACCAAGACCCCTGAGCCCCGACTGCAACTCCCTTTGAGTAACACTCTGGATTATTTTCTCCGCCTTGTGCAATCCAACTTTTTCGGGCATCATGGAGGCCAGCCGTTAAGTGAGGCGGCAAATGTGAATGTGGCAAGAAGGGTGCCAAGGAAGCATTGCACGCGTACTGATTTCATGATTTCCATGGCATTAGCACCCTTAAAGATTACCATCTAATTTTGCATCAGGCAAGAACAGCACCGAGTGCCACTCCCAAATGCCTAACTCCCAATTAACACCTAACACCAGCGTTGTCAGCATGCGTTAACAACCGGATATCGATGTTTCAGGTTGGTGACTTTTCATCAGAACTGGAAAAAGTTAGAGATGGTATGGATTTCACACAAGTACACAGGTAGGAAGAGGAGGAGGGGAGGAAAGAACAAAAGGGAAGGTCTGTGATGTGATGGAAGGCAGGAGTGATTAAATGACAAAAAGGGTGATTGTACAAGGCAAAAGGGATGGTAAAGGAACAAAAACAAAGAAACAAAAGATGGGTTTAGAGGAGCTATAAATGACCACAGTAAGATCATTACAACTGCTGCTGACCAAAAAAATGGCAGCAGTGGTTATTTGAAGTTGTTGAACTCAATGTTAAGTCCGGAAGGCTATTCAGTCCGTAAGCATAACCCTGAGCTTCTGGTCACTTATCATTTTAATTCTCTGTTCCACTCCGACTCTGACCTCAGCCTCCAACAATTGTTCTAAAAATTCGCTTCTATTGAAAGCAGCTTTATACTATTATCAGAATGTTTGCCACAGTGATGTACAATAAACTTTATGAAGTAATTTCATCTCTATTAGCAGTTTCTGCTGATTGCTCAATGTATCTCTCTCTATTTTTGCAGTGTTAAGAAACATCCATTTACTTGTTATTCAACAAGGTAAAATAGCTCTGATTGTTCAGGTTTAGCTTCCAAAATAACACCTTCATGTAATGAGATGACAGTAGTGACAGAAATATCCATTTGACCTGCTGTTGGACATATCTCCCCAAAATCGTTATTACCAAATTAATACAAGAACATAAAAACATAAGAATTAAGAGCAGGAGTAGGCCGCATGGCCCCTCGCGCCTGTTCCGCCATTCAATAAGATCATGGCTGATCTTCAACCACAAATCCAGTTTCTCGCCCGATCACCATATCCCATGGGGCCAAATTTGGTCAAGGCCTCCACCCGCCCAAGTGCCGCCCAAGGTACCGCCGATGGCCGCCGAGGTACCGGACGATACTTTTGGTGGGGTTTTCATCGCCGAGGTCCTTCGAAGGTCAGCGGGCGGCAAATCAATGACATACGCTGCTAATCTGGGTAGCAGCAGGCGGAAGGTCTCATTCTCGGCAGCAGAGGCGCTTGCTGCCCAAGTACCGCCGAGGATGGAGTTGTCAAAGGAAGGTTGAAGACCTAAAAAAAAAATCATCACCAACAAAAAAAAAACATCTGAGGACCTTCAGGGGAACCCCATCCAAGTAAGTACCTGTAAAGAAATAATTTAAAAACATTCCACTTACCTTTTTTACATGATCTTGACTCACTATTCAGGACAGAGCAGCGGCCACACAGCAGTCTACCGTCGTCCTGCCGTCGACTGCAGCGACTCCCGCTTGCACCAATCTGGCATCGTGGTGGCCGGGAGTCTACTTACGCACTTCAGCCATCTGCTGACATCGGCGGGCGCTTCCCAGCGGCTCTCCCCTCCCGCCTGCTCCAGGCCATGTCGAAAGTGGCACTTGGCAGTTCGAGCAGAGAAATCTCAGCGGCATTGGGTGGTAGTCGGCGACAGTGGGCGGTAAGTTCATCAAAATTGGCCCCCTTGATTCCCCTAGGGTCCAAAAATCTATCAGCTTTGAATAAAATCAACAATTCAGTATCCACTCCTCTTTGGGGCAGAGAATTCCAAAGATTCACAACCCTCTGAGTGAAGAAATTCCTCCTCAACTCAGTCTTAAAATGTGGCCTTATCCTGAGACAATGACCTGTGGTTCTAATTCTCCAACCATGGGAAACTACCTCTCAGCATCGACCCTATTAATCCCACCCAGACTCTCATGGGCTGGAATTTCTGGTCCTTTGCTCTCTGGGTTTCACCCTGGAGCAGTGTGAAAGGCGGTGTTGAGGTCTCCTACACCCTGCCGTGATCCTCCGGTCAGGTTTTGCGGCAGCGTTGAGCAGGAGCACCCGGAAGAGTTGTGCCGGGTGTGCAACGCCCCCGGACATCGGCACTAGTTTTGACTCTTGCCCAATCTGTCCTCCCGGAAGTGCGCCCACAATGACTGCCTCTGAAATCCGAGCGGTCCAGCCATGCCGACGGCGCAGAGGAAGGTAATGTGCTGTAAAAGTGCGAGTGTTTTATGTATTTAATTTTTGGGCGATTTGTGTTGTGGTGGCATGGGCAATGTTTTAGGAATGTTTTGCTGTTTCCCCGCCCCACCCAAGGCTCTCTTGCAGTGCACACGGCCCGGATCTTTAGATCACGAGTTTCCCATCCTTGCGCCATGAGAGGTGTACAACGCCTCCCTTAGTGCTACGCCCTCTGACGGACGCAGAGCCCAGATGCCTAAACTTGCATACTAAAGCGCAAACTATTCCCGGACTAAAAATAGGAAAGCTGAAAATCCAGCCAAATAAGATCTCCTCTCAATCTTCTAAACTCCAGAGAGTGTAGGCCCAATCTATTCTGTCCTCATAGGACAACCCTCTCAGCCCAGGAATCAAGGTATTGAACCTTCGTTGCTCTGCCTCTAAGGCAAGTATATCCTTCCTTAGATAAGGAGACCAAAACTGTGCACAGTACTGCTTTGTGCTGAAACCAATAAAATCACTGATTAGATGGTAAAGCCAAATGCCCCTTGTATCTTAAGCATCTGGGCCAAAAGGAAATGAAAGGGATTCATTTAGATGTGGAAGAATCCATAAGGTATCCCTATAGTACTCTGACTTAATGTCTTAAGTGGCTTGAAAATGGTATAGAATGCTTAGGAATTATGGGCCAAGAAATACATGGGACTAGATTTTCACCTTTTTTTGCATGCTTAACGCCCACTTAACATCCATATTACCACTGAAATGATGTGTAACGCCCATATAAAGGCCATTTAGCCAAAAATGGAAACTGATGGGCATTTTTCGGAAACATCATTGCCGAGTGTTACTTTCCCCATGTGCGTGACGCAGGGAAAAAATAATACCGCCCGCCCACTTTTGTTGGGCGGAATCATCAGAATGGGCGAAATCAGCGCCCATAATATCGCCCAGCGTTAGTTTCCGCACGGAATTAATGCCGCGATTCAATAATACCGCACACCCACGTTTTTTTAGTTGTAAAGATCATATTTGCTGAAACTAGCAGCCATGAGATTGCCCAGCGTCACTTTCACCACCTCGCACACATATCGCCCACAATACCGCTCACCCAAAAAACCGCCCGGAGAAAGTGCAACTAACCGAAACTAATCACAATGTTATGGACGCCATGTTCTACATTTCATGTTGAATCCTTTAAAAGGCTGCTTGTTAAGTATGCAATAAAGGTTCAAACTGAGTACAGTTTAACTAAGCAAGGTACAACCTTGCTTCTGCTTTATTTTGGCCCAAGGTGTGTAGGGGGTGGTCTCGGGGATCAGGTTCACTTCTGACCTTCTGAGCGATTCAAATCACTCCTACTCCCTGGATTCTAGACTTTGGATTTATTTGGGGATGGGACAAAGTGCAAGAGACAACTGATTTTGGTGCAAGAAACTTCGATTTTATTAAGGTAAAGAAAGTACAATGTCAAAACATACAATCACGAGAGTAAGAGACACTTTATCACACGTTCAAAAGGGGTTACAGTAAATAATCCACCTTCCACCTCCCAATGCCAACTCTGACTCGATTGAACTCCAGGGTAAACAGGGATTATGCTCACCAATCGTCTTATTGTCAGTTAGCAGTGGTTCGCGGTTTCGGGGTTCGCTGGACTCTGTAGGTTCTGCTTGCCGTTCCCCTAATGTCGTGGAAGACTTCTTACTACGTAGCCTTCAGTTGGGTGGTGTCCGCTGATGTGTTAGGGCGCGTATTGGATTTATGGGCTGAGTACCCACTTTCTTCTGTCAGCAGTAGGTTTTAAAGTTCTTTAAGGTAATGTTTCACCTGTTGGTAGCTAGGAACAGATTGTAGAGTGGAAACTTTTGAATCTTCGGTTTCTTCTTGAGGAGTTTCATTCTTAGAATTTGTCGATCATGGTGGTTTGAGGTTACCATGTTGGCTGTGGTCAGTTGTTGCCACGATGATGATGTCCGAAGTTACTGGGAACTGCTTTTCTCTGCTTTGATGATGATCTTCTTCTTCGGTAGCAGAGCAGTGTGGCCCAGGAGTGTCGTCGAGGCCGAAGATGTTGATGTTCAGAGAACTGCATGGAAGGCTGTGTGACAAGCTCTCTGGAAGGCTCCGGTTCTCTCCCCACCCATAAAACCGGGCTCCAGTTATACTTTGGGAGTCGTTCTAATCTGCGCGCCAAATCAGCCCCGATTCTTTGTCTTAATTTTGGTGGGCTTGATATTTCTTTGTCATATTTTGGTGGGCTCGTTAATGATAATTCATTTTGGATGAGCCGATCGATTGGATTTGTTTTCGATTTGGGAGATTGAGTTTTGATACTTACGTTGTCTGCCTAGGCCTGGGTTTTCTACACGGGCTGGATGGGTTGAAAACATTATGCATGCGCTGGATGGGTTTCATGCTTAGAGCTATAGCTGGCAATCTCTGGGTCGATTGTTGCCTGGGGAGAAGAATTTCCTGGGGAGGAGAGTTTTCGAGTTTACACATTTCTCCAATTTGTTTAGCTTCAATACCCCAGACGGCTTCAATACCCAAAGACAGGCTTCTATAGAGGCCAGTTGTCCCTCAGTTTTGCAGTCCTTTTCCACATGGACCCAATATGCCTTTTAAAATCCCAAACTTGGTTAAAACTCGTAGTTTCTTCCACATGCATTTTCGGATCCCAAACATTCTGCTTGATAGTCCCAAATCGAATTTCCTTTCCAATGAGTCCAAACACTGGGGGAGTGGAGGTTTCCACGAATTCTGCAATCTTACAAGTGACTGACTCACAAAATGGCTGGCTATTTATACCAGAGCAGCAACATGTGCGTGCTGCTCAGTGGCCTCCTGCAATGACACCATCTGGTGGCTACAAACAGCGTGTACATACATGACAATACCCTCCTCTGAGATCTTAAGACAGTCTTTCACAGGTTGAGATGGTCCGGGTTCTTTACACTCCCGGGTTGACCGTCTCAGTTCGATTCAGGCCTTGAGTGAATGTGCGGAGTCTGTTGTGGCTGGTGGCTGGATGGCTGACTTGTTGGGGGTGGCAGTGGCCATGTCAGGAATTGTAAGTCCATTTTTGTTGAACATCTCCGTGATGGAAATTTTGGGGTCACTGATGACCCTTGAATCCACTGAAGGCTGCTGGTAGGTTGGTTGGTCGTCAACGGTTTCTTCGTCCGACTGCTCTGGCTCATCTGTGTGCCTCAGCTTTGTTTGATCCATGTGTTTCCTGCAAGTTTGCCCATTCTTGCGCTTAATAACAAATACTCTGTTGCCCTCCTTGGCCATGACTGTACCAGCGATCCAATTGGGACCCTGATCATAATTCAACACATATACAGGATCATTAACAGAAATCTCGCGAGATACAGTTGTGCAATCGTGATACCCTTGTTGACTCTGTCTTCTGTATTCAACATGATTACTTAAATCCGGGTGTACAAGAGCTAACTTGGTCTAAAGACCTCTTTTCATTATGAGTTCAGCAGGTGAGACCCCTGTGAGTGTGTGGGGTCTTGTCCTGTAACTCAGTAGTATGCAAGACAAGCGGGTCTGCAGTGACCCTTGGGTTACTCTCCTCTTGCTTTGCTTGATAATTTGTACTGCATGTTCTGCTTGCCCATTCGATGCAGGCTTGAACAGCGCTGACCTTACATGTTTTATGCCGTTAAGTTTTACAAACTCCTGAAACTCCTGACTGGTGAAGCACGACACATTGTCGCTCACCACTATGTCAGGCAGACCATGTGTCGTGAACATGACATTGAGATTCTCTATGGTTGTCGTGGACATACTGGATGACGTGATTATGCATTCTATCCACTTCGAATAAGCATCCACCATCACTAAAAACATCTTGCCCAGGAAGGGACCTGCAAAATCTGTATGGATCCTGGACCAAGGTTTGGACGGCCATGACCACAGACTCAGCGGCGATTCCGCTGGTGCTTTGCTGAGCTGCATGCAGGTGTTGCACTGATGCACACATGCTTCCAGCTCAGAATCAATTCCTGGCCACCATACGTGGGACCTGGCGATGGCCTTCATCATCACTATACCAGGATGTGTGCCGTGCAACTCACACACAAACTCCTCTCTCCCTTTCTTAGGCTTTGCAAATCGATTGCCACACAATATGCAATCTGCTTGAATATATAGTTCATCCTTGCGACAAATGTACCGTTTGGCCTCCTCGCACATTTGCTTAGGTATGGCAGACTAATTCCCTTTGAGGATGCAACCCTTTACCACCGATAAAATCAGGTCCTGGCTAGTCCAGGTCTTAACTTATTGAGCTGCGACAGGGGTACCTTCACTCTCAAAAACATTCATGATTAACATTAAATCTTCCGGTTGTGGCGTTTCCACCTCCGGTGTGGGCAACTGGCTCAAAGCATCGGAACAATTCTCTGTGCCAGGTCTGTGGCGAATGACATAATCATAGGCAGATAATGTCAGCGCCCACCTTTGGATGCGGGATGAAGCGTTGGTATTGATACCTTTGCTCTCAGAAAACAACGAAATGAGCGGCTTGTGATTGGTCTCTAATTCGAACCTCAGACCGAACAGGTATTGATGCATCTTTTTAACACTATACACACATGCTAAAGATTCTTTTTCTACCATACTGTACGCTCTTTTTGCTTTAGACAAACTTTTGGATGCATATGCGACAGGTTGAAGTTTCCCCAACTCATTGGCTTGTTGTAACACACAACCAATTCCATATGACGATGCGTCACAGGCCAAAACTAAATGTTTACATGGGTCATAATGTACCAGCAGCTTGTTCGAGTAAAGCAGATTGGTGGCTTTCTCAAAGGCTCTGTCTTGCAATGTGCCCCACACCCAGTTGTTGCCTTTTCTCACTAGCATGTGCAGTGGTTCAAGTAAGTTGCTCAATTAGGTAGGAAGTTACCAAAGTAGTTGAGTAGACCCAAGAACGAAAGCAGCTGTGTCATGTTCTGCGGCTTGGGTGCATTCATGATGGCTTTGGTTTTCAGGTCAGTAGGTCTGATGCCATCAGCGGTGATTTTCCTCCCAAGGAATTCTACCACTGGTGCCATGAAGACGCACTTCGGGCATTTAATTCTGAGTCCCACTCTGTCCAAACGCCGTAGAACCTCCTCCAGGTAGTTCAGATGTTCCTTGGAGTCACGACCGGTGATCAGGATGTCATCTTGGAACACTATGGTTCTGAGAACAGACTTCAGTAGACTTTCCATATTCCTCTGGAATATTGCTGCAGCCGAGCGAATTTCAAATGGGCACCTGTGGTAAATAAACAGTCCTTTGTGCGTGTTCTTGCACGTAAGTCTCTTTGACTTCTCAACCAACTCCTGCATCATAAAGGCCAATATCAAGTCCCGTTTTGTGAACGACTTCCCTCTGGCTAGCATCGCAAACATGTCATCAGCCTTCGGTAACGGGTACTGATCTTGTTCCGAAACCCTGTTAATCGTAGCCTTGTAGTCTCCACAGATTCTGACTGTGCCATCACTTTTCAGCACAGGAACAATGGAGCTGGCCCATTCATTAAATTCAACTGGTTATATGATTCCTTCATGCTGGAGTCTGTCCAGTTCAATTTTGACCTTCTCCCTCATCATATACAGCTCTACCCGAGCTTTATGATGGACGGGTCTTGCATCTGAGTCCATGTGGATCTGCACCTTAGCTCCCGTGAAGTTGTCGATATCCGGTTCAAACAGCGAGGGGAACTTGCTCAATACTTCGGCACATGTATCTTCCACCGACAACAACGCGTTTATGTCGCATCTGATTTTCTCTAACCAGCTCCTGCCGAGCAGCGTTGGGCCATTGCCTAGAACAATCCACAGTGGTAACTCGTGAACCGCACCGTTATACGACACATTAATTTGTTCACTGTCAATCACCATTATAAGTTCTTTGGTGTACGTGGGCAGCTTGGCGCTAACAGGGCTCAGCCTGGGCCTCGCAGTCTTAGTATCCCACAGCTTATTAAATGCCGTCTTGTTCATGGTCGATTGACTTGCCCCTGTGTCCAGTTCCATCGATACCGGTATCCCGTTAAACTTCACATTAATCAAAATTGGTTTACTCTTGGTTATGAAAGAGTACAGTCCATACACTTCCTCCTCTAGATCCGCGCTTGTCTGGCTCTCATCCTCCACGTGGCGTGTTGCAGCTCACTTGCTCATCTGCGGACACTAGCGTTTGAGATGCCCCACTCTCAGACAGCCTTTGCAACTATATTGCTTAAATCGGATAGGCCCTGCCATGTGCCAGTCTGCCAAATGCCGAATCATTTGCGAACGCAGTCGGATAGGCCCTGCCAAATGCCGCTCTGCCAAAAATCAATCGCATTTACAGGACTTGCCTAGGTTCGGTTCTTCACCGCTATTTGCGTTAGACTCCTGCCCGTCATCATACATGATTGAGCGATCTGGATGGCCCTTTTTAAATCCAACTCCTCCACCGCCAGAAGTTTGTGCAGGATCACCTCGTGGTTGATACCGATAACAAAGAAGTCCCACAGCATGTCTGCCAACAGTGTCCCGAACTCGCACGGTCCCACTAGACGTCTTAGGTCAGCAACGAATTCCGCCGCGCTCTGGCCCCCCGATCGAACATGTGTATAAAACCGGTCTCTCAAGATGATGATGATGTCGTCTGGCTTAAGGTGCTCTCATACCAATGTGTACAACTCCTTGTACGTTTTCTCTGTTGGATCATTAGGCATGAGTAGATTCTTTATCAGACCGTATATCTTTGAACCGCACACAGTGAGGAATACGGCCCGGCGCCGATCTGCATCGCCGACCCCCTCCATTTTCTTGGCTATGAAGTACTGGTTCAAATGGCTCACAAAGTCTGCCCAATCTTCTCCCTCCACAAATCGCTCTAAAAATCCAATTGTGCTCATATTGCAAACAAAGGCTCTTGTATTCTTGTCGCCAAATGTTATGTATGCAATAAAGGTTCAAACTGAGTACTGTTTAACTAAGCAAGGTACAACCTTCTGCTTTACTTTGGCCCAAAGTGTCTGACTCACAAAATGGCTGTCCTTTTATACCAGAGCGGTGCTGCTCAGTGGCCTCCAGCAATGACACCATCCGGTGGCTACAAATAGAATGTAAATACATGACACTGATGTGCTTCAACCTCGGGGGAGTTCGGATGTTCTCTCTAGATCGTTGGATTTGATGTGAACGTCTGTACAAATAGCTTGACCATATTATGACTGATTGGAATTTAATAGGTGTCTTCGTCGGGACATTCATTGTTTGTGACCAATTGGTGGAAAACAGAGAGCAATTGCAATGGGGCATGTCCTTTCTCACCCTCTCTTGATGACCAATTACATGCTGCAGATTCTAGATCGCTGAAGGTATGCTCCACACCATTATGTGCCCAATGTAAGACGTGCCAGACTGACGAGGAGGACCAGATGTTACACCCGCCGCAAGTACAGGGAGAAGCAGTCTTACCTCGACTTGCCTGATACCACCTGCCTTCGGAGACTGAGCTTCCACAAAGAGGTTATCACTGAGGTATGTCAGCTCTTAAGGGGAGATCTGCAGCCTGCAGCACCATCAGTACTGCACTGCCCGTTGAGGTCAAAGTCACCGCGGCACTGTCGTTCTATGCGTCGGGTTCTTTTCAGGCCTCAGCTGGCGACATTTGCGATCTGTTTCAGCATGCCACACATTGCTGCATTAGACAGGTCACGGAAGCCCTGTATGCTCTCAGGAGGGACTTGATCAGTTTCCCTATGACCGGAGAGGCACAGAGTGAGAGGGCACTAGGATTCTCCAGAATTGCAAACTTCCCCAAGGTGCAGGGAGCAATAGACTGTATGCACATCGTGATGTGGGCACCTTTTCAGGATGCAGAGGTTTTCAGGAACTGCAAGGGATTCCACTCACTGAATGTCAAACTCATTGTCGACCATCAGCAAATTATGCCGGCAGTGAATGCTCAATTTCCGGGCAGCATCCATTTCCTGCGTGAGAGCACTGTATCTGACTTATTTAACAATCAGCCACAAGGTCAATGCTGGATGCTTGGTGACAAAGGATATGGCCTCACCACCTGGCTGATGACCCCCCCTGTGTGGCACCCACACCGAAGCCAAGAGGGGATACAACGAGAGCCACAGAGCCACTCGCAATATCATGGAGAAAACCATTGGAGTGCTTAAGCAGCGCTTTAGATGCCTGGACCACCCAGGAGGCGACCTCCAATACCACCTTGAGCACATAGCTCAATTTGTGGTGGTGTGCTCCATGCCGCACAACTTGGCTATCAGGAGGGGACAAGAGTTGCCTGATGAGTCTGACAATCCACCTCACCAGAGAGAGGAAGAGGACAACGAGGAGATGGATGCTGGCATCGGGTCACACAATCAGTCTGATGCTGAAGCCATGCCCTCGCCCCCCTGTAGACCGCATGAAAGGGCCCATGGTGGCATGATAGCTGCAAGAGCCTTACATCAGGAGTTCATTAATGAGCGCTTTGCCTGAAAGAACGTTGGTGTTATTTACAAGGCTGACACACTGCTGGGTATGCAGGTCATACATCAATGGTAGGCATCACCTTGGTGACAGTAAAAGTTTAAGTTGATTGAAATTAAATGTAATTATTTCCTTTGATGTTAAGGTATCACCAGTGTGTAACGGTGCAGCTAGCTGAGCCAATGCGCAACAAGGTTTTGTTAAACAAAATACATTTAAACCGAACAGTTGTCTGAAATCATCAGTATTTCTGTAAAAACCAACCCTCCCTCCCCTCCCCCCTGCCCCACTGCTCCTCCCCACCTCTACCCCTCCCTTCACCTCCTGACTCTAAACCGCCTGGCCAAGGAGCTCCTCAGGCGATGCTTCATTGGCGGCCGAACCGCTGCTTGGATGGATACGGGAGAGGACAGTCCCGAGCTGGGAATGTGCTCCAAGCCAGAAGCTCTCATATGTGGTTGGCAATGGGGGTGCGGCACCTTGGGGTGCAGTGCCATGCTCCGGGACCATTGGGAGCCCTCTGCAACCAGTGTCCATGGCTACCAGCTCCAGGGCCTCCACCATCCCTTCCATGTTGCATATTACTTGTTGGACAAAAACTCATTGCGAACTATGTTCTTTGTGCTTAGTAAGCTTTTTGCTGCTGGTTAATCTCCCTCGTGCCTCCCACAACAGCCAAACAAGCATACACCACAGCCACATATGCCTTCAGTCCCTCTCAGCTCCCTCTCTCTCTGTCTCCTCTTCTGCGCATGTCATGATGACCCTTGACCTCTTGAATCACGGGAATCGAGCGTTGCTAAGGATGGCGACACTTTACGGCAGAAGGTCAGCGAGATTTAATGCTACCGCCCATTTCATATCTCTCGCGGAAATGCCCAATTTCAAAAATGGAGTCTAGGTGCTTTGAGAATGGGTGAGAAGCTGGCGATCTGAAAATCCATTTTTAATGCCCACGCTGGAAATAATGCCCTTTTTTGGGCGATATGCACGAAAGTGTAAATCGAGCCCATGGTATTAGCAGTGCAGATTACCCCAGTGCTGCCGCTCCAGAAGACATCTGTTGCAGTCATTACGCTGCCTTTATCACTCTTTTCAGCTGAATCTAATAAAATCACTGATTCGCTGGTAAAGTCAAATGTCCTCTACAAATTTTCAAGGAGTTATAAGATGAGCCATTAAACAGATTCGTAATCTCCTGCAGCTACTCAGTTCAGCCAATAAGCTGATTCTGAGCCAATTAATACTGACAGGTTGTGCCAAAGTAAGGGGTCTTGCTTGGAGAGCTGAAGCCATGCCTCGTTATCTGCATGGTCCTGCGTGAGTCGTATAAGTAGCCTTTAAAACTGGATTGCTCTTCACTGTGAGAATCAACCCTGCATCGAACATTCATAGCAAGTTCAACAGAAATACCACTGCCTATTCTGCCTGCAGCCAGCTGGGATAACTCCACATGTGGGAGTAACTTCCCAATAAAAAAGAAAGGGATATTTGTTATGGCAGATTATAGATAAAAGGCTGATTGTCCAATATATAAGTCCCTCAGCTTTTTGGTAGATACTGCAAACTAATTCAAAAGCAATCTTCCCCTCTGCATCCCATCAAAGGCAATAAACTGCAGAAAGAAACAGAAGGCAAGGAAAATGGTAAGGAATTTAATACTAAATAATAGAAAGGCATGCTTGTAGTCAAACGTGCAGTTCTACGTGAAGAGTGTTGACACACATAATTCCCCACAGGGCTAGTTCCCGATTTGAGCCATAATAACAGGGAAATGTGTGGGGAGAGATAAAGTACCTCTCCAAAGAGATAAAATCTCTTGTGGAGAATCACTCTACTTCACTTTCACTCACCAACTGACTAAGATATGTGAAACAGGAAATTAGAGATGTGTGCAATAAAGGTACAGCAGTTATCATGGGTTACAATGCGAGGAGGATTCCTAATAAGGTGGATGAATTAACCGCGCAGATAGCTGTTAATGGATATGATGCAATTGGGTTTACGGAGACATGGCTCCAGGGTGACCAAGGCTGGAAACTCAACATCCAGGGGTATTCAATATTCAGGAAGGACAGGCAGAAAGGAAGAGGAAGTGGGGTAGCATTGCTGGTTAAAGAGGAAATTAACGCAATAGTAAGGAAGGACATTAGCTTGGATCATGTGGAATCAGTATGGGTAGAGCTGCGGAACACCAAAGGGCAGAAAACGCTAGTGGGAGTTGTGCACAGACCACCAAACAGTAGTAATGAGGTTGGGGATGGCATCAAACAGGAAATTAGGGATGCTTGCAATAAAGGTACAGACGTTATCATGGGAAACTTTAATCTACATATAGATTGGGCTAACCAAACTGGTAGCAATAAAGTGGAGGAGGATTTCCTGGAGTGTATATTAGATGGTTTTCTAGACCAATATGTCGAGGAACCAAGTAGAGAGCCAGCCATCCTAGACTGGGTGTTGTGTAATGAGAGAGGATTAATTAGCAATCTTGTTGTGCGAGGCCCCTTCGGGAAGAGTGACCATAATATGGTAGAATTCTTTATTAAGATGGAGAGTGACACAGTTAATTCGGAAACGAGGGTCTTGAACTTAAAGAAAGGTAACTTTGATGGTATGAGACATGAATTGGCTAGGATAGAGTGGCAAATGATACTTAAAGGGTTGATAGTGGATAGGCAATGGCAGACATTTAAAGATCACATGGATGAAATTCAACAATTGTACATCCCTGTCTGGAGCAAAAATAAAATGGGGAAGGTGGCTCAACCATGGCTAACAAGGGAAATTAAGGATAGTGTTAAATCCAAGGAAGAGGCATATAAATTGGCTAGAAAAAGCAACAAACCTGAGGACTGGGAGAAATTTAGAATTCAGCAGAGGAGGATACAGGGTTTAATTAGGAGGGGGAAAGTAGAGTATGAGGGTAAGCTTGCAGGGAACATAAAAACTGACTGCAAAAGCTTCTATAGATATGTGAAGAGAAAAACATTACCGAAGACAAGTGGAGGTCACTTGCAGTCAGAATCAGGTGAATTTGTAATGGGGAACAAAGAAATGGCAGACCAATTGAAAAAATACTTTGGTTCTGTCTTCACTAAGGCAGAAATAGTAGGGAACCAAGGGTCACGTGAGAAGGAGGAACTGAAGGAATTCCTTATTGTCAGGAAATTGAGTTAGGGAAATTGATGGGATTAAAGGCTGATAAATCCCCAGGGCCTGATAGTCTGCATCCCAGAGTACTTAAGGAAGCTGTCCTAGAAATAGTGGATGCATTGGTGGTCATTTTCCAACAATCTATAGACTCTGGATCAGTTCCTATTCATTGGAGAGTAGCTAATGTAATCCCACTTTTTAAAAAAGGAGGGAGAGAGAAAACAGGGAATTATAGACCAGTTAGCCTGACATCAGTAATGGGGAAAATGTTGGAATCAATTATTAAAGATGTAATAGCAGCGCATTTGGAAAGCAGCGACAGGATCGGACCAAGTCAGCATGGATTTATGAAAGGGAAATCATGCTTGACAAATCTTCTGGAATTTTTTGAGGAAGTAACTAGGAGAATGGACAAGGGAGAACCAGTATATGTGGTGTATTTGGATTTTCAAAAGGCTTTTGACAAAGTCCCACACAAGAGATTAGTGTGCAAAATTAAAGCACATGGTATTGGTGGTAATGTATTGACATGGATAGAGAATGGGTTGGCAGACAGAAAGCAAAGAGTAGGAATAAACGGGTCTTTTTCAGAATGGCAGACAGTGACTAGTGGGGTGCCGCAAGGTTCAGTACTGGTTCGCCAGCTATTTACAATTTACATTAATGATTTAGACAAAGGAATTCAATGTAATATCTCCAAGTTTGCAGATGACACTAAGCTGGGTGGCAATGTGAGCTGTGAGGAGGATGTTAAGAGGCTGCAGGGTGACTTGGACAGGTTAGGTGAGTGGGCAAATGCACGGCAGATACAGTATAAGGTAGATAAATGTGAGGTTATCCACTTTGGTGGCAAAAACAGGAAGGCAGAATATTATCTGAATGGTGACAGATTAGGAAAAGGGGAGGTGCAATTAGATCTGGGTGTCATGGTACATCAGTCTTTGAAAGTTGGCATGCAGGTACAGCAGGTGGTGAAGAAGGAAAATGGCATGTTGGCCTTCATAGTGAGGGATTTGAGTATAGGAGCAGGGATGTCTTACTGCAGTTGTACAGGACCTTGGTGAGGCCACACCTTGAATATTGTGTATAGTTTTGGTGTCCTAATCTGAGGAAAGACATTCTTGCTGTTGAGGGAGTGTAGCGAAGGTTCACCTGACTGATTCCCGGGATGGCAGGACTGACATATGAAGAAAGACTGGATCGGCTAGGCTTATATTCACTGAAATTTAGAAGATTGAGAGTGGTTGTCATAGAAACATATAAAATTCTGACGGGATTGGACAGGTCAGACGCAGGAAGAATGTTCCCGATGTTGGGGAAGTCCAGAACCAGGGATCACAGTCTAAGGGTAAGGGGTGAGCCATTTAGGACTAGAGATGAGGAGAAACTTCTCCACTCAGAGAATTGTGAACCTGTGGAATTCTCTACCACAGAAATTTGTTGACGCCAGTTCATTAGATATATTCAAAAGGGAGTTAGATGTGGCGCTTACGGCTAAAGGGATCAAGAGGTATGGAGAGAAATCAGGAATGGGGTACTGAAGTTGCATGATCAGCCATGATCATATTGAATGGTGGTGCAGTCTCGAAGGGCCGAATGGCCTACTCCTGCACCTATTTTCTATGAACCCTACAGTATCCCACTAGTCACTGCCTGCCATTCTGAAAAGGATCTGTTTATTCTTACTCTTTGCTTTCTGTCTGCCAACCAGTTCTCTATCCACATCAATACATTACCCCCAATACCATATGCTTTAATTTTGCACGTTCATCTCTTGTGTGGGACCTTGTCAAAAGTCTTTTGAAAATCCAAATACACCACATCCACTGGTTCTTTCTTGTCCACTCTACTAGTTACATCCTCAAAAAATTCTAGAAGATTTGTCAAGCATGATTTCCCTTTCATAAATCCATGCTGACTTGGACCGATCCTGTCGCTGCTTTCCAAATGTGCTGCTATTACATCTTTAATAATTGATTCCAACATTTTCCCCACTACCGATGTCAGGCCAACCAGTCTATAATTCCCTGTTTTCTCTCTCCCTCCTTTTTTAAAAAGTGGGGTTACATTCATTACCCTCCAATCAATAGGAACTGATCCGGAGTCTATAGAATGTTGGAAAATGACCACCAATGCATCCACTATTTCTAGGGCCACTTCCTTAAATACTCTGGGATGCAGACTATCAGGCCGTGGGGATTTATCGGCCTTCAATCCCATCAATTTCCCTAACACAATTTCCTGACTAATAAGGATGTCCTTCAGTTCCTCCTTCTTGCTAGACCCTCGGTCCCCTAGTATTTTCGGAAGTTTATTTGTGTCTTCCTTTGTGAAGACAGAACCAAAGTATTTGTTCAATTGGTCTGCCATTTTTTTGTTCCCCATTATAAATTCACCTGATTCTGACTGCAAGTGACCTACATTTGTATTCATTAATCGTTTTCTCTTCACATACATATAGAAGCTTTTGCAATCAGTTTTTATGTTCCCTGCAAGCTTACTCTCATACTCTATTTTCCCCCTTCTAATTAAACCCTTTGTCCTCCTCTGCTGAATTCTAAATTTCTCCCAGTCCTCAGGTTTGTTGCTTTTTCTGGCCAATTTATATGCCTCTTCCTTGGATTTAACACTATCCCTAATTTTCCTTGTTAGCCACGGTTGAGCCACTTTCCCCGTTTTATTTTTGCTCCAGACAGGGATGTACAATTGTTGAAGTTCATCCATGTGATCTTTAAATGTCTGCCATTGCCTATCCACCATCAACACTTTTAGTATCATTTGCCAGTCTATCCTAGCCAACTCACGTCTCATACCATCGAAATTACCTTTCTTTAAGTTCAGTACCCTAGTCTCTGAATTAACTGTATCACTCTCCATCTTAATGAAGAATTCTTCCATATTATGGTCACTCTTCCCAAAAGGGGCCTTGCACAACATGATTGCTAATTAATCCTCTCTCATTACACAAGACCCAGTCTAGGATGGCCTGCTCTCTAGTTGGTTCTTCGACATAGTGGTCTAGAAAACCATCCCTTATACACTCCAGGAAATTCTCCTCCACTGTATTGCTACCAGTTTGCTTAGCCCAATCTACATGTAGATTAAAGTCACCCATGATAGCTGCTGTACCTTTATTGCACGCATCCCTAATTTCCTGTTTGATGCCATCATTAACTTCACTACCCACTGTTTGGTTGTCTGTACACAACTCCCACGAACGTTTTCTGCCCTTTGGTGTTCCGCAGCTCTACCCATACAGATTCCACATTGCACTTCTTCACAGGGTAATGCAGATGTATTAATAGATTTAAATTTGAATTCCATCATATGTCAAATTGCCTTGCACAATGCTGATTTCAGAATGTTATTATTATCCGCTAGAAATTATATTTAAAACTTACACGAGGCAGATTTGCAATTTGCCGCCAGGCATAGAACTGGCTGGATTAGCCACCCATTATAGAAACTGCTCAATTTTCATCTCCATGGATTTCTAGAATGGGCAGCCACTTCAAAATGCCAGTTTCATTAGCATGCAACAACTTGAAAATCTACTCCCACCTCTCTGCCTTTCCCTTTCCCTGGGCAGGTAACTTGTAGCCAGGAGCCCACCAGAATCTATAACCTCATGGCCTGACATATCCCTCACTCTACCATTACCATCAAGCAAGGAGACCAACCTAGGTTCAATGAGGCGTGCAGGCCAGCAAGATCACCAGGCGTGCCTAAGAATGAGGCGCCAATGTGGGGAAGCTGCAATACAGGACTACGTGCATTTTAAACAGCAGAAGCAGCATGCTGTAGACAGAGATAAGTGATCCCACAACCAATGGATCTGATCACAGCTTGGCAATTCTGCCACATCCAGGCGTGAATGGTGGTGGACACATAAACAATGAACGGGAGGAGCAGGCTCCATGAATATGCCAATTCTCAATGATGGCGGAACCCAGCACGCAGGTGCAAAAGACAAGTCTGCAACGTTTTCAACCATCTTCAGCCAGAATTGCCGAGTGAATGATCCATATCAGCCTCCTCCTGTGGTCCCCACCATCACAGAAGTCAATCTTCAGCCAATTCGATTCATTCCACATAATATCATGAAATTGCTGAGCGCACTGGATACAGCAAACACAATGGCCCCAACAACATCAGGACAACAAACAGCAGGACAAATCCAATTCGGCCAATTACCATCCCATCATCATCATCATAAGCAGTCCCTCGAATCGAGGATGACTTGCTTCCACGTCAATAAGTCCCATAAGTCTATTCTCAGTCATCAGCAAAGTGATGGAAGGTGTCATCAACAGTGCTATCAAGCAGATCTTACTCACCAATAACCTGCTCACCGATGCTCAGTTTAGATTCTGCCAGGACCACTCACTTCAGACCTCATTACAGCCTTGATCCAAACATGGACAAAAGAGCTGAATTCCAGAAGTCATCATCATAGGCAGTCCCTCGAAATCAAGGAAAACCTGCTTCCACTCGAAAAGTGAGTTCTCAGGTGACTGAACAGTCCAATACGGGAATTACAATCTCTGTCACAGGTGGGACAGACAGTGGTTGAAGGAAGGGGTGAAGGGGGAGTCTGGTTTGCCGCACACTCCTTCCGCTTCCTGCGCTTGTTTTCTGCATGCTCTCGGCGATGAGACATAGAAACATAGAAACATAGAAACATAGAAAATAGGTGCAGGAGCAGGCCATTCAGCCCTTCTAGCCTGCACCGCCATTCAATGAGTTCATGGCTGAACATGAAACTTCAGTACCCCCTTCCTGCTTTCTCGCCATATCCCTTGATCCCCCGAATCGTAAGGACTTCATCTAACTCCCTTTTGAATATATTTAGTGAATTGGCCTCAACTACTTTCTGTGGTAGAGAATTCCACAGGTTCACCACTCTCTGGGTGAAGAAGTTTCTCCTCATCTCGGTCCTAAATGGCTTACCCCTTATCCTCAGACTGTGACCCCTGGTTCTGGACTTCCCCAACATTGGGAACATTCTTCCTGCATCCAACCTGTCCAAACCCGTCATAATTTTAAACGTTTCTATGAGGTCCCCTCTCACTCTTCTGAACTCCAGTGAATACAAGCCCAGTTGATCCAGTCTTTCTTGATAGGTCAGTCCCACCATCCCGGGAATCAGTCTGATGAATCTTCGCTGCACTCCCTCAACAGCAAGAATGTCCTTCCTCAAGTTAGGAGACCAAAACTGTACACAATACTCCAGGTGTGGCCTCACCAAGGCCCTGTACAACTGTAGCAACACCTCCCTGCCCCTGTACTCAAATCCCCTCGCTATGAAGGCCAACATGCCATTTGCTTTCTTAAGGAGACTCGAGGTGCTCTGCGCCCTCCCAGGTGCTCTTCCTCCACTTAGGGTGGTCTTTGGCCAGGGACTCCCAGGTGTCGGTGGAGATGTTGCACTTTATCAAGGAGGCTTTGAGGCTGTCCTTGAAACGTTTCCTCTGCCCACCTGGGGCTCGCTTGCAATGTAGGAGTTCCAAGTAGAGCACTTGCTTTGGGAGTCTTGTTTTGGGCATGCAGATGCTGTGGCCCGCCCAATTGAGCTGGTCGAGTGTGGTCAGTGCTTCGATGCTGATCAAGAACACTGACGTTGGTTCGTCTATCGTCCCAGGGGATGTGCAGAATCTTGCAGAGATATCGTTGGTGGTATTTCTCCAGCGATTTGAGGTGTCTACTGCATATGCTCCACGTCTCTGAGCCACACTGGAGGGTGGATATCACTACAGCCCTGTAGACCATAAGCCTGGTGCCAGATTTGAGGGCCTGGTCTTCGAACACTCTCTTCCTCAAGGCTGCGCTGGCGCACTGGAGGCGATCTTGGACCTCATCGTCGATGTCTGCCCTTGCTGATAGTAGGCTGCGGAGGTATGGAAAGTGGTCCATGTTGTCCAAGGCCACGTCATGGATTTTGATGACTGGGGGGCAGTTGTGTGTGGCAGTGTCAGGTTGGTGGAGGAACTTAGTCTTACAGATGTTTAGTGTAAGGCCCATGCTTTCATATGCCTCAGTGAAGATGTTGATGATGGCTTGGAGTTCAGCCTCTGAATGTGCGCAGACGCAAGCGTCGTCCACGTACTGTAGTTCGATGACAGAGGTTGGGACGGTCTTGGATCTAGCCTGGAGACGACGAAAGTTGAACAGGTTCCCACTGGTTCTATAGTTTAGTTCCACTCCAGCGGGGTGCTTGTTGAGCATGAGCTGGAGCATTGCAGTGAGGAAGATTAAGAAGAGGGTTGGTGCGATGACGCAGCCCCGCTTGACCCTAGTCCAGACATGGATTGGTTCTGTGGTGGATCCGTTGGTCAGGATCACGGCTTGCATGTCATCATGGAGCAGCCAGAGGATGGCAGAAAACTTTTGGGGGCAGCCGAAACAAGAGTTGAACGCTCTATAGTCCCTTGCGATGAACAGTGTCAAAGGCCTTTTTGAGGTCAAAGAAGGCCATGTACAAGGGTTGATGCTGTTCCCTGCATTTCTCTTGCAGTTGTCGCGCCGTGAAGGTCATATCCATTGTAGACCGTAGTGCATGGAATCTGCATTGTGACTCTGGGATTCCAGAGGTGAGGTGAGAGTTACAGCCCTTGACATCAAGGCAGCATTTGACCGAGTGTGGTATCAAAGAGATCTAGTAAAATTGAAGTAAATGGGAATCAGGGGGAAACTGTCCATTGGCTGGAGTCATACCAAGCATAAAGGAAGATGGTTGTGGTTGTTAGACGTCAATCATCTCAGCCCCAGGACATCACTGCAGCAGTTCCTCAGGGCAGTATCCTCAGCTCAACCATCTTGAGCTGCTTCATCAATGTGCTTCTGGCCATCATAAGGTCAGAAGTGGGGATGTTTGCTGATGATTGCAGTGTTCAGATCCATTCACAACGCTCCTCAGAAAATAAATCAGTCCATGCCTGCATGCAGCAAGACCTGGACGATATTCAGTCATAGGCTGATAAGTGACAAAAAACATTTGTGCCACACATGTGCCAGGCAATGACCATCTCCAACAAGCGAGAGTCTAACCACCTTCCCTTGATATTCAACGGCATTACCATTGCCAAATCCCCACCATCAACATTCTGGGGGTCACCATTGACTAGAAACTTATCTAGACCAACCACATAAATACTGTGGCTACGAGAGGAGGTCAGAGGCTGGGTCTTCTGCTGTGAGTGTCCATCCTCCTGACTCCCCAAAGCCATCTACAAGGCACAAGTCAGGAGTGTGATGGAATACACTCCACTTGCCTGGATGAGTGCAGCTCCAAAAACATTCAAGAAGCTCAACACCATCCAGGACAAAGCAGCCTGCTTGATTGGCACCCCATCCATCACCTTAAACATTCACTTCCTCCACCAGCGGTGCACCGTGGCTGCAGTGTGTATCATCTATAGGATGCACTGCAGCAACTTGCCATGGTTTCTTTGGCAGCACCTCCCAAACTCACGACCTCTACCACCTAGAAGGACAAGGGCAGCTGGCGCATGGGAACACCACCAGCTGCAATTTCCCCTCCAAGTTAGACACGATCCTGACTTGGAAATATATTGCAGTCACTGGGTAAAAATCCTGGAACTCCCTCCCTAACAGCACTGTGGGAGAACCTGCACCTCACGGACTGCAGCAGTTCAAGATGGCGGCTCACCACCATCTTCTCGAGGGCAATCAGGGATGGACAATAAATGCGACACCCACATCCCGGAATGAATTTTTTAAAAATGAGCCTCACAGCCTCTCTTCACTTCCACGTCAGGGAAGTGAATCTACCAAAATAGGATAACATGTGGATAATTTAATGAAGTCCCTTGTACCTCCCATCTGTTCAGGGACAATTGCAAAGATTTTTACCTTCTCGCTACCTGCGAACAACAATTGCTAATTCTCTTCACCTCCTCTCGTCTCCTCCCTTTGCTGAACATATTTTCTTTTCAACCTTCTTCTGTTGACAGTTATCTGTTTCTATCATATGGGAGTTGATTCGTCTCATGGCTCCAATTCAGAAATGTCCAGCAGCCATCATCATTTCATCAGTATAAATTTTTTACCACCATTTATTTTGTTTGCAGAATCATTTCTCCTCAGGCACTAACAGTAAGGCTCCTACCTCTTCAACACATTCCATCTCAATTCTACAAGGTTGGAGCTCAGCATGACTCTCTGCTTTACCATGCCAGTCCTTTGATTGCTGCTTCTTTCATTTCCTTACCTGATAAGATCAAAGACTTTCAGAGTATGTTTCTAAATCTGACTTAATGCAGTAGAAATTACCAATTGCTCAAAACGGGGGCTTAAGGTACATAAAACGCAGCATTATGCTGTTGCCTCTGCCACTGCATCACAAGATTCCCATAAGACGGTGATTTAAAACAAGCTGACAAAAAAAATGAAGAAACGTTTGAATTAGCCAGTAAACTAAGGTAATCTAAAAGTATTGTGGCAACTTCCAAGATATTTACAACCACTTTCAAAGATTAAAGAATGCATTTAGTAGCTTATATTCACAGTATTGCCAATTCTCGAGACACGTGATTTCGGAACGAAATAAAGCTTCACTCACGATGGAACGCCTAAATCTTGGGAATTATTTTGTGGAAACAAATACACAAATTTGCGTCAGCACTGATTGCGCTGTCCGATTGTGCTGATGGCTCCATGACTTTGGGCCCCTTCCTCATTACAGGAAAGATGCCATTGTACTGGAGAGAGTACAGAGGAGATTTATGAGGATGTTGCCTGGAGTGGAGAATTTTAGCTGTGAGGAAAGTTTGGATAGGCTGTGTTTGGTTTCTTTGGAACAGAGGAGGTTGAGGAGAGACCTTATTGAGGTCTATAAAATTATGAGGGGCCTAGATATATTGGATAGGAAGGACCTGTTTCCCTAAGCAGAGGGGTCAGCAACCAGGAGGCATAGATTTAAAGTAATTGGTTGGAGGTTTAGAGGGGATTTGAGGTTAAATTATTTGACCCAGAGGGTGGTGGGGGTCTGGAACTCACTGCCTGAAAGAGTGGTAGAGGCACAAACACTCACCACATTTAAACGGTGCTTAGATATGTACTTAAACTGCCGCAACCTACAGGGCTATGGACCAAGAGCTGGAAAGTGGGATTAGGCTGGATAGCTCTTTGTCGGCCGGCACGGACATGATGGGCCAAAATTACCTCCTTCCGTGCTGTAAATTTCTATGATTCTATCCTTCTCGAGATATCTTGCACCTCCTGCGGGGTTACCATGGTAACAGAGAGGCAACGCGATGCGGCCTGAGCACGAGTTGGGGGAGCGAAAAACTCTATCGTCAAATGTATTTTACGATCTGAGTGGAGCCTATCTATTTTTGGAACCGAAGCCTTAAATTAATCTGGTTTATGGACAGTACAGTATTATGGAGAGACCGGCAGGCCTTGTCCCCCAGCAGCACGGAGTGCTGTGCCTTGTGAGGTAGGAGCCCAGGTCGATAGTATTGTAATGTGCTGCCACGCACTAGCTTCAAATAAATTAGAGGTTTTCTCACGTCAGGTTAAAGAGCAATCTAACAAAGGGTTTTCAAAATTATTCAAAATTAACCGTTTTGAGAGGAGAAATAGTGAAAGATTGATTGGTGAATTGGTGACAATTGTAATTATTAGTATCAAAGAAAAAGTTAGAAATGTTTTCACACAGGGTTGTTGGAACATAGGATGCTTTTCCACAAGTGACTATTGAAATAGACACTGTAATATTACTTAGAAGGAAACTGGATAAGTATTTCAAAAGGAATGAATACACAATTATATGGGTAAAGGAAATGTGATTAGGATAGCTCCAGTTGAGAGGTTAGCACCATATTATGGCTCGATGGAGCATCACTGCTACCATTTCTATGATTGCATTAATTTTATAGTTCAAATTAAAGTTGGAAAGACAGGCTAAGGTTTTAGAGGGATGACCTTTTCTGGGCTGAATACCTTTGGTTGGTAGCTGCATTGCGTGGTGGTGTGTTGGGCATCAGGTGAGGGGTGGTGATAATGGGTATGATTTTTAGAAAGTTTTTTTGTAAAGCATTTTCAGTTGCAGTAATATCATTTTTGTATCGAGCTGTGACCTGTTAGAGATTAAGTAAAGCCATTAATTAGATTTTTTTTAATGTATTCGTTCATGGGATGTGGGCATCGTTGGAAAGGCCAGCATTTATTGTCCATTCCTAATTTACCTTGAAAAGGTGGTGGTGAGCCAACAGGGTAGCCGACCACATTGCTGTGGATCTGGAGTCACATAAAGGTCAGACCAAGTAAGGATGGCAGATTTCCTTCCCTAAAGGATATTAGTGAGCCAGATGGGTTTTTATGACAATCCAGTAATTTCATGGTTACCATTACTAATAATAGCTTTTTTTTTTATTCAAGATTTATCTGAATTAACTGAATTTAAATTGCTCAGCCTGCCGTGGTGGGATTGGAAATCTTGTCTCTGGATTATTAGTCCAAACCTCTGGATTACTAGTCCAGAAACATTACCACTATGCTACCATTCCCTGTAAAAATGCACTGTCAATCTATATTTGTTTATAAGAAATAGGAGCAGGAGTAGGCCATTTGGCCCCCCGAGCCTGCTCCGCATGTTTGAAAAAATGAGCAACTCATGATTTCTTACCAGATCTCATGATTTTTAAGAGTGTATCTCATGATCTTTGAGACAGTGGGGTTGGCATTATTATATTTGTGAACCAAGTCCCCTTGCATTTCCTGCTATTAACATCTCAACACTACCAACATTTCCTGAGTTGTCAGCTTGTCCCTGTATTCTCCCAATTATGACTGGACTTCTTTAATTTTGTCCAAACCTGAAGCTCATCATAGTAAATATCTTGAATGCACATTAGCACATTTTGAATGGTAACAGCTTTTATAATATGGATCTGACAGAAGGGCCTATAAATTCAGCCGCAGTGCCCATTTTTCAGGCACTAATGGGCCTCCTAATCCCCAATATTGCAAGCAGCGTCAGCATATTTCGGACCTGCCATATTGGGGAGGAAAAATAAATCATCATGCAGTGCCCATGCCTGCTGGCAGCCCGTCTATTTCATGGTAAGCTAGTTCAAAAACAGGCCCAGACCTCATTCTACCCCCAAAAGTAATCCATTAATTGTGAAGAAGTTTGGGACATTCTGAGAACATGAGAAGTACCATATAAATATAAGTTGCTTTTCCACCAATCCTGTGCATTGGTTGGGCCTTGTAGAGATGTTCTTTGCCTCGTGTGACTATTCATGCTGACAGAGGGTATCACCTTCTCATAAGAACATAAGAAATAGGAACAGGAGTAGGCCATTTGGCCCCTCGATTCTGCTCCTCCATTTAGTAAGATCATGGCTGATCTGATCATTGGCTCAGCTTCACTTCCCTGCCTGCTCCCCATAACCCTTTATTCCCTTATCACTGAAAAATCTGTCTCTCTCCGCCTGAAATATATTCAATGACCCAGCCTCCACAGCTCTCTAGGGCAGAGAATTCCACAGATTTACAACCCTCTGAGAGAAGAAATTCCTCCTCATCTCAGTTTTAAATGGGCGGCCCCTTATTCTGAGACTGCATCCTCATTATCTTATATGTTTCGATAAGATCACCTCTCATTCTTCTGAACACCGGTGAGTATAGGCCCAAGTATAAGTCAACACCCTCATCTCCGGAATCAACTGAGTGAACCTTCTCTGAACAGCCTTCAAGGCAAGTATATCCTTCCTTAAATACAGAGACCAAAACTGTACGCAATACTCCAGGTATGGCTTCTCCAATACCATGTACAGTTGTAGCAGGACTTCTCTGCTTTTATACTCCATCCCCCTTGCAATAAAGGCCAACATTCTATTTGCCTTCCTGATTACTTGCTGTACCTGTTTACTAACGTTTTGTGTTTCATGCACAAGGACCCCAGGTCCCTCTGTACTGCAGCACTTTGAAATTTTTCTCCATTTAAATTATAATTTGCATTTCTATTTTTTCTGCCAAAGTGGATAACCTCACATTTTCTCACATTATACTCCATCTGCCAAATGTTTTCCCACTCACTTAGCCTGTCTACATACCTTTGCAGATTTCTTGTGATTAATTGAGTGCAGGAATATCCTCTACCCATCGGTTCTGCACAACAGCTTGATATTAATCCAATTTTTCTTCGCTCAACTCAGAGCTGTTCAGCATTTGTAGATATGTTTCCTCTTTCTCACTATTTCATCAAGTGTAATCAATTTTGCTTGAATATTGTGCTAAATGTTAATGCACATTCAAACTGGGCTATTTATTTATTTATTGGACCAAAAAATTACACTATTGCCTTTCAACAGTTTATCTACAACAGGTTCCAGGGTAGAAATTGGTTATCATTCCAGCTGGAAACTGGGGGACAAAATGATAAATTGCACATTTGCTTTCCTTTCAACATCTCCCATTCCTGATTGCATCTTGATTCTTCTCCCTCGTCACATAGCATTAGAGGCCGAAGCCGCACAATTGTGCACTCTCTTTTTCAGTAGCCACTCATTAACTGTCGCACTTTCTTTCCGCAGGAGAAAGCAGTGCACAACACAAGGGAGAGGAGTAAGACTAGGACAGGAACACCGGCATCATGATCATTTCTGAGCTGGACCAACAAGCTCTCGATATCAATGGTCCTCTGAGAGCAATCCAAATTGGAGATTTCAAGGCGAGAGACTTATCTGATCAGGATCTCTGACTGGTGTTTATACCCCTTGGTTAAAAGAATTGGGCTTTAAGGAGACACTTAAAGGTGGACGAGGATCCAATGTAGGTCAGCGGGCACATGGATAATAGGTGAGCAGGACTTGATGTGGTTTAGGGTATGGACAGCAGAGTTTGAGATGAACTCAAGTTTCTGGAGGGTAGAAGATGGGAGGCCAGGCAGGAGCACTTTGCAATAGTCGAATCTGGAGATAACTAAAAGTATGGATGAGGGTTCCAGCATATTCCATATATATGGAATAACAACTGTTTTTAGCACACAGTGTTCACAATTTGTCTTATTTAAAAATAGTTCCAAAACATAAACTGCTACTTAATGAGCCAAAATGTATTTTAACTTACAAACAAACGGTGCCTGCCCTTCATTAGATTTGCCCTTGCCCATTTTATTTCCTTGCACTTTTGCACAACAAGTTGCTGTTAAGTGTGAGATGGAATGGTGCGACACCATCTACAGGGCATCTGGACCTGTGTGAACAGAGCAGAAAACTGTTAATCTCCATAACCAATCAGATTGAAGAATTGTTAATGAACAGTGCAGAGTCTGAACTAGGAAGTGTAAGATAGATGAGTGAATTAAATGTCAAATCAAGTACAGAAAGTGAAATAAAGAGAGGTAAAGAAAGATTGGTTTAAGAGAGGGAGAGAAAAAGAGGCATTTAATTGCACATCTCCGCGCGCCTGAAGTTACTGTAGATTTGCGCATAAATAATGGTGAGCCGCCACAAACCTTATCGTTATTTTCATAGTAAATTCTGGCCCAATGAATCAAAAGTATATGCATGTGAAATGGTCTTAACAAATATATATATATAACTTTGCATTGGTTTTGATTTGAGAAAAGAATTGCTGTTATTGTTGAGAATAATGTTTCTACTTGTGGAGGAATCCAAAACTGGGGCAATAAATATAAGATTGCCATGAATAAATCCAGTAAGCAATTCAGGAGAAACTTATTTACTCAGTGAGTTGCGAAAATGTGGAACCTACTATCACATGGAGTGGTTGAGGTGAATAACATGTTTCTGTGCTGTAAAATTCCATGGGCTAGAACCTCCACTTTTTTTGCATGCTTAATGCCCACTTAGTGCCAATTTTTGAGGATGTTTCCAGTAGAGTGGACAAGGGAGAACCAGTTGAGGTGGTGTATTTGGACTTCCAGAAGGCTTTCGACAAGGTCCCACACAGGAGCTTAGTGTGCAAAGTTAAAGCACATGGGATTGGGGGTAGTGTGCTGACATGGATTGAGAACTGGTTGGCAGACAGGAAGCAAAGAGTAGGAGTAAATAGGTACTTTTCAGAATGGCAGGCCGTGACTAATGGGGTACCGCAAGGTTCTGTGCTGGGGCCTCAGCTGTTTACATTGTACATTAATGATTTAGATGAGGAATTGAATGTAGTATCTTCAAATTTGCGGATGACATTAAGTTGGGTGGCAGTTTGAGCTGCGAGGAGGATACGATGAGGCTGCAGAGTGACTTGGATAGGTTAGGTGAGTGGGCAAATGCATGGCAGATGAAGTACAATGTGGATAAATGTGAGGTTATCCACTTTGGTGGTAAAAACAGAGAGACAGACTATTATCTCAATGGTGACAGATTAGGAAAAGGGGAGGTGCAACGAGACCTGGGTGTCATGGTACATCAGTCATTGAAGGTTGGCATGCAGGTACAGCAGGCGGTTAAGAAAGCAAATGGCATGTTGGCCTTCATAGCGAGGGGATTTGAGTACAGGGGCAGGGAGGTGTTACTACAGTTGTACACGGCCTTGGTGAGGCCACACCTGGAGTATTGTGTACAGTTTTGGTCTTCTAACTTGAGGAAGGACGTTCTTGCTATTGAGGGAGTGCAGCGAAGGTTCACCAGACTGATTCCCGGGATGGCGGGACTGACATATCAAGAAAGACTGGATCAACTGGGCTTGTATTCACTGGAGTTCAGAAGAAGGAGAGGGGACCTCATAGAAACGTTTAAAATTCTGATGGGTTTGGACAGGTTAGATGCAGGAAGAATGTTCCCAATGTTGGGGAAGTCCAGAACCAGGGGTCACAGTCTAAGGATAAGGGGTAAGCCATTTAGGACCGAGATGAGGAGAAACTTCTTCACCCAGAGAGTGGTGAACCTGTGGAATTCATTACCACAGAAAGTTGTTGAGGCCAATTCACTAAATATATTCAAAAAGGAGTTAGATGAAGTCCTTACTACTAGGGGGATCAAGGGGTATGGCGAGAAAGCAGGAAGGGGGTACTGAAGTTGCATGTTCAGCCATGAACTCATTGAATGGCGGTGCAGGCTCAAAGGGCCAAATGGCCTGCTCCTGCACCTATTTTCTATGTTTCTATGTTTCTATGTCCACTGGGCTGCAGCATCAGCTGGACGCTCAGCGCACAATAGACTCAGCACCCATTCTTTAGTTACGTTGACCTTCTTATACACATAGGAGGAAGTCCTCTCTTCCATTGTGGTTCTTTGCCCCAAACCAGCACTCTCCACATCACACCCCTTGTACCAGAGTCGTCCTTTCGTCGTCGCCATTTTGTAAGGGGGGGTGGTCTCTATGAGGGAGTCAGGTTCCCTTCCCTTCTGACCAACTTGAACGGTTCGCATTGCTCCCACTCCCTTGGGTTCTGTACTCTGGATTTATTTGGGGGGGTGTGACCAAAGTGCAAAGCACACTAGCTTGATGCAAAGAACTTTGGTTTTGTTACAGTCAAGGTAATACAAGCTTATTACTCTAGTAAGAAAATGCAAGGCCAAACTTACAATCACTCTAATAAAGGACAATACAAGGAAAAGTACAAGGTCAAACTTAAAATCACTCCACTAAAGAACCATACACTACACATTCAAAGGGGGTTGCAGTAAATTATACCTCCCACCTCCCAATACCTAATTCTAGCTAGGTTAGATTCCAGGACATTACCCTGCATCGCCCGTTGAAATGCAAATGCAATTTACAGGCGAATACAGTTGTAGCAATTCGGTTGCAGTATAGAGGGTGTTTGATGCCCCGCTTTTACTCAATTTTCACAGTAAAATAATGGTACACAGTCAAACACAACTTTTAAGTAAAATAAAATGAAAACACATAGGCCCCAAGTTTCCACATGATTTGCTCCTGATTTTTAGGAGCAACTGGTGGAGAACGGAGTATCTTAGAAATCGGAATTCTCCACATTTATGTTTTCTGCAGTTCTAGTCATGTAGAACAGTTCCACTTTTGAACAGAATTTTTTTTTCAAAAGGGGGCGTGTCCGGCCACTGACGCCTGATTTGAAAGTTTCCACAGTGAAAACGTACTCCAAACTAACTTAGAATGGAGCAAGTGAAGATTTTTGTAGGCTTGAAAAAACCTTGTCTACACATTAAAAAATCAGGCGCGGGTTACAAATTAGGCGTCCGGAACGAGGTTGGGGGGGGGGGCGGAGGGGGGGGGAAGGGAATTCATTACATTCTACAATAAATCCTTAGTTATACTTATACAAATATTATACAAATAAATCCAACCTGAATAAAAATTTATAAGCAAAGAAAAGATTAAATAAACCATGTTCCTACCTGTGTGAAAGTGCTTCAGGCAGACCTTTCAGGCAGCCATTCCCGACGGGCCCGACCGACGGCAGGGGGAGAAAGCTGTAAGAAGCCTCAGTGCTGATCATGGAAGGGCAATGTGGTTTTATTAAAAAATGTTAAACATTGAACAGCTACAAAGAATTTGAATAGTCTCAAACAATTGCATGTGTCCCATTTATCACAGTCTATCTTTAATTACAGAATGCACTCCCTCACCCTCACACACAGAAATATCAAGAAAATTAAAATACAAGCCTTTGCAAGGGTTCAATAAACAAATTTTCACTTTTTCTGCAGCACTTTTTAAGATGGCCGAGTGCCAATGTTTCCTTCAGACTGCGCGTGCGCGAACGCTCCAACGCACACGCGCAAGGTTGCCGGCATGAAAAAAAACTCATTTAAATGGTACCCGCCCCCTCCTACTTACAAAATCGGCGCGAGTGGTAGGTTCCGCCCCCTGGGCACCGCGCCAAGCAGACATCGAGCTGCAAAGCGCTCGAGAATAGAGCGTTTTTTTTCAGACGCCGTTTTCGGCGTGAAAAACAGGCGCCCAGCTCGGAGGGGCATCTGTTTTGCCGCGTGTGGAAACTTGGGGCCATAGTAACACATTCTCAAGTAACATGAAAGGTCCATAGTCAAACACATATTCAAGTTCAGTAAAATAATAAGTACATAGTCACACCTTTAAGTAACATTCTTACAATACTCGAGATTTTGCGATTTACAGCAGGTAAAATCAAACACAAATTAAACATGGCAGTATGGTGTCACCCCTCGCTGCGCAATTCCCAAGTTCGGCCAAGGAGCGTATAGCACCCTTTAGTGCCTGACGGCCTCTGCGTTTCGCTCGACAAGTGAGACAGCATAAGTAAAGTATAATCACGAGTTGACAAATAACTAAAGTATGGGAAGCGATTCTGATCCAGACTGGGACTTCTATATATCTGAAAAGGTCCCACCAAGGCGGAATGGTTTTCTGTTCTAGCATATAGAAGCGTTTTTGTGAGATAATTACAACTTTTAGCAGAGCGGTAAGATGTTCGGGTAGAGGGGGAATTGCATAGCCAAATGTACAACATAATCCTGCAGGTTGGTAATGTTTTCCTTCACAGTGAGGTGTACAGTGGAGGGTTCAGGAATGGGGACAATCTGTTCCTGGGCCACTTGAACTGATGCCTCAGGTTTGAAGCAAAGACTGCTGTCACTTACTAGACACCAGAAGTGCTGGTAGTGGGGCGCACTGGTGGTGACACAATATGTCCCACCCCCTATGTATGCTACCTATGGAGGGACATCGTCTTGTGCCATTACTTCCATGGTGCAGTTAATAGGCTGTGCGCCAGCAGCTTTAAACCCACACTGTTACTTTGAATGGGCACTCAAGTACTGGGGACACAATATTACGTGTGCACCCCGCCTCCGGCACCCGGAGAGGTCAGTACCCGTTACAGCGTGCTCCCACTTTATGACATAGGGTGGGATCACTGTGAAATGAATGTGTGCACCTCCCTGAATAACTCCAATGTTCTCCAATGTATACTGGTGCGGGTCGGGCTGTCCCACCCATGACCGGCGTCCTTAGTACTATCCCCATAATGGTGTGGTTAGATTTCCCAGTCTACTGGGACAGGGTGGGCTTCAGAGGCTAGGCGGAGCTGGCACGGGCTTAGTGAATTGCTGTACGGGTGGAGGGCTGCAAGGTGCTTGTTACCGATCCAAGAAGGGACTACACCTTGTTTTAAATCCTTCAGGTTGTTGCGGCCCTCGCCCAACAACCATGCCCCACACAATACGCACACCTCGTTCTGTGCAGCCTGGTCAGAAACGTTTCTATCCTCCCGTATGAGTGCATTCACTGTCTGTGCATGTTTTTCCAGCTCAGCCACTATTTCTTTTAAATGGACAGTGATAGCCTGGTCCTCGTGTAGTTCTGATCCTACTTCTGTGTTCTCCTGTTTCAGGATTTTTCTGGATTGGTTCTCTAAACCATTTATCTGTGTTTGTAGTTCCATGTCATCTAGGCTATTTATTACAGAGGTTGCTGTATTGTCGGTCGTGAAAACGTCGTTTATGATTCCCGTTCTAGGTCTCCTTGAGCCCATGGTGTCCCTAGCATTTAGGGTGTATAGGTCTGCTTTGTCTACATTTCCAAAGTCTAACTCATAAAATTTCTTAAACATGTCTCTCAGTAGGACCTGTGTAGCAGCTCTTTTTCCTTCATACACCATGCAAGTAGGTGTACCTCGGTAAGGTTTAAAATTACTGAAGCTACTGCATAATGTACCCGCTGATATAACACCTTTTCGGTCGGTACCAATATTAATCCGTTTCCAGGTCCCTTGGTGGTGGTAGGACACCTTTCTATTACTATGCATGTTGGTGGGGTTGTGGGCAGGGGTTTCTTCATGTGTGCTCTTAGTTCGGTGGTGTTAATTGTGAGTGGGGAGTGTGGGACTGCACATCTGTGTAGGCTAGAATCCCACCCCATCCCTTCCCCTTCATCTTGCCATTGCCTGGCGAAGGCGATCGATATGCCTGCGAGACAAATGCTCTTTGATCCCCACATGCAAACATAAATTCCTTGTTCGGATTCCCACCATTTGTCCCAACACACTTTCACTCCTCCCCGTGTCCTCGTGATGGTGCGGTACATATCATTACCGAGTCTTTCCCAGTCCGCTTCCTGGTCCCATGCGTCCTTGCTGAGTTTTCTGAGCCACTACCCTCTTTCTCAGGGATTGTTCCCTTTGCAAGTCAAACACACACGCTTTTCCTCTGTAACACTGACGCTGGCAGCGATAATCTGCATCCGGGGGCATGGAAGTGAGGCCTCCCCGTAGGTAAAACCTTCCTGGCTGGAGTAGCGCGTAGAGTTAGATCCCAGCCACCCTGGGCACCTTCCCTTGTGGGCGTAAACGGCGAGTTCTTCCACGTCTCGGGGGCCACCCCTGGCGGTTACGATCGGTGCTCTCCCTTCTGAACACCCATAAATGAGGGATTCTTCCACGTCTCCTCAGTTGCTGCTGCTCATCCCTATCAGGGCGAGCAGGAACAGGATCCTTCTCATGCTGTCCTCTTTCCTGTAGGGGCACATAAAACAGATTGTCTAGCCCTGAGAAAGTTCTCTGGCTTGCCAAAGGTGACCGAGTTCCAAATAGGACCCATAATCTCTAATTGACTGGCTGTCTTAGTCAGTTCCTTGTGGACTGATGTCTGCTTTTAACTTTATCTCACAGCCGTTTTGCTTGTTATCTCACCAGTGCTTCCTTAATAGCCATACCTGTAGATTCTTCTTACTCCCGTGTATTACCCAGCCTGTGCTTTCTTTAATAGCTGCACAGGTAGATTCTTTTCTTTACGCCAGTTAACTAATACATATGCACTTATCATTATACAGATATCCTTACACTACTCTAACTTATTCACTAAACATTCTTAAATCCATATTGCTATATATGTACATCTGCCACCCGTCTCCGGGTGGCCAGGTTAATTCCTGCCTTCTTTCTTTCTTCTTCTCCCGCTGGGTGTCCGGCGAGGTAGGTAATAGGTCGGTCTGCACCGTCTAACCCTAAATACCCTGACCGGACGTGGGTCTGAGTCCCACACTATCGGGGGAACATCCCCTCCAGCGCTGCAGCACATCGCTCCTTTGGGGGTGGCTGCCTGGTTCCTTTTTTCCCCTGGGGGTTGTTCTGCCTGGTCGAGGGCTACGGGCTGGGGACTCTCACTTGATGGCTGTTCCACTGCCATCTTTTCCGGGGGTCCCTTGTTTCCCAAGGCTATCGGCTAGGTGACCCTGCTCGCGGGCCGGTCTCTGACCTTAGGTGCCCTTTTGCGGCTGGTCCCTTTCCCGGGGCTGAACCATTCAAATTGGAGCGCTGGTGAGCACGGTGTCTTTGGCTGTGGGTGCGGGAAGTCCTTCTTAAGGCTCCGGCTGCTGGAGGTGCGTCTGAGTCCCAAATGATTGGGGGGACAGCTCCTCCAGTAACACAGTTCACCGCCCCTCTAGGTGCAGTCTGTGGGTCTGCCACGTCCCCTGTGGGAATTCCACAGTCGAGGGCTGTTGGCTGGGGGTCCCTGCCTTTAGTGCGGTTTACAGGTTTTGGCTGCTGCCCCTGGGTTGAAAAGTTTGCACTGATTTATGTGGAACCACTTTGTTCAGCAGGGCAATTTTATGGCATAGACCATGGGGCTTGCCTTGTCGACAATGTGGTACGGTCCGATGTACAGTGCCTCAAAGACCCCTACTCTAGCGTAGTTCCTCACCTAACCTGGTCCCCTACCTCCCACTCGTGGTGTTTGCAGGGTTACTCCGATGCTGTTTTCCCATGTTGTTATCAGCCTGCCAGTGAATCTGCTTAAGGTGTTCAAACAGGTTCCTGACAAAGCTGTCCCGGTTCACTTCCCTAAGCTAACCTTCCGTGAGTATCGGGCTAACACATGGGTGGGGGTTCGCATGGCTCTGCCGGTCATGAGTTCGTACGGGGAGTACCACGTGCTCTTTGACTGGCTGACCCGGATCCCCATGAGGACCAGTGGTAGGACCTCTACCCACCCTTTGGGTGTATCCCCTGTCTCTTTGCGCAGCCTTTCTTTGATAGTGCGGTTTAAACGCTGCACAGGCCCGGATGACTGCAGGTTGTGAGCGACATGCCATTTCCCTTTCATGCCGAGTACCTTAAGGGTCTCCTGCATCACCTGCCCAGTGAAGTGACTCCCTTGGTCAGACTCCATGTACTGTGGTAGTCCCAATCGGGAGAACACTTCTCTGACCAGGATCCCAGCTGTTCCCAGGGCAGTGGCTGTACGGCATGGGAAGGCTTCCACCCATTTGGTGAATACACCCACCAATACTAGGCAGTACTTGTAACCTCCCTCGGCAGTGGGTAGGGGCCCAATGTAATTGATTTGGATCGAGTGTCAGGGTCCCTCTACCCACCTGATATGTCCCATAGACACCTTTCTTTTCTGGGGGTCGGGGTTGTTGGCATCGCACACCAGGCAGCTAGCGCAGAACTCGCGGACGTCTTCCCTGAGTCCTGGCTACCACCCTGCCTGTTCCACTCATTGCCATGTGGTCTCAGGTCTGGGGTGTCCTGCTCCTGGACCCTCGTGGGCCAGCTGGAGGAATTCTCTCTGGTGTTGTTACGGTACTACCCATTGCTCCCCCGTGAACAGCATGGCTTATTTAATGGCAATTGCTGCGGTGCCGTATGGGTCGTCTACCCTTTCCCCTTTAGCTAGCATGTTCAGGACAGTTTGAGGACGGGGTCTTGGGTCTGGACCGTTTTTAGGTCCGGGGGCAAAGCTATCCCTGCCTTCCCTGCTGTCCCTATCCTGCCCCTGACTGTTGCAATGGGGCCTGGATTGTACGGATCCCAGAGCTTGCCCGTGTGAGCACCCTGCTTGGCTAACATGTCAGCCTGCTGGTTTCCCTCGCTACGGGGTTCTGTGGTGGAATGTGCCTTCACCTTATGTATGCAGATATTCCCTTCCTCTCCTACGGCTTTCATGATCTTTTCCAGTAGGGGCTTAATTGCCAGGAGTCTCCCGTCTGCGGATGTGTATCCGCAGCGAGACCAGATAGCCAGGTACTCCGTACACGAATTGCAGGTGAACATGCAATTTGGAAAGAGGTGACATGATAGGTCCAAGTCAGCATGGATTTGTGAAAGGAAAATCATGCTTGACAAATCTTCTGGAATTTTTTGAGGATGTTTCCAGTAGAGTGGACAAGGGAGAACCAGTTGATGTGGTATATTTGGACTTTCAGAAGGCTTTCGACAAGGTCCCACACAAGAGATTAATGTGCAAAGTTAAAACATATTGGATTGGGGGTAGTGTGCTGACATGGGTTGAGAACTGGTTGTCAGACAGGAAGCAAAGAGTAGGAGTAAATGGGGACTTTTCAGAATGGCAGGCAGTGACTAGTGGGGTACCGCAAGGTTCTGTGCTGGGGCCCCAGCTGTTTACACTGTACATTAATGATTTAGACGAGAGGATCTATCTCCAAATTTGCGGATGACACTAAGTTGGGTGGCAGTGTGAGCTGCGAGGAGGATGCTATGAGGCTGCAGAGCGACTTGGATAGGTTAGGTGAGTGGGCAAATGCATGGTAGATGAAGTATAATGTGGATAAATGTGAGGTTATCCACTTTGGTGGTAAAAACAGAGAGACAGACTATTATCTGAATGGTGACAGATTAGGAAAAGGGAAGGTGCAAAGAGACCTGGGTGTCATGGTACATCAGTCATTGAAGGTTGGCATGCAGGTACAGCAGGCGGTTAAGAAAGCAAATGGCATGTTGGCCTTCATAGCGAGGGGATTTGAGTACAGGGGCAGGGAGGTGTTGCTACAGTTGTACAGGGCCTTGGTGATGGGGTACTCCACACCTGGAGTTTTGTCGCCTAACCTGAGGAAGGACATTCTTGCTATTGAGGGAGTGCAGCGAAGGTTCACCAGACTGATTCCCGGGATGGCGGGACTGACCAATCAAGAAAGACTGGATCAACTGAGCTTGTATTCACTGGAGTTCAGAAGAATGAGAGGGGACCTCATAGAAACGTTTAAAATTCTAACGGGGTTAGACAGGTTAGATGCAGGAAGAATGTTCCCAATGTTGGGAAGTCCAGAACCAGGGGACACAGTCTAAGGATAAGCTGTAAGCCATTTAGGACCGATATGAGGAGAAATTTCTTCACCCAGAGAGTGGTGAACCTGTGGAATTCTCTACCACAGAAAGTTGTTGAGGCCAATTCACTAAATATATTCAAAAAGGAGTTAGATGAAGTTCTTACTACTAAGGGGATCAAGGGGTATGGTGAGAAAGCAGGAATGGGGTACTGAAGTTGCATGTTCAGCCATGAACTCATTGAATGGCGGTGCAGGCTAGAAGGGCCGAATGGCCTACTCCTGCACCTATTTTCTATGCTGTCCGAGCAAATCGTGTATGGGGTAGGGAATTCTTTGGGGTGTGTGGCTACTTACACCACCGCAGACAGTTCAGCGTGCTGGGCGCTCATAGTGCTGGGGAGTTTAATCGCCAGGTCAATGCCTCGGGGTCATAAACTCTGCAGCCTGATGAGTCGTTCATCCGCAGATACCGTGCTTGAACCGTCCACATAGATCTCTCGGCCTGTGGGGTGTAACCCAGTCCGAAAGCCTATGTAAATTTTCCATACCCCTTCTACGGAACACCGGTGGGCTGTCCCTGGATAAATCGTGTTGGCTACGAGTCTTGGCTCGCAGAGACCCTTTACCCATAGGTCCATTTGAGAGAGGAGCAGGGTCCAGCGAGCAATGTGGGCACTGCTCACTGTCCCGTCCTTGATTCTCCCGTCCAGGAGCACTTGGATGGGCGTATGGTGGGTAAGGAGTGTGATAGGGGGCAACCTGTGAAGATCAGTGATCTTTTCACAGCCCAGTGAGTGGCTAGGAGGTGCCGCTCACAGTTGGAGTTTCCCTTCTCCACGTCCCTGAGTATCCTGGAGGAGTAGACCACTGGTCTCAGCCGGCTGTGCCACACAACCTTTGTCCCATTCCCACTCTACTCCCTTGTGTAGGAGTTGGAGCAGAGGGGCTGCGGTGGCTGCATAATCCTCAATGAAATCTATGCAGTACCCGGTTAGCCCCAGAAAAGATCTTACTCCTGTTCCTGTGTTGGGGACGGGTAATTTTTGCACTGCTTCCCTTCTAGCTTTGTCAATGGCTCTTTGCCCTGCGTGCACAGCCAGTCCCAGGAATTTTACTTCCTTCAGGCTGATCTGTGCCTTCTTGGGGTTTACTTTAAATCCCTATTCTTTCAGCAGCCCCAGCAGTTCAGCCAGCAGTGGACCATGCTCCCCCGCTATATCGGTGAACAGGAGCAGGTCATCTACATACTGTATTAATTGCAGGGGTCTGCTGAAACTCTTTAAACAGTTGGCCATACACTGACGGAAAATATTGGGGTTGTTGTGGAAGCCCTAAGGGAGACAGTTCCAAGTGTATTCCTGCCCTTTAAAGGTAAAAGCAAAATTGTACTGACCTTCCCTTCTTAAAGGTATGGACCAGAACCCGTTGGAAATATCCAGCACGGTGAAGGTGGTCGCGGAGCTGGGATACTTCCAATGAGGTCGGCGACAGCAGCCACAGTGGGTGCACAGGTGGGGATGTTACGGTTGAGTGCTCGATAGTCCACCGTGGCTCTCCAGCAGTTGTCCGGTTTCTTAACCGGCCATAATGGAGAGTTCACAAGGGTTGCTATCGGTCTCAATACCCCGTGTTTAACCAGCGAACCCATGGCTGTTTCCATGTCTGTCTCTGCCTCCTGGGGAAGTTGTACTGTTTCTGTGGTCGGGTCATGGGGTCCCCATCTATGCTAACCTCGACCCCGTTTATTCTCCCACAGTCGTGTTTGTGAGTGGCAAAAGCTGCAAGGTTTTTCCTCACATACTTTTGATATTCTATAGGGGTGTTACTGACCAGTGATTCAAGGTTGTAACCCTCCTTTGGCTTCATGGTATACACTGTCCCTTTTCCCTGTTTTCCTGGGATAACCATCACCTCACTCTCCTGTCCCATGCAGACTGATCTCCAAAGACAGTGGTTTCTTAATCCACTAGGATCCCGTGGCCTAGGATATAGTCAGCCCCCAGGATCCCTCTCCCTGCCTGCTCCCACTTCATCAGGACACAAGTCCACTTAGTGTGGAATGTACCTAAATGAATGGAGAGCGGAACGGAGAATGAATCAGTCTGTTCAGTGCCTGTGAAACCCACCAAGCTGTAGGGGACCCCGTTAGACAGAGGTGAGGCGGTGGGGTTAGCTGCATAGACAAGGGTGCTTGAGGCACCGGTGTCCAGCAGGTAAGTCCCTTTCACCTTTTCCACTTCCATCTGTACGGTCGGTCTCCCCAGTGCATCATACTTGAGGGCACACAGGTGGACAGGCTGTGCCTGTCCTAGTCACAGGTTTGGTTTGGAGGGGGCAGATGGGATCTCGGTACCAGTGGCAGTGGCTACCTTTCCAGGGCCACCTAACATGGCTTGGAGCGCAGTTAAAAAAGGCTCAAATGAGTGGGGAGAGATTGGCTTATCTGTCTCAGTCTTTTGGGCAGGGGCTGGAGAATTCTTTCCTGCGCTTTTCTTCCAAGGATTTTTACAATCCTTTCTCCAGTGCCCACTCTTTCCGCACCCAAAGCAGGTACGTTTTGTATCAGAGAGGTTGCCCCCCTCGTGGCGCCATTCCCTCTTGTCTTGGTTAGGTCGGATTTCGTGAACCCTTCCCTTTTGTGGGTGCTCTTCTGTCCCTCTGCCGTTTCTGTAAGCTAGGGTCAGTTGCCTAAGCGCTCCCTGTTCAGTGGCTTTGGGATCTCTTGGGTCGAACCAGGCCTCAGCCTTGGTTCTTATTCTGGGTAAACTGTTAGCTACTAGGCTTCGGAGCCAGTGTGCTAATTCATCCGGGCTTAAATTATCCCTGTCTATGTCCCCACTACAGGCGCTTTTGTATACAGACCACAGTCGGTCTGCGAAAGCCTGTGGGGTTTTCCCTGTGAGCTGCACCGTTTTCTCTAATCTAGAGAAGGGACTCCCGTCATTGCATCCCATAGCTTCTAAAATGTGCTTTTGGATGGCAGCAAGTGTTTTCCGTCCTCTTTTGCTCTCAGTAGAGAGGGACTGGTGCAATTTGCTGTCTAGGGATAGGAGAAGCACCTTTGCCATTTCTGCATCATCGTACCCATTAATAACTCCTGCCTGTTCCACTTTCACAAAGTGAACCGAGGTGTCTCCCTTTGGAGTTAGTTTTCCCAGGAGGCTTATCATAGCCCTAAGCTGGTGGGGAGTGTGGGGGACCACAAACTGACTTTCCAGGGGCCCTGGATCCCCGGCACTGGTGGACCAACCTTCTGTTGCTGGACCAAGCACAATGGCCCTGGTTCTTGCTCTCCCTGTTCCGGCTCGCCTCCCTCCCTTCCCTGCGGCCAAGCCGAACTGAAAGTTGGTGCTACAGGTGATGGTGATTCACTATCCCTGTCCGCCCCGCAACTGATTTGCCCCTCCTGCTGCTGCACCGGCGTAGTCACTGTGCCACAGGTGGTGGCCGAGTAGTATCCTCCTTCTCTTCCAGGTTTACCTGGGGCGTACCCGGGCTTATTAGGCATACCATGCCTTTTGCCTTGGACAGAGCAAGGTTCAAACTTTTAATTTGTTGCTGGCAGGGACCATGGTCTCCCGATTCAAACCCATTAGTGCTGGCTACTTTATACGCTGCTTGCACATCTTTTAATCTTTTCTGGAACTCATTTACTTATCGGGTGAGGCGAATGCTTTCCTCCCTCAGTGACTTTTAATTACTTTTGTCCTCGGTAACCTGACATTGAAAATAGTCCTGACTGTTTTTAAATCTTTCCATTATTTGGGTTCTTTCCTGTTTTAGTTTACGGAGTTCTCCTGATAATCTTTCTTCTGACATAACCCTTTCCAGGTAGTTCTCTTCGCATTCCCATAACTCTGCCTGTAATGTTTCATTCATTCTGTCTTGGAGTTGGACCTGTTGCTGTAGAGAGACCAACCAAATTGCTTTCTCTACTGCTTCTTTCTGATCTTTGCTTGCTGTCCACTGGGCTGCAGCGTCAGCTGGACGCTCAGCGCGCAATAGACTCAGCACCCATTCTTTAGTTACATTGACCTTCTTATACACATCGGAGGAAATCCTCTCTTCCATTGTGGTTCTTTGCCCCAAACCAGCACTCTCCACATCACACCCCTTATACCAGAGTCGTCTCTTCATGATCGCCATTTTGTAAGGGGGGGGGCGCGGTCTCTATGAGGGGGTCAGATTCTCTTCTGACCAACTTGAGCGATTCAAATCGCTTCTGTGCTCTGGATTTATTTGGGGGGGTGTAACAAAAGTACAAAGCACACTGGTTTGATGCAAAGAACTTTGGTTTTATTACAGTCAGGGTAATACAAGCTTATTACTCTAGTAAGAAAATACAAGGCCAAACATAGAATCACTCTAATAAAGGACAATACAAGAAAAGGTTCAAGGTTAAACTTATAACCACTCTAATAAAGGACAATACAAGGAAAAGTACAAGTTCAAACTTAAAATCACTCTACTAAAGAACCATACACTACACATTCAAAGGAGGTTACAGTAAATTATATACCTTCCACCTCCCAATACCTAACTCTAGCTAGGTTAGACTCCAAGGCAGGCAGGGATTATGCTTACCAATCCTTTTGATAGTTAACAGTAGATCGTGGTTGTTTTTCCCTTGATACCACGTTGACTGTGGTCGGTCGCTGCTGCGATGGTGATGTTCTTCCTTCCTTCAGGACTTCAGGACTTCGAGGCTGGAGAAGTTAGTTTACAACTGTCGTGTTAGTTTCTCTCCTTGTCGTGATGACATACTCGCAGTATAGCACCTGGTGTAGTATGGCATCTGAGGTAGTAGCAGCCTTGGAGCTACCTAGCAACCACCTAACCTCTGTTGAAAACAGGGGCCAGTTATACGATTTCAGTGTTTCTAATCTTAGCGTCAAATCTCTTCAAAATCCTTTGTATAATTTTGGCGGGCTTGGTTCTTCTTTGTAATATTTTGGTGGGCTCGTTTAAAGTTGACATGTTTTGGGTGAGTTGCTGTTCGAAAACAATTTCCTGATGGAAATATCAGTTGGGCAATTGCAATGTCCTTTTGTGCTTAGTCTTTCGCATGCAGGCTGAATTGGGCCTCTTTGTGATCTATATGCTGAAATGGTTGTCCAGACCCATGTTGATGGGAAGCTACCTCTGGGTGATTTTGTGATGTTAATGTCTCTTGTGGGGGAAGGATATTCAAATACTCATTCTTCCAGACAGGTTAACTCAGTCCTCACACTCAGGTAGCTTCACTTAATCAGTCTGTCTCTTGCTAGTTCCGTAGGTCTGCCCACAGCCTTGAATTTGTCTTTTAAAATCCAAAATTCTTTTAAAGTTCATAGTTTCTTCCATAAGCACTTTAGAGTTCCAAACATTTCGGTAGATAATCCCAAATTAAATTTCCTTTTGATTGCGTCCAAACTCTGGGGGACGGGGGACGGGGGTTCTTGTGAATTTTGCATCCCTTCATAGCTTTTCATCTGTAATAAATAACCCACATACCCATACTTCTAGATATATTGCAATATTTTTGTCACAGGAACATTTTGTCTTGGAATGGGATCATGCCTGATCTGCAACCTAATTCCCGCCTTTGCCCCATATCCCTTAATACCTTTGGTTAACAAAAATCTTTCAAGTTCCGATTTAAAATTAAGAATTGATCTAGCAACAATTGCCATTTGTGGAAGAGAGTTCCAAACTTCTACCAACCATTGTGTGTAGAAGTGTTTCCTAATTTCACTCCTGAAAGGTCTGGCTCTAATTTTTAGACTATGTCCCCCTAGCTCTAGAATCCCCAACCAGCAGAAATAGTTTCTGTCATTCTACACTATTTACCTCTTAATATCTGGAAAACATTGATTAGATCGCCCCATAACCTTATAAATTCTATGAAAGACTACCCTAATTTGTGTAATCTCTCCTTGTAATTTAACTCTTGAAGTCCAGGTATCATTCTGATAAACCTATGCTTCACTCCCTCCAAGGCCAATATATCCTTCCTAAGGTGTGTTGCCCAGAACTGCAGAGAGTATGTAGGAGGATGCTGTTCCATCGGGATGGACTTCACTTGAACCAAGCTGGGGCCAGTGTCCTGATGAATTGAATAACTAGGGCTGTAAATAGGGCTTTAAACTAAATAATCGGGCCGGGGGGGGCGGGGGCGGGGGAAGGATCCGGTGAGCAGAAATTTTAAAAGTCAAAGAGAAAGGAGAAGGCAAGAGTGCAGGGTAGCGATAGGGGCAATGATAACTAGAGTGTGACAGGAAGGGACAGAACATATACACATATGACAAAGTAAAACCTCTATAACTGAACACACACAGCATTCGTAACAAGATAGATGAGTTGATGGTACAAATAGAAATAAATAAGTATGATCTGATTGCCATTACAGAGACGTGGTTGCAAGGGTGACCAAAGATGGGAACTGAATATTCAGGACTATTTGCCATTTCATAAGGATAGGCAGAAAGGAAAAAGAGGTGAGTAGCTCTGTCAATAAGGGATGAGATCAGTGCAGTAGTGAAAAATGATATTGGCTCAGAAGAGCAAGATGTAGAATCAGTTTGGGTGGAGATAAGAAATAATAAGAGAAAGAAGTCACTAGTGGGAGTGGTCTACAGGCCCTCAAATAGTAGCCACACTGTAGGACAGAGTATAAATCAAGAAATAATAGCGGCTTGTAAGAAAGGTATGGCAATAATCAGGGGCAATTTTAATCTTCATATTGATTGGACAAATCAAATTGTCAAAGTTAGCCTTGAGGAAGAGTTCATAGAGTATATGCGGGATGGTTTCTTGGAACAATACATTGTGGAACCAACTAGAGAGCAGACTATTTTAGATCTGGTATTGTATTGTGAGTCTAGATTAATTAATGATCTCATAGTGAAGGACCCTCCTCGGAAGAGTGAACATGGCATGGTAGAATTTTGAATTCAATTTGAGGGTGAGAGAGCTAGTTCTCAAACTAGTGTCATTAACTTAAATAAAGATAATTACAAAGGTATGAAGGCAGAGTTGGTTAAAGTGGGCGGGGAAAATATATTAAAGGGTAAGACTGTAGAAAAGCAGTGGCAAATATTTGAGGAGATATTTCATAACTCTCAGCAAAGATAGATTCCAGTGAGAAAGAAAGACTCTAAGAGAAGGATGAAACATACTTGGCTAACTAAGGAAGTAAAGGATGGTATCAAATTGAAAACAAAGGCATACAATGTTGCAAAGAACAGTGGAAGGCCAGAGGATTGGGAAATTTTTAGAAACCAGCAAAGGACGACTAAAAAAATGATTACGAGAGAAGAAATAGCCTATGAGAGTAAATTAGCAAGAAATATAAAAACAGACAGTAAGAGCTTCTATAGGTATATAAAAAGGAAGAGAGTAGCTAAAGTAAACTTTGGTCCCTTAGAGGATGACACTGGTGAATTAATAATGGGAAACAGGGAAATGGTGGAGACTTGGAACAAATATTTGGTATCGGTCTTCACGGTAGAAGACACAAAGCATCCCAATAATTGATAATCAAGGGGCTATTGGGGGGAAGGAACTTAAAAGAATCACTATCACTAGAGAAAAAGGACTAGCCAAACTAACGGGACCAAAGGTGGACAAGTCCCTTGGACCTGATGGTCTGCATCCTAGGTTCTTAAAAGCGGTGGCTGCAGAGATAGTGGATGCATTGTTTGTAATCTACCAAAGTTCCATGGATTCTGGAGAGGTCCCAGTGGACTGGAAAACCACAAATGTAATGTCACTATTTAAAAAAGGAGTGAGGAACCTACAGACCAGTTAGCCAAAACTCTATCATTGGGAAAATGCTGGAGTCCATCATTAAGGAAGTAATAGCAGGACATTTAGAAAATCATAATGTAGTCAAGCAGAGTCAGCATGGTTTTATGAACGGGAAATCATGTTTGACAAATTTGCTGGAGTTCTTTGAGGATGTAATGAGCAGGGTGGAATACAGGGGACCAGTAGATGTCGTGCTTTTGGATTTCCAGAAAGCATTCGATAAGGTACTATCATCATAGGCAGTCCCTCGAAATCGATGAAGACTTGCTTCCACTCTAAAAGTGAGTTCTCAGGTGACTGAACAGTACAATATGGGAATTACAGTTTCTGCCTCACGTAGGACAGACAGTCATTGGAGGAAAGAATGGGTGGGGATTCTGGGTTTCCTCACACTCCTTCCGCAGCCTGCGCTTGTTTTCTGCATGCTCTCGGCAACAATGCCCTCCCGGATGCTCTTCCTCCACTTCAGGGGGTCTTTGGCCAGGGACTCCCAGGTGTCAGTGGGGATGTTGAACTTTATCAAGGAGGCTTTGCGAGTGTCCTTGAAACATTTCTTCCGCCCACCTGGGGCTCGCTTGCCGTTTAGGAGTTCCGAGAAGAGCGCTTGCTGTGACCATCTCGTGTCGGGCATGCGAACAATGTGGCCCACCCAACGGAGCTAGTCGAGTGTAGTCAGTGCTTCGATGCTGAGGATGTTGGCCTGATCAAGAACACTGACGTTGGTGCATCTTTCCTCCCAGGGGATTTGCAGGATCTTGCGGAGGCTTCGCTGGTGGTATTTCTCCAGCGATTTGAGGTGTCTAGTGTATATGGCCCACGTCTCTGAGCCATACAGGAGGGCGGGTATCACTACAGCCCTGTAAACCATAAGCTTGATGCCAAATTTGAGGGCCTGATCTTCGAACACTCTCTTCCTCAGCCGGCCAAAGGCTGTGCTGGCACTGCGGAGGCGGTCTTGGACCTTGTCGTTGATGTCTGCCCTTGCTGATAATAAGCTCCCGAGGCATAGAAAGTGTTCCACTTTGTCCAGGGCCATGCAATGAATCATGATGACTGGGGGTAGTGCTGTGTGGCGGGGTCAGGTTGGTGGAGGACCTTTGTCTTACGGATATTTAGTGTAAGGCCCATGCTTTCGTATGCCTCGGTGAGGATTTTGACGATGACGCTCACCTCTGACTGTGAGCAGATGCAGGCATCGTCCGTGTACTGTCGTTCGACAACAGAGGATGGGACGGTCTTGGATCTGCCCTGAAGGTGACGAAGGTTGAACAGCTTCCCACTGGTTCTATAGTTTAGTTTCACTCCAGAGGGGTGCTTGTTGAGTGTGAGGTGGAGCATTGCAGCGAGGAAGATCAAGGAGGGTTGGCATGATGACACAGCCCTTCTTGACCCCGGTCCAGATGTTGATTGGGTCTGTGATGGATCCATTGGACAGGATCACGGCTTGCATGTCATCGTGGAGCAGGCGGAGGATGGCGACAAACTTTTGGGGGCAGCCGAAATAGAGAAGAACGTTCCATAGTCCCTTGTGGTTAACAGTGTCAAAGGCCTTTGTAAGGTCAAAGAAGGCCATGTACAAGGGTTGGTGCTGTTCCCTGCATTTCTCTTGCAGTTGTCGCGCCATAAAGATCATGTCCATTGTACTCCGTAGTGGACTGAATCCACACTGTGACTCTGAGCAGGGTGGATAAAGGGGAACCAGTAGATGTTGTGTATTTGGATTTCCAGAAAGCATTTGATAAAGTGCCACATAAAAGGTTACTGCACAAGATAAGAGATCACGGGGTTGGGGGTAATATATTAGCATGGATAATGGATTGGCTAACTAACAGAAAACAGAGAGTCGGGATAAATGAGTCATTTTCAGGTTTGCATACAGTAACTAGTGGGGTGCCACAGGGATCAGTGCTGGGGCCTCAACTATTTACAATTTATAGTAATAACTTGGATGAAGGGACTGAGTGTAAAGTAGCCAAATTTGCTGCTGATACAAAGACAGGTGGGAAAGCAAGTTGTGAGGAGGATGCAAATAATCTACAAAGGGATATAGATAGGCTAACTGAGTGGGCAAAAATTTGGCAGATGGAGTATAATGTGTGAAAATGTGAGGTTATCCATTTTGGTAGGAAAAATAAAAAAGCAAATTATTATTTAAATGGAGAGAGATTACAAAATGCTGTGGTACAGAGGGATCTGGGGGTCCTTGTACATGAAACACAAAATGTTAGCATGCAGGTACAGCAAGTAATTAGGAAGGCAAATGGAATATTGGCCTTCATTGCAAGGGGGATGGAGTATAAAAGTAGGGAAGTCCTGCTACAACTATACCGGGTGTTGGTAAGACCACACCTGGAACACTGTGCACAATTTTGGTGTCCTTATTTAAGGAAGGATTTACTTGCATTGAGGCAGTTCAGAGAGGGTTTACTAGGTTGATTCCTGAGATGAACGGGTTGTCACATGAAGAAAGGTTGAGCAGGTTGAACTTATACACATTGGAGTTTAGAAGACTAAGAACTGATCTTATTGAAACATATAAGATTCTGAGGGGGCTTGACAAAGTAGATGCTGGGAAGATGTTTCCCCGCGTGGGGGAATCTAGAACTAGGGGGCATAGTTTAAGGACAAAGGGTCACCCTTTTAAAACAGAAATGAGGATGAATTTCTTCTCTCAGAGGGTCGTGAATCTTTGGAATTCTCTTTCCCAGAGAGCTGTGGAGACTGCGTCATTGAATATATTTAAGGTGGAGATAGACAGATTTTTGAGTGATAAATGAGTCAAAGGTTATAGAGAGCAGGCAGGGAAGTGGAGTTGAGGCCAGGATCAGATCAACCATGATCTTACTGAATGGTGGAGCAGGCTCGAGGGGCCAAATGGCCTACTCATGCTCCTATTTCTTATGCTCTTATGTGGTCAAACTAGAGTTTAGTATAACTGCAACATAACTTCTACCCCCTTGTATTCTAGTCCTCTAGGTATAAAGCCAGCATTCCAGTAGTAGTTTTGATTATTTTCTGTACCTGTTCATGACATTGTAATGATCTTTGTACCTGGACCCCCAAGTCTCTTTGGAGCGTCACTGTTTTTAGCCTTTCACCATTTGGAAAGTACCCTGTTCTATCTTTTTTAGTTCCAAAATGGATGACCTCACATCTGCCCATATTGAAATCCATTTGCCATAGTTTTGCCCATTCACTTAATCTGTCGATATACCTTTGTAATTTTATGCTTTCATCTACACTGCCTACATTGCCGCAATCATCGGCAAATTTTGATATATGACTTTCGATACCATCATTTAAGTTTTTAACAAATACTGTGAATAGTTGAGGCCCCAACACAAATCCCTGCGGCATACCACTAGTCACATCCTGCCAGTTTGAGTACCTATCCATTATCCGTACTGTATTTCTCCTGCCACTCAGCAAATTTCCTAACCAGGTCAATAATTTGCCGTCAATTCCGTGGACTTCAACCTTAGTTAACAATCTTTTATGTGGATTCTGGAAGTCCAGATAAGTAACATCTGTAGACTTTCCCTGTCCACTACTTTAGTCACCTCCTCAAAAATTCAATCAGGCTTGTGAGGCATGACCTACCTTTCACAAATCCATGCTGGCTCTCTCTGATCAACTGAAAAGTTTCGAGGCGTTCAATCACCCTATCCTTAATTTATAGACTCTAGCAATTTCCTGACAACAGATGTTAGGCTAACTGGTCTATAATTCCCTGGCTTCACTCTTTCGACATTCTTAAATAATGGAGAGACTTGCACAATTTTCCAAACTAAAGAAATGATTCCTGAATCGAGAGAACTTTTGAAGATTACACACAGTGCCATCCCCTTCTCAATTTTATGAAAATGTTTACATTTCTGTAGATAAATTGAAAAAATAAAATTGGTTATACAGTTGAAAGTATGACATTTTGGAAATCTTTATTGTAGTATATTTAAGGGAGTTTTGCTTTGATAGTAACTCACTGCACTACAGCAACAAACAGGATCCAATAGACACATATAAATCATGGTTAATTTCCATCTTTTGTTCAATGTTGGAAGTGAAATTCAATCCACAATTTTCACTTCTAACTTTGAAGATTAAACTTCAAGATGTCCAGGAATCTTGGACTCTTGTCTGGAAGTTCATGTAGCTGCCACATGCTCATGATAAGATCATCCCTCAAAACCCATGAAAACTGATGTTAGTGGCCTTTGGATCCTTTGATACAATGTCAACAGTGTGCATTCCAACTTGATTCTCTTGTCAGCCCAATGAGATCAGAGTTCACAGTCATCGGAAACTACATGACAAAATATAGGAAAATATAATAGCCTGGAATTTGCAGTAGCAATAATGGCGAGGCTGTCAGCCCTTGCCTTTATTACTGGATAAAGCTGATAGCACCTTCTGGCATCTGCACATGCACTGTTAAAGGCAGAAATCCAGAAGTTACTGTCAGAGATACCCTGCTCCTCTATAGGGTGCACTGTTGCAGTCTTTGCTGATGAAATCAACACAATCACTGATTTAGCGTGAACTTAAACTAATTACCCATTATGCTCATTGTAAAGATCTTGAAAAACTTGAGCCTTGTTCAATTCGGAGTAACTGAGTTTTTAATGGAACACTGATTCATAATTACTGCTGAATGACCTCTCTAGCACTCAAAATGTATTTTACGTGTGGAGTCTTAGTGACTCAGAAAAAAATGTAAATGTTGCAAAAAATTTTTTTTAAATACTTTTTTAAAGTTTGTCTTTTGCTCGTTCAGTTTCTCCCTTAATCCCATGTATACAACCCAAACTTTATTTTGCTTTCTGTACAATTATTTAAATGATATTTATATTTCCTGCTTTTTGCTTTCTGCTTTGCCGTCTGTGAGAATTATTCAATCTGATTTATTTATCAGTTTCCATGCTGCTTCGCCTTTGAAAGACACAACAGATTCCCTGTAGAAGGCATCAAATTCAAACTGACATCAGAAAAGAGGGAGTCTGCATTCTGGATCCTATTAAAACTTTGTGGACAGCTTTTCTGGAGGTGAACGGCGAGTGGCTTCCCTTCACCGCCGACTGCAAAATCCAGGCTATGGGGCTAGAACCTCCACTTTTTTTGCCTGCTTAATGCCCATTTAAGGCCCATTTTACCACTGAAATGACATATAATGCCCAGATATTGCCCATTTTGGCACAAAATGGAAACTGACGGGCTTTTTTAGGAGACATATCGCTGAACGTTATTTTCCCAATAGGCTTAATGCCGAGAAGAAATATTACGACCCGCCTACTTTTTTGGGGCGCTATCAGCAGAATGGGCAAATTCAATGCCTATATTATCACCCAGCATTACTTTCCTCATGGAATTAACGCCGAGATTTAATATTAACGCCCGGTGACTGTTTTTTGTCGTAAAGCGCATATTAACCCAAACTAGCGGCCATGGAGATCGCCCACCGTTAATTTCACCACCTCACACACATATCGGCCACAATATCGCTCGCTCAAAAAAGCACCCACAAAAAGTGGAACTAACTGGGATGAATCACAGTGTTATGGACGCCATGTTCTATATCACATGTCGCTTCCTTTAAAAGGTTGCTGTGCTTCAACCTCGGCAGAGTTAGGATGTACTCTGCAGGTCGTTGGAGTTGATGTCAACAGCTGTGAAAACATCTTGACCATATTGTGACCGATTGGAACTGAAGAGATGTGCTCATCAGGACATTCCTTGTTTGTGTGCAATCGGTGGCAGACAGAGAGCTACTGCAATGGGGCCTGTCCTTTCGCACCCTCTCTTGGTGACCAAATACATGCAGCAGACTCGACATTGCCGAAGGAATGCTCCACAGCATTATGTGTCCAGTGTACGAAATGACAGACAGATGAGGAGGACCAGACCTTACACCCCCCACAAGTACAAGGAGAAGTATTCTTACCTCGACTTGCCCGACACCACCTGCCTTCGGGGACTGCGCTTCCACAAAGAGGTTATCACTGAGGTATGCCAGCTGATAAGAGCAGACCTGCAGCCTGCCAGCACCATCAGAACTGCACTGTCCGTCGAGGTCAAAGTCACCACAGCACTGTCGTTCTATGCCTCGAGTTCTTTTCGGGACACAGCTGGCAACATTTGCGGACTTTCTCAGCATGCCACACATCGTTGCATTAGACAGGTCACTGAAGCCCTGTACACTCACAGGAGGGACTTGATCAGCTTCCCTATGACCAGCAAGGCACAGGGTGAGAGGGCTTGAGGTTTCTCCAGAATTGCAAACTTCCCCAAGGTGTAGGGAGCAATAGACTATGTGCACATCGTGATGTGGCCACCTTTTCAGGATGCTGAGGTTTTCAGGAACCGCAAGGAATTCCACTTCCTGAATGTCCAGCTGGTTGTCGACCACCAGCAAATTATACTGGCAGTGAATGCTCAATTTCTGGGCAGCATCCATGATGCGCACATCTTGCGTGAGAGCACTGTATCTGACTTGTTTAACAATGAGCCACAAGGTCAATGCCGGATGCTTGGAGCAAAGGATATGGCCTCGCCACCTGGCTGATGACCCCCTGCGTGACACCCACACCGAGGCCAGGAGGCGACACAACAAGAGCCACAGAGCAACTCGCAATATCATGGAGCAGCGCTTCAGATGCCTGGACCACTCAGGCGGTGAGCTCCAATACCAACCTGAGCAGGTAGCTCAATTTGTGTTGGTCTGTTCCATGCTACACAACTTGGCTATCAGGAGGGGACGAGAATTGCCTGGTGAGTCTGACAGTCCACCTTACCAGAGAGAGGAAGAGGAGGACGAGGAAGCGGACGTTGACATTGGGCCAGACAATCAGCCTGACGCTGAAGCCATGCCCCCACCCCCATGTAGACCACATGACAGGGCCCATGGTGGCAAAAGCTTTACGTCAGAGGTCATCAATGATCAATAATCATCAATGCCTGAATGAATGTTGGTGTTATTTCCATGGTTGACACACTGATGGGTATGCAGGTCATACATCAATGGTGGGCATCACCTTGGTGACCGTTAAAGTTTACATTGATTGACGTTAAGTGTGATTTTACCCTTTGATGTTAAGGAATCACCAGCGTGTAATGGTACAGCTATCTGAGCCAATGTGCTGCAAGGTTTTGTTCAATAAAAAACATTTAAACTGAACATTAGTTTGAAATTATCAGTATTTCTGTACAAACCAACCTTTCCCCGCAGCCCCCCCCCCCCACCCCGCTTCTCCTCCCCACCTCTATCCCTTCCCCTTACCCTCCTGACTCCAAGCCATCTGGCCGAGGAACTCCTCAGGCGATGCATCATTGGGGTGGGGGGGTGACGGCCAAAGCGCTGCTTGGACGGATACGGGAGAGGACTGTCCCAAGGTGGGAACGTGCTCCAAGCCAGAAGCAAGATGTTTCTGCTGGCTCTCATGTGTGGTTGGCAATGAGGGTGCGTCACCTTGGGTGCAGTGTGCTAATGCGGGACCACTGGGAGTCCTCTGCCACCAGTGTTCCTGGTTACCGGCTCCAGGGCCTCCTCTATCCCTTCCATTGTATAGGTTATTTGTTGGACAAAAACTTGGTGCCAATTATGTTCTTGGTGCATAGTGGGCTTTTTGCTGTTGGTGAATCTCCCTCATGCCTCCCACAACAGCCAAACAAGTACACATCATAGCTACACACGCTTTCAGTGCCTCTGAGTTTCCTCTCTCTCTGTCTCCTCTTCTGCGCATGTCACGGTGACCCTTCACCTCCAGAATCATGGGAATCGAGTGTTGCCATGCCGTTGCTCAGAATGGCCACACTTTACGGCAGAAGGTCAGAAACATTTAACGCTACCGCCCATTTGAGATCGCTCGCGGTAACGCCCATTTTCAAAAATGTAAACTAGGTGTTTTGAGAATGGGCAAGAAGCCGGCACTCTGAAAACCCTTTTTTAAAGCCCACGCCGGAAATAACGCCCATTTTTGGGTGCTAAGCTCAAAAGTCGAGGTTCTAGCCCATGGTCTTTTTAAAAATAGTAGTTTAAAATGTTATTGAAGTGAATGCATTTCAAAAACTTTAAATCAAAAATTGGAATTAAAAGCTGAATTAAAGAGATACTACATCATAAATCAACTCTGAATTTAGCAGCAATCCAGCAATCCTAATGAGAACCCACAACCATAAAAGAGAGGAAATTATGCTGTGGTTCAGAACTAGCAATAGCTGAGGTTATCATGCAAGTTCATTGGGACAGAGTTGTTATTTTTAGTACTGTGCTTCATTTGTGAAGTGTAGAGCATTGTATCACTAGTTGGATGTAAAGGGGAGAGGAGATAGATGTTCCATTTATAGCACTGTCATTTGTCACATAAATGGAATAAAAGTGCATATCGAAAACAAAGAGGAACAGTGCCGAGAAACACATGTGAGACGTCTGGAATAGTGCTGCACTGGTTCAATGAAGCACTTGAATTTGAGCGTCGCCTATTAGGGGCAAAACTGGACTTCAAGCATTGCACGAAACAGGCTCAGAGATAATCGGCAGCCTGTTTTACACCATGTCCAATTTTCTATTCAAAATGTTAAGAAAATTGGGGTGGTGTACAACAGGTTGCCAATTTACTAAGAGCTAGCTTCGCACTACTGGCGTAGGGCAGTTTCAGTACCAATGTGTCCATTTTGGTCTGGTTATAGTCTATGCTATACTGTAAAGTTTTGCCATTTGTATCCATCACCAGTGAAGAAAGTATTACAGCCTTATTGAGGTGATGCATGTTGTTGATTAAACCTTTGCACTCACTTGTCTATTTTCTCAAATAAGCAGACAAAAAGACAATAAAACATCAGGTCACAAGCTTTAAAACTGTCATATGTGACAGATGATACCAAAAGTAACCTGGTTCCCTAACGTGCTTTTGTACATTTCTCAGGAGATTTAACTCTGGTATCAACAGAGGCCATTTTTACCTTGTAAAGAAGAACTTGAGCTGCACTATACGATGGCTGGCAAATTTTCAACAACAATGGTTTACCTTTTCAAACACGTTGGAATTTCAACAAAAAAAAAAATTGGGCTGTCCTTGTAAAGCACAATGATTAATGATATCTGTCCATCTTGTATTATTCATGTTATTCAATATTATTATATAATTGGTGAGAAGCATGCAGGATTTTTGTTTCAGTGAATTTAGAAGACTATCTATTTTTACAGTTTGTCAATTTATTAGTTTGGTCTTTGTAATGTCTGTAAGCTTGTAATATTTGTAGCTCCACACTGTGGATGTGGACGTATTGTGTACTGCAACTGCAGAGTTAATAATAAACAGAACCAGGCAGATTCCGGAGGCTTCCGAGAGAGCTGCCTGCCATGTTCGGAGTTGTGTGTGCTGTGCTCTGTGAATATATCACATTTGGCAATGAGATGGGATTTTTCGGATGATTTAAAGCTTAAATTTTGTTGGGGAAGGATTCAGCCAGCCGACAGAGAGACTTTGGAAGTTTCTGTCTTTGGAAAAAAGCTACAAAATCCGAGGTAAAATACAGCACACGGCGTGAACAGCTAGAGATTAAAATGGCAGGTGTAATCGGACATTTGGGGGAATATAGACATGACCGGGAATGTTTTAAAGCGTATGTGGATCGGCTTGAAATGTATTTCACTGCAAATAACATAATCGAAGTTCCAGACAATGCAGTCCAGAACAAGGCTGTATTGGAACGTGAGAAAACGATCTTCTTATCGTAGGCGGGTCCGGCATTGTACAAAACCCTTGTAAATCTGCTTATGCGTGACGAGCCAAAGGACACAACGCTTAAAGAGATTTTAACGAAGCTGGAGCAGCACTATAACCCCAAACCGTTAGAAATTGCTGAAAGCTATCGTTTCAGGATTCGGAATCAAAAGGCTGATGATTGTATCAGTGATTACATCGTAGCATTAAAAAAGCTATCGTTGCACTGTAATTTTGGAAAATTTCAAAACCGAACATTACAGGAACATTGTGTTTGTGGGGTGAAAAATGATGTGATCAGAAGGAAGTTATTGATGACGGATGACTTGACTTTTGAGATTGCTTGTCAGACAGACAGGTCGATGGTCATGGCCGAACAATATTCCCGAGAATTAAATAATAATTACGGTCGTCAGTCAACCGAGGTAAATCACCTGCAGGTTCAAAGTAAAAGACGATGGGGGCCCAAAGTCTCAGAAACTGGAAATTCTAACAGAGCGTTGAAGTCATGCTATAGGTGCCTGGGACAACACATTGCTCAAAGTTGTCCATACATGAAGGCAGAGTGTTTCTTCTACAGGAAGACTGGGCATCTTGCGAAGGCATGCCGACTGAAGGGTAAACCAGCTTTTAAAGCTATGAGTCTAGTGTTCAAAGCTATGAGTAGAAATCCCAAGTGATTGCATTGCATGGAAGAACAACAACAGGATGAGGAGATGTTAGAGTTACACATCATCAGGAGCACGAGGTTAACGGACAGCGATTCGGAAAGCATCAAAATCCACATAGATGTTGCGGGATTCAAGATACCAATGGAAATTGACACGGGTGCATCCATGAGTGTAGCACCGGAGTTGCTGTACCTCGACAAATTGCGTGATTTCCAACTGGAGAAATCCAAGATAGAGCTGCGAGGCTACTCGGGAGAGAAAATTCCTGTGGTAGGTTGTATCACCGTACCGGTGAAATATAAAGATCAATTTCAGAACCTGCCTCTAATAGTAGTGAAAGGAGACAAGTCTGCCTTACTAGGAAGAAATTGGTTGAGCTCACTGAAGCTGGAATAGGGTAAGATTTTCCATGTGGAAGCGAGATTTTCATCAACGGATGAGGTTATCAAGAAGTATCCAAAGGTATTCTGCGAAATGAACAGTCCGATCCAAGGCTTCAAGGTGAGTGTCAGGGTACAGAAGGACGCTAGATCGGTTTACTACAAACCATGTTCCGTACCATATGCACTCAAGGAGAAAGATGAGCAAGAACTCAAAAGACTAGAGACTGAGAACATTATTGTAAGATAGATCGATGTAATTGGGCTACATCCATTGTTGTTGTACCTAAGTCCGATGGTAAGGTAAGATTGTGTGGTGATTATAAAGTAACCATAAACCAGGTTATAGAGGGTAATGTCCCCAATACATTGCTGAAAATATAAGATTTGTTCACAACACTGACAGGTGGTCATATCTTCTCAAAACTGGATCTTACGAATGCCTACTTACAGCTTGAACTAGATGAGGAGTTCAAGTCATGTTTGTCTATAAATACTCATCTAGGCCTATATCAATTTAATAGGCTACTGTTTGGAGTGTCTTCCCCTGCCATATTCCAAGGGGTGATGAATCAGATTTTGCAAGGTAGTGAAGGGGTACTATGTTATTTAGATGACATACTAATTTCAGCACCAAATAGGCAAGTTCATAATAACATATTGAATGAAGTCCTCAAATGGCTAGAGAAGCACAGAGTACGAGTGTCTGCTCGTAAGTGTGAGTTATTTAAAAACTCAGTGGAGTACTTAGGGTACAGAATAGACAAAGATGCTTTTCACCCAACCATGGAAAAATTGGATGCAATTACAAATGCACCCACTCCCAGGAATGTCACTGAACTTCGTTCATTCTTGGGTCTTTTGAACTATTATGGGAAGTTCCTACCAAATTTGGCTCCAGTATTACATCCACTGAATGAACTTTTGAAAAAGCAGGTCCATTGGCAGTAGTCAAAAGAATGCGATACAGCATTCAAGGAGTGTAAAAGCAAATTGGTAGAGAGCACCATGTTAGTTCACTATGACATATCTAAAGAGATTAAGCTAGCATGTGATGCCTCTCCATATGAATTTGGGGCAGTGATCGCTCATGTATCATGTAGTGGGGACGGGAGACCAATTGCTTTTGCTTCACGCACTCTCAGTGCCAGTGAGAGTAATAATGCGCAAATTGAAAGGGAAGCTTTGGCATTAATTTTTGGGGTCAAGAAGTTTCACAAATACTTGTATATTCATAAGTTTACCATTATTACAGACCATAAGCCCCTAACAGCAATCCTCCATCCAAAATCCCCAGTTCCAACATTTGCTGCAGCCCGAATGCAAAGATAGCAGGAAGGGGGTACTGAAGTTTCATGTTCAGCCATGAACTCATTGAATGGCGGTGCAGGCTAGAAGGGCTGAATGGCCTGCTCCTGCACCTATTTTCTATGTTTCTATAGGCTTTGATTTTGTCAGCATATACATATGATATTGACGATCAGCTGATCACAGTAATGCTGATGCAATGTCTAGATTGCCTTCCCCATCGCAAGTTACACCCGATAGGGAAGAAGTGTTTTATTTTTCACACATTGATGAACTGCCAGTCACAGCTGAAGAGATTGGTAGAGCAACTAAACGTGACCCAGTGATGTCAAAGGTGTATGAGTATATTGCAAATGGATAGCCAAACCAGGTAACAGACAAAGATACACATCCATTCTTCATTTGTAGGAATGAATTATCAGTCGATAAAGATTGTATCATACAGGGTGCAAGAGTGGTTATACCAAATAAATTCAGGTCCAAATTATTAGGAGACCTCCATGACCAGCACCTGGGAATGTGCTTGACCAAGAGTTTTGCACGCAGTTATTTATGGTGGCCAGGTCTTGATAAAGATATAGACTATATCGTGAGTCAGTGTACGACTTGTCAATCGGTAAGCACGCAACCATCACCAGTACCATTACAGCCATGGAAATGGCCTCCCACGGTGTGGCAAAGGCTATATATTGAGTTTGCTGAGTTAGAAGGACAACAATTGTTCATTGTGATTGATAGCCATTCGAAGTAGGTTGAGGTGTTTCCAATGTGGAAAATAACAACAAGTAAAACATTGGACATTTTACGAAAATTATTTTCTTCATTTGGCCTCCCCGAAGAAATTGTTTTGGATAATGGACCACAATTTCATTCAGAAGAATTTGCTCAATTCACGAGCTAAAATGGTGTGAAACATACCAAGGTTCCACCATACTACCCTGCTTCGAATGGTGCAGCAGAGCGCACTGTACAAATTGTAAAATGTGATCTCATAAAACAAATGTTAGATCCAAATCCAAGGAAACGACAGTTGTCATTGGATCACAAATTGGCTAATTTTTTGATTACATATCAAAATACTCCTCATACAACTACTGGTAGAACACCAGCAGAGTTGTTTCTCAAACGACAGCTATGAACCAAATTCTCGTTATTAATGCCAAATTTGGTACAGTCCATAGAAGATGTGCAATTAAGACAGAAAGAGAATTAAGATTGAGGTAGAGTAAAAGAGAGAAGTGTGAAATTAAACCAGAAGGTGAGAGTGAAGAACCATCACCATAAATGGTTAAAGTGGTTACCAGGAAGAGTGGTGAAAATATGTGGTCCTTGCACATATTTGGTAAAGATGTTTGACAATGGACAAGTTAGGTTTGTTCATATTGATCATATTTTACCTACAGACATGGAAGGAGTTGAAGGTGGGAATGATTCAATTATTTCTGACTCATCAGATAGTTTTGATACACCAGTAGCAAATCCTAAATCCAATGTACTGGAAACAAATCCAGGAGAGAATGAGAATGAAAGTCTGAGGACCGAGTCAGGAAAACAAAGAGCCTGAAGTTAGAGTGAGTTCGAATGAAAATCAAGGAAATTCCGTGTAGGAAAACGTTCCTCAGGATGAGCCTCGAATGAATTTAGATTCTACACCAGGATTGGAAGGTTCTGTTCGAGAGCGAAGGTATCCTCTTCGAAACAGAAAACAAGTGGTAAAGTTAAATTTGTAAATATGGAAAAAAAATAAGTTTATATCCTGTGTTATGTATAAACATGAAAGTTATGTATGATGTTTGTTGTAATAACTTCTTCATTAAGGAGGGAGAAGTGTAATGTCTGTAAGCTTGTAATGTTTGTAGCTCCACACTGTGGATGTGGACGTAATGTGTACTGCAACTGCAGAATTAATAATAAACAGAACCAGGCAGATTCCGGAGGCTTCCGAGACAGCTGCCTGCCATGTTAGGAGCTATGTGTGCGGTGTTCTGTGAATATATCACAGTCTTGTAATGATCAAAGTAAGGAAAATTCTAATACAAATATATCCCAGTTCACAAAAAGGCTCAGAATCATAGAATCATAGAAGTTTACAGCATGGAAGGAGGACATTTTGGCCCATCGTGTCCATGCTGGCCAACAAGAGCTATCCAGCCGAATCCCATTTTCCAGCTCTAGGTCCGCAACCCTGCAGGTTACGGCACTTCAAGCACACATCCAAGTACTTTTTAAATGTGGTGAGCATTTCTGCCTCTACCACCCTTTCAGGTAGTGAGTTCCAGACCCCCACAACCCTCTGCTTGAAGGAATTTCCCCTCAAATCCCCTCACAAACCGGACAGTCTGCACCTGGGTAGGATAGGAACCAAATGTCCTAGGGGGAGTGTTTGCTAGTGCTATTGGGGAGGAGTTAAACTAATATGGCAGGGGGATGGGATCCTATGCAGGGAGACAGAGGGAAATAGAAGAGAGGCAGAAGCTAAAGATAGAAAGGAGAATAGTAAAAGTGGAGGGCAGAGAAACCCAAGGCAAAAAGCAAAAAGGGCCACATTAAAGCAAGATTCAAAAGGGGCAAAGTGTGTTAAAGAGACAAACCTGAAGGCTCTGTGCCTCAATGCGAGGTGTATTCGGAATAAGATGGATGAATTAACTGCGCTGATAGCAGTTAATGGATACAATGTGATTGGCATCAAGGAGACATGGCTCCAGGGTGACCAAGGCTGGGAACTCAACATCCAAGGCTATTCAGCATTTAGGATGGATAGACAGAAAGGAAAAGGAGGCGGGGTGGCGTTGCTGCTTAAAGAGGAAATCAATGCAATTGTAAGGAAGGACATTAGCCTGGATGATGTGGATTCGGTATGGGTGGAACTGTGGAATTCCAAAGGGCAGAAAACGCTAGTGGGAGTTTTATTTTTACTCCAGACAGGGATGTACAATTGTTGAAGTTCATCCATGTGATCTTTAAATGTTTGCCATTGCTTATCCACCGTCAACCCTTTAAGTATCCTCTGCCAGCCTATTCTAGCCAATTCACACCTCATACCGTCGAAGTTACCTTCCCTTAAGTTCAGGACCCGAGTTTCCAAATTAACTTTGTCAATCTCCATCTAAATAAAAAATTCTACCATATTATGTTCACTTTTCCCCAAAGGGCCTCGCACAACAAGATTGCAAGTGGGAGTTGTGTATAGACCACCAAATAGTAGTAGTGAGGTTGGGGACAGCACCAAACAAGAAATAAGGGGTGTGTGCAATAAAGGTACAGCAGTAATCATGGGCGACTTTAATCTACATATAGATTGGGCTAACCTAACTGGTAGCAATGCGGTGGAGGAGGATTTCCTGGAGTGTATTAGGGATGGTTTTCTAGACCAATATGTGGAGGAACCAACCAGGGAGCTGGCCATCCTAGACTGGGTGATGTGTAATGAGAAGGGACTAATTAGCAATCTTGTTGTGTGAGGCCCTTTGGGGAAAAGTGAACATAATATTTTAGAATTCCTTATTAAGATGGAGAGTGACAAAGTTAATTCGGAAACTAGAGTCCTGAACTTAAGGAAAGATAACTTCGATGGTATGAGGTGTGAATTGGCTAGAATAGGCTGGCAGAGGATACTTAAAGGGTTGACAGTGGATAAGCAATGGCAAACATTTAAAGGTCACATGGATGAACTTCAGCAATTGTACATCCCTGTTTGGAGTAAAAATAAAACTGGAAAGGTGGCTCAACCATGGCTAACAAGGGAAATTAAGAATAGTGTTAAAACCAAGGAAGAGGCACATAAATTGGCTAGAAAAAGCAACAAACCTGAGGACTGGGAGAAATTTAGGATTCAACAAAGGAGGACTAAGGGTTTAATTAAGAAGGGGAAATAGAGTATGAGAGGAAGCTTGCAGGGAACATAAAAACTGATTGCAAAAGCTTTTATAAATATGTGAAAAGAAAAAGATTAGTGAAGACAAACGTAGGTCCCTTGCAGTCAGATTCAGGTGAATTTATAATGGAGAACAAAGAAATGGCAGACCAATTGAACCAATATTTCAGTTCTGTCTTCACAAAGGAAGATACAAGTAACCATCCGAATGTACTAGGGGACAGTGGGCCGAGTGAGAATGAGGAACTGAAAGATATCTTTATTAGGCGCGAAATTATGTTAGGGAAATTGATGGGATTAAAGTCCGATAAATCCCCGGGTCCTGATAGTCTGCATCCCAGAGTACTTAAGGAAACGGCCCTCGAAATAGTGGATGCATTGGTGATCATTTTCCAACAATCTATTGACTCTGGATCAGTTCCTATGGACTGGAGGGTAGTTAATGTAACGCCACTTTTTTAAAAAGGAGGGAGAGAGAAAGCGGGTAATTATCGGTCGGTTAGCCTGACATCAGTAGTGGGGAAAATGTTAGAATCAATCATTAAGGATGAAATAGCAGCCCACTTGGAAAGCAGTGACAGGATCGGACCGAGTCAGCATGGATTTATGAAAGGGAAATCATGCTTGACGAATCTTCTGGAATTTTTTGAGGATGTAATGTGTAGAGTGGACAAGGGAAAACCAGTGGATATGGTGTATTTGGACTTTCAAAAGGCTTTTGACAAGGTCCCGCACAAGAGATTGGTGTACAAAATCAAAGCGCATGGTATTGGGGGTAATATACTGACGTGGATAGAGAACTGGTTGGCAGACAGGAAGCAGAGAGTCGGGATAAACGGGTCCTTTTCAGAATGGCAGGCAGTTACCACTGCGGTGTCGCAGGGCTCAGTGCTGGGACACCAGCTCTTTACAATATACATTAACGATTTGGATGAAGGAATAGAGTGTAATATCTCCAAGTTTGTGGATGACACGAAACGGGGTGGCGGTGTGAACTGTGAGGAGGACGCGAAGAGGCTGCATGGTGACTTAGACAGATGCAGTATAATGTGGATAAATGTGAGGTTATCCATTTTGGGAGCAAAAACACAAAGGCAGAATATTATCTGAATGGCAGCAGACTAGAAAAAGGGGAGGTGCAACGAGACCTGGGTGTCATGGTTCATCAGTCACTGAAAGTGGGCACGCAGGTACAGCAGGCGGTGAAGAAGGCAAATGGTTTGTTGGCCTTCATAGCTTGGGGATTTGAGTATAGGAGCAGGGAGGTCTTCCTGCAGTTGGACAGGGCCTTAGTGACACCTCACCTAGAATATTGTGTTCAATTTTGGTCTCCTAGTCTGAGGTAGGACGTTCTTGCTATTGAGAGAGTGCAGCGAAGGTTCACCAGACTGATTCCAGGGATGGCTGGGCTGTCATATGAGGAGAGACTGGATCAACTGGGCCTTTATTCACTGGCGTTTAGAAGGATGAGAGGGGATCTCATAGAAACATATAAGATTCTGACGGGACTGGACAGGTTAGATGTGGGAAGAATGTTCTCGATGTTGGGGAAGTCCAGAACCAGGGGACATAGTCTTTGGATAAGGGGTAGGCCATTTAGGACTGATATGAGGAGAAACTTCTTCACTCAGAGAGTTGTTGACCTGTGGAATTCCCTGCCGCAGAGAGTTGTTGATGCCAGTTCATTGGATATATTCAAGAGTGAGTTAGATATAGCCCTTACAGTTAAGGGGATCAAGGGGTATGGAGAGAAAGCAGGAAAGGGGTACTGAAGGAATGATCAGCCATGATCTTATCGAATGGCGGTGCAGGCTCGAATGGCCGAATGGCCTACTCCTGCACCTATTTTCTATGTTTCTATGTTTCTAAACCTTCTATCAATTACTTTAAATTTATGCCCCCTAGTTGATAACCCCTCTGCTGAAGGAAATAGGCCTTTTCTATCCACTATATCTCGGCCCCTCATAATGTTATACACCTCAATGAGGTCTCCCCTCAGCCTCCTCTGTTCCAATGAAAACAAATCCAGTCTATCTAATTTGTCCTCATAGCTTAGATCCTCCACTTCAGGCAACATCCTCGTAAATCTCCTCTGTATCATCTCCAGTACAATCACGTCCGTCCTGTATTGCGGTGACCAGAACTGCACACAATACTCCAGCTATGGCCTAACCAGTGTTTTATACAGTTCAAGCATAACAGCCCTGATCTTGTATTCTATGCCTCAGCTAATAAAGGCAAGCATTCCGTATGCCTTCTTAACCACCTTCTGTACCTGGCCTGCCACTTTCAGGGATCTATGGACATGCACTCCAAGGTCTCTTTGTTCCTCTACACTTCTCAGTATCCGATCATTTAATGTGTATTCACTTTCCTTGTTAGCCCTCCCCAAATGCATTAACTCACACTTCTCTGGATTAAATTCCATTTGCCACTGTTCAGCCCACCTGACCAGTTGATTGATATCTTTCTGCAGTCCACAGTTTTCTTCTTCATTATCAACCACACAGCCGATTTTAGTATCATCTGCAAACTTCTTAATCATACTCCCTATATTCAAGTCTAGGGGCTAGACATTCCCTGAAGCCCCTCAACGCCTGATTGACCGCTCCTGACAGACTGCATTGTGGCACTGGAGCTGTGGGTGGATTCACTCTGGAGCATCCGCGATGCTGAGGATGCTGTGAATAGCACGTTTAGAGAGTTGGTCATACTGCAGGTAAAGATTACACCGACAGATAGGGGATGGGTTACCAACAGGAAGAGCAGGCGAAGGAAGGTAGTGCAGAGGTCCCCTGCAGTCATCCCCCTCCAAAACAGTTGTACCATTTTGGGTACTGCTGGTGGGGGATGACTCATCAGGGGAGGGCAACAGCAGCCAAGTCCATGGCACCGTGGGTGGCTCTGCTGCACAGGAGGGCAGGAAAAAGAGTGGGAGAGCTATAGTGGTATGGGATTTAATTGTAAGGGGAATAAATAGACATTTCTGCGGTCGCAATTGAGACTCCAGGATGGTATGTTGCCTCCCTGGTACAAGGATCAAGGATGTCTCGGAGCAGTTGCAGGACATTTTAGAGGGGGAGGGTGAACAGCCAGCTGGGTGGCGGTGTGATCTGTGAGGAGGACACTAAGAGGCTACAGGGTGACTTGGACAGGTTAGGTGAGTGGGAAAATGCATGGCAGATGCAGTATAATATGGATAAATGTGAGGTTATCCACTTTGGGGGCAAAAACACGAAGGCAGAATATTATCTGAATGGTGGTAGATTAGGAAAAGGGGAGGTGCAACGAGATCTGGGTGTCATGATATATCAGTCATTGAAAGTTGGTACAGCAGGCAGTGAAGAAGGCAAATGGTATGTTGGCCTTCATAGCTAGGGGATTTGAGTATAGGAGCAGGGAGGTCTTACTGCAGTTGTACAGAGCCTTGGTGAGGCCTCACCTAGAACATTGTGTTCAGTTTTGGTCTCCGAATCTGAGGAAGGACGTTTTTGCTATTGAGGGAGTGCAGCGAAGGTTCACCAGACTGATTCCCGGGATGGCAGGACTGACGGATGAGGAGAGATGGGATCGACTGGGCCTGTATTCATTGGAGTTTAGAAGGATTAGAGGGGATCTCACAGAAACATATAAAATTCTGACGGGACTGGACAGGTTAGATGCAGGAAGAATGTTCCCGATATTGGAAAAGTCGAGAACCAGAGGACATAGTCTTAGGATAAGGGGTAGGCCATTTAGGACTGAGATGAGGAGAAACTTCTTCACTCAGAGAGTTGTTAACCTGTGGAATTCCCTGCCACAGAGAGTTGTTGATGTCAGTTCATTGGATATATTCAATTGGTAGTTAGATATGGCCCTTATGGCTAAAGGGATCAAGGGGTATGGAGAGAAAGCGGGAAAGGGGTTACGAGGTGAATGATCAACTATGATCTTATTGAATGATGGTGCAGGCTCGAAGGGCCGAATGGCCCACTCCTGCATCTATTTTCTCTGTTTCTATTTTTCTGTGAGGAACGCTGGTGAGAATTTCCATTTTTATGTTTAAAGTAATTAAAACTAATTGCCCGGCGAGAAAATGGGTGTTGCACACTCATTGTCGTCAGTTTTCTCGGTGGTTAAGTGGAAAGTTAGTAACACGGGCAGTCGTTACCGGAATGGACGGTAAGTACTAAAATTTAGTCCGCTGCTGCGGTTGGGCCTAGGAAGGGGGAAAACTTAAAAAGAAATTTAAAAAAAAAATAGAAATGTACAAAGCATTCCCAAGACACTTTTATACATAATTGCCATTTTAAAATTAAAAAAATAATAAAGAACCGGTAGCTTGCTTTTCTTTGCAGAGTACTCAGCTGTTTAAGCAGCTTTTACAGGGCAGCTCTCTCAGCGATCTGGATGTCGGCGGTTGAGGTCACACTTATGCCCTGGCGGTTTGGTCCCAGCGGGCGTGTTCAGATGTGGGTAATACCATGAGAAAACTTCAGTGGAAATTTTCGCTGGGCAGAAAAACAGCTGTACCACTGAGAGAACCGCCGAAAATGAAGGCGAAAGTCTAGCCCTCGATCATTGATGTATATCACAAAAAGCAAGGGGCCTCGTACTGAACCCTGCAGAACTCCACTGGAAACATCCTTCCAGTTGCAAAAACACCCATCAACCATTACCCTTTGCTTCCTGCCGCTGATCCAATTTTGGATCCAACTTGCCACTTTGCCCTGTATCCCATGGGCTTTTACTTTTGTGACCAGTCTGGCATGTGGGACCTTATCAAAAGCTTTGCTAAAATCCATATACACTGTATCATATCCCTAGTGTCCCGATTGAGGGCGGTACACAACTCAGGGGCAGGACTTCCTGTGCCTGGCGACAAAATCCTGGCCCGGCCGCGTTATTGTAGTTATCGCCGTTCAGAGGAAGTGGACCGCAATCTCGCTGTGATCCACTTCCTCTTGGGGTGGGTTCTGGGGTGCTACTGGGGCATGTTGGTCAGCGCTACGCACTGCTCTATGTAGCGCTTACGTGGCTATATGTCCCTCCCCTTCGGTTAAAGGGGAGGGCCACAGTGCACTCTGCATGGCCTCTGATGGCCCCCAATGTACTACCAGGGCGGTGTGGTGCCATGGCCAGCACCCAAAGCCAAGTGCCAGGCTGCAAAATGGCAACCTGGACCATGCAAGGGAACCAGAAGGTAGGCCGACCATTGAGTCCGCCAAACAGGTAAGACAATGGTGCAGGGCGTTCCGAACGCCCCTTTAACTTCCGCCCCACGAGCGGAGGTCTGCCTGGTTCTCGAGCCACAAGGCTAGCTCTGACAGTGCTCGCGGCTGTCTCACAACAGGGCAATACCCACCCCGGTGCGGAAAGGTGATTGGTGCGCAGCAAAATGAAGTCATCGGCAGTTGTGCAGCGACCCGATGTGCTACCGGTGGGACACGGCGCTACTATGCTAGCGCGTCCGCAAACTCCCGTGTAATTTCATGGGAGCTGGCAGCCCCCCTACCTCCCTAACCCCCCCGGGCAAAAACTGTTTGCTCCCTATTAGTGCCTCCTCCTCCCCACCTCCCTCCGGAGGCACTAACAGACATCACTAAACAGGGCAATTTTGACCCCCAAATATTTTTTAAAGCACTCAAAATTCATCCTGGCCACCAATACCAATATTAACACTGGATGGTTGACCTGACACTTTGCAGGTGGTCAGTAGTGTTTGAGAAGGTTATCTATTTTTCTGGCTGTAAGTCCCTACCTGCCAGTCTATAGGGCAATGCAACTACAGCATCGATTAATTTTTGTGTTCTTTGATCAATCTTTGTTAAACTGATTTAGTTCGATGTAAGCCAAGATCTCTATTATATTCTACTATCCCTGTATAGCATGAACAATCTAGTTGTACATCTGGACGTTTCTGGTTCACCTCCATGTGACTGCTTCCTCCCGATAATTTGAGATTCATTTTAGATCTGTTGACGTATATATCTCAAACCTGGGAAATGATGCAACCGACAGAGAAGGGAAGAGTACAATGTCTAGCAGTAAAGTAGATGAAATGTTCCCATGACTATATATCAGATTATATAGGGAGAGTGTAGTAATAATTGAAGTTTCAACTGCATGACATAGGGGCTTTATTAATGGTAAATCCAGTCAGTGGGGAAGATGTGCATCTGTGATTGGCAATTGGAAAAGTCTGTCAAATTTTGCTCTGCAGAATATACATGTTTACTGTCTGTGGAGTATCTTGTGGCACTTGAAGTTGTGGGCAGGAATGGGACCCATTTGTCTTTCCTATCAAGGAAAATAAACTTGTCAAGGATATAATATTGGCATCAACAAATCTCTGCGGTAGAGAATTCCACAGGTTAGCAACTCTCTGAGTGAAGAAGTTTCTCCTCATCTCAGTTCTAAATGGCTTACCCCTTATCCTTAGACTGTCCCCTGGTTCTGGACTTCCCCAACATCGGAAACATTCTTCTGGCATCTAACCTGTCCAGTCCCATCATAATTTTATATGTTTCTATGAGATCCCCCTCATGGACTGCTGCTTCACCTAGTGGACCATTGTGGTAATGCAACTAATGATGTAAGTAATAAGTGTCATGCGACAAGATTCTGTAGAGCCAACTTGTGTCTGTGTGTGTTTGTGATGTCGTAAAGAAGATATCATATTGGTAACACAGGTTGGGATGATCAGATTTCCTAGCTGAGATTTTTGTTGGTGGATTATCCAGCTAAATAACAGAGAGACTTTGAGAGGTTCTTTGTTTTTCAGCACAGCTAAAAATCCAAGGTAAATTTCAAGCACACAGTTGACAATGGCAGCGTCCAGGTGACTGTGTCTATGGGAATAATACGGCACTTGGGTGAGTTCCATTGTGACCAGGAGACTTTGAGAGCATATGTGGAGTGGCCAGAAATGTTATTCACTGCAAATAGTATTGTCGAAGTCCCCGATGATGAAAACCGTAACCAGGTGGTGTTTGAAAGAAAATGGGCTATTTTCCTGACTGAAGCAGGTCCGATGGTGAATGAAACCCTGAAAAATGTGCTTGATCCAGTCAAGCCAAAGAACACACCACTGACAGAGATTCTAACCAAGTTAGACCAGCACTACTGTTCTGAGCCCCTGGAAATTGCTGAATGTTATCATTTTGATATACATTGAAACATGGAAACATAGAAAATAGGTGCAGGAGTAGACCCTTCGGCCCTTCAAGCCTGCACCGCCATTCAATAAGATCATGGCAGATCATTCACCTCAGTACCCCTTTCCTGCTTTCTCTCCATACCCCTTGATCCTTTTAGCCATAAGGGCCATATCTAACTCCTTCTTGAATATATCCAATAAACTGGCATCAACAAATCTCTGCGGTAGAGAATTCCACAGGTTAGCAACTCTCTGAGTGAAGAAGTTTCTCCTCATCTCAGTTCTAAATGGCTTACCCCTTATCCTTAGACTGTGTCCCCTGGTTCTGGACTTCCCCAACATCGGAAACATTCTTCTGGCATCTAACCTGTCCAGTCCCGTCATAATTTTATATGTTTCTATGAGATCCCCTCTCATCCTTCTAAACTCCAGTGAATACAGGTCCAGTCGATCCAGTCTCTCCTCATATGTCAGTTCTGCCATCCCGGGAATCAGTCTGGTGAACCTTCGCTGCACTCCCTCAATAGCAAGAATGTCCTTCCTCAGATTAAGAGACCAAAACTGAAGACAATATCCCAGGTGAGGCCTCACCAAGACCCTATACAGTAAGACCTCCCTACTCCTATACTCAAATCCCCTAGCTATGAAGGCCAACATTCCATTTGCCTTCTTCACTGCCTGCTGTACCTGCATGCCAACTTTCAATGGCTGATGTACCATGACACCCAGGTCTCGTTGCACCTTCCCTTTTCCTAATCTGCCGCCATTCAGATAATATGCTGCCTTCGTGTTTTTGTCAACAAAGTGGATAACCTTACATTTAGCCACATTATACTGCATTTGCCCACTCACCTAACCTGTCCCAAGTCACCCTGCAGCCTCTTAGCGTCCTCCTCACAGCTCACACTGGCACCCAGCTTAGTGTCATCTGCAAACTTGGAGATATTACACTCAATTCCTTCATATAAATCACTAATGTATATTGTAAATAGCTGGGGTCCCAGCACTGAGCCCTGCGGCACCCCACTGGTCACTGTCTGCCATTCTGAAAAGGACCCATTTATCCCGACTCTCTGCTTCCTGTCTGCCAACCAGTTTTCCACCACGTCAGTACATTACTCACAATACCATGTGCTTTAATTTTGCATACCAATCTCTTGGGTAGGACCTTGTCAAAAGCCTTTTGAATGTCCAAATACACCACATCCATTGGTTCTCCCTTGTCCACTTTACTAGTTACAGCCTCAAAAAATTCCAGAAGATTTGTCAAGCATGATTTCCCCTTCATAAATCCATGCTGACTTCAACCGATCCTGTCACTGCTTTCCAAATGCGCTGCTATTTCATCTTTAACAATTGATTCCAACATTTTCCCCACTACTGATGTCAGGCTAACCAGTCTATAATTAGCCATTTTCTCTCTCCCTCCTTTTTTAAAAAGTGGTGTTACATTAGCTACCCTCCAGTCCATAGGAACGGTTCCAAAGTTGATAGACTGTTGGAAAATGATCACCAATGCATCCACTATTTGTGGGGCCGCTTCCTTAATTACTCTGGGATGAAAACTATCAGGCTCTGGGGATTTATCGGCCTTCAATCCCATCAATTTCCTTAACACAATTTCCCGCCTAATAAGGATTTCCTTCAGTTCCTCCTTCTTACTAGACCCTCGGTCCCCTAGTATTTCCGGAGATCAATTAATTGATGAGAATATCAGTAAGTACATTGTAGCTTTAAAGAAGCTATCCATTCACTGTCATTTGGAAACTTTCAGGACCGAGCATTGTGTGACCGCTTTGTTTTTGGGATGAAAAATGAAGCAATCAGAAGAAAATTGTTGACAACTCTTAACTTGACTTTTGATTTTGCTTGCCAGACAGCTATGTCGATGGATATGGCCAACCAATACTCCTGAGAATTCCGCGCCATTTCCAGTCATCAGACAACTGAGTTAAATCGCCTGCAGATTAAAAGTAAAAGTCAGTTGGGCCCATGGCCGCAGCAACTGGCCAAGGTAACAGTGCAATGAAGTCGTGCTATCGTTGCCTGGGACAACATATTGCTCGAAGTTGTCCATATGTGAAGGCAGAAAACATGGCATTTTACGAAGGCATAAAGTCGTGCCGACTGAAATATAAACTGATGTTCAAGGCTAGAAGTAGAAATAGCCAGAGACTACATAGCATTGAAGAGAAACAACAGGACAAAAAGGTTCTGGAGATACACACCATCAAGGGCATGAGGGTATCTAACAGCAAATTGCGAAGTATCGTCATCCAACTAAAGGTTGCAGGAACCAGGATATCCATGGAAATTGACACTGGTGCATCCATGAGCGTAGTATCGGAATTGCTATATCTCGACAAATTGAGTGATTTTCCGATGGAGAAATCGAAGATAGAGCTGCAATGCTACTCAGGAGAGATAATCCCTGTGGTAGGTTCAGTTTCAGAGCTTGCCTCTCCTGGTAGTGGCAGGAGACAAGTCTGCGTTAATAGATAGAAATTGGTTGGAATCACTGAAGCTGGATTGGAATGAGATTTTTCGTGTTGAAACGAGATTTGCATCGAAGGATGATGTCATCAAGCAGTATCTGAAGGTGTTCCGTGAAACAGGCAGTCCGATCCAAGGTTTCAAGGTGAGTGTCAGGATACAGAAGGATGCTAGACCAGTTTACTGCAAGCCACAGCCCATGCCATACGCACTCAAGGAGAAAGTTGAGCAAGAACTCAAAATATGAGAACATTATCTCTAAGATAGATCTAAGTAATTGGGCTACACTCGTCGTTGCTGTACCTAAGTCAGATGGTAAGGTAAAGTTGTGTGGTGATTATAAAGTAGCCATAAACCAGGTTCAATAGGGTAACCTACCCAATACATTTCCAAATGTAGAAGATTTGTTCACAACGCTGACAGGTGGTCAGATCTTCCCAAAGTTAGATCTCAAAAATGCCTACTTACATCTTGAACTGGATGAGGAGTCCGTCATGCTTGACTATAAATGCTCATCTCGGCCTATATCAGTTTAATAGGCTACCATTTAGATTGTCTTCCAACCCCGCCATATTACAAGGGGTGATGTACCACATTTGAATGGGTAATATATTATTTAAATGACATACTCATTTCAGCACCAAACAGGCAAATCCATAATAACGTATTGAATGAAGTGCTCAAACAGCTAGAGAAGCACAGAGTATGAGTGACTGCTCACAAGTGTGAGTTATTTCAAATCTCAGTGCAGTACTAGGGCACAGAGTAGACAAGGATGGTTTACATCCAACCAAGGGAAAGCTGGCTGCAATCAGAAATGCTGGGTTTGTTTTCTTTGGACAGAGGAGGCTGAGGGGAGACTTGATTGAGCTGTATAAAATTATGAGGGTCCTAGATAGAGTGGATAGGAAGGACTTATTTCCCTTTGCAGAGAGGTCAACAACCAGGGGCCATGGATTAAAAGTAATCAGTAAAAGGATTACAGGGGAAATGAGGAGAAACTATTTCACCCAGAGTGTGATCGGGGTCTGTAACTCACTGCCTGAAAGGGTGGTAGAGATAGAAACCTTCATCATATTTAAAAAGTACTTGGATATGCACTTGAACTCTTGCAACCTACAGGGCTACAGACCAAGAGCTGCAAAGTGGGATTAGCCTGGATAGCTTTTTTTCAGTCGGCACAGACATGATGGGCCAAATGGCCTCCTTCTGTGCTGTAAATTTCTATGATTCTATAATGACTGGTACCACTATTCCCATTAATCTACTTAGCATCTGTGGTTCAGAATTGGCTATGTTACTCCAATCCCCACCTCAAAGAGACAAATTATGATCTCCTCCTGAAACTTTGGTAGAAGATCAGTGAAAGTGGCCATTTAGGCCATTGCTCTAGGGTTTCCACTAAAGTTACAGCAGTAGATCGGAGAACCCCTGAGGAAATTGCTCCCCTAAGTATTCTTTATCTAGAATGTACAGCACAGAAACAAGCCATTCGGCCCAACTTGTCAATGCTGGGTATAAGCCCCACACGAGCCTCCCCCCACCCATCTTCATCGAACCGTATCCGCATATCCTTCTATTCCTATCTCCGTCATGTGTTTATCTAGCTTCCCCTTAAATGCATCTATGCTATTCGCCTCAACTGCTCCTTGTAGTAGTGAGTTCCACATTCTAGCCATTGTCTGGGTAAAGAGGTTTTTCCTGATTTCCCTGTTGGATTTATGTATATCCCCTAGTTTTTGTCTCCCCCATAAGTGGAAACATCTTTTCTGCATTCACCTTTTCAAACTCTTCCATAATCTAAAAATTAAAATTACTCTGGCATCCATCAATAGTTTTACTTCAACCTGATACCAATCAAAATGCTAAGCAAAGGTGCATCTGTTACTACTCCACTCCTTCTATGATATTTTTTATGTATAATTATTCTAGTTTAAAATCAGTTACCTAAAATTAAGTCGCTAAACCAAGTTGCATATCAGCAACAAATTAATACTTGAGCAATGATAAAGTTGACAGTGTTGTGCTGTTGAAACAGCTTTATAGTTCACCCCACAAGACCCATAATTGAAGATAATTCATCTGCTACCAAATGTCAACTAATTAATTAAATTATCATTGCAAGCTTAACAACCAAGTCTTTGCAAAATAGCAGGCATCATTATTTCTAAAGAAAAACATGCTGTACATATTTTGTTATGACAACATGCCCTCAAACTATTATTTCATGAAAACAGGTCTTATTAAAAGCGGTTCAAAGTCTCATCAGAGTCTTAAAATAAATTATGCATTTCATTTTTGCACATCTTGTTTTTTCATATGCAAAATATATCCAGACAGCCGGTGGTCTATTTATGTTTATTCAGAAAATTTCTGTTTTGTAGATTTGTATATTTATTTTTGGGTCGTGCAGTTCAGCAGCTGATTAAATTAATTTCATTATAATTAACTGGATTAATTAATGACATTATAATGCATTTGGCACAAAGTTAGGCATCTAGCTGCCATTTTAATTTATCGGATTGTGATGAATGCAATCTTTATTTTTAGTATGCGTTTGAGAGAAAAGTGCACCATTTCCTATTATAAAGGTACAATGTCTGAAATCTGGAACCCTCGGGACTGAGACAGTGGTGGTTTTTGGGTTTTTACGGATTTAGACAAGAAAATCAATAGTCTGAAATCCGGAAACCTCGGGACCAAATCCTTGCTGTATTTCGGATTTTGCCGGATTTCGGACCTCGCCGCCCACTGATCCTCCGCTCCTCACCGCTTGCCGAAATGTTCGGTTTTCGGACAATTCTGATTTTCAGAAGTCTGGATTCGGGACGTTGCACCTGTAATTGCAAACAAAGATAAGGTTGTTGCCCAACCTCAACCCACATAAAATATGGGTTCAAGGACTTGGACAGTAAAAATGCTCAACATTCATTACTTATATGACTTGCTTTACACCCATAAGTGAAAAACATGAAAACGGAATAGAATGCCTTTTCTTCCGCTTACATGTTCCATAACTTTGTCCAAAAAGTGGCTCGAAAATCAGCCAGCCCCTCAATTATGCTGGGATCACACCAGCCAGGAACCTCTGCTGCTGACCCCAGGGGTTCTGAGGTATAGGGGAACTGTCTGCACTGCAAGAATCCCACTGAAAAGGTAGGAAGTTTCGGATGAAGATTGTCGGCCTGGAGGGTGGTGGAATTCAAGACCGGAATCCAAGACTGGAAACAAGTAATAGTTTTCTCCATCATCTCCAGAAGGATTTGTGGAACAAAGCATATGTTTTTCATTCACAAATTGGCTACAACCTGCCACTGTAACTTAAAAAAAAACCTTGTTTAATTCTCCCTCAGTAGTGCCTTTACATCCAAACTAACAATAAAATCAGAACAAATTGTGTGTATGATGGTGGCATAGTCTTTATGTACTATAATACAGTATTGTGCAGAGAAAAGACACTAACTGCAAGGAATGACTTAAAAAAGCAGGAATACTGTCCATTGACTATAGAGGGATAGTGATCAAGACCTATTATAATTTTTGAGTTGCATTTCAGAGGATTCAGTAAATCAACATTATGTCCAGGGATATCTAGACCTGACACTTCTTCAATAATTGTCATAATCCTTTATATACTTCTGTCTGAACTCCGGCGCTTCCAGCTTAGCACTCAACCTATACTGCTACAAACATGAGACCAAAATTCAGCTCCCCAAAAAGGCCGCTTACCGCGGTAAAGCGGCGGCCAAGCGGCGGAGTCGAGTGGCTGCCGACACCCGGTTCAACGGCCGCCCCCAGCGAAATTCAGCTCGGAGATTTTTCTGACTATCCCCACTTCCACCCCTCCGCTGTCGACCAGTCCTAAGTGCGTCATCAAAACGCGCACTGCCAATCTCCCGTACCTCCAGCCAAATTCAACTCTAAAAATCCTCGATCCGCCAAGCGGTGCCCCCGACAGCTTTTTCTGTCAGTCCACCTTGTCTTCTGTGTGTAGGACTTGGCTGTGTGGCATCCATTAAAGGCGAAGGCCCACTACGTGGCCGCCATTTTATTTTTTTTGCCGGACGACTTCCAGGCCAGCCGGACAATTGTGCACCCGGGTTCGGCCAGGCCACCAACAGGCAATCTGGTACCCCCTCTTGGGTGCAAGACCACTGGCCCAGCCGAAACCCTCCCTGGTGGCCCAGTGGACCTAACCTAAAGAATCGCTGCTTCTCTCCCCTTTAGGTGAAGGGGAGAGACGTGGTGACGCATAGGTGTAATGATGTCATCACCACTTCACTGCTGACTGACAGCGGCAGATACTCCATCCCGCCTTCACTTCTGTCCCTCTAGAGTACTTACCGCCCCATTTCCGCCCCATTATGACCAAACTTCCGGTCCACATTAAAAAAAAGACGAAAAGCTGAATTTCGCGAAAGAGGTGACCTCATACAATGCGGCAGAGAAATCACTTCAAAAGTGGAACATGTGACTCATTTCGGGTGGGGCGTGAATTTTGGCCCCCATGAGTTAAGGCAAGTTTGGCAAGGGAGGCATATTAATGTTTTCAAATAAAACCTTTAATATGAAGGAATATATGACAAGGCATTCAAAAGCACTACAAAACGCTACACATGCTGATAGGGGAAGAATTTGTTTGCTTATAAATGCTTAAATAAACCTGGTTGGCTTTATCTCCATATTTGTAACAGGTTAATTGACTACAGAATATTTTACATTCATCCTAAACCATGAATGGGAATCTGTGCCCCTCATGCTACCTTGCCCATTACATAAAATTTACAGCACAGCAACAGGCCATTCAGTCCAACTAGTCTATGCCATTGTTTATGCTCCACACAAGCCTCCTCTCACTCCTCTTTATCTAACCCCATCAGCACAACCTTCTAATCCTTTCTACCTCATGTCTTTGTCTGGCATTCCCTTAATTATATTAATTCCCATAACTATAATAACTCTGTCTTAAGAGTTGAAGCATAATGCCATTTTTATACAAGTCTCCGCGTCCCAATTTGAATCAAAATGATTAATTTTAGATAATCAGTCTGGTCGAGAAACAGTAAATATATCGGCCAGTGTTTTCCACTTTTACATTTACCACTTTTAAATCCACACTTTAATGAATGGAAAATAGTAAGAACATAAGAACATAAGAAATAGGAACAGGAGTAGGCCATATGGCCCCTCGAGCCTGCTCCGCCATTCAATAAGATCATGGCTCATCCGATCATGGACGCAGCTCCACTTCCCTGCCCGCTCCCCATAACCCCTTATCCCCTTATCGTTTAAGAAACTGTCTATTTCTATCTTAAGTTTATTCAATGTCCCAGCTTCCACAGTTCTCTGAGGCAGCGAATTCCACAGATTTACAACCCTCTAAGAGAAGAAATTTCTCCTCATCTCTGCTTTAAATGGGCGGCCCCTTATTCCAAGATCATGCACTCTAGTTCTAGTCTCCACTATCAGTGGAAACATCCTCTCTGCATCCACCTTGTCAAGCCCCCTCATAATCTTATACATTTTGATAAGATCACCTCTCAGTCTTCTGAATTCCAATAAGTCGAGGCCCAACCAACTCAACCTTTCCTCATAAGTCAACTCCCTCATCCCCGGAATCAACCTAGTGAATCTTCTCTGAACTACCTCCAAAGCAAGTATATCCTTTCGTAAATATGGAAACCAAAATTGCATGCAGTATTCCAGGTGTGGCCTCACCAATACCTTATATAACTGTAGCAAGACTTCCCTGCTTTTAAGCTCTATCCCCTTTGCAATAAAGGCCAAGATACCATTGGCCTTCATGATCACTTGCTGTACCTTCATATTATTCTTTTGTGTTTCATGCACGTACCCCCAGGTCCCGCTGTACTGCGGCACTTTGCAATCTTTCTTCATTTAAATAATAACTTGCTCTTTGATTTTTTTCTGCTAAATTGCATGACCTCACGACATTATACTCCATCTGGCAAATTTTTGCCCATCACTTAGCCTGTCTATGTCCTTTTGCAGATTTTTTGTTTCCTCCTCACACATTGCTTTTCCTCCCATCTTTGTATCGTCAGCAAACTTGGCTACTTTACACTCAGTCCCTTCTTCCAAGTCGTTAATATAGATTGTAAATAGTTGGGGTCCCAGCACTAGTCTCTGGTTGCCAACCAGAAAATGAATCATTTATCCCGACTCTCTGTTTACTGTTAGTTAGCCAATCCTCTATCCATGCTAATATATTACCCCCAACCCGTGAACTTTTATCTTGTGCAGTAACCTTTTATGTGGCACCTTGTGAAATGCCTTCTGGAAGTCCAAATACACCACATCCACTGGTTCCCCTTTATCCACCCTGTTTGGTACATCCTCAAAGAACTCCAGCAAATTTGTCAAACATGACTTCCCCTTCATAAATCCATGTGGACTCTGCCTGACTGAATTATGCTTTTCCAAATGTCCTGCTACTGCTTCTTTAATAATGGACTCCAACATTTTCCCAACCACAGATGTTAGGATAACTGGTCTATAGTTTCCTGCTTTTTGCCTGCCTCCTTTTTTAAATAGAGGTGTTACATTTGCAGTTTTCCAATCTGCTGGGACCTCCCCAGAATCCAGGGCATTTTGGTAAATTACAACCAATGCATCCACAATCCCTGCCGTTACTTCTCTTAAGACCCTAGGATGCAAGCCATCAGGTCTAGGGGATTTATTTGCCTTTAGTCCCATTATCTTACTGAGTACCAACTCCTTAGCGATTGTGATTGTGTCAAGTTCCTTCCCCTCCATAGCCCCTTGACTATCTACTGTCGGAATATTGTTCGTGTCCTCGACCGTAATGAGCTGAGAAATGCAGAGACTGAAAAGCCAGGCCAAGTTTCCTTAATAGTATCATAAAACAAGCACTACAGATTCAAATAAAAGTCAAATTCAAAGCTCCATGCTGAACTTTAGCACTTTCAAATGTACCTCATCTAAGAACTGTTATAATCAAAGAAGACTTGATGGAGACAATCTGCAAATATGCTCAGAATGCCTTTCAACTGGTCTATAAAACTGTGTAAAAGCTGTTAGAATTGTTTATATTTGTGTTTCTCATCAGAAGGATCATTTTAGAATGTTAAAATATAAAATATAGAATTATACTTTCATAAAGATGTAGGGGCTGAAATTCCTGGTGGTCTCCCAACTTTCCTGGAACTTTGCAACTTGTGTTGTAAGATGGGGAACCGCGCCCCACCCCCACTCCCCCACAGCCCATACAAGACAAATAACATTACGGGATGAGGAGGATGGGGGCGGGGGCGGGGGTTGGGGGGACTCGGCCCCATGCAGGCTGGTGCTTGAGTCTCCGGCCGCATGGGGCAGGCAGGCGACAGAGTGGTACTCACGACTATCTGCTCCAAGCAAATGAAATGCCCTCCCACCAGCTCCGTAAACTCCCTGGGATAGAACCTCCACTTTTTTTGCATGAACAACACCTACTTAACGCCCATTTTACCGCTTAAATGACGTATAACGCCCAGATATCGCCCATTTTGGCACAAAATAGAAACTAATGGGCTGTTTTAGGAGACTTTTCGGCGAGCGTTATTTTCCCAATGGGCTTAACGTTGAGAAAAAATATTATCGCCCGCCCACTTTTTTGGGGCGTAATCAGCAGAATGGGCGAATTCAACTCCCATAATATCGGCCAGCATTACTTTCCGCTCGGAATTAATGCCGAGATTCAATATTAACACCTGCCCACTGTTTTTTGTCGTAAAGAGCATCTTTACCCAAACTAGCGGCCATGGAGATCGCCCCTCGTCAATTTTACCACCTTGCACACATATCGGCGAGAATATCGCTCGCTCAAAAAAACGCCCACACAAAGTGGTACTAACCAGGACAAACACCAGCGGTGTGGCTGGCATTTGTTAAATCCCACTCTTACATGAGGAGCTGATATTGGAAAGATTTGCCTGAAAGAGCGCGGATGTGGGCGACAACACTGACACACTGCTATGTGTGTGCAGCTCAGACATCAATGGTGCCCATCAACTTGGTGCCAGTTAAAGTTTACATTGATTGATGTTAAGTTGTATTTAACCCTTTCATGGTAAGGAATCACCAGTGTTTAATGGTCCAGTTATCTGAGGCAATGTGCAACAAGGTTATGTTCAATAACAAAAGTTTAATATCGACATTGGTCTGAAATCATAAGTATCACAGCCAATAACACCCAACCCCCGCCCATACCCCACTTTTTCCATCATTGACATAAATCACATGTTCAACATGTCCAGCAACACAGAATACAAAGGCAAAGCAGGAGTGCGGTCCCCAGCCCCCATACATTGCAACAAATTGCATATACCCAGATGGAGATATAACACAGCCATCACCTGTGCACATGCACCTCACTTTCCTTCCCCCTTCTCCTTCTTCTCCCCACCTCTACCCCTTCCCCTCCTCGCTCCAGGAGGAGCTCCTCAGGCGTTGCCTCATTGGAGGGGTGGATGAAGGCAGATGCGTTGGTTGTACGGGTACGGGAGCGGGGGGTGGCGAGGGTGCAACATTCTCTGATGCAGAAACAGGATCTTGGTCCTTGCTCTCATCTGTCGTTCGCAGTGGTAGTGCGGAACCTAGGGGTGGAGTGCCGTGCTCGGAGACGACTGGGAGGCCTATGGCAACAGTGCTCCTGGCAATCGCATCCAGGGACTCCGTCATGCGTGGAATGAACTCAGTCATGGTGGCCAGTTGTTGGGATATTCCCCCCAATGCTTCGATGAGCTGGTCACCAAAGCCTACAGTCCTCCTGGACAACTGTACCATCTCTCCGCTGTCATGTTGGGCTCGTGGAACAGTCCTGCCGCGTCCACGAGGCCTCCACGGAGTTGGCCAGAACAGATCCAGTGGATTGATGGGCGACAATCGGAGCTCCTCAGCACCAAATGCAGTAGGATCGTCTGCCGACTCCTGCCCCGCGCCCCCACCTTCTGGCCTCTGTGGCCTTGCCTGGGGCCGCGCTGCTGGCTGAGCTGCAAGACACAAATGAGGTTATTAGAGGAGAAGGGGGTACTAGGGTGATAAGGTGAGTCCAGCGCTACACATAACATAAGCAAGACAAAATCACCACTGCTCTCAAAATCATCGCAGTCATCACATTGCATGACCATCAACACATTGTGCATTGGAATGATTGGCCAGCATTATTTCTATGACAGTTTTAGAAATCATCTATCATATATGATTGTTCGGATATGAGTTGGTGTGGGATCCGCAAGAGTACGTATTACACTGATTTACATGTATTTATGTATTTATATATTTGATTTGTAACAGTCATGGGTGACTATCAGCAGATGTAAGGTCTTTCAGTTTTACCAGGGATGTTTTACTCAAAGCCTGCGGTGACAGCGTTTTGAAGATGTCCAGTTGTCATGAAAGGCACTATATAAATCCAAGTCTTTATTTATTTATATTTACCTTAATACTCTTTTTGAATGAAATCACAGCTTTCACAGACAGTTCTGTAATATAATTGAATCAGCAGATTTCTCCAAAAACCTCAGAACACCATGTCACAAGATGGTTTTGCTCCCTACCTCGAGAGGCAAAGCTTCACCAGTAGCAGAAGCGAATATCCTTTGTCAGCGAAATTGACTCACTTCTGAATTGTCTCATTCTAGTTTTTGTCTCAAAAGACAAAATGGAATTATGGCCGCGAAATTCACTTCTTTTTGACCGCAGCACGGTCCTTTTGGCCCACTTCTGGCGCGGCCTGTCCTGTTCACCATCTTGGTGAAGGCAATAGCATGGGCAATGCATGTGTGCAGTGGCAGTAAGCAGAGTAGAAAGATCATGATGTCAGTCAGCGTGTAACACTGGTTTGGGATGCGAGCTGCCGTTTTCGATGCCACCGCTTCATTCAACGGCCTTTCATAAACACGCACAGCTGAATGTGCGGTCACCTGCATGAGGGATGCCCCCACCAGCGGTACTTAAAGGGATACATACAACTTCATAGAATCATAGAAATTTACAGCACGGAAGGAGGCCATTTCAGCCCATCGTGTCCACGCCGTCCAACAAAGAGCTATCCAGCCAAATCCCACTTTCCAGTTCTTGGTCCGTAGCCCTGTAGGTTACGACACTTCAAGCGCACATCAAAGTACCATTTAAATGTGGTGAGTGTTTCTGCCACTACCATTATTTCAGGCAGTGAGTTCCATACCCCCACCACCCGCTGGGTGAAGACATTTCCCCTCAAATCCCATCTAAACCTTTTACCAATTACTTTAAATCTATGCCCCCTGTTTGTTGACCCCTCTATTAAGTGAAATAGGTCTGTCCTATCCACTCTATCTAAGCCCTTCATAATTTTATATACCTCAATAAGGTCTCCCCTCAGTCTCATCTGTTCCAAAGAAAACAAATCCAGCTTATCCAAGCTTTCCTCATAGCTGAAATTCTCCACTCCAGGAAACATCCTCGTAAATGTGCTCTGTACCTTCTCTAGTGCAATTACATCTTTCCTGTAATGTGGTGACCATAACTGCATGCAGTACTCTTGCTGTGGCCTAACTAGTGTTTTATACAGTTCAAGCATAACCTCCCTGCTCTTGTATTATATGGCTAATAAAGGCAAGTATTCCATATGCCTTCTTAACCACCTTATCGACCTGGCCTGCTACCTTCAGGGATCTGTGGCCATGCACTCCCTGGTCCCTTTGTTCTGTTACACTTCTCAGTGCCCACCCATTTAATGTGTATTCCCTTGCCTTGTTAGCCCTCCCCAAATGCATTACCATACACTTCTCCGGATTGAATTTCATTTGCCACTGTTCTGCCCACCTGACCAGTGTATTGATATCTTCCTGCAGTCTACAGCTTTCTTCTTCATTATCAACCACATGGCCGAGTTTAGTAACATCTACAAACTTCTTAATCATACCCACTACATTCAAGTCTAAATCATTGATATATGCCACAAAAAGCAAGCGACCTAGTAGTGAGCCCTACAGAACCCCACCGGAAACAGCCCTCCAGTCACAAAAACAACCATTAACCATTACCCTTTGCTTCCTGCCTTTGAGCCAATTTTGAATACAACTTGCCACTTTGCCCTGGTTCTCATGGGCTTTTACTTCCGTGACCAGTCTGTCATGTGGGACCTTATCAAATGCCTTGCTAAAATCCATATACATTACATGAAATGCACTACCCTCATCGATCCTCCTTGTTACCTCCTCAAAAAATTCAATCAAGTTAGTCAGACACGATCTTCCCTTAACAAAGCCGTGCTGACTGTCCTTGATTAATCCGTGTCTTTCTAAATGAAGCTTTATCCTGTCCCTCAGAATTTTTTCCAATAATGTTTCCACCACTGAGGTTAGGCTGACTGGCCTGTAATTACTCAGATTATCCCTTTCTCCCTTTTTAAACAAAGGTACAACATTAGCAGTCCTCCAGTCCTCTGGTACCATACCTGTAGCCAGAGTGGACTGGAAAATGATGGTCAGAGCCTCTGCTCTTTCCTCTTTTGCTTCTCTTAACACCCTGGGATACATTTCCTCTGGGCTTGGGGATTTATCCACTTTCAAAGCTGCTAAATCCGTTAATACTTCCTCTCTCACTATGTTTATTTCATCTAATATTTCACACTCCTCCTCTCTGATTGCAATGTCTTCAGTGCCCTCTCTTTTGTGAAAACAGACGCAAAGTATTCATTAAGAACTATACCCACACCTTCCAACTCCACATGCAGATTACCTTTATGGTCTCTAATGGGCCCTACTCTTTCTTTAGTTATCCTCTTGCTCTTAATGTATTTATAAAACATCTTTGGGTTTTCCTTGATTTTACTTGCCAAAATGTTTTCATGCTCTCTCTTTGCTTTCCTAATTTCCTTCTTAATTTCCCGCTGCACTTTCTATACTCCTCTAGGGTTTCTATAGTATTGAACCCTTGATATGTCATAAGTATCCCTATTTTTGTTTAACCTACCCTGTATGTCCCTTGACTTCCAGGAGGCTCTAGATTTGTTAGTCCCACCCTTTTTCTTTAAGGGAACATACCTGCTCTGAATCCTCCGGATCGCCTCCTGGAATGTCTCCCACTGCTCTGACACTGATTTACCTTCAAGTAGCTATTTCTTGTCCACTATGGTTAAGTCACCTCTCAGCTTATCAACATTGACTTTTCCCCAATTGCGAACTTTTATTCCTGGTCTATCTTTGTCCTTTTCCATAACAACCCTAAATCTAATTGAATTATGATCACCACCACCAAAATGCTCTCCCATTGATACCCCTTCCACCTGCCCAGCTTCATTCCCTAAAACTAAGTCCAGAACCATCTCCTCCCTTGTGGGGCTTGCTACATACTGGCTAAAAAAGGTCTCCTGAATGCATTTTAGGAATTCTGCACCCTCTGTAACTTTCACATTAATTTTATCCCAGTTAGTATTAGAGTAGCTGAAATCCCCTATTATTACTGCCCTATAGTTGTTGCACTTTTCAGAAATGTGCCTACATATTTGCTCTTATATCTCCCTCTGACTGTTTGGGGGTCTTTAAGTTGTATGCATTCAACAATTACATCCATCTGGATAGTGTGTCGATACCAGCTGCATGAATACTGGCTGCTGCCTCCCAAAATGGCTGGCACGATTTTAAGCACTTTCAAGTCTTCCTGAATGTGAAGGTCGACATTGCTCATGATTTTTTCTATCTCACGGAGCACGGTGGTGTTGCAGCATTTGGCAGGCAGAGAAATGTGAGACAACACTGGGAGCCACTCAGTTGAAGTGAACGAGAGCATCCCTGACACTATCCCAATGATGGCATTTAGCTGCATGTCCATGACCTTCGTGTGGCAGCTGCAGGACCATGAGGCAGAGCAGCATTCTGCAGCAGAGTAGACTAGGGTGACTGTTGAGGTGTGAAGTGTTCTGGCTGTGCTCCCCCATGACCTTCCAGCAAGTTTCCGGACCAGGTTCACACCGGTTTTTAAATTTGGCCAGCACAGAGTGCCATCGAACTGCGGGCGCTGCATCTTAATGGTGAGATATACTGTAACTGCAAAGAGCACCACTCACTTAACATGCAGTTGGTGTACAACCACACCCAGCACATCTGGTGTGTGCCCACAATCCTGACAATAGCCATGATGTGTTCACCCTGCATGAGTCCACTGTGCCAGCGATTCTCCAACCACCACGTCGAACCCGAGCGTGTCTGCTCGGAGATAATGGCTTTCCGCTCTACACCAGGCTGAAGACACCCCTCTGTAACCCCAACACTCGTGGCCAGTAATCATGTAATGACAGCTTGCAGCCATGAGGAACTTCATCGAGCAGACCATCGGGGTGCTGAAGCAATGGTTCCACTGCCTTGACCACTCAAGAGGAGCCCTCCAGTACACACTTGAGCAGGTGTCCCATTTCGTGGTTGTCTGCTCCATCTGCCACAACTTGGCCATCATGTGGGCACAGCCCTTGCCACCACAGGTTCCCCGACCACCTCAGGAGGAAGACAAGGAAGATGAGGAGAAAGAGCAGGAGAAGGAGAAGGAAAGGAGGCAGCCTGCAAATCCATGTTCCAGACGGGCTGTCTGTGAGTGCTTCATCAGACTCCAGTTCCCCTAACTGAAACCCACATTCCCATTGCTCAACACATCCCCACCTTACCATCCCTCTGTCATATGGCCACAATGCTGAAATGAAAGCTAGCATAAAACAAATATTCCAAACCAAATTAATAAACCAATCCTTCTAATATTATATAAAATAGTCAATTAATCACCCTTATACATTCCCTTAATTGCCTGTCTTCCATGTGCCTTTGCCTGTTTTAGTGCTCCTATGAAGTGCCATCCCAGTGGCTGCAGCATGGCTGATGGAAGACTGCTGACTTTCAGTGAGTGAGACTGCAGATGGTCTTGCAGGGTGACCTCGAACAGCTCTGGACCTAGAAGGCCTGGTTATAAACTGTGCCACCTCGGCTGGCTGGCTGATAGGCAGCAGCAAGGGCATTGACGGAGAAGCTGTGGTGGAACGACGAATGCTGTCATCCTGACAAAGGACAGCAGGTTCGTGCTCCATGGAGCCACTGCCACTCTCCCGGGGTGGCACCTCAGCAATCCTAGTAATCTGTTGGAGGTCAAGTTTCTGGTCTGTTGTGATACCCTACAAGCCCCTTTCCACACTGGTAAATGCACACACAATGGCAGAGTTCTGAGCCTGCGTGGCAGCAACCTGAGCCTGCATGAGAGCAGTCTGAGCTTCTACTGAAACACTCAAACATTGGGTGGCTTCTGCTTGTGCTGCAATAGAAATTGAGACATCGTCCATCAGACCCGGCATCATGGTTGGGTCCACAAGTGGGTTAATGGAGTTGCCCTTCACTTCCACCCTTGAAATCATGGACTCCAAGCTCTGTGCAAAGTCCTGTGCAAGGTTGGTGCCAGACTCCTCCAAGCCCCTTGACAGTGAAAACAGGCTCTCCGGCAGGCCTACCAATACACCAAGCATTTCTGTATGCATGCCCATTACATTCTGTAGGCCGCCCCATTCAAAGTCCCTATCTGAGTCCTCTGCAATAGAACTCGTTTGCGACCTCACCCTCCGGAAAACTGGCACCTAAGCTACCCTTTCCTTCTGCCCTGGCTGCAGGAGACTCATGCCCGGAGACTCACCATGTGCACACCCCACCTCCTGGGGTGGTACCTCAGCAATCCTAGTAATCTATTGGAGGGCATATCCTACCCTCTAAAATACTTGCAGTGCCAGTATCTGAGTTGGTGCCTTTGTGTGTGAGATTGAGTGATGGTGTCTCTTCTTCTCCATCACTCCATTACAACAGTGACTACACTCCAAAATTACTTAATTGGCTTTGTGACATCCGGTGGTCGTGAAAGACGCTATATAAATACATGTCTTTCTTTCTTTCATTCTCCTCTTGCTCTTCCTGCACTGTCTGGGCAGGTTGGAGTTCTTGGGTATCTGAAAGGTGAACGGCACAAGGGTAGGGTTGTGTTGAGGGGATGGAGGGAAAGCAGGATGTGTAAATTTACACCATCAGTCACTTGTAAATCAGTGAGATTATAGGATAAGGGGGAAGTGGGATGTGAGAAAGAGGATTAACAATGAAGATACTGTCATCTTCAATGGTTTTAGCCTTGCCAATCGCTACAACCTCAGTGACGGCCCTTCAAAAACATTGAGCACTGTTTCCTCTAGTTGGGTAAGGATGTACAGGCTTGCCTGTCCCCTGCCAATTAGCTGCTGCGGTCTACAAGCCACCTCGTCCTGCAAGAGAGAGGGAAGTTTGTCAGTGAGTGTAGTGCAGTGTGGTTAGGTGAGGTGCCTGCCATGGTTGAATACCTGGCGGTGTGTGCAAGGTGTTAGATGTGGGTGTGAGGTTTACAGCAGTGGTAAGTTTTTCGAGGTTGAGGTGAAGCTATGAATGTGCGGTAAGAGTGGTGTTTGATAGAGATTGTTGCTAGTTGAGTGATGGGTGTGTGGTACATTGAGCAGTGTGTGAGGCTAATAGTGCAGTTAATAGGAGACAACTTTTGAAGATGCATTTACTGACCTTGACCACTCAGGTGAGGTCATTGAACTTCTTTCGGCACTGGCTCCAGATCCTCAGGGCAAGACTGCTGACAGTGACTACTTCAGCTATCAGCTACCACTGCCTTTTCACTGTGTGTCTTGAGGGCTCCTGGCCCCCTACAGTTAGCAACATGTCTCTTCCTATCTATTCTTTCGCATTAAGGCCTCTAGTGCTGCATCTGAGAACCATAGTGCCCTTTCTCTGCCCTGTTGAGCCATTATTCACTCACAGTTGTCTTCACAAGCAGTTCTAGCAGCTGGTGAATGCAGAATTCCTCCCGCCTTTAGAGGTGCAGACTGCCTTTAAGAAGTAGAGGCTAGCTATAAGTAGAACTGGGCTGAGCGCAGCAATCAAGGTAATTAGTAAGCAGCATAAAGGTCACGTGCTGCCTGCATTACTTTCAACGGGTGTGGCCGAGCACCCATTACGATCCCCATGCCCGTTTTATGTTTAATCAATTTATAGCTCTACATTTTTAAATTAGAACAAGTGATGATTTCACACAGCTACTTCACACAGCAAATATTATTCTCACATTTGTATACAATTTTTCAATGGGTAGTGAGACTTTTGAGGGTTAATTTTCTCATTTCAGTGGGTAGCCTCATCCATTGGCAATGAATTTATGGAATTCAGATGCTGGCTGCAAATAACTGCTATAAAATGGTCAGGAAATCACGTACCGATGCATGATGCATGCACATGAATTTCTGATGCTGGTGGGTGAAGCTCATCACCAGAAGAAAAAGCATGAAAAGTTAGACTAAAAATGTCAGCCTTAAATCTATAAAAACTGCTCTGAGACTACAGCTAAACAACTAAAAGAAATATTTAAAATACAGTGTTCTGAAATTGATGGAATTCTGTGTTCTACTCATTAGATTGAACTGCATGCCTTGTTCATCCCATGGTTTATGTGTTAAAAGTCATTGTGAAGAATGCTGGACCGAACTGGGATTCCTTTGTACAAGGTATACTGTCCAAAGTTTGGGGATAGTACAGGAGAGTGGAGTTGAGGTAAAAGATCAGCCATGATCTCATTGAATGGCAGAGCAGACTCAAGGGGCCTAATAGTCTATTCCTGCTCCTAATTCTTTTGTTCTTATGTTCAAAGCAACTGCTTGCTTGCTGCACTTTAGTGAACTTCAGAATGCAATTGACCAACCAACAATTTGAAATGAGAATTTTTCTTTATTTGTTCATGGGATGTGAGTGTCACTGGCAAGCCATTGCCCATCACTAATTGCCCTTGAGAAGGTGGTGGTGTGCCAACATTTCAGAGGGCAGTTAAGAGCCAACCATATTGCTATGGGTCTGGAGTCACATATAGGCCAGACCAGGTAAGGATAGCAGATTGCCTTCCCTAAAGGACATTAGTGAACCAGATGGGTTTTTATGACAATCCGGCTAGTTTCATCTGGCTCAATTTTCCCCAAAGCATTTTTTTGGCCTACTTGAAGAGTTACGCCCAATTTTTTGTGGCCCGAGTACGCCAAAAAAAATGTGTTGTAAGTTTCCTCTTGGGATCTCTTCATTTTGGCGTGGCCTAACCCGAGGGGGGTGGAGCCTTGATCTGCGCCAAAAAGATCGGGCTGCCATGGTAACATGTGAGCTCTCCTGCCTGCCGGTGAGTTCTGTCAGTTCTCTATTACTATTCTTATGGAGTATTTAATGTTTCATCACAACCTATACAACTGTATAGAACTGCCAGTATTTTTGAACTAAACTAAATCATTCTCATTGGTAAAATAATTGTGTGTGGAGCATTGGAGCACCTATGCTTGTGTTCTGTGACTTCTCCTGTCTTCCGGTGCGATCTCTTGCGTTCTCCTGCTTGCCGGTGATTTCTATCAGTTCTCCTGCCTGCCCCTAGCCTTGGCTGAGCGGCCTCCCGGTGCAATCAATCCCTTAGAAATCACCGGCAGGCAGGAGCACTAAGAGATCGCATCAGGAGAACACTTGGCCAGGACTAGGGGTGGGCAGGAGAACTGATAGAAATCACCGACAAGCAGGAGCACTATCAGTTCTCCTGCCCACCCCTAGTCCTGGCCAAGTGTCCTCCTGGTGCGATAATTTAGTGCTCCTGCCTGCTGGTGATTTCTATCAGATCTCCTGCACACCCCCTAGCCCAGGCCGAGTGGCCTCCCGCACCAGCCCGCTGTCTTCCCGGGCCAAGTGCAGAAAGGTGAATTGCAGTTTGAAGATGAAGGTAGGACTTTAATTTTTTATTTCTTAGAGAATTGTTTGTAGTTTTTGTTTGCAAACATTGCTAAGGGTAAGGCTTGGTTGGTTTAGCTCCAGGTTCTCTCCACTTCCTTCCCCTAGCCCAGGCCGAATGGCCTCCAATGTACCTACCTGCGCCGATTTTTTTATCTCTCCGCAAGGGTTTTCTCAAGTGGCCACATACTCTGGCCTAAGTAGAAATGGAGTAACTATTAGCTGGCCAAAGTTGTCTAAATGGGCAGAACTGGTGTAGGTCGCTGGTAACACCCCGTTTTGAGAAAAAAAAACTAACTAAGTGAGTTACGCTGGTGCAAATTGATTGGGGAAACTGGAGATTTTTAAGTTACGCCCCAAAAAAACGGAGCAACTCCTGGCCAAAATTGAGCCCATCGTCACCATTACTGATTTTTATTTAATTAACTGAATTTAAATTCCCCAGCTGCCATAGTGGGATTTGAACTCACAACTCCAGATAATTCATCCAGACCTTTATATTACTAGTCCAGTGACATAACCATCAGAATGGTGGTGCAAGCTCGAAAGGCCGAATGGCCTACTCCTGCACCTATTTTCTATGTTTCTATGTTTCTATCATCATAGGCAGTTCCTCGGAATCGAGGAAGACTTGGTTCCACTCTTAACATGAGTTCTTAGGTGGCTATACAGTTCAATACGAGAACCACAGTCTTTGTCAAAGGTGGAGCAGATAGTCGTAGAGGGAAGGGGTGGGTGGGACTGGTTTGCTGCACGTTCTTTCCACTGCCTGCGCTTGATTTCTACACGCTCTCGGCGACGAGACTTGAGGTGCTCAGCGGCCTCCTGGATGCACTTACTCCACTTAGGGCGGTCTTTGGCCAGGGACTCCCCAGGTGTCAGTGGGGATGTTGCACTTTATCAGGGAGGCTTTGAGGATGTCCTTGTAACTGATCCACCTTTGTTCGTTTGCCGTGAAGCTTTTCCGAGTAGAGCACTTACTTTGGGAGTCTCGTGCCTGGCATGCGAACTATGTGGCCTGCCCAGCGGAGCTGATCAAGTGTGCTCAGTGCTTTGATGCTGGGGATGTTGGTCTGGTCAAGGATGCAAATGTTGATGGGTCTGTCCTCCCAGGGGATTTGTAGGATCTTGCGGGGATATCGTTGGTGGTATTTCGCCAGCGACTTGAGGTGTCTAGTGTACATGGTTCATGTTTCTGAGCAATAAGGAGGGCGGGTATTATTACAGCCCTGTAGACCATAAACTTGGTGGCAGTTTTGAGGGCCTGGTCTTCAAACACTCTTTTCCTCAGGTGGCTGAAGGCTGCACTGGAGCACTGGAGGCAGTGTTGGATCTCGTCGTCAATGTCTGCTCTTAACCACTATGCTACCGTTCCCCCAAGAATATACTTGCTGTAGTCGTGATAGGTGCATAGGAAAGACTGTGTTACAATATATGGCAGCCTTCTATGCTCTATATCGGCAGTTAATATATTGAGGTTAATGACCTTATGCCCGTGTTTGTGGATAAAAATTAGCATTGCTCTCTGCTTTGCCCATCGGCGGTGCTCCTGGCACCTATCTGACTCTGCTGCTACTCTGGGAGATGGAACAAGTGGTGAACATAAATTCTCATAATAGTATTACAAGATCAAGAATTACATCCCACAGCAGTTATATCCCTTGGAGTAGAACCAGCACCAGGTAAGCACCAGGAGTGGCAGTGATTTTACAGATGAGGCTCTGGTCTCTGCCAGCAGGCATTGCTAAGCAGGTGGCTGTGTTTGGTATGTGCATCAGGTAAATATTACAGGGGGATAAAACAGTGCACATATAAATTATTTGCACATGCACAAACACACTACATACACACTCACACCACGACAGAACACTGGAAAATACACAAAATAAAGTGTCAAAAAGCAACATTTTAGGAATGTGATGGATGCCCTCAGAACCCTTAGAAAATAAATTAAACTTGAATAATATGCCTCCTCTTTCTTAAACCTTGATACCTAGAAGTGATTACACAGCCGCAATCCCATCTCTGAGCTCAGATGACGTCAACCACATCAGTGAAGTAGTTCATTTGAATTCTACGTGGCAAAATTCACGAAAGCAATATGATTCAGTTTGATGTTTGTGTTGAAGGATGACAGTGCCCGTACCGAAGCAGTAAAACTAATGTATCACTGTACATTTATCAAGTGGCAGTAAAGCGATTACTGACAAATAATAATATTTCCAGTGCTGTGTTCTAATTGAGGAGATTGACAAAGTCTGATGAAGGAATGAGGGAAAAATAGGCAATTCTATTTTTATAACAAAAAAGCAAAACAATGAGGGCTTTGCTACTTTGACTCGTACTTTACAGTGGGATCTCATTTGTTACAGTTAGCTTGAATTGAAGAGTTATCAAAAGGTGACTAAGCATTTCAGTTAATAATTGTTGTCAAATATCGGACAACTTGATCAAAACAGGGATGTGTAGAAGTTATATTTAAGTACATTCCAACATACACAGGTTTTGCACCACCAAAATGTGTCTGTGGCATAAACTGTTACAAAGGGAAGACTGTCCCTTTAAAATGTGTGGCAGGAATTCCGGCCAACGTTTTAGCATTCATGGCTGAGCTTCTGCGAGAGGCTATAAGAGGCAAACATTTGTTCATGTTCACTGAGGCAAATCCACATTCTGAGTAAATCTTGAAAAATCTGCCTTGGTATTCAGAAAGTAAATAATAAATATGCATGTTTGCAACTTAGCCATCTAAAACCCGATAAGCCTATCACTACATTTCTGACAAATAAATACACAAATACATATACATATATATTTTACTTTGTAATGTGTATTGTTAAGATGTATGGAGCACATGTACCATAGAATTGTATCCCACTGCTTCAATGTGTGCTCTGCAGGAGCTAACTTTCCCAACGTCCGTTCTGTCAATGTTCAGTCAACTTCATGAATGTAAAATAAAACAACCCATGGTCACTATAGATGCATATTGGAGGAAGGAAACATTTTAGAATAGATGACCACAACAAAATTCAATCTGTTAACCACTTTGGCTCAACTTAAAACAAAATGCAATGTAAATTCAAATTACACTTGGAGTGCATATATGTCCACAGTGGTTGATGCTTGAACCTACTTATATTGTGTACTTTAATGGTCCATCCTGTTCTACAAATCTGTTAAGCTTTCTGTAAAAAAAAAATTCTGGACAATTATCCTTTTTATTCCTAACTTCCTACTTACCTGTATTAACTTGTGCCCCTTCAGCAGGGGCAATAGTTTACCTGGATTAACTTTACTAATTCCTTTCATAATCCTGAAAACTTCATTTCAATGTTTCCTCTTATCCAAAGAGAACAAACCCATCTTATTAAAAACTTCTAGTGATCTAGGTTTCTTCAAATATGATTCAAAAATGAAGATCTTCATTCAGCATAACCCTCAACATTTTCAGAGATGGAAGAAGCATGTCTGCACAGAATTCACTTATGCTTGCTGAACCAGAATTGTTTGAATATCCATTAAACCATTGGAAAGCTTCAGTTCGAACATACCCAAGAGACAACGACAATAATTATAGGTCAAGAATCCATAACCTATCTAGATAATGGCCTAGAAATCCCGGTCGAGGTCTTCCCATGGGCAAACGACTGAAAAAGGGAAAAAAGATGCGCACTTACCTGTTGCTGCTGCGTCTGTTTGAACTTCCGAGCCTGAGGCCTCTCATGACTGCGCGGCGCAGCGCGTGTACGTCAGGACATGCACAGGCCGGGAGTTGGAGACACATGGCTCTGAGCAGCCAATCAGATGTAGTATATTCTCATTCATAGTAATAGGAATTCTGTAAGGAACTCCTATTACTATGAATGAGAACCTCCCCCCAAACATCCATAACACAATAAAAAATAGAAAATACACTACATATTTAAGATTCATTTAAATTAATTTAAATTTTCCAGACTTTTCAAAAAGTTTTTTAAATTATGCTTTAAAATAAACTTACCATAGTGGGGAGGGTTTTTAACAAAAAAATGTGTTTTTATAACTTTATTTTAAAATGTTTTTGTGTATTTTTAAACACTTGCGCCTGTAAAAGTATGCCTACTTTTTCAGGCGCAAGATTTTTGAGGACATTTGCTGGGCAAAATATGCATAAATATCAGAAATCTTGCCCTGCAAGTGTCCTCGCTCCCGATATGCGTGAGATCTGTCAAGCCAGAAACTTGACAGATCGGAAAAGCCTGTTTTTAGTGCATGCGCATTGCGCGCTGAAAATTGGCTTTTCCTATGCCTTCCCAGGTCCGTAGAAACTTCGCACAGACCCGGGACATCGGAATTTCAGCCCCATTGGTAAAGCTTGTGTTATTGTATGAAATACTGCTGCAATTCTGGCACTATAAAGTCAATGGGGGCAACGTCAAACTAACATGCCCATTGGGAAGTCTACAGGATTGGGTACAATGCTGGTTTTACAACATGCCTAATTGTACTCTCCATTGAAGTCAATAATATTGGGCAGGGTGTAAAACCAGTGTTACACCCAATCCGGTAGGTTTCCTGATGGGCATGTTAGGTTAAAATAACCATCAATGGGTCCATGGGTCCATGGGTCCAATGTGTCCAAACAGGGCTGCGTCATCGCCCCAAACCTTTTCTCAATCTTCCTCGCTCCATCTCACAGTCAACAAGCTCCCTGCTGGAGTGGAACTAAACTACAGAACCAGTGGGAACCTGTTCAACCTTCGCCATCTCCAGGCCAGGTCCAAGTCCACCCCAATCTCTGTCATCGAGCTACAGTAGTGGACGACGCCTGCGTCTACGCACATACAGAGACTGAACTCCAGGACATAGTCGACGTATTTACTGAGATGTACGCTAAACATCCACAAGACAAAGGGGCTCCACCAGCCTATCCTCGCCACACATCACTGCCCCCCAGTCATCAAGATCCACGGCACGGCCCTGGACAATGTGGACCATTTCTCATACTTCGGGAGCCTCTTATCAACAAGAGCAGGCCTTGATGACGAGATCCAACACTGCCTCCAGTGTGCCAGTGCAGCCTTCGGCCGCCTGAGGAAAAGAGTGTTCGAAGACCAGGCCTTCAAATCTACCACGAGCTCATTGTCTACAGGGCCCTCCTGCATGGCTCAGAGACATGAACCATGTACAGTAGACACCTCAAGTCGCTGGAGAAATATCAACGATGTCTCCGCAAGATCGTACAAATACCCTGGGAGGTCAGACGCACCAACATTAGCATCCTTGACAAGGCCAACATCCCCAGCATTGAAGCACTGACCACACTTGATCAGCTGCACTGGGCAGGCCACATTGTCCGCATGGCAGACACGAGACTTCCAAGACAAGCGCTCTACTCGGAACTCCTTCATAGAAAACAAGCCAAAGTTGGGCAGAGGAAACTTTACAAGGACAGCCTCAAAGCCTCCCTGATAAAGTGCAACATCCCCACCGACACCTGGGAGTCCCTGGCCAAAGACTGCTCTAAGTGGAGGAAGTGCATCCAGGAGGGCGCTGAGCACCTCGAGTCTCATCGCCGAGAGCATGCAGAAATCAATCGCAGGCAGGGGAAAGAGTGTGTGGCAAATCTGTCCCACCCTCTTTTACCCTCAAAGACTATCTGTCCCACCTGTGACAGGGACTGTGATTCTCGTATTGGACTGTTCAGCCACCTAAGGACTCATTTTATGAGTCGAAGCAAGTCTTCCTCGATTCAGAGGGACTGCCTATGATGATGATGATGACAATGGGTCCAAAGTTCTAGCAGGGTGGGACATTTGGCTTTCATGATGTTGTGCACAGTCAAAGCTTCTCAACTCAACCAAGTCAGTAAACAGCCTTCAAAACCAATGTTTAAAGGGCTCCTCACCTCCATTATGTTGTTTTAGGTTTCTGGGGTGCTTTTGGGTAGCTCAAGTTTTTAAGCTACTATTTTGCTGTTTTACTAGGTTAGGTGGCACAATAAGTAGTGTAGATAGGAGCAGAAAGTTACATTGATAGATTAAGTGAATGGGCAAAACTGTGGCAGATAAAGTTCAATGGGGTGGCGGGGGGGGGGAGGTTGTGTCAGGTCATCAACTCTGATCCTAAGAAAGATAGATTATTTTCTAAATGGTAAGAGGCTAGGAACTGAGAGGTTAAATTCTGAATACAGGTTGCATAGACTAGACTTGTACTTGTTTAAGCATAGAAGATTCAGAGGTGAATTATTTGCGGTGTTTAAGATACATGAAGGATTTGATAAGGTAGATGGAGAAAAACTATTTCCTCCAGTGAGTTAGAAAAACTAGGTGGAAAAGTAAGATGTGAGGAGAAGGCAAAGAGCCTACAAAAGGATATAGACAGCTTAAGTGAGTAGGAAATAAGTGGCAGATGGAGTATAATGTGGGGAAATGTGAGGTTATTCACTTTGGTAGGAAGAATAGAAAAACAGAATATTTTTTAAATGGTGAGAAACTATTGGTGCTCAGTGAGAGTTGTGTATCGTAGTACAAGAAACACAGAGTTAGCATGCAGGTACAGCAAGCAATTAAGAAGGCAAATGGCACGTTGGCCTTCATTGCTAGAGAGTTGGAATACAAGAGTAAGGGGGGTCGAAATACATCGCTTGCGTGAAGTTCAACTCTTTTTCTTTTTTTTTTTGAGCGGACCAGAAATCTGTCATAATGGGGGTGAAAGTGAGGCGGAGAGCAGAAAATCAATCACAAGCGGAGCGGAAGTGGAGGCAAGCTGGAGTCTCCGCCGTTGTCAGTCATCTCTCTCTTAGGCAGTCCCTAGGAGTCAAGGATGACTTGCTTCCACACTAACATGAGTGGGGTGCTTGGGTTGTTATATGCTCCTTCCGCTGTTTGCGCTTGGCTTCCGTGTGCTCCCGGTGAAAAAACTCGAGGTGTTTGGCATCTTCCCGGATGCTTCTCCTCCACTTTGAGTGGTCTTGGGCCTGGGATTCCCAGGTGTCGGTAGGGTTGTTGCACTTTTTCAAGGAGGCTTTGAAGGTGTCCTTGAAGCATTTCTTCTGCCCACCTAGGACTCACTTGCCGTGTCGGAGCTCTGAGTAGAGCGCTTGTTTTGGGAATCTCGTATCGGGCATGCGGACAATGTGGCCTGTCCATCGGAGCTGATCGAGTGTGATCAGTGCTTCGCTGCTGGGGATGTTGGCCTGAGTGAGAACACTGACTTTGGTGCGCCTACCCTGCCAATAGATTTGTAGGATCTTGAGGAGGCAGTGTTGGTGGTACTTCGCCAGTGCTTTGAGGTGCCTGCTGTACATAATCCATGGGCCCGAAATTCAATAATGCTAGAAATCTGGTGCTCCCCCACCTTTTTGTGGCCATTTGTGCCCAAAAACTTTCATGGTTCGGTCACCCCATAGTCAGCTCCAAAAGGGAACAAATGGGTTCCAGCGCTAATAAATCCTTCCAAAGTGGATTTTTCAGCGGTGTGGCTGTCATAATTTGAGCGTTATTACCATTGAGAAATTCAGCATGCAGGCAAGGGTTTCTAATGAGCTTGCTGCTGCCTGGCCTTTTTAAAGACCAGGGTTTGCAGCAATGCCTTGAGGGGGGAAGGAGTTTTGGAAGGATGGCTGGTGTAAGAGGTGCAAGGAGAGCCAACAGGTTCACTGATATGGAGCTGGAGACACTGATGGACGGTGTGGAGGACAGAGGAAGAATACTGTTTCCTGATGTGGGGAGACCTGGCAGACAGGCAGTACATAATGCATGGAGGGAGATTGCAGGGAGGTATCAGGCACCTCCATATATGTGAGGCCACACCCTCCCAGGAGGGTGCTGGCCAGTCTGCACCCGGCCCTTCCAGGGTGGCAATGGGTCGACACCTCCTAGCTCTGGGGCGACAGGAATTCTCCTCCTCATCCTCCGCTGCCTCCTCCTCCTCCTACACCCCCTTCTCCACCTCAAGTAGTGCTGCTGGTTCAACCTCCAGTGGCTGACCCTCATGATGGCCAGGTTGTGCAGCATGCAGCGGATCACGACGATGATGGAGACCCATTGAGGAGAGTATTGCAAGGTGCCACCAGAGCGGGCCAGGCACTGGAACCTCTGCTTAAGGATGCCTATGCACTGCCCAATGATGTACTCGATGGTGCAATGAACGTCATTGTATGCATGCTCTGGCGCTGTCCTGGAGTTCCGCAGTGGAGTGAGCAGCCAAGTGGACAGGGGATATCCCTTGTCCCCAAGCAGCCAACCGCAATCTTGATTCAGGCCGGTGAAGGTGGCAGGCACACTGGTCTGGCACAGAATGAACGAATCATGGCTGCTGCCTCCCTTGCTCGCTGCCTCTCTGCATGCTGCTAAAGGCGACACCTTCTCCTGTGTGCCGCCCTGCTTCTGTGCAGGTGTACTAGGTGTTGCCCTCCCAACACTCGTCCCATCCTCAGGGTGAACCCTGCCAAGCAGGTCTCTGCAGCTCACAGGACTCCATTATAGAGTCAGACCTGAAAGTTGTACAAAAGTCTGTGAAAATCTCTGAGCAGCACTCAGCAAGTTGAATGGAGCCAAAACAATTAATAAAACTATTAAAGATAAATACAGTGGATGCTGTACTCTTAAGTAAAAACATTAATAATTAATAAAACTATTAAAAGATAAATTATGCAGATGCTGTAATCTTAAATAAAAATATCTCTCTTACAGCAGCTTCACCGCGCCATTTCTGGCGGAAGTGCACATCGCTCAAATCCCTCCCCGAGCTGAATATGGCTCGGGGAGGGAAAATCATCCGACCATGGTGGCCGATCGATTTTTTCGGTCGACCGCCCAAACCCGGCCGTAGCCGTCCCTTCGGGGATGGTGAATTTCAGCCCCCATGTCTCTGAAGCATATAGGAGGGCGGGTATTACCACGGTCTGTTGCCGGGTTTGAGATCCTGGTCTTCAAACGCACACTTCCTCAGGCGACCGAAGGTTGCACTGGCACACTGAAGGTGGTGTTGGACTTCGTCATCAACATCTGCTCTTGTTGACAGTAGGCTCCCAAGGTATGGAAAATGGTCCACATTTTCCAGGGCTTCATCATGGATTTTGATAATCGGGGGACAGTACAGTGTGGCGGGGACAGGTAGGTAGAGGACCTTTGTCTTACGGATGTTTAGTCTAAGGCCCATGCTCTCGTATACTTCGGTGAAGGTGTTGACAATGGTTTGGAGTTTGACCTCCGAGTGTGCAAACGCAAGCATCATCTGCATACTGTAATTGAATGACAGAGGATGGGATGACCTTGGATCTGGACTGGAGGCGACGGAGGTTGAACAATTTCCCATTTGTTCCGGAGATTAGCTGTATTCCAGTGGGGAACTTATTAAGGGCGAGATGGAGCATTGCAGCAATGAAGATCAAGAAGAGCATTGGTGCAATGACACAACCTTGCTTGACCCCAGTCTGTACATGAATTAGGTCTGTGGTGGATCCGTTGGTCAGGATCACAGCTTGCATGTCATTGTGGAGCAGGCAGAGAATGGTGAAAAACTTTTGAGGGCAGCCAAATTCGAGGAGGATGCTCCATAATCCCTCACGGTTGACAGTGTCGAAGGCTGTTGTGAGGTCAAAGAAGGCCATGTATAGGGATTGGTGCTGCTCCATGCATTTCTTTTGACTTTGAAGCGTGGTGAAGATTATGTCCATCGTGCCCCTTAGTGGGCAGAATCTGCATTGTGTCTCTGGGAGGAACTCTTCAGCCACTGGGAGAAGGTGACTGAGGAGGATTCTTGCGATGACATTCCCTGTGACAGACAGCAGGGGAACTCCTCTGTAATTACCGCAGTCGGACTTGTCACCTTTCTTGAAGATGGTCACAATTATGGTGTCTCTGAGATCTCCTGGCATGCTCTCCTCCTTCCAAATAAGAGAAATGAGTTCATGGATTCGCGCCGAGTACTTCTCTGCCATGCTTTAGTACTTCGGCAGGGATTCCACCTGCTCGTGAGGCCTTGTTGTTCTTCAGTTGTCAGATGGCCTTTGCAACCTTATGCTGGGCAGGCCTTGTGCTGAAGTAGTGGTGGGTAGCATGCAGTGGGATGGAGTCGAGAACACTCACGTCGAAGACAGAGTCTTGGTTAAGGAGATCTTCAAAGTGCTCCTTCCAGCGGACACTGACTGCCTCTCTGTCCTTGATGAGTAACTCTCCATATTGGCCAGCAGTGAGATAGGGCCTTGGGTGCTTGGGCCATAGGTGGTCTTGACTGTGTTAACGAATCCATGCACATCATGGTTGTCAGCTAGTTGCTGGATCTCCTGCGCTTTCTCCACCCACCATCTGTTCTTTAGGTCACGTGCTTTATGTTGGACCTCGGCCTTCAAATGTCTATAGAGCTGCTTTCTTGCTCTCGAGTTGTGTTGCTGTTTCTAGTTCAAGAATGCCTTGTGCTTGTGGCTTATTAGCTCCTGGATCTCCTGGTCATTGTTATTGAACCAGTCTGGATGTTTCCTGGTCGAGTGATCAAGCATCTCTTCACAAGTGCTAATTATGGAAGCTTTGAGGGCAGACCAGGCACTGTGGACACTCTGCGTCTCTGGTCACTGGGAGTAGTCAGGTTGGATGTGAGGTGCAGGCTGGATAGGACTTTCTTAACAGGGTCTTTAAGTGCTCCAGCATTGATTTTCCTGTGGCATCATTTTTGTTGCCCCCACTGCTTTGGGCCTACATTGATGGAGATGACAGAATGGATAAGGTGGTGGTCCGTCCCGCAGTCATCAGCTCCTGTCATGGTGCGGGTGATGCACTCGTCCTTGCGGTCCCTTGCTCGGATGATGACATGGTCTAGCAGGTGCCAGTGCTTGGATCGAGTGTGTTGCCATGAGGCCCTGTACTTGTCTCTCTGATCGAACAAGGTGTCGGTTTTGACAAGGTCATGTTCTAAGAATTTCGTCAGGAAGAGGGTACCGTTTGATGATGTCACGATACTTGTGCATCACCATGTCTCTCCCCTTCACTTAAAGGGGAGAGCCGCTGCGAGCTCTGTGATTATTTTAGTTAGGTCCACTGGGCCACCAGGGAGGGTTTCGGCAGGGCCAGCAGCCTGGCACTCAAGAGGGGTTGCCAGGCTGACTGTTGGCGGTCCGGCCGAACCTGGGGGCATAATTGTCCAGCCGACAAAAAAAATAATATGGTGGCCGTGGCAGTGTGCCCTCCCCTTGAATAGTCGCCGCATAGCCGCATGTTGCACACACTGCAAACACAGTGCACAGACAGAACAAACTGTCGGGGGCACCACTCGGCGGCCCGAAGACTTTTTCCCCTGAATTTAGCTTGAGGTGCGGGAGATTGGCGGTGCGCGCTTTGATGATGCACTTAGAAGGGGTCAGCAGTCGTGGTGCAGAAGTGGAGGCTGCCGGAAAAAGCATCTAGAAACATAGAAGCATAGAAATTTACAGCGCAGAAGGAGGCCATTCCAGCCTTCCATGTCAGCGCCGGCCAACAAAGAGCCACACGGCCCCCGGTCAGCAGCCCTAAAGGCCACACATAAACCTATGAACAATGACGGAAAGGCAAAGAGCACCCAGCCCAACCAATCTGCCTCACCAAAACTGCGACACCCCTTATACTAAAACATTCTACACTCCACCCCAACCAGAGCCATGTGATAGCCTGGGAGAGGCAAAAACCAGATAAAAACCCAGGCCAATTTAGGGCGAAAAAATCTGGGAAAATTCCTCTCCGACCCATCCAGGCGATCGAAACTAGTCCAGGAGATTACCCTGAGCATATTCTATTCCTGCAGAACTTACCATTTTATCTGCTCCATCCAACAAAAGTTCATCCAGTCTAATCCCAATTACCAGCTCTGGGTCCGTAACGCTGCAGGTTACTGCACTTTAAGTGCCCATCCAACCATCTCTTAAAAGTGATGAAGGTTTCTGCATTCACCACTCTTCCAGGCAGCGAGTTCCAGATCCCCACAACCCTCTGCGTAAAGAAGACCCCCCCTCAAATCCGCTGTAAAACTTCCATCAACCACCTTAAAACTATGCCCCCTCGTAATAGACCCCTTCCACCAATAGAAATAGACCCTTACTATCCACTATGTCCAGGCCCCTCAATATTTTGTACATCTCCTCTCAACCTCCTCTGTTCCAATGAGAACAACCCCAGACTATCCAATCTGTCCTCATAACTAAGATTCTTCATTCCAGGCAGCATCCTAGTAAATCTCCTCTGCACCCTCTCTAGTGTAATCACGTACTTCTTATAATACAGCGACCAGAACTGCATGAGTTATGATGCTTCCCAACTCAAACATTGGCAAAGATAAAAATGCTGAATATGCGTAATGCCCAGCAAATAGATCTATAAATGAGAGTGATGTCAGATCTCATGGCAAATTGAGGAGAGCTGCACACAAAGGTGATGGATCTTCACCTGAGCATCATTCTCCTGAGACCTGAAGAGTAACATAAAAATGTTTTCTCTGTGCTCTGTACATCCAGGACCAGGACCAATGATATGAGATATTTGCTTTAGCTATAGTGCACAGCAATTGATGATCTGCCACATTATATACAAAAATGTACTCTGTTGAAATTTAAATCACCAATGCCCACTCAATGTGCATGATTTGCTCATCCCCAGAATGGGGGAAATTCAGAGCTCCTGTTTGGAAGCTAATTTCCAATTTCTTAGTGGAAAGCGAAAGTACTTCATCCCTTGAAACACAGGCAGCAGGGAGAGGCACACCACATTTAGGATTTTATTACGCAAACCAATCCCAATGGGCTCTGCATTTAGCCATCATTACTTCCTACTGGACATACTTTTATTGATGACCCTGCTATTTGCTTTGCTCATTTTGATGTTGCTAGGAATTGGGTTATTTTTTAAAAATTCATTCATGGGATGTGAGCGTCACTGGCAAGGCCAGCATTTCTTGTCCAGCCCTAATTACCCATGAGAAGGTGGTGGTGAGCCGACTTCTTGAATCGTTGCAGTCCGTGTGATGAAGGTACTCCCACAGTGCTATTTGGTAGGGAGTTCCAGGATTTTGACCGAACAAAGATGAAGGAACAGCAATATATTTCCAACTCAGGATGGTGTGTAACTTGGAGGGTGTGGTGCTCCCATGCATCTGCTGCCCTTGTCCTGGGGCTGAGATGATTGGCCTCCATCCATAACCATCTTCCTTTGCGCTCGGTATGACTCCAGCCAGTGGCAAGTTTTCCCCCTGATTCTCATTGACTTCAATTTTACTGGGGCTCCTTGATGAAACACTCGGTTAAATGCTCCCTTGATTTCAAAGGCAGTTATTCTCACCTCACCTCTGGAATTCAGCTTTTCTGTCCATGTTTGGATCAAGACTGTAATGAGGTCTGGAGCCAAGTGGTTGAACACAACTCTTTTTAGGAGACAAAATAAACAGTAAATCAAGTGCCCCCTGATCTGGGGGACACTTCAAACATTTTTCCAGGCCATTTTTTTGTTTTTTTTTGTTTGTTTTTTTTTACTTTTTTTTTTACTTTAAAAAAAAAATGTTTTGGGCCATAAAATAATTAATTCGACAAGTGCCCCCTATAAAAGGGGAGGGGGACACTAAAACTGCCAATTAAAACAAATCAAACTGTAAAATAAATAAAATCAAATTAAAATTTGGTTGCCGGGGGTAACGATGCACTCCAGTTCCTCCGGCGCCCACCTCTCGCGGAAGGCTGCGAGCGTACCGGTGGACACCGCGTGCTCCATCTCAAAGGACATCCTGGCGCGGATGTACGCACGGAAGAGAGGCAGGCAGTCAGGCTGAACGACCTCCTCGACCGCCCGCTGCCTGGACCGGCTGATGGCACCCTTGGCCGTGCCCACGGACCTACCCACTCCCCTCCTCACAGGGTGCCCAAAGATCAGGAGAGTGGGACTGAAGTGCAGCCAGAATTTCAGGAGCAGCCCCTTTAAATAATAAAACAGGGGCTGCAACCTCGTGCATTCAATAAAAACATGGAACACAGACTCTTCCAGACCGCAGAAATTGCAGGCGGCCTGGGAGCCCGTGAACCGGCTTAACAATTTATTGCACGGCACTGCTCCATGCACCACCCTCCAGGCCAAGTCCCCGATAAATAGTGGGAGGACTCCCGCGTAGAGTGCCGTCCATCGGGGACTCCCGCCTCCTCCGGACGGCAAGATGGTACGCCATGGCGTGTCCGGACGGCAGGCGAGGATGGCAAAGTTGAGAGGGTGCAGGAGCAGCCCGTAGAGGAAACCCCTCCGCGCAGAACTGAAAGGCACGGAGGGGATTTCCTCGAGGCGGCTCAAGTTGTGAGGCGCAGGCTCCCGAGGGAGGTACCGGGGTTTGGCGCCGATGAGGAATTCCGTCCGGACGGGGGTCAGTTCGGACGGGATTTCCCCACACCTAACGGAGTTGGGGCCCAGAGCTGTTTTTAGCGACTCAATGGCATCGGCCGCGCGTCGGACGTTGGCAGAATTTAGGCGCCGCGCCAGCGTGTCCGGCGCCATCCAGCCCGCTCCTCCGCCATCGAGCAGGTCCCTGACCCTGGTCACCTCACCAGCCACAGCCCTCTCGTCCGACTGCCACCTAAAGCCTCGGTCGTGGAGGTACGGATTCCCGAGCAGCGGCTCCTGCAGGACAGCCGCCACTCCAGCCGGTGGAGAGCTGCGCTTGGTGGAGACTTTGTTCCAGACCCTGGTGAGTTCCTTGTAAAAGACAGGCAGCTCCTGGACGGCGGTCCTAACGCCCCCCAAGCTCACAAACAGGAGCTGCGTGGCGTAGTTGAGGCCCTGCTGCTGGCGGAAGAAATACGTTGCCAGAGCACACCACCTAGGAGGGGGCTCGACGTAAAGGTATCTCTGCAGGGTCTGAAGACGGAAAGTCGCGAGCTGGGCGCTGACGCACACCAACGACTGACCGCCCTCCCCAAGTGGGGTGGTTGAACAGAACTCTTTTTGGGAGAAACAAAAACATTAAATCGTGGCCCCCCCGATCTGGGGGATGCACCAAACATTTACAAGGCCCTTTTTTTTGTTTTTTGTATTTTTTTTTGTTTGTTTGGATTTTTTAAAGTTTTTTTTTTGGGCACTAAAATCATTTTTTTTTCTCCAAGTGCCCCCTATAAAAGGTGAGGGGACACTAAAAACACCGGCAATTAAAACAAATTAAACTTTAAAACATAAAATCAAATTAAAATTTGGTTGCCGGACGTGACGATGCACTCCAGTCCCTCCGGTGCCCACCTCTCGCGGAAGGCCGCGAGCGTACCAGTGGACACCGCATGCTCCATCTCCAAGGACACCCTGGCGTGGATGTACGCGCGGAAGAGAGGCAGGCAGTCAGGTTGAACGACCCCCTCAACTGCCCGCTGCCTGGACTGGCTGATGGCACCCTTGGCCGTGCCCAGGAGCAGTCCTACGAGGAGGCCCTCGGACCTACCCGCTCCCTTCCGCACAAGGTGCCCAAAGATCAGGAGTATGGGACTGAAGTGCAGCCAGAATTTCAGGAGCAGCCCCTTTAAATAATAAAACAGGGGCTGCAACCTCGTGCATTCGATAAAAACATGGAACACGGACTCTTCCAGACCGCAGAAATTGCAGGCGGCCTGGGAGCCCGTGAACCGGCTTAAAAACTTATTGCATGGCACTGCTCCATGCACCACCCTCCAGGCCAAGTCCCCGATAAATAGTGGGAGGACTCCCGCGTAGAGTGCCGTCCATCGGGGACCCCCGCCTCCTCCGGACGGCAAGATGGTACGCCATGGCGTGTCCAGACGGCAGGCGAGGATGTCAAAATTGAGAGTGTGCAGGAGCAGCCCGTACAGGAAACCCCTCCGCGCGGAACTGAAAGGCACGGAGGGGATTTCCCCGAGGCGGCTCAAGTTGTGAGGCGCCGGCTCCCGAGGGAGGTTTCGGGGATTGGCGCCGATGAAGAATTCCGTCCGGACGGGTGTCAGATTGGACCGGATCTCCCCACGTGCTTGAGCCTCCTCGATGCACCTAACAGAGTCAGGGCCCAGAGCTGTTTTTAGCGACTCGATGGCATTGGCAGCGCGGCGGACGTCGACCATTTTTAGGCGCCGCGCCAGCGTGTCTGGCGCCATCCAGCCCGCTCCTCCACCATCGAGCAGGTCCCTGACCCTGGTCACCTCACCAGCCACTGCCCTCTCGTCCGACTGCCACCTAAAGCCTCGGCCGTGGAGGTACGGATTCCCGAGCAGCGGCTCCTGCAGGACAGCCGCCACTCCATTCGGTGGAGAGCTGCGCTTGGTGGAGATTTTGTTCCAGACCCTGGTGAGTTCCTTGTAAAAGACAGGCAGCTCCTGGACGGCGGTCCTAACGCCCCCCAAGCTCACAAACAGGAGCTGCGTGTCGTAGTTGAGGCCGTGCTGCTGGTGGAAGAAATATGTCGCCAGAGCACACCACCTAGGAGGGGGCTCGACGTAAAGGTATCTCTGCAGGGTCTGAAGACGGAAAGTCGCGAGTTGGGCGCTAACGCACACCAACGACTGACCGCCCTCCCCAAGCGGGGTGGTTGAACAGAAACAGAGCATCGGTGAGCAGGTTTCTGGTGATTAAATACCACTTGATAACACTGTCGATGACACCTTTCATCACTTTGCAAATAATTGAGTACACTGATGGGGCAGTAATTAGCTGGATTGGATTTGTGCTGCTTTTTATAGAAAGGACAGAGTTGGGCAATTTTCTACTTTGCGGGCAGATGCTAGTGTTGTAGCTGTACTGGAACAGCTTTGCTAGAGATACGGCTAGTTCTGGTCCTTGCTTTCATTTTGGCCAACGGATGTTTATTTTCTGCACAAAAAGGAAAGGAAGACAGCAAGATAGTTTCAAAATATTATTATTTTGTTGTCTGTCAGGACACGTGGTGCTTCTTTGCACTTGCTCTTTGTGTTTAATAGTTTATTTGGCAAGCTTTTGACATGATCTTCCTTCCCTTCATAGGTGCCCTGCTCCTTTGTGCACCTCGAGTAATGATTGGCTACTCAACCAAATAGCCAGCTTCCTGGCATCTATCAAGCTTCTAATTGTATCCACCACTTCCTCTGAATTGTGCATCAGTAATTTAGGGCCCAAATTTCCCAGGAGTTGCTCCGTTTTTTTTGGAGCAACTTGATGTTTCTGGTGTATCTTTTTAATTGCAATTCTGGCATTTAATTTGCGCCAGTGTAAGTGAGTTAGTTAGGTTTTTTTTTAGTTTCGTTTTTTTTTTCGAAAGTGGGCGTTCCCAGCCACTTACGCCTGTTTTGGCCAGTTAAGTGAGTTTGGCCAGCAAATAGTTGCTCCAAACTAACTTAGGCCAGCATATGTTGCCACTTCTGTCCGCACAGAAAAACCTTACCTGGAGTTAAGGAATCGGCAAAAGTAACTACATTTAAAGCACCATCAAGCACCAAACAAAGCACAAAAAGTAATAAGCATTCAATAAAAAATAAGGAAATGAAGTAAATAATTAAATTAACAAATAAAGAATTGAAGTAAATCCTACCTTCAACTAAACTTGGCAGCGGCTGGCCATGCGGGAGTCCTTTCGGCCTAAGATAGGTGCGAGAGAACGTGGCAACTGAACAGGGGTGAGAGAGGGAGAAGGCTCAATGCGGCAGGCTGGGGGTGGTGGTGGTGAACGCGGCAGCTTAATGGAGGGGAGGGAAGAGATCCATAGCGGGCCCGCTCTGGCTGGGACAGGAGCCCCACCACCCGGATTAAAACTCTTCCCCCTCCCCCCGCTGGATCAAAATTCTTCCGCCACCCCCCACACAAAACTCTTCCTCTCCACCACCGCCCTCCCCCCCCCCGCCAAAACTCTTCCCCACCCCCCCGATCAAAACTCTTCCCCCCACCAACATGTCTCTTGCAGCCCTCAGCGCAGGAAGGCAGTGGCCGGCCTGTGTGGCAGGCCACTCGGTGCGGGATAAGGATGGCGAGCGTTGGCCCCTCCCACACAGCCTGCATCTCACACACTCAGATTCTGGAGACTACGAGCTACTGCGCATGCGCGCACACTGTAGCGCGCATGTGCAGAGGTCCCGGCACTGTTTTCAGCGCCAGGACCTGACTCCGCTCCCAAATCCAGTTGCCACGCTACGCCACCATGGAGGAGAGGCTGGGAAGTGGCCAAACTCGGCCTGAAGATTTTTGTCGCCCTTGGAGTTCTACAAAAGCGGCGCACCTCTGGTGAGTGTGCCAGAAATCTGTACTGGCCAAATTTGGGCCCAAAGTTCCTGTGCTTGATCTGCTGTGATCGCAAGGCTTTGTGATGTTATTTATGTATGACTAGGCTGCAGCACAAAATGTTTGGCGACTTAAAAGGCATCAGGTTAGTTTTGTGTTTCTGCACACATGTTACAGCTGAAGGGTATGTCCTCATGGAATCTGCATTAGCCCTGAGACACAATATAACAGGCACTGGTGACAATTGTTACTGTGCACCAGACCAAAATGATTCAATTTGCTCAGTGAGCAGAGCACAGGAGATAATAATAATAATAACTTTTATTTATAAAGCGTCTTTAACATAGTAAAATGTCCCAAGGCGCTTCACAGCAACTGTTACAAGACAAAATAGATAAATAAGACACCAAGCCACAAAAGAAAAAATTAAGGCAGATGACCAAAAGCTTGGTTAAAGAGGTCAGTTTTAAGAAGCATCTTAAAGGAGGAAAGAGAGGTAGCGAGGTGGAGCGGTTTAGGGAGGGAGTTCCAGAGCATAGGGCCTAAACAACAGAAGGCAACTAAAGATGGTTGGGGGGTTGTGAGGCTGAAAATGATTACAGAGATAGGGAGGGGAAAGGCCATGGAGTGATTTGTAAACAAGGATAAGACTTTTAAAATTGAGGCGTTGTTTAACTGGAGTCAATGTAGGTCAGAAAGCACAGGGATGATGGGTGATCATAACTTGGTGCGAGTTAAGACACAGGTTGCTGAGTTTTAGATGATCACAAGTTTATGTAGTGTAGAATGTGGGAGGCCAGCCAGGACTGAGTTGGAGTAGTTACGTGTAGAGCTAACAAAGGCATGGATGAGGGTTTCAGCAGCAGAAGAGCTGAGGCAGGGGCAGAGGTAGCCAATGTTATGGAGGGGGAAAAAGGCGGTTTTAGTTCTGCCGTGGATATGTGGCTGGACATTCATTTCAGGGTCAAATATGGCACTTAGGTTGTGAACAATCTTGTTCACCCTCAGATTGATGCTAGGGAGAGTGATGGAGTCAGTGGTTAGGGAATGCAGTTTGTAGCGGGGACCAAAGATAATGGCTTTGGTCTTCCCAATATTTAATTGGAGAACATTTCTGCTCATCCCGTACTGGATGTCGGACAAGCAATCTGACAATTTAGTTATCAAGCAGGGGTCGAGAGAAGTGGTGGAGATAGAGCTGGGTGTCAAGAGCATACATGTGGAAACTGACTCTGTGTTTTTGGATGATATCTCCAAGGGGCAGCATATAGATGAGAAATAAGAGGGGGCCAAGGACAGACCCTTGGGGGATACCAAAGGTAATGATGCAGGAGTGGGAAGAGAAGCCATTACATGAGATTTTCTGGCTACGATTAGATAGATAAGAAAGGAACCAGGCGAGTGCAGTCCCACCCAGCTGGATGATGGTGGAGGGGCGTTGGAGAAGGATGGAATGGTCAACTGTGTCAAAGGCTACAGACAGGTCCAGAAGGATGAGGAGGGAGAGTTTACCTTTGTCACAGTCACACAGGATGTCATTTGTGGCTTTGATGAGAGTTGTTTCGGTACTGCGGCAGGGGCGAAAACCAGATTGAAGGGATTCAAATATTGAATTCATGGAAAGATGGTCATGGATTTGGGAGGTGACAACACATTCAAATACTTGGGACAGGAAAGGAAGGTTGGAGATGGGGTGATAGCTAGCAAGCAAAGTGGGGTCAAGGTCTTTTTTTTGACGAGACGGATGATGACAGCAGATTTGAAGGAGAGTGGAACAGTACCTCAGGAAAGAGAACCGTCAACAATGTTGGCTAACATGGGAACCAAAAAAAGGAAGTTAGGTGGTCAGCAGTTTAGTGGGAGTAGGATCAAGGGAGCAGGAAGTGGATCTCCTGGACAAGATGAGCGTGGAGCGATCTAGATGGGAGATGAAAGAGAAACTAGAAAAAGATTTGAATTTAGGGCTCGGACTGGTGGGAGCCTCAGATGAAGTTTGGCCCTGTGGGCTAAGTGAAGGAAGGGAACTCGCAGAGGCAGCTGATCGGATGGTCTCAATCTTTGAGACAAACAAGTCCATTAGTTCCTCACACTTGTAGTTTGAGATTAGTGTGGTGGAGACAGGGGAGAGGGGCCTAAGGAGATAGTTAGCAGTTAGAGAATAGCAGTTGGGGTTATTTTTGCATTCCAGATTGGTCCTGGAATCGTGAGCAGTTTTTGTAGACAAGAGTAGGAATTGATAATGTTTTATGTGCTTGAGCCAGATCTGGCGGTGAATGTCGAAACTTGTCCGCCACATCCGTTCACGTCTGCACCCTTTTAGCTTGAGCGAGCGTAGATGAGGGCTGTACCAGGGGGACCAGCCAACGTGAGAGAGAGTAATCTTTATAATAGGGACTATGGCATCAAAGATGGGGGTGAGGGTGTGGTTGAGCAGATCATTGTCATTTTTAAAAGAGGGCCAAAGGTTGGACAGTTTTAAGTTGGTAAGTGCAGTTGTAAGAGAGTTGGAGAGAGTTTTTTCCAGGGGCGTACACAGAAGGAAGTAGGTTTGGAATTGGGAAGGGGGATGTGGGTTGAGAGCGATACAAGAAAATGGTCAGAGATGGCTTTATCTTTAATTGACATGGTTGGAATAGCAAGGCCACGAGAGATTGTAAGGCCAAGGGGATGTCCGTGAATATGGGTTGAGGAATTTATATGGAGGGAGAGATTAAGGGAGGACAGGAGGGTAAAGAACTCAGAGAAGAGAGCGCATGATGAATTGAGATGGAGATTGAACTCACCAAGGATGAGAAGGGATATTTTTATGAGTACACTAGTGGGTACACAACACTGGACATGGTGCTTGGAGCTCTGTTCACATGAGAAGGACAGAAAGTAGGGTGTAAAATACTTCACACTTACCTTTCCAATCCAGCTTCAAGAGTGTGATATCTTGAGACACAGTAAACACACACAACTGCACAATATGGCTTCTGAGTAAGAACTGACCAGAGCACATGGCTTTATTGTTATATACATCAGCAATCCACCGGGTGGCTCTATTACACTTCTCCCTCCTTCTTGAAGAAGTTAATCATAACAAATAATCATTGTACATGACTTGCATGGTATACACAACTCTTGATATACATTTCTCAAATGGAACCCATTTTATGTTTCCAAAGTCTACTATAGAATTCTGTAACACAAAGAAAAGATTTGAACTTATTTTCCATATTTAGAGGTTAAAATTAAGCACTCGTTTTCTGTTTCGAAGAGGATACCTTCTTTCTTGAACAGAACTTTCTGATTTTGTTGGAGTTTGACTCATTCTAGGCTGAGACTGAGGAGACTTTATTCATAGTGATAGATAGTCATTAGAAATGGGTAGAGGTGTTTCCGATGTGGAAAATAACAACAAGTAAAAGAATAACAATTTTTGGAGATTGCTTTCTTCATATGGTCTCACAGAAGAAATTGTATCTATTGTGTTCCTAACACAGATGAGACTGTGCACATGGAGGTTAAAGTAACAGTGACCTTAGTCTTTAATAAGACATTCCAGAGTGAGGAACAGGCCTTAGAGGCGGGCTTATATACAGTGCTCCCAAGGGATGCTGGGATCCCTTGGGACTTCAGGGGATGCGGTCTCTGGTGGCGGAACATGGGAGTGCATGCTTTACAGATACACAACATCACTCCCCCCGCAAAGTCAAAGTGAAAACTATTTACAAGGTGAGGTGGACAGGAGCATTTCTTTCTCTGGTGGACTGCCTCGGTACAAATGTCTGTACTGGTGTGTTGGCTGTGCTCTCGCTGGGTTGGCGTGTTGTTGGCCCTGCAGGGCTGCTGGGTGAGCCTGGCTTGCTGGACTGTTGGGCGTGATGGGTTCAATTTCCTGGTCCGGAGTGGTGTCGTTGTGGGTTGTTCAGGGTAGTCTGTGAACCGCAGCCTCGTTTGGTCCAGGTGCTTTCTGCAAATTTGTCCATTGTCCAGTTTGACTACAAACACCCTACTCCCTTCTTTAGCTATCACCGTGCCCGGACTCCACTTGGGACCATGTCCATAGTTTAGCACATACACAGGATCATTCAGATCAATTTCCCGTGACACAGTAGCGCGACCATCGTTTACATTTTGTTGCTGCCGCCTGCTCTCGACCTTATCATGCAGGTTGGGGTGAAACAGCGAGAGTCTGGTTTTAAGTGTTCTTTTCATGAGTAGCTCAGCCGGGGTCACCCCTGTGAGCGAGTGGGGTCCCATGCGGTAGCTGAGCAGTACTCGGGACAGGCGGGTTTGGAGTGAGCCTTCTGTGACTCGTTGAGGCTCTGTTTGATGGTTTGTACTGCCCGCTCTGGCTGCCCATTGGAGGCTGGTTTAAACGGGGCCGAGGTGACATGTTTGATCCCATTGCGGGTCATGAATTCTTTAAATTCGGCACTGGTGAAACATGGCCCGTTGTCACTGACCAGTATGTCAGGCAGGCCATGGGTGGCAAACATGGCCCTCAGGGTTTCAATGGTGACGGTGGCAGTGCTTCCCGACATTATTTCACATTCAATCCATTTTGAAAAAGCATCCAGCACCACCAGGAACATTTTACCAAGAAACGGGCCCGCATAGTCGACATGGATCCTCAACCATGGTCTGGAGGGCCAGGACCACAAACATAGTGGTGCCTCTCTGGGCGCGTTGCTCAACTGAGCACACATGCGGCATTGCCGTACACAGGACTCGAAGTCAGAGTCAATACCGGGCCACCACACATAGGATCTAGCTATCGCTTTCATCATTACTATACCCGGCTGTGTGCTGTGGAGATCTGAGGTGAAAGTCTCCCTGCCCTTTTTGGGTAGCATTACGCGGTTACCCCACAACAGGCAGTCTGCCGGAATGGACAGCTCGTCCTTTCGTCGCTGGAATGGCTTGATTAGCTGTTGCATTTCAACGGGGATGCTGGCCCAGCTCCCATGCAGTACACAGTTTTTTATTGGGGACAGCAGAGGATCTGGGCTGGTCTAAGTCCTAATCTGGTGGGCCATGACAGGTAATTTATCATTTTCAAACGCTTCCTTGACCATCAACAAGTCTGCAGGCTGCGCCACCATCAACAAGTTTGCAGGCTGTGCCATTTCCACCCCCGTGGTGGGCAATGATAGCTGACTGAGAGCATCCGCACAGTTCTCGGTGATGGCCTGTGGCAGATGGTACAGTTATAAGCTGACAGCGCGAGTGCCCAACTTTGTATGCAGGCTGAGGCATTAGTATTTATCCCCTTGTTTTCAGCGAACAGGGATCTGAAGGGCTTGTGATCGGTTTCCAGCTCAAATTTGAGGCCGAACAGGTACTGATGCATTTTCTTTACCCTGAACACACACGCTAATGCCTCTTTCTCAATCATGCTGTAAGCCCTCTCGGCCTTACACAAGCTCCTGGAGGCATAGGCAACAGGTCGCAACTTCCCCGCAACGTTAGCTTGTTGTAATACACACCCGACTCCATACGACGACACATCACATGCTAGCACAAGTCTTTTACATGGGTTATACAATACAAGCAGCTTGTTGGAGCATAAAATGTTTCTGGCTTTCTCAAAAGCAATTACTTGTTTTTTTTTCCATACCCAGTTCTCACCTTTACGCAATAACACATGTAGGGACTCGAAGAGGGTGCTTAACCCCGGTAGGAAGATACCAAAATAGTTGAGGAGTCCCAGGAACGACTGCAGCTCCGTGAGATTCTGTGGCCTGGGCGCATTCCTGATAGCCTCTGTCTTGGCATCTGTAGGCCGAATGCCGTCCACTGCGATCTTTCACCCCAAAAACTCCACTCCTGTTGCCATGAAGACGCATTTCGACCTCTTCAGCTGCAGCCCTACGCGATCCAGTCGCTGGAGGACCTCCTCAAGGGTTTGTAGGTGCTCGACAGTGTCCTGACCCGTGACCAATATGTCGTCCTGAAAAACCACCATGCATGGTATGTCTTGAGTAGGCTCTCCATGTTTCTCTGGAAGATCGCTGCAGCCGACCGAATTCCAAACGGGCACCTGTTGTAGATGAACAGTCCCTTGTGCGTGTTGATGCAGGTGAGGCCCTTTGCAGACTCCTCCAGCTCCTGCGTCATGTAGGCCAAAGTCAGGTCGAGCTTGCTGAACGTCTTGCCTCCTGCCAGCGCCGCAAATAGGTCGTCTGCCTTAGGTAGCAGGTATTGGTCCTGTAACGAGAAACGATTAATAGTTACTTTATAATCGCCGCAAATCCTGACCGTGCCATCACTTTTGAGTACTGGAACAATCGGACTGGCCCACTCGCTCAATTCCACTGGGGAGATGATGATGCCCTCACGTTGCAGCCTGTCTAGCTCGATTTCCACTATCTCCCTCATCAGGTGAGGTACCGCTCGCCCCTTGTGGTGAATGGGTTGTGCCTCTGGGACCAAGTGGATCCGCACCTTCGCCCCAGAAAAGTTTCCAATGCCTGGCTCAAAAAGGGAAGGAAATGTGTTAAGAACCAGGCTACATGAGGCCTCACCGACATGTGAAAGTGCTCGGATGTCATCCCAGTTCCAGCGGACTTTGCCCAGCCAGCTCCTTCCAAGCAGTGTGGGGCCATCGTCCGGGTCAATCCAGAGTGGCAGTTCGTGCACCGTGCCCTCGTAGGTGACCTTGACCATGGCGTTGCCCAGAACCGTGATGAGCGCTTTGGTGTATGTTCTCAGTTTGTGTGGAGGAGGCTCAGGGCTGGTCTGAGTGCCTTGTTGTACCACAGTCTCTCAAACATCTTTTTACCATGATGGATTGGATGGCACCAGTGTCCAGTTCCATGGCTACGGGTAAGCCATTCAATTTTACATTTAGCATTATAGGTGGACATTTCGTCGCATATGTGTGAACCCCGTGTACTTCAGCATTGACTCCTCTCTCTGAGGCTCGAAATTGCTTTGATCCACCAAGGACCGATCTTCCTCTGCCATGTGGTGGTTAGCAGGTTTGCAGAGCTTGCAGCTCGTCTGCAAGCTCATTGGAGGTGCCCCATTGTTCCACAGATCTTGCAAACATACCCTTTGAAGCGGCATGACTAGGCTGAATGGGAGCCTCCACAATGCCAACAAGGTGTGAATTGCCATGCATTCGTCCTTTTTTGCGGACTCTGAGTCACCTGATGCTTGCTGGCAGTTGCAGATTCGTGGGTTCTGCCCTGTACATTTCTGCTCGCAAACGCAGTTCCAATTAATTTATGAACATTGCCAGCACTTGTGTGCTTAGAGATTTGTTTGTATTTATCACTGGTGGACATAAATGCCTCTGCTATCGCAATGGCCTTACTGATGGTCGGTGTCTCTACAGTCAAAAGTTTTCATAGGATGGTCTCGTGGCCAATGCCCAGTACAAAAAAGTCTCTGAGCATTTGCTCCAGGTAGCTATCAAACTCACATTGTCCTGCAAGTCGCCTTAGCTCAGCGACGTAGCTCGCCACTTCTTGACTTTCAGATCGCTGGCACATGTAGAACCGATACCTCGCCATCAGCACACTCTCCCTCAGGTTAAGATGCTCCCGAACCATGTACACAGCTCCTCATATGACTTATCTGTGGGTTTCACTGGAGCCAGAAGATTCTTCATGAGGCTGGAAATCGGTGGTTAGTGGTGTGCCACAGGGATCGGTGCTGGGACCACAACTGTTTACAATATACATAGATGACCTGGAAGAGGGGACAGAGTGTAGTGTAACAAAATTTGCAGATGACACAAAGATTAGTGGGAAAGCGGGTTGTGTAGAGGACACAGAGAGGCTGCAAAGAGATTTAGATAGGTTAAGCGAATGGGCTAAGGTTTGGCAGATTGAATACAATGTCGGAAAATGTGAGGTCACCCACATTGGAAAAAAACACAGTAAGAGGGAATATTATTTGAATGGGGAGAAATTACAACATGCTGCGATGCAGAGGGACCTGGGGGTCCTTGTGCATGAATTCCAAAAAGTTAGTTTGCAGGTGCAGCAGGTAATCAGGAAGGCGAATGGAATGTTGGCCTTCATTGCGAGAGGGATGGAGTACAAAAGCAGAGAGGTCCTGCTGCAACTGTACAGGGTATTGGTGAGGCCGCACCTGGAGTACTGCGTGCAGGTTTGGTCACCTTACTTAAGGAAGGATATGCTAGCTTTGGAGGGGGTACAGAGACGATTCACTTGGCTGATTCCGGAGATGAGGGGGTTACCTTATGATGATAGATTGAGTAGACTGGGTCTTTACTCGTTGGAGTTCAGAAGGATGAGGGGTGATCTTATAGAAACATTTTAAATAATGAAAGGGATAGACAAGATAGAGGCAGAGACGTTGTTTCCACTGGTCGGGGAGACTAGAACTAGGGGGCACAGCCTCAAAATATGGGGGAGCCAATTTAAAACTGAGTTGAGAAGGAATTTATTCTCCCAGAGGGTTGTGAATCTGTGGAATTCTCTGCCCAAGGAAGCAGTTGAGGCTAGCTCATTGAATGTATTCAAATCACAGATAGATAGATTTTTAACCAATAAGGGAATTAAGAGTTATGGGGAGCGGGCAGGTAAGTGGAGTCCACGGCCAGATCAGCCATGATCTTGTTGAATGGCGGAGCAGGCTCGAGGGGCTAGATGGCCTACTCCTGTTCCTAATTCTTATGTTCTTATGTTCTTATGTAGGTCAGTGCCCTGCAGACCGTGAGGAGGACCGCTCTCCTTTTTGCAGCGCTTCCTTCTCTGTCCAGCTCGTTGGCTACAAAGTACTGGTCCAGCCTTTCGACATAGGCTTCCCAGTCCTCACCCTCCGAGAACTTCTCCAGGATGCCCACAGTTTGCTGCATCTTTACATTGGATTCATATACTCGTCACCAGTTATTGTGTTCCTAACACAGGTGAGACTGCACACAGGGAGGTTAAAGTAACAGTGACCTCAGTCTTTAATAAGACATTCCAGAGTGAGGAACAGGCCTTAGGGGCCGGCTTATATACAGTGCTCCCAAGGGATGCTCGGATCCCTTGGGTCTTCAGGGGATATGCTCCCTGGTGGCGGAACATGTGAGTGCATGCTTTACAAATACACAACAGTATCTGTATTTGGACTCTACACTTTCCGAATGTTTGTCTGCCTGACTTAAATTCTGACTTTCTCTTGGACTTGTATCTGGTACATCTGCTGCAGGATTTGCAACTGGTACTCTACTTGTTAAAAGACTATCTGACTCATCAGAATAAATTGAATCATCCCAACTTTCAAGTCCTTCTATATTTGTAGGTAAGATATGATCAATGTGAACAAACCTAACCTTTCCATGATCAAACATCTTGAACAAATATGTGCGAGGGCCATTTATCTTCACTACTCTTCCTGGTAACCACTTTAACAATTTATGGTGTTGGTTCTTCACTGGAACCTTCTCATTCAATTTCACACTTCTCTCTCTAACTCTGCCTTTGTCATGACTCTCTTTCTGTCTTAATTGTTTCTCTTCTACGGACTGTGCCAAATTTGGTTTTAACAATGAAAACCTGGTTCGTCGATGTCATTTGAGAAACAACTCTGTTGGTTTTCTACCGGTAGAGGGATGAGTATTACAATTGGTAATCAGAAAATATGCCAGTTTTTGATCCGGCAACTGAAGTTTCTTTGGATTTGGATCCAACATTTGCTTGCTGAGGGCACATTTTACAAGTTGCACTGTGCGCTCTACTGCAACATTTGAAGCAGGGTGATACCGTGGAACTTTGGTATGTTTCACAACATTTCTGCTCATGAACTGTGTGAACTCTTCTGAACAAAATTGCATCCCATTGTCAGATGCAATTTCTTCTGTGAGGCCATTTGAAGAAAGCAAATTATCTAGTCTTTTACTTGTTGTTATTTTCCACATTGGAAATACCTTTACCTACTTCTAATGACTATATATCACTATGAACAATTCCTGTCCTTCTAGCTCAACAAAATCTATTTGTAACCTTTGCAACACCCTGGGAGGCCATTTCCATGGCTGTAATGGAACTGATGGTGGTTTCTTGCTCTCTGAATGATATGTTGTACATTGACAAACGATGTACTCTATCTCTTTATCTAAACCTGGCCACCATAAGTTACTGCGAGCAAAACCCTTGATCAAGCACATTCTCAGATGCTGGTCATGAAGATCTCCTAACAATTTAGTCCTGAAGCTATTTGGGATAATCACTCTTGCTCCTCACATGATACAGTCTTTATCCACTGACAATTCATTCCTATGAACGAAGAATGGATCAATATCTTTCTCTGATAACTGGTTTGGCCATACATTTGCAATGTAATCATACACCTTTGACATAACTGGGTCACGTTTGATTGCCTGACCAATCTCTTCAGCTATGACTGTCAGCTCATCAAAATATGAGAAATAGAACACTTCTTCCCTATCGGGTGTAACTTGCGATGGGGATGGCAAACTGAACATATCTTCAGCATTACTGTGACCAGCTGATCATCTGTACACAAAGTCATAGTTATATGCTGACAAAATCAAAGGCCATCTTTGCATTCAGACTGCAGCGAAGATTGGAACTGGGGACATTGGATGGAGGATTGCTGTCAGGGGCTTATGGTCAGTAACTATGGTAAACTTACGACCAAACAAGTATTTGTGAAATTTCTTGACCCCAAAAGTCATTCGTACTCTGTGCTTCTCTAGCCTTTTGAGCACTTCATTCACCACCTTATCATGGATTTGCCTGTTTGGTGCTGAAATGAGTATGTCATCAAAATCATAGAATCTTAGAAATTTACAATATGGAGGGAGGCCATTTTACGAAGGCACACTACCCCTTCAATCCCTTGCAAAATTTGAATCATCAGCCCTTGGAATATGTCAGGGAGGAAGACATTCCAAATCGTAGTCTATTGAACTGAAATAGGCCGAAGTGAGTATTTATAGTCAAACATAACTTGGACTCTTCATCTAACTCAAGTGGTAGGTAGGCGTTTGTTAGATCTAACTTTCAAAAGATATGGCCACTATCAGCGTTATGAACAAATCTTTCACATTTGGCAACGTATTGGGTGGATTACACTCTCGAACCTGGTTTATGGTTACCTTATAATCACCACACAACCTTACCTTACCAGGGACAACAACAATGGGTGTAGCCCAATTCAAAAGAAAGAAAGAAAGGAAGAAAGGAAGAAAGACTTACATTTATATAACGCCCTTCATGACCACCAGACATCTCAAAGCACTTTACAGCCATTGAAGTACTTTTTGGAGTGTAGTCACTGTTGTAATGTGCGAAGGTGGGCAGAAGAAACGTTACAAGGACACCCTCAAAGCCTCCCTGATAAAGTGCAACATCCCCACCGACACCTGGGAGTTCCTGGCCAAAGACCGGCCTAAGTGGAGAAAGTGCATCCGGGAGGGCGCTGAGCACCTCGAGTCTCATCGCCGAGACCATGCAGAAATCAAGCGCAGGCAGCGGAAAGAGCATGCGGCAAATCTGTGACAGGGACTGTGGCTCTCGTATGGACTGTTCAGCCACCTAAGGACTCATTTTAAAAGTGGAAGCAAGTCTTCCTCGATTCCACTGGACTGCCTATGATGATGAGTGTGAAATGCAGCAGCCAATTTGCGCACAGCAAGCTCCCACAAACAGCAATGTGATAATGACCAGCTGAATTGTTTTTGTTATGTTGATTGAAGAATAAATATTTGCCAAGATACCGGGGATAACTACCCTGCTCTTCTTCAAAATAGTGCCATGGGATCTTTTATGTCCCCCTGAGAGAGCAGATGGGGCCTCGGTTTAACATCTCATCTGAAAGACTGCACTTCCGATAATGCAGCACTCCCTCAGCACTGCACTGAAGTGTCAGCCTGGATTTACATGCTCAAGTCTCTGGAGTGGGAATTGAACCCACAACATTTTGACTCAGAGGTGAGTGTGCTGCCCACTCAGCCACAGCTGACAGTGTTTTTAGGGATAATGTTCTCAGTCTCTAGTCTTTTGAGTTCTTGCTCAACTTTCTCCTGTAGTGCATATGGTACGGGTCATGGCTGGCAGTAAACTGGTCTTACATCCTTCTGCACTCTGACAGTCGCCTTGAATTCTTGGATCGGGCTGCCTGTTTCATGGAACACCTTCAGAGACTGCTTGATGATGTCATCTTTCGATGCAAATTTGCATTCCACACGAAAAATCTCATTTCAATCCAGCTTCAGTAATCCCAACCAATTTCTATCTATCAAGGCAGCTTGTCTCCTGTCACTATTATGAGATGCAAGCTCTGAAACTGATCCTTGTATTTCACTGGTATGGTGACACTTCCTACTATAGGGATTTGCTCTCCTGAGTAGCCTCGAAACTCTATCTTTGATTTCTCTAGTCAATAATCATACAACTTGTCACGATATAGCAATTTTAGTACAATGCTCATGGATACACCAGTGTTGATTTCCCGGTTCCTGCTTGGATGATGATGCTTCGCGAATCACATGGAGATACCTTCGTGCTCCTGATGACATGAATCTCCAGAAATTCCTCGTCCTACTGCTTCACTTCAACGCTATGCAGTGTTCTGGCAACTTCTACTTCTAGCATTGCCAGTCGGTTTACTCTTCTGCCTTTGCAAGATGCCCAGTTTTCTTGCAGTAGAAACACTCTGCCTTCACATATGGACAGTTTTGAGCGAGATTTTGTCCCAGGCATTGATGGCATGACTTCAATGCACTGTTACCTTGCCCAGTTGCTGAGGCTGTGGCGCCCAACTACTTTTTACTTTTACCCTGCATCAGCTTCACCTTGGCTGTCTGACAACTGGAAAAGGCACAAAATTCTCGGGAGTTTTGGTTGGCCATATCCATTGAATTCGCTGTTTGACAAGCTAAATCAAAAGTCAAGTTAGTGATTGTCAATAATTTACTTCTGATTCCTTCATTTTTCAACCTACAAACAAAGTGGCCACGTAAAGCTCGGTGTTGAAAGTTTCAAAAATGACAGTGAATGGATAGCTTTTGTAAAGCTACAATGTACTCACTGATACCCTCGGCATTTAAATGATCACATGTTCGAAAATGATAACTTACAGCAATTTCCAGGGGCTCAGGACTGTTATACTGTTCTCCTTCAGTGGCGTGTACTTCGGCTTGGCAGGAACAAGAACATGTTTCAGGGTTTCATTCCCTGTGGGACCTGCTTCAGTCAAGAAAATAGCTCATTTCATTTCCAAAACTGCCCAGTTACGGTTGACATCAAGGGGGACATCGACGATATTATTCACGGTGATCATCATCATCATAGGCAGTCCCTCGGAATCGAGGAAGACTTGCTTCCACTCTTAGAATGAGTCCTTAGGTCGCTGAAAAGTCCAATACGAGAGCCACAGTTCCTGTCACAGGTGAGACAGATAGTTGTTGAGGGTAAGGGAGGGTAGGACAGATTTGCCGTACACTCTTTCCGCTGCCTGATTTCTGCATGCTGGAAAAGTTATGGTCAGGAAACCCAGAAGTGACGTTTTAACTTCACGGCATGTGATTTTTCTTTTCCCCGTGTTCCCTGCTCGAAAGCCAGCCTGATTGACAGGTTTGGCCACCTGGCGAGCGAGGAAGGTTTCGGAAATGGATGCAGCCAAAGAGCAGGTAGGTTTAATGGTGTTGGGGGAGGAGAAATCATAAGGTGGGTGGGTAGAGTGGGTTTGGGGTATTCAAGGGTGATCGCAGACGGGGTTTGGGGAAGCTGACGGATTAAAGAGGGGATCAGTGGGAGATCGTGGAGGTGTTTGGGGGTGGGAGTTTGCAGGGGTAATTGTTTGAGGGCCAGCAGGAAACATTCTGCAAAGGCACTTACCTTGTGGATCCAGCCCTTATGGCCTCTCTTTACCTGATGGGAGTCCCGAGGCCAGGGAAACCCAGACGACAGCAGTAAAAAATACAAACCATATTCAAATGGAGGCACGCAGCCTCCGTAAAAGGTTTCAGTGATCTACCCACCTCCGGAAAGCAGATTAGTTGCCTGCCCCTCGGCCTGCCTCAGTTAAAACCAGAAGTGTGTGCGTTCCTTGCAGCTTGGGTTTCTGGTTGAAATTTTTAATGGCCCAAAAATTGCGGTCGGAGGCTTTTTTTAACAAAAGTACCTGGTGGTCCCGGAGGAACGAACACTTGCTCTCCTAGATGTGCAGCTCAGTGTAGAGGCACACTTATTCCAGGAGAGTATGCACATCCTGAGATCACATGGGCCTGGACCACCAATCACAATGTAGTATTCTCATTGATCGTAATGGAGCTCCGAGCTCCCATTACTGTCAATGACAATACCCCTAACATCAAATAATGCACAAACATAAATATAAAAAACACTTCACTTTTTAAAAATTAATAGAAATTGCATTAAGTTAAATGTTTTAGAGAACGTTTTATTGTTTTGAAATTTAAAAAAAAATGTTTTAGTAGTGTTAAAAATAAACTTACCTCCACAGACAGGATTTTTAATATAAAAATAAGTAATAACATTTATTTTTTCTATCTATTAAAACTCATACATTGGTAAAAGCAGATTATCCAGGCATATGAGTTTGAAGGATATTCGCTAGGCAAGAGTTGGGCAAATAGCCCAAATCTCTGCCTGCGAAGACCCTTCTCCCAGGGATGCATATGATCTGCCAAAAGACATTTTGACAGATTGTAAGTGCTGCGTTCAGGTGCATGCACTTCGAGTGCCTAAACCCGGAATTTGCGGAGAGGCCGCAATTTCAGGGCCAATATTTTTACTTCCCACCTGTTTTGAGGCATTAAAATTATCCCCCATCTTTCTGTACGTCTATTGTTTTCTCACCTAAGGAAGAGAGTGCTTGAAGACCAGGACCTCAAACCAGGTACCAAGCTCATGGTCTACAGAGCAGTGGTGATACCCGCTGACCTATATGGCTTAGAGACATGGATTATGAATAGCAGGCAACTCAAAACACTGGAGAAGTACCAGCAGCGCTGCCTCCGCAAAATCCTGCAAATCCATTGGCAGGATAGACGCACCAACATCAGTGTTCTCGCTCAGGCCAACATCCCCAGCATCGAAGCACTGACCACGCCCGATCAGCTCCGTTGGGTGGGCCACATTGTCCGCATGCCTGACACGAGACTCCCAAAATAAGCGCTCTACTTGGAGCTCCGACACGGCAAGCGAGCCCCAGGGGGGCAGAGGAAATGTTTCAAGGATGCCTCAAAGCCTCCTTGAAAAAAATGTAACTTACCCACCCTCACCTGGGAATACCTGGCCCAAGACCGCCCAATGTGGAGGAAAAGCATCCGGGAAAATGCTGAACACCTTGAGTCTCTTCGCTGGCAGCAAGCTGAAGCCAAGCATCGAGAGCGGAAGGAGCGCGCAGCAACCCAGGCACCCCACCCACCTGTTCCTTCAACCACCATTTGCCCCAATTGTGACTGAGGCTGCAGCTCCTGCATCGGACTCTTCAAGCACCTGAGAACTCATTTCTAATGTGGAAGCAAGTCATCCTTGACTCCGAGGGACTGCCTATGATGATGATGTTTCTCTATCTATTTTTATTTTCTTCTGTATATCTCTCACCAGCTCTGTATGCTTCTAACGGGTATTGCTTCACTGATTTGCTTTCTTTTATCATTTTGAAAGCTCATAACATGTAGCAACCTGCTATCTACTATTTATTGGATAGGAGATGAGTTCTGGATTCTGGAAGTTGTAACTTTTGCGATAGGAAGATTACCTGCTCAAGCCAGTAGAAATCAAGAAACGGAGAGGGTTAGACTGGGGGAGGAGATAAGGCCTGGAATCTGGGAGGAAGTGAGAAAATGGGATCTGGTGCTGGAAGGGAGCAGGGGCTGGTTAAGGATGTGAAAGGAAGTGGAGGCATGGCACTGGGAAGTAGCAATGGAGTTGGGCAAGGGCAGGAACCATATAAAGAGGATCTAGGGCCAGAAAGAATCAGGGCTAGGGCCACAAACTGGGAGGGAGCAGAAGGCCAGGGACTACGGGAGACTGGGAGCTAATAGGTCAGAAAAGATATCGTTATGTTAGATAATATGTATTGTAAAATAATTTATTTCATATTTGGATCTCCCTTGATATTGTTCTAGTGTGTCAGCAGATAACCTAGTTTCAAATATTGGTGCAGAGAATAGGAATAGGAAGTGGCAGCTGTAGAAAATCCTATTACCAGAAATAAGTGTTCATTTTACATCTCATCTAAAAGACAGCACCTCCAATAATGCAGCACTCCCACAGGAGTGTCAGCCTTGATTTGGTGCTGAAGTCTCTGGAGTGGGACTTGAACTCCTGACCTTCATGACTCAAAAGTAAGAGTGCTAACACTGAGCCACAAGTAAAACTGATCACGCATATCACCCTTATCTGACACAACCCCCCAAATGCATTTCCCCAATCTTTCAGAAAGCAGAAAAGAAAAAAAAGACTTGCATTTATATAGCACCTCTCAGAACCACAGCGTTTTAGAGCTAATGAAGTACTTTTTGAAGTGTAATCACTGTATGTAGGAAATGCAGCAGCCAATTTGTGCACAGCAAGGTCCCAAAAACAGCAATCTAATAATGACCATATAATCTGTTCTTGTGACGTTGATTGAGGGATAAATATTGGCCAGGGCACCGGGGATAACTCCCCTGCTCTTCTTCAAAATAGTGCAAGGGGATCTTTTACATCTACCTGAGAGAGCAGATGAGGCCACTGTTTAATATCTCCTCCGAAAGACTGCACCTCCGACAGTGTAGCATTTCCTCAGTACTGCACTGGAGTGTCAGCAAAGATTTTTTTTCTGCACTCAAGTCTCTGAAATGGGACTTGAACCCACTACCCTCTGACTCAGAGGCAAGGGTGCTACCAATTGAGTCACAGCTGACATTATACAGATTGAAAAGCACTTACATAAGAACATAAGAAATCGGAGCAGGAGTAGGCCATACAGCCCCTTGTGCCTGCTCCGCCATTTAATACGATCTTGGCTGATCTGACATGGTCTCAGGTTCACTTTCCTGCCCGCTCCCCATAACCCCTTATTCCCTTACATTGGTAAAAGTAGGCTATGTGCCTGCTTTTACCAGACGCTGGGTTGGAGAAGTGGCAAATAGCGCAACCTTCCTTGAATGAGATGAGGCTAATTGTAAACTAACAAACCTGTTTACTTTCCTTGTGATGTTATGAATGAATAGTGCATGATGTTCAAGTGAAATTCAGTCTATTTCCTATTACTCCTCATAAGACAGAAATTAATAAGGATACTACTCAAGCCTTGCTAATGGGCTCAATTCACTTTAGTAGTCAGCACTAACTTTTCTCTTGAAGGACACAGGTGTTCATGTCTCAGCCAGGGCACTCTTGAACTCCTATTAATGGATTAGAAAGCCATACCTCACTGCCTCACAGACTCAAACTTCCTGCAGACTCTCTCATTTCTAGAGAGAGAACACTGAACACTGTACCTATCATCCAGCTCTTTGCTCGAAGATTGGGCTTGCTACCCTGCCAATCAAAACTACCAAATTGCATGAGGAACTTGCTCCTTCACCCACCCCTTGATTTGGGAACCATTACCTGTTAACCACATTACTTGTTTACCAAATTGTGATCAATGACTGGAAGCCATTCTAAAATAACCTGCTATCGAAGAGACATGAGTCTGTTAATTACCTGATCTCCTAATTGACATAATCAACACCCCAGAGAGTTTGTGTACTTCTGGGTGATATCCCCGAGTGATCGAAATTTAACTTCATAGCAGCATTGTAATGAAATTAACTTAAAAATCTCTCAGAGCCAAATGATGAATATCTCAAAGCATACTCAGGACCATTAAAATGTGCAAAAAGTGCAAAAAGTGAAAATTACAGCCCATTAATGATTAACTATTAAGGAAAGCAGTTACTCTAAAATACAGCAGCGCAGTAGTCTTTTATTCTCTTGCCTTTTATCTTAAAGGCTTCCAATTAATCACAGAGGGTAGGGATGTACAAAAATTGAACTGAATGCTTTTTACAGTGAAGTGTTTCTTGGAAAATGAATGGTGTTAATGAATGCAACACAGCACTAACAGGATAAAAATCATGGATTATGTCAGTATATTCTTACAAATACGTTAAGAATCCCACTGGATTCTGGAGAACTTTGTTTAAATAAACATTTTAAACACAGATAATTTTTCAATAATGCAAAATCCAGTGACCGTATTTTTAACCACAGGGGCCTAGAACTTTCACTCGGGTGCAAACCAGGCAGTATCGGATCAGCCACCTGAGATGTATGCTTGGTTTTACTAGCCATCAGGTGGCGCCACTGTCAGAGGTCATTGGGCTGTGCGTATGTGTGTGTGGCCCAGGTATAAAAGACCAGCCATCTTGTAATATAATCACTTTGGGCCCGAATAAAGTAGAGCCAGGTTTGTACCTGTTCAGAATTTACAGTATTCAGTTATTGCATGCACAACATTTGGCAACGAGGTAACAAGAACCTTCGCATGCAAAAAGTGAGCACAATTGGCATTGTGGAGCGATTTGTGGAGGGAGAAGATTGGGCAGACTTTGTAGTCCGCTTGAACCAGTACTTCGTGGCCAACGAAATGGAGAAAGAGGCAGACGCAGTTCGGCGCTTGGGCGGTCCTCCTCACGGTTTGCGGTCTGAAAATCTATGGACTCATAAAGAATCTCCTCTCGCCCTTAAGTCCAATGGACAAGGACTATGAAGCATTGTGTGCTCTGGTACATGACAATCTCAAACCAGATGAAGGCATCATCATCTCAAGATATCGATTCGATACGCACATTCGTTTTGAGGGTCAAGATGTATCGGAATTTGTTGCCGACCTAAGACGTCTAGCTGGACCGTGTAAGTTCGAAACTGCATTGGCAGACATGCTGCGGGACTTCTTTGTAATCGGCATCAACCACGAGGTGATCCTGCGCAAGCTACTGGCGGTGGAAACGCTGGATTTGAACAGGACCATAACGATTGCCCAATCATGCATGACGACGGACAAAAGCTTAACGCAGATATCATTGAAAAATCAGAACTTGGCAAATACTACAAACAAGATAGTATTGTCATTTGGCAGAGCTGCATATGACAGTGCCTACCCGACTGAGTACGTGAAACCTGTTGCTGCTCAACGTCCGCCAACGGGAAAGAATCCGATATCACCGTGTTGCCGTTGTGGAGGAAATCATCGGCATCACCAGTGTCGGCTTAAACAGTATATTTGTAAAGGCTGTTCGAGAGTGGGAATCTCTAGTGCATGTATCCGCAACTGAGCAAGCGTGCTGCGACATACCACATGGAGGATGATGACCTGTCTAGTGTGGATCCGGATGCAATCCGAGATACCAGAGGAGGAAATGTATGGACTGTATTCATTCTTAACAAAGAGCCAACCGATAAAACGTAATATAAAACTTAATGGTGCGCCGGTATCAATGGAATTGGACATGGGTGCAAGTCAATCAATAATGAGCCAGAGGACATTCGACAGGCTGTGGGACACTAAGGCTGTGAGGCCTAAGCTGAGTCCAGTCAATGCCAAGTTGCGTACATTCACTAAAGAACTCATAACGGTGATTGGCAGTGCAGTAATCAAGGGTGTCGTATGATAATGCGGTTCACGATTTACCATTATAGATTGTTCCAGGCAATGGTCCAATGCTGTTCAGCAGAAACTGGTTAGAAAAAATCAAATGGAACGGGAACAAGATCAAAGCGTTGTCGTCATCGGAGGATACTCCATGTGCACAAGTGCTGAGCAAGTTCCCCTTGCTGTTTGAATCAGGCATCAGCAATTGCACAGGAGTCAAGGTGCAGATCCACGTGGACTCGGATGCAAGACCCGTCCATCATAAAGCTCAGGCAGTTCTGTACATGAGGGAGAAGGTCAAAATCGAACTGCACAGACTCCAGCATGAAGGGATCATATCACCGGTCGAATTTAACGAATGGGCCAGCCCCATTGTTCCCATATTGAAAAGTGATGGCACTGTCAGGATTTGTGGAGACTACAAAGTTACGATCAACCGAGTTTTGAAACAGGTTCAATACCTGTTCCCAAAGGCCGATGACCTGTTTGCAATGGTAGCTGGCGGAAAGTCGTTCACAAAACTGGATCTGACGTCAGCCGACATGACACAGGAGCTGGTCGACAAGTTGAAGAAACTTACGTGCATCAACACTCATAAAGGACTGTTTATCTACAACAGGTGCCCTTTTGGAATTCGCTCGGCTGAAGCCATATTTCAGAGGAACATGGAGAGTATACTGAAGTCCGTCCCCAGAAGCGTCGTGTTCCAAGATGACATACTGGTCATAGGTCGTGACTCCGCCGAACATCTGAACAACCTGGAAGAGGTTCTACATCGTCTGGACAAAGTAGGACTCAGACTGAAACGCTCGAAGTGCATCTTCATGGCACCGGAAGTCAAATTCTTGGGGAGGAAAATTGTTGCTGACGGTATCAGGCCGACAGACTCGAAAACCAAGGCCATCAAAAATGCACCCAAGCCTCAGAATGTGACGGAGCTGCATTCATTTCCTTGGTCTCATCAACTACTTCGGTAATTTCTTACCAAGATTGAGCACCTTATTAGAGCCACTGCACATGCTGCTAAGAAAAGGCGACAACTGGGTTTGGGGTGCGTCTCAAGATAGAGCTTTTGAGAAAGCTATTAATCTGCTTTGCTCTAACATGCTGCTGGTACATTATGATCCATGTAAGCATCTAGTATTGGCCTGTGATGCTTCGTCATATGGAGCTGGTTGCGTGCTCCAACAAGCTAATGAGTTAGGCAAACTACAATTTGTTGCATATGCTTCAAAAAGTTTGTCAAAGGCAGAAAGAGCCGACAGCATGGTAGAGAAAGAAGCACTAGCCTGTGTGTATGGGGTTAAAAAGATGCATCAGTACCTGTTTGGTCTTCGGTTAGAACTGGAAACAGATCACAAGCCACTCATTTGATTGTTTTCTGAAAACAAAGGTATCAATACCAATGCATCGTCCTGCACCCAGAGGTGGGCGCTGACATTATCTGCCTATGATTATGTCATTCGCCATAGACCTGGCACTGAGAATTGTGCCGATGCATTGAGCCTTCTGCCGTTGTCCACGCTGGAGGTGGAAACGCCACAGCCGGCAGACCTACTATTAGTCATGGATGCTTTTGAAAGTGAAGGAACCCCTGTCACGGCCCAACAAGTTAAGACCTGGATCAGCCAGGACACAATATTATTGGTTGTGAAACGTTCTATCCTAAAAAGAACAAAAGAACATAACATAAGAATTAGGAACAGGAGTAGGCCATCTAGCCCCTCGAGCCTGCTACCCATTCAACAAATCATGGCTGATCTGGCCGTGGACTCAGCTCCACTTACCCGCCCGCTCCCCATAACCCTTTATCCCCCTATTGGTTAAAAATCTATCTATCTGTGATTTGAATACATTCAATGAGCTAGCCTCAACTGCTTCCTTGGGCAGAGAATTCCACAGATTCACAACCCTCTGGGAGAAGAAATTCCTTCTCAACTCAGTTTTAAATTGGCTCCCCCGTATTTTGAGGCTGTGCCCCCTAGTTCTAGTCTCCCCGACCAGTGGAAACAACCTCTCTGCCTCTATCTTGTCTATCCCTTTCATTATTTTAAATGTTTCTATAAGATCACCCCTCATCCTTCTGAACTCCAACAAGTAAAGACCCAGGCTACTCAATCTATCATCATAAGGTAATCCCCTCATCTCCGAAATCAGCCTAGTGAATCGTCTCTGTACCCCATCCAAAGCCAGTATATCCTTCCTTAAGTAAGGTGACCAAAATTGCATGCAGTGCGGCCTCACCAATACCCTACACAGTTGCAGCAGGACCTCCCTGCTTTTGTACTCCATCCCTCTCGCAATGAAGGCCAACATTCCATTCGCTTTCCTGATTACTTGCTGCACCTGCAAACTAACTTTTTGGGATTCATGCACAAAGACCCCCAGGTCACTCTGCACCACAGCATGTTGTAATTTCTCCCCATTCAAATAATATTCCCTTTTACTGTTTTTTTTCCCAAGGTGGATGACCTCACACTTTCCGACATTTTATTCCATCTGCCAAACCTTAGCCCATTCACTTAACCTATCTAAATCTCTTTGCAGCCTCTCTGTGTCCTCTACACAACCTGCTATCCCAATAATCTTTGTGTCATCTGCAAATTTTGTTATACTACACTCTGTCCCCTCTTCCAGGTCATCTATGTATATTGTAAACAGTTGTGGTCCCAGCACCGATCCCTGTGGCACAGCACTAACCACCGATTTCCAACCCGAAAAGGACCCATTTATCCCGACTCTCTGCTTTCTGTTAGCCAGCCAATTCTCTATCCATGCTAATACATTTCCTCTGACTCCACGTACCTTTATCTTCTGCAGTAATCTTTTGTGTGGCGCCTTATTGAATGCCTTTTGGAAATCTGAATACACCACATCCATCGGTACACCTCTATCCACCATGCTCGTTATATCCTCAAAGAATTGAAGTAAATTAGTTAAACATGATTTCCCCTTCATGAATCCATGTTGCATCTGCTTGATTGCACTATTCTTATCTAGATGTCCCGCTATTTCTTCTTTAATGATAGCTTCAAGCATTTTCCCCACTACAGATGTTAAACTAACCGGCCTATAGTTACCTACCTTTTGTCTGCCCCCTTTTTTAAACAGAGGCGTTATATTAGCTGCTTTCCAAACCGCTGGTACTCCCCAGACTCCAGAGAATTTTGGTAGATTATAACGAATGCAACTGCCATAACTTCTGCCATCTCTTTTAATACCCTGGGATGCATTTCATCAGGACCAGGGGACTTGTCTACCTTGAGTCCCATTAGCCTGTCCAACACTACCCCGCTAGTGATAGTGATTGTCTCAAGGTCCTCCCTTCCCACATTCCTGTGACCAGCAATTTTTGGCATGGTTTTTGTGTCTTCCACTGTGAAGACCGAAGC